>NC_090934.1:1096997169-1097658835 GCF_040938575.1 Ambystoma mexicanum | reverse complement strand
CACTGTGAAAGATCAAAGAGTGGTGTAGTGCTGGATCAAGGATAAGGAGTGCAGCAACTAGATCTGAAGGGCGCAGGAAGCACAGGAACAAGAATGTAATGCCCAGAAAGAGCTCATGTACACAGTTAAAGGCAGCTGATGCTAAATGTGAGAAAAATACTTTTTTTTAAAGAAAGACAATTCTAAGAGAACAATCCAAGAACAACAGAAAGCAGCAATTTCACTTTGTACACACAGACAGTTTTCAACGAAGAAATACAGTTGGACCCAAATCAGCCTTTGAGCTAAAGAGCGGAGGCAGCCAGGTAAAGGAAGGTAGAGGAGGAGGACAGGAATATAGGTTACTGCATACCGAAACAGACACTAAAAGGTGTGTTTGTGTTTTCACAGATCAGCAGACAGCTGAAGAAAGATGCCCGATAGCAGACTGAGGATAGAGCTGTAGTCTGGAAGTTTGTTATTTTGTCCAATTCCCCTTACCCCTTGGGGGTGTCCATTCTGAAGTAGATTTAAAGAAATCCTCAGTCTGTACAGTCCTGTGGTGCTTAGAGGGTAGATCTTCAATCTCTGAGGCAGGAAAGCTGTGACCTTATATTAATAGTGCCAAACTGGCCAACCAGGATTTGGTGTTCGCACCTGTTACAGCTCAGGGCGGCGGGTCCTCTACTACTTCTCTCCCTGGGTCTTGCACCCCTTCCAGATAGCACTGAACTTAACGGCCTGGTATCTGAGGAGCTAATCTTCACCCATTTAGGTAGTTCAGGTCAGAATATGGAAACTAGGCAGCCAGGAAATAAACCTCAATGTCACAATATAGGAGTAATTGGCCCATTTTGTGCTTCTGGAGCATTCATTGAATCCTCTTCATCCCACATTAGACAACATGTTAGGTTTTTGTCTTTTCTGGCTTTAACTGGCATTTATATTCAATCTTTTAATACATACTTGTCCGGGGTTGGGGTTTATATCCATTCCCCAGTCCTTAACGTTTCTACTTCTAATCTGCTCATCAGAAGGCATTTCAAGAGCCCCCTTTGACTTCACCTACCAGTATCCAAACCTCACCTGGTTTGAGGTCTAAACATAGTCCTAGCAGCGATATTGCATAAGCCTTTCAAACCTCGATGGCAGACATAAGGCTGGATTTGTAGAAAACAGCTTTTTTAGTAGTAGTTACTTCAGCTAGAAAGATCAGTGAAATTCAGGCTCTGTCAGCATCAGAGCCCTAGACAGTATTTCACAGGGACAAGGTCGTTCTTAGAACACATCCTAAATTCTTACCCAAGGTTGTTTCGGCCTTTCACTTAAATCAGAAGATTTTACCTACATTCGTTCCCTCACCTCAAATGCAAGGAGAGAGGGCTTTATAACTATTGGATATTCGGTGGGCTCTCAAATTTTACCTAGAGGGGTCATGTCCTTTTTGCCACTTTCGGTGGACAATATCGTTTTCAGGTATCAAAAGCCACCATATCATGATGGATCCCCGCCTGCATTGTGGAAGCATATCAACTTCAGAAAATTCAGAAAAGCTAGTGCCCAACGGCCTTCATGCCAATGCAATTAGGGCCGGAGCTATGGTTGCTGCTTTTCAGAGGAATATTCCCTAGGAGGTGATTAGTAAGGCCTGGTCTTCTCCTTTTGAAAACACTATTGCATTTTACACAGCAGCTAGATCAGATGCTAGGTTTGGACAGGTGGTTCTACAGAATCAGTTTGACTAGAATTAGCTTCCAGCTCCCTGCGTGATTAGTGCTTTGTAATCTCGCACAAGTATGTAGGAATAAGAAATAGTTACTAGCCATAGCGACTTATGTTCTAGTCCATAGTCTTCTGTCCTCCATAAACCCCACTCGCTGTCCCCCAGTAAATAAATAGTTAGTCAGGTCGCACTTCAAGCAGTTTCCAAGGACTGACAGGTATTGCTGGTAGGCGGGGTCCACTGGGCTGCCCACACCGCTGCACCACCCATACAATACAACCATTTTAAAGGGGAATTACACATGTTGGTGCTGTGCAAAAAGTGCTCTGGTCCACACCCACTAGCATGGAGGAAGGGGGACTGCGAGTACAAAAGTCAGTACTAAATGTAACTAGTAACTTTTCTAAATAAGGGAATGGGACCACAAGGTCGACGCCGAAAGATGGTGCTGACTGGATTAAGTAAAAACAAGGAGGTGATGGGTGGAAGGTTTAGAATTAATCTTAACCTCTGGCATTGCTCAGGGCAACCCTCAAGACCACCGTTCTTCACCTGCCAAAACATTACAGAAGGTGAAAGACCATAAGCAAATCAGGCTTGGTCGCACCCCAAAAGGGGCAGTCCCGCCCGAACTACTAGGCCACATCCCTTCTGCACAAGACCACAAGCATCCCCAGACATGTTTCGGCCTTGTTGCTGACCGGATTAAACCAACTTCCAAACATGGCACTGAGCAAAGCAAAGAACGAAGGACTTCACACTTGGGTGTCAAAGCACATGCCAAAAAGATGGCAGATATAGGGCATGTTGTACCATGCTCTTCTGGAAAACACTCCCTTAAGCACAACGTTAAACCCACTTAGACCTTGATGGGGTCGACTCTGATGGCTTTGAAGTTGAAAAGTGGCGAATGCGCTGCCAAGACATCCTCAACCACCAAACAAGGGAAAACAAGTCATTTCTTGACATCGCCTTCAACACTGTCAGTTGCTTTGACATCTACTGACACCTATTACACAAACTCTCCAGAGAAGGGCCTGTTAATTTAGGAGGAAGATACAAAGAGGGAAGATGAGGATGCAGTAGAAAGAGTGGTGCAACCTTTACTCAGTACCCTGGACACTAGCTATTACCTCCAAGGCACATTGGAAAAAATGTATACTTTCCTTCAAGAAGGCAAGAATCACTAACTTTGAAAAGGAAGTGAGGTGTGGCCAGCAGCGATGTGAGAAGGACTTGCAGGCTTCGAGCTCCCATAACGATCTGACATTAAGAAGTGCTCTCAACACTCCAAAAGCAATATAAGTTGCCAATTCAGGCCCACAACAAGAGCGGAGCACCAGGAGACAAGGAAAAGAACCCCTGTCCTGCTGCAGTGTGTTTTTCCCCCGAACTTCCCAGAGACATGAGTAACAGAGGAGAAGGCGCAAACAAGCCCAAGATGGCAGCCACAACCCGAGACTACTACGGGTGAGCAGAGAGCACCGGAGAAGGAGACCTGCGGTGCATAACAGAGTGAACATAGGAGCCAGGACCCCCTACGCTCCCTGCAAGGCGAGACGGAATGGAACAGAGCTGTGCAGTGAGGAGCACAGGAGCATAGGAGCGAGGGAGGATCAGCAATGGAATAAAGATACACAGCAGAGAGATCAGGTGAGCCTGCGCAGCGCAGGCAGCCTGCCTTATAAAGGACACAGAGACCCACGGCACTGTGGAGCGAAAGCACCCAACGTAAAGTACCAAGAGAAACCGCTAGGGAGTAACCCCCCCCCCCCCCAAGCAGGAGACACCAAGAGACATATCTGACACCAGCACAAATAGAGTGGGGGGGAGACTGCAGCCAGCACAGAACAAGCAGCGCAGGGGCACAAGACAGGACAGGAGGGACCCATGCCGGAATGGAACAGAAGGAAGAGCCCCACAAAACCACGGCAAAGGACAATGGAAGCATATGGCAAAAAAGGGGCACTAATCTAGATCCTGGGGAGACGGTGGGGCAACCAGTGCTAGACAGTCATGAAACCCCAGCGGCGGAAGCGGACATCAGAGTCCTAGATGCAATTGCAGGCCTGAAATCGTTCCTAGAATCCTGCATAGACTAAATCAAGTGTGATGTGATTCTCCTACGACAAGATGTGTGGAACTTGGCAGGAAGGGTGGGGGAGACAGTAGGAAAAGTAGCAGAGATATCGACTACCAAAAAGGATCTGCAGGTGACAGTGAGAGATTTGACACAGAAGGTACAGATGCTACAAGACCGGATGGTGTTGTCAGATGGAAGGGCACGAAGGAGTAACATCAGGGTCCTGGGTCTGCTGGAAGGAGCGGAGGGCAGAAACTCCACCACATATATCAAAAATATACTGCTCCACAAAATTGGCCCCGGATCACTATCACAAGGGTTCACCATGGAAAGAGCCATAGATCACTGACCCGAAGGACCCCCCCCCCCCTGGGGTCTCACTCTAGACACAGATGAGCCGGGCTTTCTCCAGAGAAGGAGGGGAGATCAGAAGAGGATCAGCCAGACTAGCAATTTATCCAAACTACACCCTCCAGGTTCAAAGACAGAGAGGTCAATTTATTCCGACGAAATATAGAATGCAACGGCAAGGAGAGAAATATATGCTGCTGTATCCGGCAAAGCAGAAAATAATACACGCAGGGAAAACCTGGTTCTTTGATTCCCCTGAAGAGGCCAATACGTGGATGGACTTGAACAAAATTATACCAGTGGCTGCGGAAAACAATACGTGATGTCTGGCTGCGAATAGAAACACCACAATAAGAGAGACACTAAGTGGATGAGACACCAAAGAATGCTGAGCAATGGGAGTGGAACGAACCACTCCATTCACTCTTTTCCCGTTTTTTTTTTCTTCCTACTTCTGGGAACTGGACACCAGGGACAGATGGCTTAGAAGCTGACCCCTTACACAAAGTTTCCAATTCTTTTTTTTTGGATAACAGCAGGTATCGACTCACCAGGCTCCTAGTTGTCTAGGACTAATTGGTGACTCTGCATCTACAGAAGAACTCTGATGGGTGGTTTGTTACAGTTTTATTTAGGTTGTTCTTGTTGAGACATGGCTGGAAGGAATATACTTATGACACTGGGAAGTCCAGGACAGTGAAGGGTGGTCAAGGCCAAAGGGCTTTAATGGATCCAAATGTAGGAAGCAATGGGAATGGAGTGCAGTGGCCACCGAAATAGCAGTGGTGTTGGGAATATTGTCCTGGAATGTCCGGGGCCTAAATTACTTTGTCAACCAGACAAGGGTAGCATTATATATGAGGCAAAAGGAATCCAAGTAGCGCTACTGCAGGGGAGACACCTCACAGCAACAAGGCAGGCTAAGATACTGCAGAAATGGGGTGGGAGAGGACATGGATTGGCCTATTCCAGTTACGCTAGAGGGGTGCTGGTTTGGATTGCCCCAACTGTCCCCTTCCGGAAGACTGAGTTACACGCAGACACTGAGGGGAGGATGGGGATTAAACATGGCTTCCTGGGACGGACAGAAGTGTGCCTGATTAATACATTTTCTCCCAACTAGGGTGCCACCACTTTTTCAACTCCCTGTACAAAAAGGCTAGCCCCTCTACCAAGGGATGACGTGGATCTGGGTGTGTGGGGCTTTAATTGCACCCTGAACCCCGCATTGGACAGGTCAGGTGAGACAAAAGTAACCCCCCCTAAGCACCCGTGAGGGTCCTCAGGACATTATTAGAGAACCTAGAATTGCAAGACATATGGCGTTGGTTAATGGGACCGAAAAGAGAGTTCTCCTACTATTCAAGTGTACACAAAGTCTACACACGTATTGATTATATTTTTACGGGCCTAGAGCATCTGGGGGAGTCAAACCGGCACATATGAAGGTAGAACACTATCGGATAACTCCCCTTTACTTGTAGAATGGGTATTAAGCAATATAACAGCCGAGCGCCCCCCCCCCAGTTCGGCCCCTTGTCTCCGGCGGGGAGGAGCTGCTGGGCTGTTGACCGGGCTCGAAGTGACTAGGAGGCCCGTTGCGGAGCGGGGGACGGGCTCCTTTCGTCCTTCTCCCCCGCCACCTGGACCGAGGAGCAGCACGCCGGGATCCCCCACGAGGCGGGAACAGAGGCTACGCTCACCGCCCGGGGGAGCACCCCTGGGCCCACGCAGACCCAGCTGCGTGTGTGGAGCGGGCCTGGGCAGGGTGTGAGGCCCCCACTGGTGGATGGTGGGGCGAGTGCCAGCCCCGAAGGGATCCCTCCACCCCCTCTTGGGGATCAGGACATGCAGGGGTTCCTAGAGGACGGGGGCAAGAATCACGGCGCCCCCCCCCCCTGTGCATCGTGAGGGATCCACGGACTTGGCCCCACGAAGACAGCCGCTCCCACGGCCCCCGCAAGGGGGAAGCCAGGAAGGGACCCGGCCCGCCGCGAGGACTTTGGAATAGGGTGTGTGGCCCCCGCCAGGCAACGGTGGGGCGTGTGCCCACCCTCCGCAAGATACATCTACCCCCCCGAGGCAATAGGGTTCATATCATCCCACTAGGAGGAACCTTCGCTTCAGCTCCCCCTCCCCGCATGCGCCCCCTCTGGGCACCCCAGGGGGTTAACTACAGACCGAGCCGAGGGGGTCTCCCCTCCCGACCGTCCGTCCACAGGAGAACACCAGATGAGCTGGCGGGAGTCCCTGCAGGGATACCGCTTCCAAGAGGTTGAAAGGGGGTACAACGGTTCGAGCCTCAAAAGAACCATGGCTCAGTCGGAAGACGCGGCCCCCTCCTCATCGGCCATGGAAAGGGGCTTCGCCTCGATCTTACAGGAAATCAGGGACATGCGCTCTGACATAGCTCAGAAATTTGAAAAAATGGACCAGAGGGAGGACAAGGTCAAGGACAGACTGCTTCAGGTCGAGACTAACCAATCTACATCAGTGTCCCAAGACATACAATTAAGCATGAGGCTGGAGGCCCTGGAGAAGAGAGACGAGGAGAGGGCTCGGCAGATGGACGATTTTGAAAACAGTGAGAGGAGGAACAAACTCAGAATCTTTGGGGTTCCTGAAATGGAAGGAGAAACTGAGAGGGACGTCATCAGAGCAGTGCGAGACATCATTATTCTCCTGTTCGCTGAAGAAATGACAACGGAACTCACGTTCGACAGGGTACATAGGGCGGGGGGCAGAGCGGGGGGGCCCCCGGTCGATCTTGGTCCGGTTCCATTACTACTCGGAAAAGACGAAGGTTCTGGAGGAGGCCAGAAAGGCCCGAGAAATCTCTTACAACAATGCCCAGGTCTCAATATACCAGGACCTCTCCGCCTATACGCTGGCCAAGCAGAGAATGTGCCGCCCGCTCACGCAGTTGCTTAAGGAAAAAGGCGTGCGCTACAGATGGGGCTACCCCTTCTCTCTGACTTTCGAATATATAGGCCAAAGAACAACCCTGGTCACGGAGAGGACATACGGGGAGCCTTGCAAGAATATGTAACGGATACGAACACCCGGAGGGGCCCATCGGGGCCGGAGAAGGGCAGACCCAGTGGCCCCGGCCCGTCGGGAGAAAGGAGGAGGAGGTGAACCGGCACACGGAAGTTCAGGAAAATGAGCACACTATCACCAGCAAAGGACGGAGAACGGAACGACTCCGAGGACTGAGAACGGGGGCTCATCGTAAAGACTTGGACAGCTTAGTTCAGTATCAGAGGTTTCACCACTACCAACGTCCCAACAAACAGCAAGTACATGGGATGCATAGATGGGGCGGGGCCCTGGGGGGCTGGGGGGGCTCAAAATGAATAGCTTTTAATATGCTCGGCCTGGCCACGGGGGGCGGGCTGGTGGTTTGGCCAAAAGCCAGTGATGGCGGAACAATTTGGCTGGATGCTGGGGAGGGGGGAGGTGAAAGCCAGTGATGGCGGAACAATTTGGCTGGACGCCGGTGAGAGGGGAGGGGTTGGGGGAGGGGGTGTGTGTGAAAACTGGGGTTGTTCAGTTTGGGACGGGGGCTGGGGGGCAGTTGGGGAACAGTTTCAGGCCCACCCAGAGAGGCGGGGAGGTGGGGGGAGCACCAGTTAAAACCACGGGAGCACGTAGACAAGGGTAGTGAAGATATGTCGACAAGGAGAGTAGTGTTGTTAGAAAATGGCTGACAACCCGCCGGCCCTGGTCGTGGGCACTCTTAATGTACGGGGCCTAAACACCCCCAAAAAGAGGTCCCTGGTCTGTAGAGAATTCAGGAGGGCTAGCCTTGATTTTCTTTTCCTACAAGAGACTCACTGGGCACGAGGGAAGGAACCCAAGATGCGGGGGGAGGAATAGGGGAGGTTTTCTGCGCGTCCCACAGGGCCAAAAAGAGGGGGGTGGCCATCCTCTTGGGGAGGAACGTTGGCTTTGAAAAAGAGGAAACAGTGAAAGACCCTGAAGGCCGATACCTGCTGGTACGAGGGACCCTGCAGGGCGCCCCACTCACCCTGGCGGTGATATACGGTCCAAATGAGGGCCAGGCCCAGTTCTTTGTCCGGGGGGGCTGGTGGTGGGAGGGGATTTTAACATGGTCATGGATCCAACCCTGGACAGGAAACGCGTTGGCCCTCAGTTACTCAGGTCAACGGATGAGACTATGGCCCGGACCTTCCAGAGGGTTAACGTAGAGCTGGGCCTGGTGGACACGATCCTGACCCCTAGGTCGGGAGCCCCCTCCTTCACATATTACTCATCCACCCACTCTTCTTTCTCTAGAATTGATTACATCCTGGTGGACGAGACCCTGCACCCATTTGTCACTGGCCACAAGGTCGACCCCGTCCCCTGGTCGGACCACAACCTATTCCGAACCACCATTGCAAGGGGCTGGCTAAGCGACCGTAGAGGTAGATGGAGATGTAATGACTCCCTGTTGAAGGATGAGGTCCGTGCCCAAGAGGTGCTAGAGGCCATTACGGAATTCTTCGAGTTCAATGACAATGGGGAGGTGGGTCCGCACACCCTGTAGGACGCCTTCAAGGCTACTCTAAGGGGCCTCCTCATCAAAATGAGTGCTCAGTCTAAAAGAGTGAGGGATGCCCAGGACAAATCCCTGAGGGAGAAAATAGCACGACTCCTGCCGGGGGGGCCCCGAGCAGATCCCTTGGATCAGGGTCAGCTCGCGACTCTGGCCGACTGTCGGCTCCAGTTAAGAGATCGTCTCTTACACAAAACGGAACGAAGTCTCCAACTGGTCAAGCAGAGATATTATGAAAAGGGGGATAAAGCGGACAGGATCCTGGCCTGGAAACTAAGGGAGGTACAGATAGGGAGAATGGTAAAGGCAGTGAGGAGTGAGGAGGGGACCATGGGCCATGACACTCCCCATATAGGAGAGGCCTTCCACAGATATTATGAAAAACTATTCGTCAGAATACAATGGGCGGGACGAAGAGATAGAGGGGTTCCTGAACTCGTTACAAATACCGGCCCTGACTGGGGAGATGGCTGAGGGGTTGGAGGGCCCGGTGACCGAGGACGAGGTGGAACATGCAATTAGCGGAATGAAGGTGGGCACTTCCCCGGGAGAGGATGGCTTCACAGTCTACTTCTATAAAAGGTTTTGCTCCACCTTAGCACCACACCTAGTGAAGGTCATTAATGCGGTACTAGAGGGGGGCACCCTCCCGGACTCCATGATGGAGGCCATAATTGTTGTGTTGCCCAAAGATGGTAAGGACCCCACTGAGTGTTCCTCCTACCGCCCGATATCCCTGCTAAACATTGATGTTAAGGTCCTTGCCAAGGTAATTGGGAGACGGATGGAGAAGATTTTACCGAAACTGATCCACGGGGACCAGGTAGGGTTTGTAAGGGGAAGGCAGGGTTCGGATAACATCCGCAAAACCATAAACTTGATCCACCACGCCCAGGAATCGGACCTCAATGCAAGTGTCCTCTCCCTGGACTTGGAGAAAGCGTTCGATAGGGTGGAATGGAGATACATGGAACTCCTCCTCCAGAAAATGGGCTTTGGCGCACATATCAGGGGTTGGGTGGCTGCATTATATAGAGCCCCGAAAGCCAGGGTACAAGTGAATGGCAACTTGTCGGACCTCTTCCCCCTCTCACGGGGCACGAGACAGGCATGCCCTCTGTCCCCCCTGATATATGTCCTTACAATGGAACCCTTGGCCATAGCAGTTAAGTCGCACCCGGATATCAGAGGGATTAAGAGGGGCGAGGTGGAATTTAAGCTCTCGCTGTTCGCCGATGACATCCTGGCGTACCTGGTGGACCCCGGCTCCTCCCTCCCCCCGTTTCTGTCCCTGGTGGGCACATTCGGGCACTTCTCGGCGCTGAAGATTAACGCTTCCAAATCTGTTCTACTCCCCATGCGATTAAGGGACCCGGGTCTGGACCCCTTGGGTACACTTCATGGGATAGCAGTGGGAAAGGTTTCCATCCGCTATCTGGGCGTCCTCCTCACTAGGGATCTATCCTAACTGGCCCAGCCAATTATGACCCTGTCCTGGCTGGTATCACCGCGGACCTCAGGAGGTGGGGCTCAATGATTTTATCTTGGTATGGCCGCATGACGGCAGTGAAGATGAACGTGCTGCCGCGTCTGCTGTATCTCTTCACCTCTCTCCCAACCAACATTTCCGATCACTTTTTTAAGACTCTACAGAATGCGGTTTGTGAGTTTATCTGGGAGGGCAGGACCCCGAGGACTGCGAAGGCGGTCTTGACCCTGCCGAGAGATGAGGGGAGGGGGGTCAGCCTGCCCGACTTCCAACTTTATTTCCGCGCTGCCCAATTGTGGGTCCTCCTGGAACACATGACGGAGGGGATCGGCACTTACTGGTCTTACATGGAGGATATGGACGCTCACCCTCTAAAGGTCCGGGACCTCCTCTGGGCCCCACGCAGGTTTATCCCGAATAGACTTAAATCCAACCCCACTCTGGGAGTTCTCTGGGCAGTCTGGAGGGAGGGCTCCCAAACAGCGCACCTAACGTCGTGGCCATCTCTGATGTCCTCTCTCTGGGGACACCCCCTTAGATTAGGCAACAGGGGGTTTAGTAAGGAACAGACCTGGTCCGACTCGGGTCTGGAATGGGCGGGGCAGCTGTTCCGGGAGGGGGAATTCCTATCATATGAGGATCTGAGGGATGCCACTGGGCAGGGGTCTCTCTCCATATTCGAATATCTCCGCTTAAAGGGCATCCTCTGTGACCAGTCATGGGGGGAGAACCTGAAGAGGTAGCTGACTCCCTTTGAGAAATTCCTCGACACAGCAACCTCTGGGAAGTGAGCTGTCTCTGGGATGTACAGAATCCTTAACACCGCAAACTTAGTGGAACGGCAGGGTTTCCGCACATTTTGGAATGACCTGGCAGGAGAGGTGATCTCGGAGGATGCCTGGTCGCGGATATTCAGAATAGCTTTTCACGGGAACTTATTTACAGCAGATATGGAACACAACTTTTTTTTGCAGGGATGGCACAGAGACCCTGTGAAACTGTCTAAAATGTTTGCGGGAGTGTCCCCTGAATGTCGGAGGGGTTGCGGCCAGAGGGGTTCAAGAGGTCACATGTGGTAGCATTGCCCAAAGGTGCAGGCATACTGGGAGAAGGTAAGGGGTTGGATGGCCGAGGTCACCGAGGAACTGCTCCCCCAAGACCCTTTGACGGTGTTGTTGGGCCTCCCGCCAGAGGCCTCGGAAGTCTACAGGTACCCCAGAATGTGGGAAACGATGCTGAGGGCAGGAAGGGTGGCATTGGCACAGAAATGGAAGAGCCTGGAGACCCCCTCAAAGGAGGACTGGCTAAAGAAGTTAAAAAACATGTTCTTAATGGACAAATTAATGGCTATGGTGAACTATGACTCTGGTTCATTCCTTGAAAACTGGTATGGGGTACAGCAGACCTGGGGATGGGACGTGCACTGATGCCAGGTGAAGGCCCAAGCGGGGCTCAGGGGGACAATACAGAAAGGTTCCAAGGACTTAACGGGCGCCCACGGCCCGGGTGTAGGTGGTCGACTCATAGCCATTAAAGATGGTCGACGTTCACACTCATTACCAAGCACTGGACGCAATAGAAAAGTCCAAGTCTCCCTATATCACGGATCAAGTTTGACTAATGCGGGGAGGGGGGTGGGGGTGCTCCAGGGGTGGGGGGAAGAAGGGAGGGAGGGGTAGGGTTTGTTGGGCCAGTTTTATGTACAGCCTGGGAACACACATGTAGCCCGTTTTTTATATTTCCGAAAAATGCCAATAAAAGCAAAGTTTAAAAAAAAAAAAAACCTTTGTAGGGGCATACAAAGAAGGCAGCCTGCCCAAGAGTATAGAGGAGTCCACCATAATCCAAATTCTAAAACTTGTAAAAGAGAGCAAACACTGAGTAATACCGCCAATATCCCTGATTAATCAGGATACAAAGATACTTACGGCGGTCTTGGCTACCAGACTTAGAAAAGTGATTGGGCAATCGATAAACCCTGACCAGACGGGGTACGTCCTTAGGATGGTGACATCCGAGAAGAGGGGTGCACTGTAGTAGCATTGCATGCAATCAAAGCGTTCGACTCAGTTAAATGGGAATGGTTATTTGCCACTCTGAGAAGGTTTGGCATTGGAAAAGGATTTATGAAATTAATCAAGTTGCTCTGTTTTAGCCCATTAACAAGAGTGCGCACAGGCAGCCACCTGTCGGGGCTATTTCCCATCCAGAGAGGTACCAAGCAGCAAAGCCCCTTGTCCCCTATGTTATATATATTATATGTTATATATATTAGCCTTAGAACCGTTAGCGATGTTCCTAAGAAAGGAGTTCAGAAACACAGGCCTCCTGGTAGACAGAGTACACCATGTTCTGTCACTATACACAGACCATGTTGCTGTATGCCCGGAAGACAATTTGGAATCCTACCTGGAGGTATAATTTTGCAAATCATAAGGGATAGCGGTCAGCAAAGCAAAATCATGCATATTTCCAATGGAAGGATGGGTGGGAGTGGAGACCTCACGTTTCCCGAACCTAGGGTTACAGTGGCAAGTTAACACGTTCAGGTACATAGGTATCAATATCTACCATGATACAGGGGTGACTTATCGGGAAAATACATTGAGAGCAGTGGTCTGGCTAGTGAACTCAATTAAGCTAAGGGAGAAACTACATCTCTCGGTAATGGGGAGGATTGTCCTGCTAAAGACGGTGACCCTTCCCCGATTACTCTATCATTTCTTGAATGTCCTATACCTTATATGCAGGGCTTTCTTTAAGGAACTGAACACGGTGATAAGTGTGTTCATATGGGACCCAGGGAGATGCTGCATTGCCCAGGATACACTATGCAAGGACTACAAAGATGGGGGTGGGGGTGGTGAGACTCCCAAATTTCGAATTGCACTATCTTGTGGGACAGTTGCAACACATCGCCGGATGGTTAGCTGATACAGAAACTGTAGAGCACAGCCTGCTGAGCACATTGGCGACCCCATACCTCTTGAGGTAAGTGCTGCGGTTACAAGAGGATAGAACGAGTGACCTCCCCTCTCCCCAGCTCCTAAGATTAGGAAGTAGGGTCTGGGAAAGGACCAAGACATTGTTGAAGCTGAAAGAGCCATACTCTTCCCATATCCCTCTAGCAGCAATATATGGGAGTAATCTAGAGGATTTAGCACAGATCAGGACCCACTGGGAGACCAATGGACTGATATGATATTTTATTTGTATCGCACTCATACGTGTTTCAGAGTGCGACAAGGCTAGGGAGGGGAACAAGGGAGGACAAAACAACAATCTTATTAGGCCCAGTGACATTGAGAATGTGCAAGGGCAGGGGAGAGGGAGGGGGAAAGTGCTGAGGGTAGAGGTGGAAAGTGCTGAGCAAGGGATAAACACAACAACAAATGGTAGTGCAACCAGAAGGTGGCAAGTGCGAGGTTTAAAGCGCAGACATGGGGTGTCTGATAAGTGCAGGTAAGGGGACTGTAGGTTAACAGATAAAGACCCAGGTGCAAGGGTTTCCAGGAGACAGTGCTGGTGTGTGGCTGGGTGAGCACAGACAAGGACCTGAAATCAGAGGGTAGCCAGGTGCACGGAGCCGAAGCAGACATGTCAGCATGGGCGAGGAAGAGCGAAGGCAGAAGCAAAGAGGAAGGTCTTGAGGTGCTTCCGGAACCGGAGATGGTTCTTCTAAAGTTTCAGAGTAGCAGGGAGGCTATTCCAGAGTGAGGGCCCAGCCGAGGAAAGAGATCTACCCCCAACACGTTGCTTGGAGAAGCGACTGACCCTGAGGGAGTTGGAGGTAGAGGAGCGCAGAGCTCAATTGGAAAGGTATTTATGGAGGGAGAGTTAAAGGTATTTTGGACCCAGGCCCCGGAAAGCCTTGTGGACAATGCAGAGGGTCTTGAATTTAACCCTTGCAGCCACTGGGAGCCAATGAAGAGGTTGTAGGGCTGGAGAGATACGATCCCAGGGCTTGAGGCCAAGGACAAGTCTCTCAGTCCTGTTCTGGATGAGTTGCAGAGGGTGGAGAGTAGAAGCAGGCAGATTTAGAAAGAGGCTGTTGCAGTAGTCAAGCCTAGAGAGAACCAGGGATCTAGAGACTGTGAGCTTCTGGGGGAAGGAGAGGAAAGGAAGAATACCTCTGAGGAGGTGCAGTTGGTAGTTTTACTTCTTAGACACATCAGAGATGTGAGGAGGAAAGGAGAGTGTCGAGTCAAAGATGACCCGAGGTTCTTAGCCTCACAAGTGGGAGCAAGAAGAGGGCCCAGGGAGGCCAGTCAGAGGATGAAAGGAAAGGAGGGTGCAGGTATGCTGATGAGGAGAATCTCACTCTTACTGGCATTAAGGCAGAGATCATTGGCGGCACACCAATCCTGGATGACAGACAGTCAGAAATGAGGGCGGGAGAAGAGGTGGTGGAGTGAAGCCTGGAAACGAGCTGAGTGTCATCCGCATAGCACTGAAATTCGGAGAAGAGAACGGCAATGCACTGGGCAAGTGGTACCAGGTATTGGTTGAAAATCCAGGGAGAGAAGTTAGAACTCTGGGGAACACAACAAGTAGAGAATGAGATGGAGGAAAGGAAGGACCCAAGTTGGACGTGGGACGGTCGATCAGATAGGACTGGTGATGGTGGGAGACCTAAACACACCTGAGGGGCTCCGGGGGTTCCAGGAACTAGTGGATGAGTCTGACATGGGTAGAGGACAATATTTGGCACACTCCAGGATGTAACATGAAATGCAGAACAGATGGGCGACCACCCAATGCCCCCCAGAGGAGTATAGCACCCTGGAGCTTTTTGTTGTTTCCGAGGGGGGCATGATATGTCCAGAATGTATCAGGGAATGCTGGAAGCCATATCGGGAGGGGTGCCTGAAAGGAGGAGCAAATGAAAGCTAGACATCGGCAGGGAATTCACAGAAACAGCGTGGACCAGAGCAATGATCTATCACAAGAAAGCCTCGAGGATTGCAAGGTAAACACAGACCCTATTATACGTACACCATAGAGCATACATGACACCACATCGCATCTAGCAATTCCCAGGGGTGGGGCATAAGAAGTGCCCAAGATGTAAGGGAGACGAGGCCAATATGATGCATATGTTTTGGATGTGCCCAGTGAAACAAGGGTTCTGGCAAGAGATAGAAGTGTGGCTTCGGAGGGCAGAATGCTCCACCTACACATGGACTATAGAAGCCTGCCTGCTGGGACTGTTTAGACGACCAAAGAATGCCCTACCCGAAAACAAACTGGTAGATTTGGCATGGGTACTGGGGAAAAGATGGATTGCCATGGCCTGGAAACTACAGGCGGGCCCAAGTATAGAGGGGTGGTGGAAAGACCTGCAAAGATGGTCCATGTTCGAAACAGTGGTGTGGTACGAAATGATTCGGACAGGGATGAGGGTGGGCAACATAGAGAGCATAACCTGGAACGCCCCCATTAGTGCTCTGTTCAGCTCCCCAGATGACAACCCCCACTAGGCCCCCACAACAACAGAATAGATGAGGATGCATCATAACGAGGAGGGCAGGCGAAGCCCGAGGAGGTTGGCCACAGTAAAAACTGGCCTAATGATATACAACCCATGTAGAATGTTAGTTTCGGTTTGGGGATTTGGGATAGTGGAAGGGGGTGAGAGGTCAAGGGAACGAATATGTAGATGAAAATATGTAATTGGCATTGCACATGTGATTGCATTACTGAATGAAAAACAAAAGGGATTAAAAAAATGAACTTTGAAAAGGAAGAAAGAGCTAGCCTTTGAGCAAGAGCCGGTGCTTAAATCATCTAAATTCTTACCTTATGCATCTCAGCGTCACTGCCAAACGTCTCCTTCCTCATGTCATCCTGTCATGCCAGTCAAGCCTTGTGGTTGGGGAAGGTGGGTTTTGGGATAAGGGGTATAGAAGTCAAAGGGGATTGAGGGTTGCAGGGGTATCCCTGGCTTCTTTCAAATGTAGGCAACTCTTTTTCCGCAGTATGTAAAGTATATCCTCTTATAAGGCAGAGGTATGCTTTACAAAGTTTATTTCTGCTATGCTGTAATCTCACGAGATTTTGGCATATCCACACTAACGCGGAAATCTCATATGTTTTCACTTTGAAATCGACAAGGCTCCACACAATGGTAAGTGGTCTATGAAAACACATTTTTTGGCCTTAAATGCATTGTGCAGTAGTTATATCAGATTTAGATGTGCGCATATTCGCTTAGCGGAAGACCGGAAGGAAACCATAGAATATCCTATGGACTCTCCAGAAGATGTTGAACAGCCTGTTTCAAACTCTTATTGTCGATCAGGATAAATACTCTGCTCTGTGGAAGAGGATTGCTCCCAGGTTTGGTATCACAGCTAAGGTGAAGGAGGAACCTGATTTTATGGAAGATAAATTAGTACAAGCCAAGCCCATTGCATCCCATTATCAAAATAAGTCCAAAATATGATTAACATGACTCTACATTGAGAGACCAGCTAGTGGCTATATTTTGCACACATTGTAAAAAAGTACCTATTGTGATGAATCAGGAATGAGACGCGGACACAGAGAGTCATGTGGATTGTTATAGACTTTTATTCAAATAATAAAAGGGTTGGAAAATTCTTTGCTATCTGACTCTGCTCTAACAGGTATTTCCCTACCTCAGCCAAAACTAAGTATCTGTCTGATGTCAAGATGTCCAATGCAAATGTCACGTGTATGAAATCCTGTTCTGGCCCTCACGCTCTTAAAGGAACTCTAAGGTGCTAAGGGTAATGTCTTTTGTTGAACTTGGACACTTGGTGTACTTATCAAGCCATACTCCAACCAAAAGGCTTTCACTTAGATGGTGTTCACAATTCCTGGGAATGTCTCCCTTCCCCAGGTTTCTTTTCAGCAAAACAAAAGTTCCAAAATACAACCAAGTTCTTTGTAACTTTAACTTAAGAAGATAACTTCCTCCTCCTGTTATTTGCTATTCACTTCACAGACTTGACTCCACCTGATATATTCTCGTGCCAGGACATTGTTATACAGTTCGTTCAATTCACAATTCCAACGGCATTGGGTAATCGTTAAGATTTGTTTCAGACAATTTGTTTTGCCTAGTATACTCCCCTGCCAGGATTTTCTTACACAGTTCACCTAATTCACAAACCCAAGGGCATAGGTCTTCCTCAGGATTCTTTTCACACAATAGACTTTGCCTGGTATACTCCCCTGCCAGAACTTTCTTCCACAGTTCACCCAATTCACAATGCCAAGGGCATGGGTCTTCCTCAGGATTCTTTTCACACAATTGACTTTAACTTGTATACTCCCCTGCCAGAACGTTCTTACACAGTTCACCCAATTCACAATGCCATGGGCATGGGTCTTCCTCAGGATTCTTTTCACACAATTGACTTTGCCTGGTATACTCCCCTGCCAGGACTTTCTTACACAAGGTTTACAAGACTCTTAATTTTGAGTGTAGGTCTTAGGTTCATATTTAACTGCAGGCTTCAGCCTATGCCATGCTTTTGATATCCAATTAGTCAGCGACCCTTTCTTAATCATGTTTATTAGGCTTGTTGCCCTCTCCCACTGTGTGCACCATTTGCTGTGAAGCACACCGGCATGCCACCTTCCCCACCCGGACTCACCAGTTATGTGCATCTGCTTTGGAATCCTTTGCCAGCCCCCGTGGTTTCTGTGACACTCTGGTAGCTTGGGAGAGCGTCCCGTCCTTTCTCCGCTCTTTGGCTGGCTTCGACGGTCTGGGACAGCCTTCCGCTGTCACTGCCTGTGCAGCGCAATGACTCGGGTTCTCCACATTCCCCTTCACTGTGGGACCAGCAGAACTTCCATGTCGTGCAGCGCTCTGTATGCTCCTCTGCGGGCCTTGCATGAAGCTGTGCTCTCGCCAAGCTGTTTCTCCTTCCAAAAGGAGCCGCCTGCTCCTGTCAGCTTAATCGGTTGGAGTTTTAAAGCTCCTGCCACAGTGCCACTCATTCCAACAACTAGAGCGCAGAGTGGACTTCTGTGCTTGAGTGATCTTCATAGCTCCATTCCTCCTCCTCCTTGTCCCAGTATCTTTAAAGGACTCATACACTTGAGATTGATAGTCCGTCTTTGTCATTAAAGGATATTGTGGGATGTCATCAGCAAGTCTTGTGGGCTGTTGGGGAGGGGGTTACCACAATATGCCATTAAGGCATTTGGAATGGATGGGGCATCCCTAAAGTGGGCAGATTGATACCATGTCTCATCTGATGATGCCAATCTCCCTTCATGAGGGTTGCCTCCCCTCTTGTGGTCCTCCCTCAAAAAACCACTCACAGGGTCAGGTGGGGTGTGCAGTCCCCTGGCCACATGAGGGGGGCTACCTCTGGGTAGGAAAGAAGTGGGAACGTCATCAGATTCATCACATTATCCCCACTGAATGACCCACATTATGTAAAAGCACAATCCACCTCAAACTCTTCAGTGGTTAACACAGCAGGAAAGGGGTGCACCCGCAACAAGTCCAAAAGCACCTCCTGGCAAGGAAAATAAAATAGTGTACCACATGGATTGAAAAATAGCAACTACATGGGCATACATCCTAAGCATCACAAATTCAACAAGCACTCACACCAGTTAAGACAGAACACATTGGCACCAGTTAGACACACTTATCAGAGGGATGCAATCATTAGGCTGACCAATATATTCAAGTTCTGCAGAGGTTGTCAAACCCCATTACTGCTTTGTGAGTGTTCAGGTCGCAACACCTTATTACTAACTGCTGCACAATCAACACAGGCAAGGCTAAGTGGATAAAATAATAAATACTGGATGCTCTCGTCTTATCTGGAGCCCTGCAGAGGAGACAGACACAGCCACAGACTAGTCGATTTTTTGGCCAAAACCCTTATCCATAATAAACTACACTCGCTGCGTTTCCCTGGATTACCTGAATCCTGATGTGATAGGCTTAGATGTGAAAACAACTAAAAAATAAAAGTTGTTTTATCTCCACTTTCTGACTTTTCTTTACAACCTTTAGATGGAAGAACTGCGGTTAGCTTGTATCGTGATATCTATATTGTAGGGGTGTACCGAAATTAGTCTTCAAGTAAGTATTCGGCCAAATTCCGGCTGAAAATTAGATTTGGCTTCGGACAAATACTAAATTATCACTCGAAGCCGAATATTTTCCCCTACAAAATACATTAAGTACTGCTTTTATTGCCTGCCTGGAATCATTCAGGCATGTCATATTTATTCTAGAAAATGATCATTAAGCAAGTGCTGTTACTTTTTTGGTTGCGTACAGATAGAGCAGACGTGTTAAAGTGCAAACAATGTCCCTGCCCTTCATGTGCTAGAGAGACAGGCTTTCATCAGGTGGCTTGCTGGGGTGTGGTGAACTGAAGCAAAACTCTCAAAATATTTAATATATTTCTGGTCTCCCCTGTATTTTGCAGTTGAAAACCATTGAGCTGAAACAATAGTTTATGAAGTCGCTTTTTGAAAATTTGTATTTTCTTTAGAGGCTTATTGATTTGCTTATGACCTGTGTGAGGAAATCTGAAAGTTACAGGTTCCAATCCCACCAATTTCCAATTCAAATAATATAATTAAGTGGATCAATATAGCTGTTGCGAAGATCCCAGTAAGTTCCAAACCCTGAGTAAAATAGCTCAGTAGGTAGTGTGTATCTAATAAAGAACAGTATTCAGTCTGCAGGCCAAGGCTATAAAGTCAGTAAAATGGCTCAGTGGGAAGTGTGCCTGCGGCAGAGATGTGCTTGTAATATTGAAAACTATGTTACACTTCCTGCCCTCCAACCTTCTTAAATTGTGAAAATTAGACCCTTAAATTAAGTAAAAGTGACACATGTTACTAGAGATCGTGGCTATTTTTTTTGTAACCAAAATGACCACGTCTGGCAGTAGAAATATTCCTTCCAACATTACAGGGCCAAAAAAGAGGGATATTTGTGTAATAACGATGAGGAGTCAGCAGGGTGCCAGTTGATGTAATCACTCCTTTTGCGTTTCCGTGCCTTGCTTGAGCCAGAAAGCAAAAGATGGGCAGGCCCAAACGAAACATTTGAAAGTAGACACCTGCCAGTCTCCCCTCACAGTGATTACATACATATATACACCTGCCAGTCTCCCCTCACAGTGATTACATACATATATACTATACTTTCGGGTTAGTGTAAGTTACTTGGGCCCTGCCCAACAAGCAACAGCTCTGAATGCGCAAAAATACTAACTGCTGTTATTGAGCAGCTTCTTGTCTGATAATGTACTCCTTTCATTGGTTTACACAAATATCTTCCAGTAAACAACAAAGAAAAGAAATGCAATAAAGAATGAATATGCATATTTTAAAGTGTCTCTTTAATTTTCAAAGTGTTCTTCTGGTCTACATATCTTTATTAAAAAGGAACCTATTCATCTCTCAATTTAGGGTGGGTGTGTCTGCGTGTGTGAAAACACCATCCATAGCACAAGCCTTTTTTTTTTATTGGCATTTCAAGAATACAGTAACAAAAACTGTACCCAACCCTCCCAACCCGCCCTAGGGCTTTTAACCCCCTCCCAACCCCACCTGTTGAGCTACAGAAAATTCTTAGTTTTAATATTTGTGCCACAGCCTTATGTTTTCATAAATCGTCTAATTGTACAATACCATAATGCCTCGTTTTTTAGGGCAATATTTAACATTGAAGCCTTCATGTAAAAATGTCAGTACTTCTTTCCAGTCTTCCTTAAACGCAAAAAGTTCCCCCTGCAGGGAATATGTCATCCACTCTAGCGACAAAAAGTTCCAGACTTTAGCAAACCATTCCGAGATGTGGGGCAGATCACATTTCTTCAAGTTTTGGACTATCACTAAAGGTGCCGCTAATTGTAAAATTGCATAAGCTTTCTGGGTGCATTTCGAACGTTGTCGGAAATCTTCGTCTATTGTAAACATCAAACATGATCGTACGGAGCAAGGCAGTTGAATAGCGAAAATTTCACACATATGTTTGTTCACCTCACTCCAATACATTGACAGTTCCAGCCAATTCAACCACATATGCATCCAGTTCCACACCAAACCACATCTCCTCCAACATTCATTAGATATAGTAGGCTTCATCTGATTTCAACTGGCTGAGGTGTAGTGCCAATGCACCATGAGTTTATACAAAACTCTCTGATTTGAGTCGCTCTGGAGATCTTGGGTATTCTTTTCAATAAAACTTCCCAAACCTGGTCCAATATCTCTTCCCCCAATGTTTCCAACCATTGGTTTTTGTAACTAAACAGCCCTTTTGGGGTTTCCTACCCCATTATTTCATATAAATTAGATATGATAGATTTTCTCCCTGGATTGGTTGACAAATAGTTGTCAAATTGTGTTAATTCCATCACCACGGCTACTTTGATTAGAGGGGCTAGAATCTAGTGTCTCACCTGGAAATATTGGAACCTACATTTTTCATGTACCCCCAATTTTTTTACATTCTATGAATGTTTTAGGCTCTGCTCCCAGGAACATATCTCTCATCTTTTCGCACGCACCCTCCTTCCATTCCTTAAATATTTTTGGTTCTAAGACATGGGTGAACTGGGGGGTTAAAAAACATAGGAGTCAAAGGGGTGGGAAACGTTGTGAGGCCATATTTGTTAACTGCCACATTCCATGTTTTTTCCACCAAATTTATGATTTCGCTTGCGTGTAAATTGGCGGGGCAATCTTGCTTTGGTAACCATAATACATCCCTGAGTCTATGTCCCCCCCAACGCTTGTTCCATTTGCACTTTTCCTTTCACGGATGCTCCCGTGGACCATTCCCTTATCTCCCTAATTTAAGCAACACGATAGTATGTCAGAAAGTTGGGAAGGCCTATTCTCTACATGGCCTGGTGCACACCTAGTATTCCTAATAGTTCTTATATACTTCCGATAGGTAGTTGGGAGCAGGGGAGAAAAATCAACCCTGACACAATCAAGTGAAATACAGCAGAAGTCTGCACCTTTGTGGAACACTCCCATCCCCTGCACATCCAATTTGTATTATGTAAACAAACAAATATTAAATTTTTAGTAAATCTTATTCAATAATACCACATGGTGCTGCATTTTTTGTAAAAATAACAGAATTTACTTCATCCTGTTTGATAATCACAATTCATTAATAATAAACGATAATCAAATTGCCAGTCTTGGATTCCTTTTCCTCAAATTAATAAAATAAATAAAAGTACAGTTTGAGATTCAACCATGCACTTTCTAATATCAACTGTGTTCCAAGTCATCAGCAGACGGGTATTCCACAACTTATGTTGTTTCTGTTGGGACGCGGGCTGCCCAGTTTGACTCCGGTTATCTTTGCCGCCTGACATATATCCTTTGCCCACATTTTTCCGGGTAGTTTCTTGCCGTATTCTCTGCACGTGCCGTGACCCCACCGGCAATCTGGTACAGTGACTTTGGTGCCAGTGGAATTCTGTAACCTGACTAGATCCTGTTATGCATTGCTTGGAGCCAAATATGGGGATCTCAAGGCTTCGGGAAGTTTTCAAAAGTACTAGGGATCTCCCATGCTGTTATGGTTCAGTATACTTCCCCACTCCCTCCTGACCTCTGCTACCTAATTGTAATTATGGGCTCCTTTTGTGTGTGTAATTACATAACCCGGCATCCGTCCATTTGTATCCAACACATACCAATAGCTCATTATCTTTTCCCCCCAGAAAAGTGGAGAATGAGTCCCGTTTGTTTTTGGCATAAAAAGGCAGCAGATTTATTCCACAATATCACAAAACCACAATGCACACATTTGTGGAAAAACACTCATAAGATGCGGCGACTGCTCCGTGTCCAAAATAAACTGCTTCCCCCTTTCCTTCCCAAAGAGTCCAGAATAGGCCCAACTCTCCCCACCTTTGCGTCCGAGCCTCTCCTGCCCCTGCAGGCGCTCCTGGGCAGGGAGAGTGCCGTTTCCTTGGGGGAAGCTGAGCCCTAGTTGTTCCTCCCAGACGCCCCTGCCGCTTAAGCTCCCAAGGGGCGCTGGGTGAGAGAAGAGCGAAGACCCTTCCGGCTTTCTCCTGGCTCATCCGGAGTCTGTCTCATGTGTTTGTTCGGCCAAACACCGCCACGCCACGATTGGGTTACCATCCACCGTGGCTCCCCCCTTGCTCCTCTCCTTACATTTCCAGGATTTTCGCGCAGAGATTCCAGAAAAACAGATCCATACCCAATGGTGATAGGTGCACCCCATCCTTGAGGAAATATTCTGGAGATTTCAAATTAATCAGGCCGTGCCTGATCTGCCCAAAGCATCTGCCCCTGCAGAACTTTGCCATCGCGCAGTTTAGCTTCCGCCTGGACTTCTCCACTGCTGTGATTATCCGCACCTCTCCATTCCGGCCTCGGGATGATCTCTGACCAAACGATCTCTTTTTCCCCCAGTTGTCCTGCTAGCTCCTGCCATGAGAACATAATTTCCCGCATCAGAGCCCTCCTCCCTAAACTTGTCAAATCGTTCCCCCCCAAGTGAATGACCAATATGTCTGGCTTTTGCTTGTTGTTCAACAATCTACGCACCTGCCACTGTAGTTGCGCCCATTTCATACCTGGCACCCCGTGCCACCCAATCCTGAACTCACCCGCCGTCAGCTTTTCCTGGTCCGCTGTCCAGCTTGCCCCTGCCCTAGACACAAATGAGTGTCCTATTACCCAAACTGATCTCTTCCTCCTTCGGACCGGTGCTGGTGGGAAAAGAAGGAGGGAAGTCAACCTTACAGTTTTTCAGGCCTGATATATCTCTTGAAACAACCTGATTTCCATCTCCCAATCTGTTTGATTGCCACCTCCCCCATGCCCATGGCTGCGGCTGATGTAGAGTCCCCAATCCGGAATGAGTGTGTCCCAAAGACCCCTTCTGTCTCCCCTATCCCTTCTAGTGCCAGCTCCATCTCTCCTAAACTGGAAGCAACTCAGTGCTGAACCATCCTGGTGAATGAGTACGGAGCCCCCCCTACTGAAGGAGGTCTTAGTTTGAGGAAACCTGACACTGCCTTGACTGGGCATACAGTGCTTCCTGTGATGGGCTGTAGAGACACTGTGCACCCTTTGCCTTCCTGATCCGTTTTTGATCTTTTTAACCACAATGTCACCTGTATCTCAGAACAGTGCTCATCCTGCATTTGTAGAAATCTCGTACCCTTCTCTGCTACCAGCTCACTCACCCTGAATGCCCTGAAGAATGCTAACGTGAATGCTGCCCTGAATAATGACACTTTGAATCCCCCGTGGCAAATTCGCTCAAGGCAAGCCACCACCCTCTGCAGCTTGACCACGTCTATGGGCCTCCTTTCATCACTTTTAGGCCTCTCTTGCTTGGCCCAACCCTTCATAGCCATACAAATATAATGTTCCTTAGTAGGGTCACTCTTACCCTCCAGCTTAGAAAAATGGGCGATAGCTGCCAGGTGGTGTGCCATTCATGACCTGGATTTTCTTTTTTGCCAGCCCCAACCCACAAAGGCCCTCACCGGCATCTCCTGCTGGCCTTCTCCCAATATCTCTCGTTTGAAATTCAGGTACCGCTCCCAGCATGCCTTGTACCTTTTTGTCGTGCCTGGTGCCAGTGCCGTCTGAATCAGGGTACTCAGATTACCCCAATCATGTCCCACCACTGTGTTTCGAACGGGGACATCACTTTTTCTGACGCAGGGCAACTCTCCCAAAATTTCTCCCACTGTAAACGAGAGAGCATCAACTGCCGTGTTCTGAACCCCAGGAATGTGTCTTGCTCGTACCTCAATATTCCCTTCTAGCATGCATCTATGGAGCTCCCTTAGTAACCACAAAACCTTTGTGCGACTGGCCGAACCTTGTTTAATGATTTGGACTACTGCTAGGTTGTCTGACCAGAGTATGACTTTGCTGTTTTTCAGTTGCTCTCCCCACAGTTTAAATGCTACCACAATGGGGAAGAGTTCCAATAATGTGATGTCCCTGGTGACCCCTTGCCAATGCCATTCCGCCGGACATGCCATGCTGCACCACTTGTTGTCAAGGATTGCCCCAAACCCCAGAGCCCCAGATGAGTCTGTGAACAACTTGCGCCTGTCCTTGTTGTTACTTTCGCTTCTCCACAATAATACCCCATTAAAGCTGTCTAAGAATTTGTCCCACATGGCCAGGTCCTCCCGCACTTCAGACCCAAGCCTGACATGTTGGCCCGCATGCTGCAGCCCTACTGTCTTCAGCTCAACACTACTCGCGAATGCCCTACCCACCGGGATGACCTTCCCTGCAAAATTGAGGTTGCCTGCCAAGACCTGGAGTTCCCTCAGGGTTGCCTTCTTCTTACACCTTAATCCCTTGATGATCTCCTTCAGTTTTGCTACCTTGTCCTGAGGCAGCCTGCATTCCCCTTTCACTGAGTCAATTTCAATCCCCAGGAAGATCAGACAGGTCACTGGCCCTACTGTTTTTTCACAAGCTAGTAGAACCCCCATTACCTTCATCAGCCTCTGAAAAGTACCCATGAGGTCCTCACACTCTTTGGACCCTTTTTTACTGATAAAAAGAAAATCATCCAGGTAGTGTACCACTGCCCCTACCTGACACTCCTGTTTCAGCGCAAACTCTAGGAAGGTGCTAAACGCTTCGAAATAAGCACAAGAAATGGTGCACCCCATCGGTAAACATTTATCATAATAGTAAAGCTCTTGTACCTTAAAACCCAACAAATGTTGACTTTCCACATGAATGGGTAACAACCGGAATGCCGACTCAATGTCAGCCTTTCCCATAAGGGCTACCCTCCCGGCCGCTCTCACCACTTCCACTGCCTCCTCAAAGGATGAATAATGCACTCTGCACAATTCTTCGCTAATCCCATCATTGAC
Source organism: Ambystoma mexicanum (assembly GCF_040938575.1). Taxonomy (NCBI): domain Eukaryota; kingdom Metazoa; phylum Chordata; class Amphibia; order Caudata; family Ambystomatidae; genus Ambystoma; species Ambystoma mexicanum. The sequence continues at coordinate 1,097,632,777 of NC_090934.1, read as the reverse complement.
TGACTCCCCTTCTGGAAAAGAGAGGTGGTGGATCAGCCGGTACTGCCCCTCCTCCTTCTTGGGGACCAGCCCTAGTGGTGATATGACCAGGTTTGGCATTGGTGGTTGCGTGAATGGACCCGCCACTCTGCCCAAGTCCACCTCCTTGGCTACTTTTCGTTCCACCACCTCTGGCATCCCCAGAGCTGACCGCAGGTTGCACGCCTCTGTGCCCTTTTTTCCGCACATGGGATCCTGATCCCCACCTGAAGCCTTCCCACAACAATCTAGCATCTTCACAGTTATGATAAGTATTCAACCACAGAGTCATTGCTTGCAGAATAACCTGGGTTGGCAGCCCAATTTTAATCAAACCATTACACATTCGTTTTGGGATAGACCTTGACATCATGCTTTTAACCTTATTCCTTTTTGACCTTGTTTTTTCCTTTTGGGCTGCTCCTGCGTCTTCCTTCGCTGGCCGAGGAGCTGTGCTCCTTGTTGCTCCCTCCCCGAGGGTGCTTAAATCGGCAGGTTTTGCCAAAGGGGCAGCCCTCTTCTGAATTGACCCTCCAGCAATCAGCTTGCTCCCCCTCGTAGCTGGCTCTGCTGTTCCAGGAGGAGCACCCGCGAAAGGATGCCCTCCCCCGCTGGGTGAACCCCCCCTTGCCCCTCCATACCTGAGGCTTCTCTACTGTGGTTTTTTCACCCCTTTCTCCTGAGAGCACTAGTTTATCCAAAAACCCGCCCACATCCATTTCATCCCAAGATAACGCTGGCCATACCTGCATTTTTAAACGGAATGCACGATCATACTGTAGCCAAACTTCGCCCCCCGTTTCAAATAGATATCATGGATATGCATCCTGAGGGTACTTCTCTATCATTATTGATGTATATACCTTGAATGCTTTTAGCCAATTGTGAATGGATGCCTCAGTCTTGGGAGTCTCCTTATCCCTCTTTTCCTTTTCCTTCTCAGATAATTCCTTTATCCTGTTTCCCATTGGTTCCATCTCCACAAAATCCAGGATTTCTATGAACTCTTTCCTCCATACCCTTTCTTTGATCGCCATTGGTATTTGCCAAGATAAGTAATTAACTGCCACCCTGACTGGGCCAAACCCAGGCATTGTTCTCCCATTCCCGAGTCATTGTTCCCCAAACACCCTTCTGTCCGGCATTAGTGCTGGGAACCGGAGGTAACGCTGGGCCTGCTGCCCCTTGACCCCACCATGTGGGAGCCTGTGCTGCCCCTGTTGTTGTTAGCCCCACGTGGTTCACTGGCCCACCCCCGCTTATGGTGTTTGTGGTGGTTACTGCCATGGGTTGTTGGATTTGGGAAGATGCCATTGTGGTGAGGCCACCGGTGTCATCACTAGCCACTGTGTTGGCCCCTTGACCCTGTGCCTGTTGGAAACCCCCACCTATGGATGATGTGGTTGGCCACGGGCCTGGCCACTGGTTCCCGCATCCCGGCACGCCCATGCTAAAAAGGTTCCCTGGCTGTTGGTAACCTATTGCGCCCCACGGCCCCTGGACCCGGGGTCACCCCTCTCTGCTGTAGTACCGCAGCCCCACTTCCCATTTGCTTAAATGCATTGACATTTCCACTCAGCAGTTGCCCGCTGCCCCCATTCCCCCACGCTTGCATACATTGCATCACCATACCTTTCACTGCCTGCAAGGATGTGGGTCCGTCCTCCCTCGCAGCCACCGGTCTGGTTGCAGGCGTGCTGGGTGGTCCCTGATTCCTTGGCACTTCCACAGGTGCAGATGCCGGTACGGCTACAACCTCCTGTGTCCTTCCCTTGTTCCTTGCCCCCGCTGCCTTGGATTTCTTGCTGCTTGCTGCTTGCTCCTTGCTCGCCTTAGCCCTTTGCGTCATAACTCTCTTCCTTTTCCCCGTTGGTTCTTCTTCCTCTTCCCCATGTCCCTCCCCATCTTGTTCTTGTATTTCTTCATCTTCCTGGAACATCAATGGGGATTCAGGCCTCTCACTGGGCCCTGGCTGCTCCTCCCCTGGCTGTGAGACCAAAGACTCCATCCAGTTGCTGCCATGCTTAGCCACCACTAGTTTGGCCATTGCGATGAAGGCATCCAAGTCCATTCTTGCTGCTGTTCCCTGTGCAGAGCGGTCTGTCTGCTGCTTCCCCTTGCTTGCCCCGTGTGCCTTAGTGTCCACCTTAGCCTCCTTGTAGCGTAGTGGAGGCGTCATGTCCGGCTGGGCTTGTGCCGCACGTTGTAACCCATTCTCTGCCTGATTGCCTGCCCCCGTGTGCCTCAGAGTTCCAGAGTCTCTAGAACCAGCGTGCCGATGTTCTGAATGAGGCAGAGGCTTCGCCGTATGCAGACCGCCTGCGCCTTCCTTGGATTGCCCGTGAAGGTTTGTGTGGCGCCAGGAGCTCTCCCTCCCGTGTGCTTCTGAGTTTCCCAGTGGTTTTCACCGGCCCGACACGGCCCTTGCAGCGACCTGATCTGTTGCTCCGCCTCCCCTTGTACAGCCGCACAACCCGCTGTACCTCAGTCGCAGGGCACACTGAAGAACTCTGCTCCGGCGGCAGCGGTGTCCTTCTGGGCTGTTGCACCTCCTCTCCCGGAACGGCCGTACAAGCAACTGTACCTTGGGCCACTGGGCTCACTGAAGATCTCCTCTCTAGCTGCAGCGGTGTTCCTCGATGTAGCGCTGCTTCCTCCCGCTGCTCCTCCGGCACGCCGCGGGTCTCTTCTCCGTCGCTGAAGCTGGTGCCTCCCGGAACCGCCCCTTTCACTCGCTCAGCTGGCTGCTCGGCACACAGCGGCTCTCCTCCCCCGTCAGCGGCGATGTCAGCTGCTGTTGGCTCCTCTGCCCGCGCTGGCACGTAGACAACCTTCTTCCACGAAAATGTTCCTCTGCCAAAACGAAAACCTTCTGCGGCAGCTGGATGCTGTCTGTAGTAGGAGCCCGCCCATTATAAAGGGGAAGCCCCTCCCCTTTCTTTTGTTTGCCCTTCGTGGGCTTTCCCCAAATTTCGCTGCGCTTTCTCCTTCGCGGGCTTTCCTTCCTTTTGCCGCGCTGAGGTCAGCGCCTCCCCTTCTTCCCAGGAGGGGGAGGCCAGGAGGAGGACACTGCCCGGGTTACCTCCTCCATTTTGCTTTGCTTTTCATCATCACGGTCAGCTTTCCTCGTGTATACAGGAACTAAGCTCACCTTCTTGATGGTTCATGTAAAAGGCGTGATCCAGGCAGCGTCTGAGTGCCTCAGAGGGGGCGGGAGAAAGGGATTGCTTCCAGCGCTCTTATTTGGATTGCCTCTCTTATTGCCTCCAACGCCCTTGATTTTCTATCAGGGCCACACTGAAGCACCCACCTTGATTCGCGGCACACACAAAAAAAACGTTGCCGGACTGTTTCCCAATCTCAGGAGTGGCCAATGCATGGAGCTGCTGTTCTGGGTTTCTGTTAGTAGATTCTCACGGTGCCACGTTTGTGAGGGAGAGAGTCAACAAGCGCCAACCACCGTGATGTTCTGGATCGGGGGTCCCTTAAAGCCGTATTTCAGCTTCTGAAAGGCTTTGGAGTGAAAAAATATTACAAGTTAAAAACGGAGCACTCTTCTTTCCTACTCTGCGGCCATTTTGGAATCCCACTCTTCGACAGTTTGAGAGCTTTTCAGTTATTGGTGCTTGACAACCGCATAGCAAATAATTTGTCTGAAATGCTGGCAGACGTAGAAACAAGGAAACTGCCACATGAGCGAGCAGCTAAACCTAACCCATTCTTCGCCGAGATGTTTCCCATAAAGTACAGTGTGCTCTATGTGCTTCACAAATGCACAGTAGTGGTTGAAATCATTCACCTGCTTTGATACGTGTATGTGGTCGACGTGAGCCAATGTTTTCTGACACTCATGAAGTCTTGCACATTTCCCTCTGTATGCAATGCTCGCTGTGTACTCTAACAGCCGACAGCGCTTGCCGTCCCTCACAAGCTACTCGCATGCTACCCTTATTCTTCACAACCAATTGTGGGGGGTGTTTGGGGCTGGCGTATATAACTCGAGCCAGACACAAATGAGACCGACACAGTTACTGCCAGTCTGGGGCTCCGCTCGTGCACTCAACATGTGGCACCCCTTTTATTCAACAGACGCGCTGATGTGCACACGCAGCGCGTCTTAAAGAGACCACAACACTCCTTTTTCATAACAGTGAACAGTTTAACAATAACTCGTATACATAACATCAACCCATAAGCACACCATTAACTACTCTTCAGGAACACACATCTATCCATTAGATATTCACGTAGGTATACAGGACAGCCTCTTGACGCTTGCAATGGATACCTCTGTCCCCCTTTTCATTCTGGTGTATTCTCCTTCCTGACGTTTCCATCGCCTATGTCACCAGAGAAAACTGCTTAGTCGGTTTCTCAAGGTCCCCAACTCTCACTTTCTTCATCCCCTCCAGTAGGACTTGGGGCCGACATCCTCTCCCTGTTCGGGAGGCACATTTCCACACAAATTCTTAGAGTTTGGTTGTTTTGTCTTGCAAGCTCATTGATGTCCATTTGCACCAATTTATCCACCTATTCCCTAAGGTGAAATGGGTATACACCTGCGTTTGAGAGCAACAGGGTGTACCGTCTCATCCATGTGTAGACAAATAGGTTCCCCTTTCATCATCCCAATGCTGGTGAATACTGCAATAAAGCGCCCATTTAGAGACTGAACAGCCTCAACATAGACACCAAATGCAAAGTTCACAATCTTGAGAGCTTCAGTCACCGCACAGCCTAGCAGCGTGTCTCTTCACTCACCTTGGTCACATACAACTTGGCCTTGATTTTCTTCCCTTCATGCTGAATGGTAGCAATGAACCTGCCCTCTATTGGAAACGTTCTGGTGCCTCTGAATGTAAACACTTATGTGCTCTCCAGCAGAAGAGGTCTGCGCAGTGCTCTATAGTGGGACGCGGCCATCACATTCGCCGACTCTCCCATGTCGATGAGAACAGGGGGTGTCCATGATGTGAATGCGTACTATGCACTTCAGCTGTCGTTTTCTTTTTCTGCCAATCTCCAGTACACTGGGCATGAAGAATACCTCTTCATCCTCACCCCTGGCCGATGGTGCCTCTTCTTGCTCCGCCCGCTCCACTTGTGCAAACTATTTCCTTTTTCTGAAATGGTGGTTTCGATTTGGCTTTTCCCTCGGCTTATTTTATTTATTTTTACATTTATAGCAGCACACAAAACCCTCATGTATCATGTGGTAGTTACAGTAATTGCAAAGTAACAGTTTATAATGTGCAAGACCACACAATGGTTACAACATACCGGTGGAGTATGAAAGCCTCATCGTGCGGGGGCTACTGCAGTTGCAGAGGTAAGTGTAGGACAAGATAGGTGAGGGTGCACATTCTGGCAAAGCCACCCCTCGGGGTACAGTGGGCTAATATAGAATTAAAGGTTAGCATTAACAGCAAAATAAGCAAGGTTAAAAATCTGGCAGAGCTGCACCTCATGGTGCGGGGGGTGCTAATTCAGAAGTACAGGTAAGCATCAACTGCAACATAAGGTAGGTGTATAATTGTAGACACCTGGGCATGGCACACCCTTGCGAAATGATTCAGGATGCCGCATCTCCTGCACGCGTTAGCATTTGCTGGTCACACCCACATTGCAGGCATATGGATGCAGCTTCATTGCGGTTGTCCCTTTTGAGGTTCCATGTGTTAAAATCGCGGCAAAAATGGCTGTGGACACAAAATATCGCAGCAAAAAGGCTGTGGTTTTGCAGCTGCAAGCCATGTAAAGGATGCAGGGGACACCCCTGCAAACCCCAGACCCATTATACCATTTAAGAGGAGCAGGGGACACCCCCGCAACTCTTAAATGTGCTAACAGGGTACACTTTTACCGGGTCAAACCACAGCATTTTTGCCGCAATTTTTTGTACTGGTGACATTTTTGCTGCAATTTTATCACTGCATGCCCCTTTTGAATGTTGCACTCTTTTTGAACGATCCGTTTGTCGGCTGCTTACTCACTGCACACACATCTTCTAGCTTTATGAACTTCATCGGGTCATCCATTTTGGATGCCCTCACATCCGCCAGTTCATGCAATGTCCCAAGCTCCAGAATCCTCGCCAACGTGATGCCGGGCTCTCGTAGGATCGGTCTCTGCCTCTGCAATGAGAAACACCCCCTGAATCAACTATTGTTGGACCTCCTCTTCTTCCTCACGGAGGGCACATGTAAACACTAACTGACAGAGCCTGGCATGAAAAGCATCTCATCCTCTTTCTGTTTGGCAAAAAGTGGGGGCTGGAAGTCTCCCCCTCGCCCCACTGTTTGCGGTTAATAAAAGTGAAACATTCAGCAAAAATGCCAGTTAGCAAAAAAAGGTTCAGCAAACATTCATGGAACAGATCGTATACTAAGTTTTTCTCAAACCCCCACAATATCCCACCAAGACATTGCAGTCTCCCCAAGGAACATGTCAAACTACACAATGAGGAACTAACTAAAAGTGTTTCAATAAAGTAGGCCAGAGAGGAAGTACTGCCTCAGTAAAATAATACAGGTACCCCCCTAGTTCCACCAAAAAGATCGAACTATAAGACCAGTGCTAGATCTGTGACCTCTCAGGCCACAGACAAACAAGAGGCGCCTCGAAGCCAGCAGTGATTTTAATGAGGGGTGGTGTGATGGTGGACCCGCCCAATGAACAACACCCAGCATCAAAGAGAAGGTGGTGCCCCTGAGCACAGGAGCGCCATGGACCAACGGACTCCAGGCGCCTACTCCAGCCTCAAGAGGTGCGAATAACAGTCCGTGCTGACCGCACCCCGACCCCCAACCCCATCCCCACCTAGTCCCCAGCAACTCCAGTCACCCAATCACTCGTAAGGGGGTGCCGGAAAACAAGAGGAAGTGTGTCTACCCCCACCCAGGCAACAAGGATACAATAAAGAAACTTGGGAGTAACAGCTTCATCCACTTCTCCTTGGAACAGGTGGTACAGAGCTGCATGGGAGTCCCCTCCACGTCCCCTACTGTGCAAGAGATTCGGAGAAGAGGGGATTGTGAGAAGAAAGTAAGGAATAGACGACAAAAAATATGAAGGGAAAGAACAGGGGAAAGGAGGAAAAGGCATAAAAGTAGCAGCCACAAACGAATGACAAAATCAATAAAAGATAGAACAAAACACATTTGCAAACCTAAGAGTAGCCCACCCACAAGGGCTGAAGGGACTTGTGACTGCATCAGATAGAGTGGGGTTCTACTGTAACATGCCCACAGGAAACAAAGTCAGGACCTCTTTGAACAGAAATCTAAGTAAGGAGGTGATCACCTAGCGACAGGTGGCAGAAAGAAGGCAGTGCACAGTTAACTAACTCTGGAAGGATGCGAGATAGTAACCTGCACAAAACAAGACTCAGACTGGCTGTGACAGTTTTTCTCGCCACTCAACACAGATGAACTGGAAGGCCTCTCTACAGCAGTTCCAACAAAAACAGAAGAAAGATGCAGTGCGAGAAGACAGAAGCTGGAACCTCAGGTCCTGACCCCATGAAGGCACCCTCTCGGCCACAAAGATATAAGGTCCATCCTGGAAGAAATTAGGGGAATGAGGGATATGGGGCTTAGGTTGAAGGAGATGATGGGCAGATTGGATTTGACAAAGAGGTGGGTAAAGTAGCAAGCATGAGGAGCAAAGGGGTGGGTGATGGGTCGGAAAACATTCCACAAAGTTCACATATGAAGCTTTGGAGAGGGTATTAGGGTGGGGGACATGAGGGGCAGGGGGGGCTATTTGAGAAGGACATTTTTGATAGTCTACTTTTATGTTGATAAATTCTGGGTTTGAAGAGTAGAGGAGCCAAGGGAGGCTTATTGGAAGTCTCTTGCTGCAGAAAAATGTAGAGATGCGCGAATGAAGGATTTTTTTATTTTTTTTTCGGAGGTTGACCTAGGCATTTTAAAATTCAGATTAATTGTAGTTATTCAGGGAGGGGTAAAGGAGAGTGTTTCCCTTTAGCAGTTTAACCCTGATAAGTGCGGGAGGGCAAAAAGGGAGGAACGCCTATTGTAACTTCACAAAAGATGTTGTTCTCAGTATACTGTTGGGGGGTGGGAAGGGAGGAGACGAGCGGAAACCCTATTCATTGTGTGTCGTTTTCATTATCCTTTTAGGTCCTTCTCACTGGAGATGTAATAATGAAGCTGCCACTGTCACAGGTTTCCCCCTTTCTCACCAGAGCTCGATGTTTGCTGGAATTCTTGGATTGAGTCGTCTTGCGTGTGGTTCGGGTTTTGTACAACCCCATAGGGACGTCTTTGGGTTCCAGCGCAAGTTCAGCGTTCTAAGTCCAGGATTGCCAGGAATCTCCAGGAAGTCCTGGAAACGAGGAAGGTGTACTCGGAGGCGGGTACACGGAATCCGGAATGTAAGACAGGATAAGGAGGAAGGGAAGATAGAAGGAGGAAGCGAGGGTCCGGGAACCAGGAACTACAGAGTTCAGCGAAGGGGAACTACGGAGCAAACGTCTAGCCACAGCGATCAGTAGCGTTGAGACACGTGGGGCCGTGGGGGCGTGGCTTCTTTACAGAACGTGCTACGTCTGACGTGAAAGCTGGTAGACAGCGTTCTGTGTTTAACGGCCATGTTGGAAGGACAGCAGAGTGTAAGCCCCGATGTGTCAAGGACCAGGAAGTCCAAAAGGGACGTATCCGACGTTTCATGACAGCATGCCTCCTCCGAAGACCCGTCCCTCCGGGCTTGCCCGGGTGTATGAGATGATACATTCTGAGTAATCTGGGAGCATTTAAATTTGAGATTGGTTCCCAGGTGTGTTCGCTAGGAGGGTACCCTTTCCACTCAACCAGGTATTGCAGCTGACCACGTTTGTACCTGGAGTCACATATCCTGGACACTTCGTATTCCAGCTGGTCATTGATGATTACAGGATTAGGCCTGGGGCAGTCCAGGAGGATTGGATGTAAGGCTTCATTAAAGACGTATGGAACACTGGATGGATCTTCTTCCAAGAGTCTGGTAGTTTGAGCCGGAAGGCCACTGGATTAATGATTTCCTTTATGGGAAAAGGGCCAAGGTACCGGGGAGCCAGTTTATTAGGTCGTAGATGGCGAGGCAGTCGTTTTGAGAACAGCCAAACCTTATCACCCACTGCGTAGTATGGTCCTGGTCTTCTTTTGGAATCCACATACTGCTTGGTGTGATTTCGGCCCTTTCTAGGTGTTCCTTGGCTTCCCTGTGTACATTGATGAAAGTTTTGATCCAGGTGTCGAGTGTGGGTACTGGTGTAGAATGTGGAAGAATGGAAGGTAGGACTGAAGGATGAAATCCTTGGCTGCAGAAAAAAGGGCTAGTCCTGACAGCTGAGTGGTCCGAATTGTTGTAGGCGAATTCAGCCAGGGGTATTAGGAGTGACCAATCGTCCTGTACCTTAGTAGTGAAGCAACGGAGATACTGTTCTAGAGTTTGGTTCACCCGTTCCGTAGCTCCATTGGTCTGTGGATGATAACCAGAGGAGAGGCCACATTGGATCCCTAGTATTCGGCATAGGTGTTTCCAAAACAGAGAAATGTGTTGGGGCCCTCTGTCTGAAATAATCTTGGAGGGGAGTCCATGAAGTCGGAATATGTGTTCCAGGAAGACTCCAGCAAGTTCTGATGAAGATGGTAGTTTATACAGTGGAGTAAAATGGGCCATGTGAGTGAACAAATCAATGGTGACCATGATGGTCATGTATCCCCCTGGAAGGGGGTAATTCTACTATGAAATCTGCAGCAATGACTTCCCATGGTCTTGTTAGTAATGAAGGTTGAAGTAGGAGACCCACCAGCTTCTTATTATCATGTTTATTTTGATTGCAGACTGCACAGGTTTGTATATACAGCTGAATATCGGTCTTCATTCTTGGCCACCAATATTGTCTCTGTATCAGACGGAGGGTATTGGTGACGCTGCAATGTCCTGAGTGAAGGGTATCGTGGCAGAGATTTATGATCCTTTGTTGTAGTTTCTGTGTGTGGATGACCAGGCTGTTATCCTTAAACAGATACCCATCCTTAGTTTTTAGACTCCAGCGATTCTTCCCTGTAAATTCCTTCCAGAGGTCAGAGGACTGGGTTTGTATCCAAACATCTTCCAGGAGGCTGATTGCTTGGGCTACAAAAATTGTGTCTGGAAACATCTTGGGGAAGGACCGACCTTCAAGAGTTTCGTAGTCGGGACGTCGGGATAAGGCGTCAGCAATTATATTCTGTGTTCTAGGAACATGATGGATCTGGAACTAATACTGGGCAAAGAAGAAGGCCCAACGGGCTTGACGACTATTTCTACATTCCAGAGCCTGTAAAACTTGCAGATTCCGATGGTCCGTGCGGATCTGGACAGGATGTTTTGCTCCTAGAAGTAGATGACGCCACTCTGTGAAGGCTTGACGGATGGCTTTGTTTTGCTCCTAGAAGTAGATGACGCCACTCTGTGAAGGCTTGACGGATGGCTTGCAGTTCCTTTTCCAAAACAGAATAATGGGTTTCACCGGAAGTTAATGTCCGTGAAAGATAAGCAATGGGATGTTCCAGGTTGTCCTCGAATTCCTGTTTTAGAACTGCTCCAATGGCGTAGTTAGAAGCGTCTATTTCCACTAGGAAAGGTCGATTGATGTCAGGTTGAGCTAGGATGGAGCTTGTGTAAACTCTGTCGTTAACCGTTGGAATGCCTCTTCTTGGGCTGTTGTCCAAAGAAAGGGAGTATCTTTTTTCAACAAGGCAATGATCAGTTGCACTACCTCGGAAAAGGCAGGTATGAATTTCCGGTAAAAGTTAGCAAGCCCCAGGAACGATTGGATTTGTTTCACGTAGTCGGAACAGGCCAGGATAGTATGGCTTTTACATTGGATTGATCCATTCCAATACCTTCTGGGCTAAGAACAAATCCTAGATAGTGAACAGTAGAGACATGGAAAAGGCACTTCTCAGGTTTAGCCAGGAGCTGGTGTTCTCGTAACTGTTGTAACACAGCCTTAACATGATCCTCATGCTTAAGATGGTCCTTAGAGAATATTAAGATATCATCCAGATACACTATGACGAAGAGGAACAACATATCTGAAAACACCCGATCCATGAAGCGTTGGAAGACCGCTGGGGCATTTGCAAGTCCGAAGGGCATGACCAAGTACTCAAAGTGACCGAAGGGTGTTCTAAAGGCGGTTTTCCATTTGTCTCCTTGTCTAATACAGATCAGATGTTAGGCGCCTCTGAGATCCAATTTAGTGAAGATTAAAGCTCCTCTTACTGCTTCTAGGATATCTGAGATCAAGGGCAATGGATAGAGATCTTTCAGGGTGCACTGATTTAGACCACGATAATCAAGACAAGGTCTGAGCTCATTAGTATCCTTTTTTGGAACAAAAAACAGTGAGGCTCCGGCTGGAGATTTGGATGGTCAATGGTGGCATTTTCAAGGTTAGTATCTAAGTATTCACGGAGGGCCCTTTTCCCAGGTTTGGATAAAATGAACATCCTCCCAAAGGGAAACACAGCTGAAGGTTCAGTATCAATAGCAAAGTCTTCAGGTCTATGGGGAGGTAAGGCTTGAACTATGGCAGAAGAGAATACAACAGCGTATTCCTGATAGACTTTAGTAACCTGGATAATATTTGAGACTGTGAGCGGGCCTTGCTGGTTTGCCGAAGTTCCTTCCGAAGGTGTCGGCGCGGGATCCAGGAGTAGGAAATGAGACATGCAATGTTCGGAACCCAGGAACAAGGAACATGCTGCCCAATTGATGTATGGGTTGTGTTTTTGTAGCCAGGGCATACCTAAAACCATTGGGTAATGGGGAGACTTTATGATGTCAAACTTTATCTTCTCTCGATGGTGGTTTATTGAGAGCTCAATTTCCTTGGTTTGAAGAGTTATGGGTCCTGAAGAAAGGGGTCTTCCATCGATTGCTTCTATAGGTTGCAAGATATCTCGGGTTTCATATGGAATATGGTGTTTAAAGACCCAATCTTGATCTATGAATATCCCCATGGCTCCACAATCCACCAATGCCAAAATGGGGTAGGTTTCCTTCTTGGATGGCGATAGAAAGGCCTGTAACATTACCAGATTGTTTTGTCCAGGAGAGTTCAAGGATGGAATAGATGTGGAGCAAACATCTCTCTCCCGAAACTGTGCTCCATCTAGGATCGGGAGCTGGCGTTTCCCGAACGCTGTGGAGGGGCTAAAGGACACTCTCTCACTAGATGTTTGTCCGAGGCACAATACATGCATAACCCAGTGTGGATCCTTCGCATCCTTTCTTGGGGGGATATGGGTCGACGGAAAGCCCCTAGATTCATGGGTTCAGGTTCGTTACTAGGGGCAGGAGTAGAATCAGACTTCGACGAGGTCTCTATAGGGATTTTCTGGAAGGGCATCTTGGTCTTCCTTTTTTCTGCCTTCCTTTCCTGGATGCGGAAGTCTATCTGCAGAGCGAGATCCATAAGGGCTTGGAATGAACTTGGGCGAGCCACTCTGGCTAGCTCATCCTTGATGTCTTCATTTAGCCCTCTTCGAAAAAGAGTGAAGCAGGCTTCTGAGGACCAATCCGCTTCTTTAGCCAATTGTTTTAAGCGCGTTACATACGTAAGCATGTCCTGGGGGCCTTGTTGGAAATCGAGTAGACGTTCCTGAGCACTATAGAGCTGTTCTGGGCGGTCAAACGTAGTCTTAAGAGCCTGAATGAATCCGACATAGTCATCCAGGAGGGCATAACTAACTTAACTAAAGGTGTAGCCCAGGTTAATGCATTCCCGGAAAGGTGCGAAATAATAAAGCCCACCTTAGCCCTGGGAGTAGAGAAATAATAGGGCTTAGAAGTAAAGTGGACTAAACAGGAGTCAAGGAATCCACAAAGGTTTTTTGCAGACCCATCGTATTTGTCAACAATACCGCCCAATAGTATGCTTTCTTTCGTAGCGGAGTCACGGGACAAGACTAATTGTTTTAATGCAGCATTCTCCGCTTTTAGGTTTTGTACTTCGGTCGTTAGTTCTTGCATGCCGTGCATAAGATCTTGAACAGCCGCCTCCATGTCTGTATTGACTTCAGTTAGGTGACGTCTCAATATGTCAGAGGTTTCCCCCTTTCTCACCCGAGTTCGATGTTTGCTGGAATTCTTGGAAAGAGTCTTCTTGTGTACGGTTCGGGTTTTGTACAACCCCGTGCGGGCATCTTCGGGTTCCAGCGTGCATTCAGCGTTCTATGTCCAGGATCGCCAGGAATCTCCAGGAAGCCCAGGAAACGAGGAAGGTGTACTCGGAGGCGGGCACACGGAATCCGGAATGTAAGACAGGATAAGGAGGAAGGGAAGATAGGAGGAAGCGAGGGTCCGGGAACCAGAAACTACAGAGTTCAGCGAAGGCAAACTACGGAGCACACATCTAGCCACAGCGATCAGTAGCATTGAGACGCGCAGGGCTGCGGGGGCGTGGCTTCTTTATAGAACGTGCTACGTCTGACGTGAAAGCTGGTAGACAGCGTTCTGTGTTTAGCGGCCCTGTTGGAAGTACAGCAGAGTGTAAGCCCCGATGTGTCAAGGACCAGGAAGTACAAAAGGGATGTATCCAACGGTTCATGACAGCCACCTCACCTCAGCTGTTTCAGCTGGAGAGATTATTGAGATATACTAGATTCCAGCAAATTCGAGGGGACCAGGAGGGGACTGGGTTTAAAGCTTGATACTTTGAAAGTCAAAGGTCTTAATTCTCAGACTAAAAGATTGTTGGTAAAAAAGGGAATTCAACAAAGTGCAGTTGGATGTCCTGTGCATAAAAGAAACTCATATTATGAAGAGCAGATAGCCACCTACCAGAGAGGGAATAAAGAAGGTATATTATGCTTCAGGAGGCATGAGGAAGGGAGGGATAGCTATTGGTATATTGTGATTTTCAGTTAGGAAAATCATGTGATCAAGAGAGCTGATAACCGTTTCCTAGGGTCTTGTGTACCAGGGGTCAAATTAACAGTGGGATCAATCTACTACCCAATCACAATCAAATAGCTTTTTGGGAGGAGTTGAGGTCAGAGTGTTTTTATGGAAAGAGGTCTTGTGGTGGAGATAAGTTGAGAGAGGGATCCAAAGCAAAGAAACAGAGAATCAAAGTGGTTAGATTTTGTTAAAATAGTAAACTGCGCCTGGTCGACCTGAGGGGGCAGGGGCGGGAACATAGGCTAAGGGAAACGATCTACCCATTCTACTCTCTAGAGTATGACTTTTGCTCATATCAACCTGATTGTTAAAGATGCCCAACTACTCCCATGAATAGAAGAAGCTAACATTTATTACACACAGAGGTCTTACTAGGTTTTAACAGGTTGCCAGTCATTTGGTCGAAATCAATTGGTCGACTGGACAACTGGTCGAATCAATTTGGTCGAAAACCAAATGGTCGAATTTTTTTTTTTTTTTTTTTTTACCCCTTTTTTTTTTTTTTTGGGGGGGGTCCCCCCCCCAACCCCCTTTTTTTTCTTTCTTTTTTTTTTTTTAACACGAAAACCCACAAAACACATATATAAATAAAAAAAAAAAAATTCGACCATTTGGTTTTCGACCAAATGACGTCGACCAAATTGCAGTCGACCAGTTTGTAGTCGACCAAATGACTGGACACCGTTTTAACATACATCACCCTGAGTGACTGAGTTACTGCATGATAAAGGGAGTGGATAACGAGGGTGACGGTGTTGATGGTTTGATAGTATGAAATCAAAGTCGTTCTTGCATATGAAAGCTAATGGATGCTGAAGTTCCTTAGACAAAGATTTCACGAGAAAGCGTAAACAGCAAATTACATTTAGCATACAGACTAAGGCATAAGCAATGTTTCTGTGCTGTGGGAAGCATCAGACAACTTGGGGCAGTTAATTTGGGATTGGGAAGGTATCGCAGAATAATTTAAACATCTTTATGGATTTCTTTCCAACTCAGAATCGCATGAAGAAGGGCACAGTATATGGAATTATTTTGATAAGCTTGACCTTCCAGGGATGGGCTTGGGGGAAGCTCAGATAGTAGATTCAGCCAAAACCCCAAAGAGATCATAGAAACAATGAATTGTATGCCAAGTGTCTAGACCCGGGTGAGGATGGTTAGACTACGGTTTTATAAAATATTCAGGTCCTATCTGGCCCTGTCCTTGCTAATTTCTTTAATGCAGTAGCAGAGGAATACCATCTTCGAAGATCAATGATGCATGCTTTGACCTCTGTTACCGCGAGAGAGACTAAGGACCCATATCTGTGTTGGTACTACAGGCCTATCTTTCTGTTTATCATGGATATAGAAATAGTGGCACATACTTTAGGGAATAGATTGGATAGGGTCTTACCAAAAGTCCTGCTTTGGCCATTCAGTCAACATCTTTAGATGCATTTCCTTTGCGGTACCAGTTAGCGCATTCATCCTCTGAGGCTCAGGAGTTCTTCTACCCTTCATGGGATTTTGAAGAGGAGTGTTAGTCTGTCATGTTCACTTTTGCCCGGCGTAGCATTGTGTAATTCAATCAGGTGTCTTAGTCTTGACTTCCTTTGTGAAAAGGACTACACATCTCCTGAGTTGCTGGGCTAAAGCCAGGATGTATTGATAGTGTGGCATTTCCCCAACCTCAATGTTCCCTTTTCCACTTGATGTGTACAACAGAATATCTATATAATTTAAAACCCTGAGGACTACTGGCCTTGGGACAGCACCTTAAGGTAGCCTGGGGGCTGTCAGAGATGAGCATTTACAACTGTGAATTGGGATACTTGGGTTATCCAGAAATGTAGGCAGTAATTATTTTTAAGTACATTCCCTTTTCCTTTAATCTGTCTTTGGCAGCCCAAGTGGTTGCATGCAATATTTTTCTGGACCTTGTCGTATGTTACATTTTCAGATCCTCTACCTCCACAACTATATTTTCCAGATCTGCTGTGATAAGCAGCATCTTCAGAATTGTGTGTTCTACTTTCCCTTCTGCCATACCTGGGCCCATCTTTTCCATTCAGACAAATGAAAATTTCACTTTCTGCACTAGTGTGTACATTCTTTGGCCCATATTCTTGATGCTTGATTTAAGCACCTGTAAGGCTGTATGCTGTATGCTGCTGTCGAACAATCTATCACAGCCTTGTCCGATCTACTTTCATGGTTTTGTCTTTGGGTTTACTGCTTATAGCCATCCAGCTTTGCCCATTTTGCTGCTTTGTTATTTACTATGTCTCTCACTTGTGGTAGCACTGACCCATCTGTAACAGGAGTCGTTATGTAGATTATGTATTGTATGTGCTGTAATCTTAGGCTGCTTGTGGTCTTGTGCAGAAGGGATGTAACCTAGCAGTTCAGCCTGGACTACCCCAGTGCAGCCAGTAGTACCTCGTAGGCAGCCACCAATCCCTCGCATCAGACCCGGTCCATTCAATCTAACCTCTGATCAGATCCATACCCTGTACCGGTTGGACCGGGGCACCATCACCACCATAGTGGACATGAAAGGCAACGACATTGCCAGCCTCATAGAAATATGCACTGCCATCCCCCCGCTACTAAAGGTGGTGTCCGTGCTCCACTTCCTGGCCACAGGCACCTACCAGCACACAGTGGGCCAGCTGCATGGCATTTCGCAACCACTATTTTCACGCATGCTGAACCAAGTGCTGGATGCCCTCCTGAAGCACGCTAGCACCCACATATCTCTACCACGAACTGCCCAGCAGATAGCCGACAGCAAAGTAGTTCCATGCACTGGCAGGCATGCACAATTGTGTTGGTGCCCTGTACTAAACCCATGTGGAATTGGTAGTCCCCCATGCCATAGAGGCGGTGTACTGCAATCGCAAGCAATACCACTCCATCAATGTGCAGATGGTATGCAACTCCAGCAAGATCACACATTGCTGCGCCCGATTTCCCGGATCAACACATGATGCCATGGTGCTGCGCAACTCCACGCTACCCCGTCACATGGAGCGACATGGTGGACCACGTGCCTGGCTGCATGGTGAGTTGCCTAACTGGCCCATGGCAGTGCTTTGGGGTACTGATGTGTAGGGATGCATACGCCACCTGGGTGGGAAGGGAGGGGGGATGCATACGAACCTGGGTGGGAAAGGGGGGTGCATACTCCACCTGGGTGGGAATTGGCGGTGATTGGAGAATGCACGCATAGCTAAACACTCCTGACCTGAACCTCCCAACCCCAACATGACATCACTCGCACACATTTGAGCAATTATTCATATTAATGACAACATGTAAGACGCACAACCTGGCCACCATGGGTATGTCAAGCAATGCATGACTGAACAGGATTGCAACTGTGCCAATGTGGCTAGTGTGACCATGCCCAGTGTAGTATACACAGCAGAAATGGGAGGCAAAACAAAGTCCTAAAACCACAGTACATCGGCATCAGCATGCATGATTTCACCCTGCATCATCTGTACAACGCCATCCAGACTACCACACCATATTGCAGTATACTATGCATATAAACAATATTCTTGCATACCTACTGGGACATGTGCAGGTCGACAGCAAATAGCTGCGGCCATGATTGTGTATCCTGAAGGTGGCAGCTCAGAGTGACTCACATAGACCTATCTGTATTTGCTTGCAGGTGATGGAGGATATCCCTTGAAGCGGTGGCTACTTACCCCTGTGCGGAACCCGCGGAACAGCCATGAGGAGGAGTACAATCAGGTACATACCCATACCCGTGTAGTGATTGAGCAGACTTTGGCCTGTTGAAGGAACAAGTTACTTCTCTGTAACTGTTGTTCTCCAGCATGGGTCTGGCATGGATTCACATGCTCATGAATATTCCCCGTCGTCAGGCTGGGAATCCTCGGTAAAGAAAAAATCAGTATCAGTTTCGTTTCTGATCTGTCTTTCTTAGTAGTAACGAATCACTGGTCTCTGGGTCATACTGCCCCCAGCCAATGACTGCCCTCTCCCTAAGCCCCGCCCCTGGCAGCCATCCTCAGATTTGCTAGCACGTAAAGTGGCTGTATGACCAAGTGAAGAGCCGCAGAGGGGAAGGAGGGAGGGTTTGCATGTAAATCCATGCCAGACCCATGCTGGAGAACAACAGTTACAGGTAATTAACTTGTTCCTTCTCCAGCATGGGGTCTGGCATGGATTCACATGCTCATGAATATAAGAATACATAGCAGTACACACATGCACAACCACGGGAGGTGGCAAGGCTCAACATTAAGCATTACATAAAACTCAACATTAAGCATCTCTTACCTCCTCACCAGGCTCACCTTAAGGGAACAGGTTGCGCAGCACTGCCTGGTCGACTCTGGACTCCTCCCTGGAATCCCAGTCGACGCAGTAGAATCTCGTGAAGGTGTGCATCGACCTCCACATAGCAGCCCTGTAGATGTCCAGCAGGGGCACACCAGACAAGAAAGCCGTGGTAGCAGCGATCGCTCTGGTAGAATGGGCTCTCGGACGGCCGTGCAACGGTCGGTTTGCCAACCGATGACAGTGCATGATGCAGCCGGAAAGCCATCTGGAAATGGAAGCCTTCGAGAGAGCCTTCCCTTGGTTCACAGGTCCAAACTTCACAAACAGCTGTGATGTCTTCCGAAAACTCTTTGTTCGGTCCACGTAGAACTTTAGTGCTCTAGCTACATCCGGCGAGTGCAAAGTCCTCTCGGCCGGCGACGAAGGCGACGGGAAAAAGACTGGTAACACCAAGGGCTCGTTGAGATGGAAGTCAGACGGCACCTTGGGCATGAAGGAGGGGTGCGTCCTCAGCACCACCCTCGTTTCGTGTAAAGTCAAGTATGGAGGCTTGCAGGAAAGGGCCTGAATCTCTCCCACGCGCCGTGCAGAGGTGATGGCCACAAGGAACGCTGTCTTCCGCAACAGGAACTTCAACGGAGCCAAATGCAGGGGCTTGAATGGCGGGCCCATGAGCCTGGTCAGCACCATGTTGAGCTCCCACACCGGGGCTGGAGCCTTCACCGGCGGGAACAGTCCTTTCATAAACTCCTTCACCAGGTGATGAGACCACAGGGAGGATCGTCCTGCAGTTCTGGTGTATCAGGAAATCGCTGCCAGATGTATCTTGATGGAAGCGTGAGCTGGTCCAGCTTTGGCCAGCGACAGTAAGTACGGTAGCACTTGGGGGGCTGTAATCCGTAGTGGGTTAATCTTCTGTGCATGGCACCAGACAGAGAACCTCTTCCACTTGTGTCTGTAGCACTTGAGAGTTGAGGACACCCTGGCCTTTGCAAGAACCACTCTGCAGTCAGCCGGGATATCGTACCCTCCAAACTCTAGTGCTGCAGGAGCCAGGCCTGCAAGTTCAGCGACTCCAGGTCGTGATGAAGAATGGCGCCTCCTTCTCTGGAGAGAAGATCTGCGTCCTTCGACAGTTTGACTGGTGGGGACGCTGACAAGTCCAGAAGGTCCGGGAACCATATCTGTCTCGGCCACCTCGGTGCGACGAGGATCATCCTGCACCGGGACTTCTTGAGTTGGTTGATGAGCCTGAGCAGCAACGGCGGGAACGCATACAGGAACAGGCCGTCCCAGGGGAACGAGAAAGCATCACCCATGCTCCTTGGCTGGGGGGAACCTGCTGGCGAACCTCTGGCACTTGGAGTTTGTCGCCGTCGCGAACAAGTCGATTTGGGGTTTGCCCCATTGCCGGAAGAGTTGATCCACTTGATCCTGGCATAGTTCCCACTCGTGGCACGAGCGCAGCTCCCTGCTGAGTGAGTCGGTAATGGTGTTTTTTATCCCTGCAAGATGAAAAGGTACCAGAAACATCCCCTGGGCAACGGCCCAGTGCCACAGATCCTGGGCTTCCTTGGACAGGGCTGGGGATCTGGTTCCTCCCTGCTTCCGGATGTAGAACATCGTAGTGGGGTTGTCGGTGAAGATCCTCACCACCTTGCCCTTGAGGGACGGGAGGAATGACTTGAGGGCCCAGAACACTGCTCGGAGCTCCAGTATGTTGATGTGGAGCGGCCTCTACTCCGGGAGCCACAAGCCTCTCGCGTGAAGGTCTCTGGTGTGCGCTCCCCACCCCTCCAGGGAGGTAGCCGTCATCACCGTCACCTGGTATGCTGGGGTCTGAAAGTACCTACCCGCTGTGAGATGCGTGGGGGTGACCCACCATCGAATTGCTTGGCAAAATACTTTGTCGAGCAAGATCTTGTCCTCGAAGCTGCCCATCGCTTGCATCCAACGGGCGTCAAGGAATTCCTGCAGAGGACGCATCCGAAGCCTGCACAGGCGCACCAGATAGATGCAAGAGGACATCATCCCGGGAAGGAACTTGATGGACCTCACTCTGGCCACGTCCGTGGCCAGCGGACGCTGTACCTTGCCCAGGAAGGCCTGTGTTCTTTCCTCCAACGGCGAGGCCAACTGCGCTACTGTATCGAGCTTGGCTCCCAGAAACAGCGCGACCTGCGACGGAACCAGGTGGGATTTGGGGAAGTTGATGGAGAATCCCAGGTCCGTGAGCAGCCGGACGGTCTTTGCTGTGTGTTCGATGGCGAGTTCTCTTGTCCCTGCTCGGATGAGCCAGTTGTCCAGGTAGGGGTAGACGTGGATCCCCTGCAGGCGCAGCCGCGCTGCCACTGGTGCTAGGCACTTGGTGAACACCCTGGGCACCAACTTCAATCCGAATGGGAGGGCCTTGAACTAGTAGTGGACTACGAACCTGAGAAACTTTCGGTGTCCTTTTAGGATGGGGATGTGAAAGTACGCATCCTCTAAATCCAACGATGATAGGAAGTCGCCTTCCTCCAGCTGGCCCAGCACATGCTGGAGGGTGACCAATCCGGAACTTCTGTGCCTTGATGTATTTGTTTAGCCGACGCAAGTCCAGGATGGGACGCCAACCTCCCGTCTTCTTTCTGATGAGGAAGTATCTTGAGTATACTCCGGAGCCCCGGAGCCTCCTTGGGACGAGCTTGATGGCTCCTTTCTTGAGCATCGCCCTTACCTCTAACAGCAGCTGAGGGACGTGGTTTTTTTCCTGCCTTAAGGGAGGAATTCGGGGCACTTCTTTAGAAATTCCAGAGTGTGCCCGTGGGCCAGGGCATCCAGCACCCAACGGTCGGTGGAGATGGACTCCCACATGCTGACGAACTTCGTCAGCCGGCCTCCCACCGGGGTGCTTCGGTGGGGGCCCGACG
Source organism: Ambystoma mexicanum (assembly GCF_040938575.1). Classification (NCBI taxonomy): domain Eukaryota; kingdom Metazoa; phylum Chordata; class Amphibia; order Caudata; family Ambystomatidae; genus Ambystoma; species Ambystoma mexicanum. Next base: position 1,097,611,583 of record NC_090934.1, on the reverse strand, counting down.
CAACGGCCGGTTCAGTTTTGCTTGGAGGCAGCCTTGCCGTCTTGGCCTCCCTGGCCTCTATGGCGACGACGGCGAGATCCACCTGACTTGCCTCGTCCCCTGTAGGCTTCTTGCGACGAGGAGCGGGCCGCCTGATGGTAGGTCGAGGAGCCGCCACCAAATCCTTTGGAGGCACCTTGCTTGCCTCCGGAGTTCCGAAAGGACGGCCGCTGTTGCTGCAGAACTCCCAAGGCCCGAGCCGTCTCCGCGACAGTCTTGATGGCCTGCAGTGACTCATCCACTGTCTTTCCGAACAGATTGTTCCCGTCGAAGGGCATGTCCAAAACCTTGGCTTGCACGTCTTGGCAGAAATCCGTCGCCTCGAGCCAACCCCACCGCCGAAGGCAAACGCTGTTGCCCAACTGGCGGAAACCGGTGTCGGCAATGTCCGTGGCCACCGTTATGGTGTGGTCTAACGCCACCTCACCCTCCTGTAGGATCGCCAGGGCCTCTGCCCTCTTGTCGTCCGGGAGGAAGTCCAACAGGGGGGGGGGGCGATCTTGTACCACAACTCCCTGTCGTAGCGGGCCACAATCGCTCGGGCGTTGGCCACCTTAATCGTCATCGCCGGCGACGAGATGACTCGTCGTCCCATGGCATCTAGTTTCTTTCCCTCGCCGTCCGGTGGGGAAGATGAAGCCGAAGCCCCCCCGCTTTCTTCTTGGCCCCTTTCTAAGGCACAAAGGGGCGCCGTCGGGGACGCGGTACTTCTTCTCATACCGGTCCCTTTTGTCAGGTGTCGTGGACGGGTTCGTCAGGAGGGCAAGACCCTCGTCCCAGATGTCTTCCAGCAATGGCACCGCGAGGACCGTCTTCCTCTTGTCCTTGCGCCGTTGGTAGATGAAGCCGTCCTTTTCTTTGGGGCAGACTTGAAAAAGCTCAGATGCCCTGGCAATCATGGCGTGGAAGGAGCCAATTTTGTCGGGAGGAGACACCCGAGGAATCGGAGATGGGAGGTCAGTCCCATTGTCGCCGCCATCGTTGTCATCCGTCCCCGTCATGGCCGTGTCTGTTCCCGTGTCAACCCTCGGGACCGGGGAGGGTGACAAAGGCCGAGAAGGCCGTGAGGGCTGAAGGGGAGCCGGATGAATTCTCCTTCTCTTGTTTGGAGGGCTTCCCGACGGGCCGGGTTCAGTTGGGTCGTCCGTCGGGGGTAGAGGCATTCTCGTCCTCATCTCTGTGCATAAGGCTTGGATTGCCGTCAAAATGGCTGCCGAGTTGTCTTGTGGCTCGGGTTGTGATGGTAGCGAGGGTTGTTCCTCCTCCACGGGAACCTCGTTGTCGCCACCCTCGTTCTTGTCATCCCCCTCGTCGGGATCCCTCCCGTGGGGCCAGGCCTCTTCCAAATTCTCGGTCAGTTCCTCCTTGGAGGTTGTGCCCGTGTCCGTCACAGCTACCAGCTGGGGTTTTCACGGGGGTCTTCTCGACAGGCTTAAAAGAGGATTCCCTCCGCGGAGGCAGGGAAACTCTGGGCCCCGAGGTCGCCTCCACTGGGATAGCCTCCACAGGCTTCGCCAGTGCCGCAGTGACTCCCTCAATCGAGGCCTTGGCCGGGATTAAGGCCTTCACCACCTTGGGCACGCTTGAGGCCTTCATTTTAGGGGGGGGTCACCGCCTCGCTCCCCTTTGGCCTGATCCTTCGAGATCGACCGGGACCTCTCCAGAAGCTTAGCCGGGTTCTCGTATTTTCTCTTCCCCGAGCCAGAGCGTTGGCTTGCGGTTGATGGCGTCGATGAAGGTGCGCCCTGCCTGGCAGCCGGGGAGCCCGGCTGTTCGGCACTTTTGGTGCCCGTGGACCCGCAGTGCTTTGCCTTCTGTTGGGCCCCCGTCGCCGGGGCGCCCTCACAGGACTTAGAAGACCGCTCTGACTTCTCCTCACCTGCTGGGCTCTTGCCTTCCAGCCAGTTGGAGAGACGAGTCCGATGATCCCTCATAGTCCAATCCGACATGTTCATGCAAAACGCACAGTCCTTCTCCACGTGCGTTTTGTCCTCGTGGAGGCAGCAAAGGCATTTCGAATGCTTGTCCTCCTTGAACACATTTTGTAGGTTGCATCCAGGGCAGATCCTGAACAGTTTGCCGGGAGTCGAGCTTCCCTTCTCCTGGGCCATGTTTTTCTCGTCCGCGAGGTAGGCCTCAGAAACTTCTGGAATACTCCAAGAAGCCTAACTCGATGAAAACTTCACCCTTGAGGGGCGTAGATAAATCCAAAATGGGTCCCGGTTGATCGGAAGCAGAAACGGTGGAGCTTGAGGCTCGATTAAACCGAAAAATGAGATAAATCTCTTTGAAAAAGCGCAAAACGCAGTAAAAGCTCAAGAGCTATAGCACGAGGACTCCCAACACTTGAACGTGCGGTAAAAATCTGAGGATGGCTTTCAGGGGCGGGGCTTAGGGAGAGGGCAGTCATTGACTGGGGGCAGTATGACCAGTGATTGGTTACTACTAAGAAAGACAGATCAGAAACAAAACTGATACTGATTTTTTCTTTATTGAGGATTCCCAGCATGACGACGGGGAATATTCATGAGCATGTGAATCCATGCCAGACCCCATGCTGGAGAAGGCACAGTTCCGCTGCCTAAGCAGGTCTGGTGGAGCACTCCTCTATGCGCCTGAGAAGGTGGCTTAGTTCATCATGGCCACCTGACATTGACATGCATGCACCGGGTGAGGATAATGAGGATGAAGATGGAGGGGAAGCAGCACCCCAGCCAGTACGTGATGCACAGGATGGCCATGCAGTACGCCAATCACTGATTGACGAATACTTCTGACCCACAGGGGCGTTGATAGATGTGTCAGTGACACTTTGTACACTGTGTCCATGTGGACATGCACACAGGAAATGTGTGGATTTGGGCACTGTACACCATCATTAATTAGATGGATACACAAGAAATGAACAATGTCCAGCCATTGAATGTTTTTTAACACAACAGGTGTATTGATAACAAGTGAAGAAAGTGCAACCCCCCCCCAACCCCCAGTAAACTCCCACAACCCCCCAGTGAACTCCCCCTAATACTCCCATTCACTGCCAACACCATCTGGCCCACTCCCATAGTTCACCCACACTATTTCCGGGACTTCTTGCTGACCGGGGGCATTTCAGGGTGCCTCGCACTGCGCCTTGTTTGACGCACAGGGCTGGAGGGTCCAGAGGAAGTGGGTGTGGTGGATGGGGAGGAAGCTGTGGTCATTTGCACGCCTGGTGTGGGTTGTGGCTGCTGCATGTGCAGCAGGATGGATGTGAGGACCTGCGTGATGACCCCCAGACAGTCCCTCATCAACAATGCTGAGGTATTGACAGCGGCTGTGTTGGCGGCTATGGCAGCTGTGTTGGCTGCAATGGCGGCTGTGGTCCCCTCTATGGCCTGGGCTATCCCACGCCTCGTGTCCTCCCCATCCAAGATGTATTACTGGAGCAGGTCCAACATCGAGTCCTGTCTGGCCTCCACCCTCGCCAGCCGTGCCTAAAGGCTGATGGTGGGAGCAGCAGTGGTTGAGGGTGCTGTGACGGGGCCTGCAATGGCAGTGCTGTCCTCGTGGATGCTGCTTAGGTCTGAATCGTGCAGGCAGCGATCTGCACTGCTGCATGTGGGTGAGGGCTGAATGTGGGGTGGGGGGGTGGACGCGGGGCCTGGGGAGTGTGAACATGATACATGCGTCAGTCCTTCCTGGTCCACATTCTCCTCCTCTGCATCATCGGTGTTGGTCAGTGGTTCTACGGCCCCGCCTTCCACTGGTGTAGGTGTAGATAGCTTTATGTCCACGGTGTCAGGCGCACTGGGTGGTGTTGTGGGCTGCGAGGCTGACCCGGAGGTGGTGTTGTCGCTGGCCGTTGTCCTTGGCCGGGATGTGGCTGCCCTTATGGTGGGAAACTGGCTGGCATCTTCTCCATCGGTGCCTGGGATGGGGGGGGCAGAAGAGATGCAGGGCATCAGTGATGGTGTTACATGCTAGATGCATTATATGGTGCTGAGGAGTATTTCATTTATCATGCATCCATTTCTTACAGGTGTGTCACACAGCGTAGTATGGAGGGGGCATTTTGGAGTTTGCTGCATGCCAGGTGGGAAACTGGCTGGCATCTTCTCCATCGGTGCCTGGGATGGGGGGGGCAGAAGAGATGCAGGGCATCAGTGATGGTGTTACATGCTAGATGCATTATATGGTGCTGAGGAGTATTTCATTTATTATGCATCCATTTCTTACAGGTGTGTCACACAGCGTAGTATGGAGGGGGCATTTTGGAGTTTGCTGCATGCCAGGTGGCATGCCATCGTATTGGGGTTTGTGTGATGTATTACATGGGCACGGTCCGTGTGTGTTGGCTGTGTGTTGGTAATGGGATTGGCACTCAGCATGCATTTCAGTGTGGCAGGGTTTGGCCCTCCATCTGGACAAGAATATGTTGGTGTGTGTGTTGGGACATGCATTGTCTTGCCTAGACTCTCTTCCACATCACTTGTGCTACGTCATGGTTTATCCTACAGGGATCTGCAGGGTCACTCACCTCCTCCTGCAGATGTTGCCGCACCCGTCTCCATCTCCCCAAATCCCTCAATTGACTCCATCTGGATGAACGTGCTTGCCGTCTCCTACCAGCTGGTCAGTTTGGCAGGAGAGTGGGGACCCCCGTCTGTAGCCATGGCCTGCCTCCTGTTGCTTGCCAGGATATTACGAAGCCTGAGGCGGAGGTCATACCACCTCTTTTTGCAATCCTTTACTGTCCGTGGGGTGGTTCCGACAGCGGAGACCTTGCGGGCTACATCCTCCCAGATCTCCTTTTTTGCGCTGCTGCGCCTCACGCTTCAGGTTCTGCTGATTTATCTCGTCAGCATGTGCGGCAAGGGGGTCTGTCAGCATATTAAGTTCTGCGTCTGAGAAACGCTTTTTGCGCAGGCGGGAGGTTGTTTTTCGGGTAGCTTTAGACATGGTGAAATGTATGCCACTGCTCTCTCCTGGATGCAACTGGTGGTTTGGGAGGTTTGGCAATGGATTGTGTTTAAAGATGGCCGCCGTAGCATTTCCCGTTCCGATGCGATGATGTTACTTCCGGGTCAGGTATTACGAGCCCAGTATTAACATGTTATTACCGGGTCGGTATTAAGGGGTGCCTCCTAGGCGGAGGTGGTATCGGCGGGTCCCGTGATGGCGCTATCGGGGGGTTGGAGGGCCTTTAGCGGCATGCCAGTATGGCCATTACCGGCATGGGGCTATGCGCATGCTTGCGCACTCGTAATCACCCGCTATTAGCAGCGTCATACGAGCACGGACCTGCTAGTACCTCCATGCTGGTAATGAACCCGTTTTTACCACGCTCCTCGTAATGAGGCCCTTTGAGTTCAGCTTAAATTCACTGTCAATTTTACATTTTTCTTGGTTTAAAATAAAACTAATTTTTAAACAAGCAGCTAGAACACTAATTCTAGTCTCTAAACCATGGAGATTAAATAGTTACAACTATATTACTTTCGATAACAGGTCACTTAATTTCCCGATATTTGATTTCAATTGCACAAGTTTAAGCTTCTGATGCATCTAATGACAGCTGTCATACAGGCGGACGCTGGTACTGTGCCCATATTTTGACAGATATTCACATGCAAGCACACTTTACTGTGGATATTTTGATAATAGATTCCGCTTTTCCTGATATTGTGTGCATAATGATTTCTTCCATGAAGTGGCGGGTAACACCAAGCAAGGATGTTGGATGTTTTGTGATGTTTTGGACCGGTATTTTGTATTTTCAGCAACCAAGAAAAAGGGATTTAAGAGCAATTTCTGAATTTCTTTCAATAAAGCACTGCCTTTCATGCAGTTTCCATTTTTACTTGGTGGGCAGCCCAGTAACATGTTTCAGCAGTGAGGTCTCCTTTCCACTACTGACAACAGGCAAAGTAGATTTGGCAGCCATCTTTTCCGGTTTCAAAACGCAATTTTCATAGGTTTTGGCACGCATAGGGCTTTTGCTGAGATTTTGATGATTCTTGCACCATCAGCACACAGGGATGTCGCAGGGCAGAGCCTAATTGGTTAAAACATCCCACAATGGGTAGCAAGCGTGGGTCCACCACAGCTAGGCCTAAAGACCCAAACTACATCTCTCTGATGAAGTTGAAATATGTCTGGTGTTGCCTGCGGGCTTTGTCAGAAGGGATGTGGCCTACCAGTTCAGGCGGAACTGCCCCTTTGGGGTGGGACCAAGCCTGATTTGCATATGGTCTTTTCCATTTCTGTAACAGGTTGACAGGCGAAGAACAATGGTCTGGAGGGTAGCCCAGAGCAATTTCCTGAGGTTCAAGATTAATGTTAACGTTTCCAGCCATCACGTTTTGCTGTAATCTTTCCTAACAGAGTGCAAAATGTAGCTCCTCGCCCCATCCGGGTGGCGTGCTCTGCCCATAAGGCACCAGGTTTGTTCGTATAGGGCCCCAGCAGCCTTCTCCAGTCAACTGGGCATGCCACTGTGATATCTCCTCACTCATCAATGTTCATTACAGAAGTAACTCCCTGCAGACTGCGTCATATGAAAGTGCACAGTATGCGCAGTGCAATATTCCCACCGGCTGATGCAAACTTTATAATGTAAAACAGAACTAGTTCCTTGTAAAATACATTTAACATATATATAGTTGCATGGAAAACATAATGTATTAATAGCTAAGACCAATATCGAGTGTGCACATAGAAAACCAGTTTGTGACATTATTACAAATTAATACACCTACATCCAACAAAAGAAAATATGCTTACAAAACAATCCATACAACAAATTTGAAAAAGAGGGACAGAACCCCGCAGGAACATCCAAATGCAACAAGAATGTGTTTACATTGAACACAGCAAGAATGCTGGTGCACACAAGAAAGTTGTCATGCAAAAATGTTTTTTTTCCTTAAAGATGCAAAATGTATGTGTCTTGTACTATGAAAGTTGAATCAGGCATGTAGTTTATCATCTGACGCACGTGTCTACATAAATTCATGAGATATGGTGCCAAACAATACAAGATTACTAAAAAAGAAATACATTTGTATAGGTTTGCATAGACTTGTGTTCAATGTAAACACGTTGTTGCTATGGAGATATTCCAGCAGAGTTGTGTTTTTGGCTCACTTTTTCAAATATTGTACACAGGTTGTTTGGTTTTATGCCCATTTCCCTTTGTTGGATGTAGGTGGATTTGTGATACATTTCACTAATTGGTTTTCTATCTACACACTGTATATTAGTCTTAGATATTAATAAATAGTTTTTGTATGCAACCATGTATGCGTTAAATGTATTTTACAAGGACCTTTTGCATTGAAGTCCCCTTGTTCTGTGATAAAAATGTTTTAGCTATAGCCTACTGTTCCTTTGCATTGGGGTGCAAACCTTATGCCAGCACCATCCCTGCCTCTGGTCTGGAGCAGCTGGATCCCTTCTCTAGGCAAGTCTTCAGGCAATATTCCAGGAGACAAGGGTGCAGATGGAGCAAAGACACAAAATCTAGCTAGCTGTGGTGCATTCAGTCCCTTTCCCCCCCAGTCTGCAGCAGATGTAGTCACACAGGGCAGGCAATCCAACATTCTTGTCATTTAGTAGGTTCACTGACTCCAGAGCTCTGCCAGGCCTCCAAGCTCCACACCACCTATGGTTCCATCGTCGCCATTCCTGCACACAGAATTACATCATTCATTTGGCAGTCTCCTTGTTCCTCCTCTTAATGCAGCCTAGCCCATCCTATATGAATCTCTCAGCAAAGACAGGGATTATTTCAGGATTCCACTCATGCCAGGGCTCCCTTTCTATGCAACCCTGGCTGCCACTTGGGAGACCACTCACCACACAAGATGACTGTTTCTATAACGTGTACAAGATAGATTTTGCCACAAGGAAGAGCCTAGTGCATGAAACATGTTTCAGCAGAAGGTGGATGTACAAGTAAATTCAAGCTTAAACATTTGTTACTAAGAGAAACAACTATTTTCACTGTTTTCCAATAGACCCATCCTTAAAGTGTGAGTGGGAAAACTATAAAGAATGCCCAGAGAACATTGCAGAGACATAGGTTTTCTGAGTTCCTTCTGCAATCCTTAAGTCATTCAAATATTGCCCTGCTATATAACCCCAGTGTGGCATGTTTGTACATTTGGTATATCACCACCACCCGTCAATAAGTGACATTTCTACTTATAGCCCTTTATTTCTATTAAAAATAAATGATACAGTGCATCAAGTTTACATTGCTATGACTAGGTAACTTCAACATTGAGTATAGTATCCCTTTGTTCGGGATGTCCCAATAGGATCCTGTGATTTGCCCAAGATCCATCTTGGCAATCCAGGACTCCACCATTGAGATATTGGAGGTGTAATACTCATAATGGGGGGTATTGTTGACATCACATGGGATTCCCCTAGAAGGGGATCAAATGCAATTTTTAACACTACGAGATGTTTCTGCACAATTGTTTTCTGTTGTGTTATGGTTCAACATGAACCTTTCACAATACATCAAGACTTTGCTTACATTATTTCAATATAAAATAATCTCATATTTCAATGCATTTCATATACACAAATCACATATCGTAGCCCTTCTTCAAGAATACATGATAAAAAGAATTTAATCACAATACATTATTATAATTCTCTAAACTCCTCACACAAATTTAACAGCTACAAATGTTCTATTACATATAAAAACAAATCTCCTAGTTTACAATCTTCTCTCCTAATTTTGAAGCTTATCTTAAAATAGTTATCCATAAATATCCCCTCAATAGTTTATGCCTCCTCAAACCTCATTTAAAACTTCCCTCGTCTGAATTCAGTATATGAACGTAATCTGCTGAGAACACAGATGCTAAAAATCCAATAACTGACAGAGAAGTAATCCCCCAAAACTAGTTTACACCACCAATCTTCAGGGGGGGTCAAGACTATGTATATCCTTAAATAGGTCCACCTCTCCCCGTGCTCCAAAGGTCACACTCGGAATAAAAAACTAATATGCGTCTGAGGCAGGGGTGTGTGTTGGTACCCCAGCTACATGGCAGATGTGCAGGGTTTGTGTATTAATTCAGTCCCAGTAAAAAGTGCACACTTGCTTCTAAACTGGTTAGCCTATGCAGGTGATATTATTCTTTTTAACAAGACTCATGTTGGTCTGCAAAGAAAGCTAACAGGATTCTCAGATAATGCAAAAACAAATAACTTGGATTTCTTTAAATGGATTACTGCAATTGTATCATTTTTAAAGAGCAAAGTGTCAGAAATCATCTTGTTGGTGGATGGGCGAGAAGAAATTGAAAGAATTAACATATGTGGGCTTCTCATTTTCAAGTATGCATTCAATAAAGAAGTTTGAAGTAAGAAATAGACAGAAATTAAACCCTTAATAAGCCAACTGAAGTGAAGACTTTAAATTATCTAAATGTACATGTCTTCGACTCAGTAATAAAATGTGAACAGTTCATGTTGTAATAAACAGCATGAAAAATAAAAATGGGAATATGGGGCCATTCTTAAAGAAATATGAAGTTGTAATGTGGAAAAAAAAGGTGCTAGGTATCCCAATGTCGGTGCCAAGCAGTTCAATTAGTTTCGAACTGTGGCTCATTTCCATAGAAGCAATTTGGGTATTGAAATGTCTTCAACTATACTTGAAAAATATTGATACAGTTAAAAACGGACTATTTGAAGATTTAAGAACTTTTTCAAAATAGCAAATGCTGGAATTGGATAATTGTGGTGATTTCAATGACTACAATTCTGACTGAGATGGATGTGGACTTGAAGTGTTTATGAAAGGGACTGGATCTCTACAGTGGACACTGAGTGAATATTCTTTATTTAAAGGATTATTAATGAACCTCTAAGAAAGGTGTTTAAATATTTGATTAGGTTTCCATGGTGTAGATCTGGGCCAAAGATTACAAATGTCTAAATTCCAGCATTATTGTACACTGTTTTAAGATAAGAATGTACAGGAGTCATTGAAACATCTGGTCACTGAATGTAAGGAGACTTTGGAGCTATGTATTTTTTATTTAGCAAATGTACGCATATTTATTCAGAAATTTCTGGTGGGCCCTCAGATATCCTGGATTTTAACTTTGTGTAGATTCTGTTTTGGTATGAAGATGTATGCACAATTCCAGATTTGTATTCAAAATATATGAAAAAGTTGTAATATAAATAGTTTGTATGAAAACATACGCACAATTCTTTATCATATTTGTAAGATGTTTTTTTATAAATCCTGACACAAAAATAATATTCTTTTTATTATGTTTACCATCCCAGAAATGTCTAGTGTAACAACCATATTCTTTTGAAGGTTCAACTTTCGAATTTACTGCTGTGTCAATTGGTTTCTGCCATGCAATTTAATGTTCCTTTTTTTCCAGAGCATCATTTGTCTAATAAAATGCCTTCCTGTTTTATTTTTGAATGTCCAAACTTCAGTAATTTGACTCCCAAGACAGTGCTGCATGTTTTCCCAAAATACTGGTCGTTGATATGACTAAGGTTGCTCTACTGTGGCTTTCCAGATTCCAAAGTTGAAAGCCATGCCAATGATGACTTTGCAGACACAAGAGGAAATCGCTTCCACATGCGCAGAATGCATTTTTTTCTGAGGGATGTACGAATGTTCTAAATTTCACCAAAAAGGGTGCCCCAGAATGGCTTGCCAGTTACTGCCTAACACAGTCTCTTCTGTCTTTCTGCATACACACAAGTCAGTATAAAGCAGACCATTATTTTTAATGTATATTCCTCTCACCATTACAATATCATACATGTTTCCTGTAATACTCGATCACTAATTTCCTTTTATATTTCTTGAGTAATGCATTTAGCACATGAGGAAATGTTATCATAACTTTGAACTTCATTTCTTATACATCGGTTTAGACCTACAAGTTGGATTGATGCAATTTGTTACTACGGATGTCAGTATCTTTATGAGAAATTAATTTGAACATACCAAATTAGTCATTTCATATTTATTTCTCTTAGCTCTGTTCATTACCTAGACACAAGCCAATGGATTGTATTTCTAGCAATATTTATTTAGTCTCTATTTTACATTCTATATTTCAAGCTTTTATAGTTATTTGTGCAATAGAAATCTTTAAAACACCAAGCTAATCAAACATCAGTGTTAGTCAGCAGTGCATTATATAGAACTCAATTTGGTGGACTTTTTTCTGTCAGTTGCTTCAATGGATTCGATCAAAAACAACATCACTTGTGCTATTAACGTATGTAAAACATACATTTTATTTTTAAGGTATAGGGAACATGTGCCTTTTTTATTTCAACACATCCTCTATAGGAGACCACCAGTACATCTTTATCTTTCACATTAGTATGGCAAACCAACCAGGATGCAGAGCTATGACAGTATTTACTACATTGTCACTTTTATTTGTGTGGTTATGAGATTGTTATTGGTAAATAAAATGTCATCACATGTGTTTCGTCAGATGGTACATAAGAAAAAACAGTATTTTCATTTAATTCATTGTTCAATATGGTCTTGCCCATCTACATATTGAAAAAGTATGACATATGTCTGCAATGTTGTGCTATGCACTAGTCAAGGGGCATAGTGAGCAGTTATTTATTTCTGTTTGAGGATTTTACAGTCACATGCAGACTCATTGGCATCAACTATTGACATGTTTATATACTCGTGACATAACCCACGGTCTGTCAGCCAGCTTTTTGCATTCTTACTTATTGGTTGTGACCATCCATGTTTTTCTATTTGAGCCACAGGAGGAAACTGTCATGCTTAAGTCAGTTCCATATGACACTACCGAGCAACAACAGTAATGTCATAAAACCTTAGGGTTGATTACTACTCTCAAATTGTTTAAACATTTGACATGAGAGCATTAACAGTTTTAGTACGATAAGTCTGTTTTATATCCATACTTCAACTAGAACGTATATCATGCAATTCTATGTACTTGACTTATCTCTTGTTGTATAGAAGGCTGGTACTGTAATTGGCAGTCATCTTTGTTATCCAGTGAAAATGGTGCCAACAAAAAAAGTGGTCACTGAAAAAAGTCATGGTTAAAATACCTCTCTAGTGAAACATGCAGCTGAAAAGTAGCTACAAATGCAGGGGTGTTAGGGTTAAGGGGGGGCTTGGTGTGCGGATGATTGCCCTATTTAGGTTAAGGGTAGAGGTTAGAGTAAAGACTTTGGTTAGAGGTCGGGTTATTTCTGGTGATGATTGGGTTTGGTTAGTCGTTCGGGTAGATTAAGTGTCAGGGAAAGTGTACGGATAGGGGTTATGGTAAGGCTAGGCTAATACAGTAATAGTTTGGTTAATTATTAAAGAAAGGTTGGAGCAGGCTGGTGAAATTTGCGAAGGACAGCGTTTAAGCGAAACCTATTGGTTAGGGTAAAATAGGCATTAGTGCAAGTGTTAGAGTTGTGGTTATAGTTAGAGCAAGGGCTATTTAATTTGTGGCAAGCTGGTGAGGGGGCTGTAGTTGGGTTCACTGTTCACTTTCTTTTAATTGGTGTTTTGTATTAACACGAACATGAAATGTTTTTGCGTGCTTTAAGGTTAGTGTTCAATGCAGAATAGGGTTGTATTTAGAGTTAGGGCAAGGTTTAGGAATGGAGTTAGGGTGAATGTAGACGTTTATTTAGAGATTTGGATCATTTTTAAGGGCTACAGACATACTTTTGCACATTTAAAAATAGTTTTTTCGGCAATCTTATTACCGGCAACATGTTCACACTGTGTTGAAGGACTACTTTTTCACATAGACCCTTCACGTTTAGGTATCGTCCAAACACACAGAACAGGCACATTATTAACTGTTGGTTTGTGCTTATCCATGGTTTGGGTATGTAGTCTTCTTGAAAGCAACAATATAACAAGTGAAAGATATTACTGTATCTGTAAACCAAACTCAGTGCATACTAACCACCATGTTACAGCCATCAATGTTTTTAATACCTGAATTATGCTTTATAAGGAGGTGACTCCAAATCCAATATGAAGAAACCCAAGGAGAACGGGTACACAAATTATATTGAAAGTCTTTATGTTGCACCATTTGTAAATGTGCGTCATGTTCTAGCTCTGTGTGTAAATACCACTTTTAAAGAGCATAGTCTAGCCTTGTGTCTTTACCCACGTCTATTCAAGTGGGAAATTATTTCTCTCAGCATGATGGGGAGTATTGATGACAAACATCACTGCGCAAAGATGACAGGTATTACGAGTTGCTTATTCATTTGAATTACTAAAAACATTCAAATTGTATATTTCATTCTTTCAGTTGCTAGTGAAACTATTTTCTGATTAAATCTTTAGTCAAATTTGTAATGTACTTTGATGTAATATTCAAATTATTGTCATCGTCCTATTGCAGCATGAGACATCCCAAGAACAGTTAACGTTTCTCAGCCCTTCCAAAAAAATCAACAGTATGTACATTGGATTACTAAAGAGACAATTGTATATTAATGTTGCTTTTAGAGCTTTTCCCTTGGCAAATCACAATTGATGTTTTGGACTTTGCATTGAGCACAAACTGCTTATTTTCTTATTTTTTTTTAATACAGGCTAAACATGAAGACTCAGGCCACACCACAAACACAGGATGCTGCAAATCAACCTACATTGACTTGGTAGCAACTATTGAGAGATTTCAAATTCTCAACCCACTGTTCTGATGAGCACTCTCCATGAACAGTGGCTGAAATTTGAGCTCAATATCACCACTGAGCCATGATGGATCATTGCTACACTACACAATGTCCATTTCAACTAGCACTCTCCCAAGAGGCAACATTCCATATTGGGATGGACCCCACAACTGACCTGGATTTTCAGCCAAATACTGCACTATCACCACCAGGACTTAGACACTCAAAAATGAGTAAGCTCCGTGGTGGTGCAGGTTACTGAAGGCACTTCCTCTGCTGCCATGGAGAAGCATGTTTTAGTAAAATCGATTGAACTTAATCCAGATTATTACAAATCGAATTAATAGCCAGACAGACATGAGCATTGCCAAAGTCACAAAAGAGGTTCCCACAAATCAAGCATTAGACACATGGTTTTTGCCGAAATATATTGGGCCTCATTTCGAGGAAGGCGGTAGAGGGTTAACGGTGTCTGTAGAGCTGCCGGTGCCGTTAACCCTCTACCGCCTCATTACGAGGTCTGCTCGCGGGTCCCGCTAAGGACGACGCAGGCGCCACTCTTCTTAGGGAAGGGAATGTTGAAGCTAGGGAATGCCACTTGTGACTTGGTTCCATTTTACTGCATCACTTTACCTCCTTCGTTGAGGTAAGTCTTTGAATGCATTTTAAGAACCTTCCTAGGTGTCTATATATGTGTTGTGCGATTTCACCTGCTAATTTCATTTTTTTGTGTGTTTTAAAGGCCTAGAATACTGTATTTGTATGCATTGTGGTCTACATTCAATTGTGTGCTTCACTGGGTGGACTCATTATGAACCAGACTCCACTCTCACGCTCCTGAGAATAGCCAGACTGCTCTCCATTGCTACCTCTCAAGATTTCCCCCTGCTCACTATAACTAGGGCAGCCTCCTAGAATCTGTCCACCAGGCCCAATGGGGTTGATTTTGTGAGAGATCTCACCGGCACTCTTTGCAATATAAACACATGTGCTGTGAACTGGTTTCATGCCAGAAAACACACTACGCCAAGTAACATCACTACAGTGGCATGTCCACATCACTACAGTGGCATGTCCTCCAAAGCCTGCCAGTGTAGCCAAATCTACAAGCAGTTTAAGAGGTGTGGGCAATTTAATTAGTTTTATAGTTTACAATTTTCATGGCACAAACACTTCCTTTTCTGATAAACTGATCAAATAAAATGATTTGCAAAATTAAATATTGCATAGAGGTTTATTCGTATTAACTATTCCTTTTCGCTATTAAACATGAGTAAAGTGTGAAGACAATGCAAATCACATAGTAAATCACAAATGTGTATAACGTGATGCAATGCATGTTACCATCTATCGCTCACATTTACAAATATATGCGTCCGAGGCCCTTTGTTCTTAAAACAAAAATGGGTTAATGTTCATTAATGTTTGTCAGCTGGAAAGGGAGATAAGAAACCTGTGTTGTGCATGTGTTGTCCCCATCTCCCTCATGGTCTCATCTCATACCCCGTCTCTCTGCCCCTCACCCCCTATACCTACCTCTCCACCAGCCTCATCTGTTCCCCCACCCTCTGGCTCTCTCCATCTCTCTGCACTTTCCCACCACCTCTTCATTGCTCTCTAACGATATATAGAACTATAACACATTCAAATAACATATGTGAAGGACTCAAATCCATAGCGCAACAGTTTTATTGTGTCCATATTTTAGTGTGTATTGGCGTGGTAGTCTAATCATCCAAAGTTTGAGTTTATTGGTGAGTGTTCATTTCCAAAACGTGAGCTTGGGAGGATAAGTATTTGTGCACAACTGAAAACAGTTGACCTTTTTCCGTCAATAAGATTCTCGTCCAAAACCATCCATGAGAATGTTGGGAGTCTTACATTCCACAGGATACAAAGTAGCAAGCTGTGAACTTGAAAGAAACCCAATTCAGACTATTAAAGCATGCTTATCAGTCCATAGGTATGTCTTATGTGTCAGTCACAGAAATTCAATTCCGCAAGCCATTCTACAACACATGTGAATTTAACACCATCCAATGGAGTGATCGTCACGATAACTTGAGAAAACTGCAGGACAACTGGGCCCTTTTGCTTCACCAAACTTTCAGAAGCAGCGGGCCAATTCTAAGAAGGTTTTAAGAAGATGTTGAAAAGCGTTGGAATGGCGATAGCCACTCTGTTTTCAGCTAACTCACCAGTCATATGCTTTACATGACCCACACCTCAACTCCACCCTTATGTTATGTTATTGCTATTTATATAGCGCATGCTCACCCGAAGGCATCTTGGCGCTGGAGAAGAGAAACCACTGAGCCAAGGGGGCAGGAAAAGACCACCAACGGGATGCTCAAAAGAGATGAGTCTTCAAAGCTTTAAGGAAGGCCAGATGGTTTGACAAAAATGTTATAGCAGATGACAGGCTGTTCCACAGCTGTGCTGCTGTGACAGAAAAAGCACACCCTCCCAGCCGAGAACAGCGAAAGGAGGGCACACACAGTATCCCAGCTGAACCTGATCACAGAGGACGGTTAGGAACATAGCGCTCAAATTTTACACGAAGGTACTGGGCACCCTGACCGTGCATAGCCTGGTGCATGATACAGAGGGCCTTGAACTGAAAACGTTGAGCCACAGGAAGCCAGTGGAGGGAATGTAACAGGGGATATATGGGATCCTTAAGGGGTACCTATTACCACCCTGGCTGTCAGATTCTGGAGGCGCTGTAATCTGCCGACTAACTCCTTGGGTTGTGCCAGATACCGGGAGTTGCAGTAACCCAGCCTACTCAGAATCATAGCTGCTACTACTGGTGGGCGCAGTGTTGCTGGAATCAAGTGGAGCACTTTCCTTAAGATCTTGAGGTGGAAATGCCCCTGCGGACATACCGAGGACACTTGGGCTGCAAGAGAAAGGTCAGCTGACATAATCACCCCAAGATTTTTTACCTTTGAGGAAGTAACCGCAGGAGAACCCAGAGACGGGGGCCAGAAGGAGGAAATCCACAGTGAGGGATCAGGGGGGAACCCACCACCAGCACCTTGGATTTATCCCCATTCAATTTCAGCCAGTTGTGACCCATCCACTCTCCAACGGCAATCAGGCACTTATACAGGCACGCAGACACTTCAGCCTTATCCAGATGTAAACTTATCAACAGCTGGGTATCGTCTGCCTAAGAGTAGCACCTGATGCCGAAGGAATGGATGAGGCGAACCAACAGAAAAATTTAGATGTTAAAGAGAATGGGATAAAGCGGAGCCCTGGGGGACACCACAGCTAAGATGTGAGGATTTAGAAAGAAAAGGTGGCAGAGAAAGAGTTTGAGATCTGTCGTCCAGAAAGGAGCCAAACCAAGCAAATACCTGACCCAAGATGCCAATCTGGGCGAGCAGGGTGGCATGGTCCACGGTGTCGAACGCCGCTGAAAGATCTAGAAGAATCAGGGTGCTGACATCACCCTGTTCAACCAGCCTAGCCAAGTCGTACTGCACAGATACGAGACACTTTCTGTCCTCATGCCAGGACGGAAACCCGACTGGGCCGGATTAAGCATCCTGGAGGACTCTACAAAGGAAGACAGTAGAGGGGAGACCAGTGATTCAAGGCGCTTCATAAGACAAGGAAGAAGAGAGATAGGGTGGAAATTAGAGGGAAGAGAGGGATCTAAAGACGGCTTCTTCAAGAGGGGGATAGCTAGGGCGGCCATGAGCTTGGACGGGATGACTCCTGACTGACAAGAGAGATTAACAGCAGTGGTAATTTCACCCACAAGGTTGGCAGGCAGCTGTTTCATCACTCCAAGAGGCAGTGGATCCGAGGGAGAGCAGGACAAACCTTTGCAGCAACTTAGAGACCATGTCCTCCGAGAACATGGGAAGAAAGACCAAGTAGAGCTGGGGGATCGACATCTTCCAGTGGACCAGTGGAGCGAGGCTACCGGTAATATTAGTGCGGATAGTTTCAACTTAAGTTGCAAAAAAAGTGGACAGGGAGTCGCACAGCTCCTGAGTCGGTCTGATTGCCGGAGTACATTTAGTGCAGGAGGACAATGATGTAATAACAGAAAAAGGGTTTTCGGATGATTTAAACCGGTTTCAATCCTTTCAGCAAAATAAGATTTTTTTGCTGCGAGAATGGACGCTGATTAGGCTAAAAGGCTGGCCTTGTACAGAAGTTTAGCCAGTAGAATCAAAGCCACGCTGCAATTTCCACTCTAACTGTCTCACCACTAGGCGTACTGACCTTAATAGGTCTGTAAACCAAGGTTCGGATGGAAGCCTGCAGGGCTGGAAATGGCGGACAGGTGCTACCTCATTGGCCGCGTCCATAAACAGCATAGCCAATAAAGACATTGAAGGGAGAGGAGCTGCTGCCCATTTCTCCTTAACAAGGCAGACCAAATGCAGTAAATTGGTGTCACGCCAACAACACTGCTGAATGCGCTCTGGTAAAATTTTGGGTGATTCGGAGTTTCTCAGTAAAGTACAGGTAACCAAATGATGGTCAGTCCAGAGCATAAGCTCGGCTGAGATAAAGGAAAGCAGCGTTTTATTGGCAAACACAACATCAAGAGTGTTGCCTAACTTATGGGTCGGTCCAACAACCCACTGAGGCAGGATTGAATCTTAAATTAAGATCACCAAGGATAAGATTAGCATATTGTGCCTACAGGTTGGCTGCCAAAAGTACCTAGGGCGAAGTAATTGACCAGAATATGGCATAACAAGGAAGAGGCGATGACACAACGGAGTAATAGGGCTTCCATATTAAGGCATAAAAAAATCGGTTTTGAAAATAATAGCTACCCCAACCCCATGGTGGGGGCCAGACCCATCAAAATGGAGAATATTATAGCCCTCCGGAATAGTCTGGGCCAGGGCAGAACAATCCTGAAGCTGGGTCTCAGTAAGGACTAAAAAATGCCGGGCTGCGATCAGCCAGTAGAAAGGAGACTTCAGGAGTGTGGGCTGCAAGTGAGCGAACATTCAAAAGTAGCAAGGACCGAGCTAATAAGCTGGGTTCAGTGACTAGCTGCAGATTGCTGTTGGGGTGAGAAGAAGGCCCCGAAACCATCCTCTAACTGGAGGGTAAAAAATGGTCCGAAGGAGCCAGGAACAGTAAATCATTCCTGGTTATAACGATCAAACCTCTGTTACCGGCCGTTGCACGGATGGGCGCAGGCAGTCTTACCTTAAGCGCGCCTTTGGTGCGCTGGCGGCGTGCCCGCTGCGTGGGCGGTCTGCACAGCACATAAATGCTGGTGCCGGTCCGAAAATGAGGCAGAGGTCCACCTAATAAGAAGCAGAAAGAGGACTAGTCTCTAATCTAACCAGCCCCTAAACAGAGTAAGTAATACACAATCAGGTAGTGATAATTGCTGCGTTACGGTCAGCACATAAAAATAAACATTCAAGGTCTAAAATGCAGATAATGCAGTTTTAAAATCAAATTTTCAACCAAAAACTATTAGGAACGAGTGGCTTTATATCAGCGTCCTCGTGGAACCAGGCTCACCTCTCGAGTGCGGGCGGTCTGCACGGCGCATAAATTCCGGTGCGAAACTGAACACACGTTTCAAAGGGCATTCAATGGACCCTTGGGATTTGAACACAGCTGTGTCAAGGGCGTCACGAAGATGCAAATTAATTGAATGAAAAACATTTAATTGGACAGTTTCTTGCACCGGTTGATTTTGAATCCCAAAAATTGAACGGTAGCGGTTCTTTATTTTGTATAGTGATGAGCATACACCGTTTGAATCACCACATTCACAGCTGCGGTCAGGGGGGCGCATGCAATGATTTATTGCCGCCAGCGCACTTAACCATAGGGCAATCTCACAGCAGACGACATTATCTCAAGATGGCGGTTGGCACTGATGCAGGTTATCAACTGTAAGTTAAAATCCACCAAAGGACATAATTTAATTGAGCAATATATTGTGCAGTGCAGATGTCTTTGCGAGTGATTGATTTGAACAACAAGCGATTGCACCCCTCCTTTAAAGTGCAGCTATATCAATCAAGAGACCTATATTTTCTAAGATGAATATATAGGTGTACAGCTCTTGGTCTGTAGACGCACATCCTTAGTCTGTTGTCCACCATTATAGGTTCCTTCTACACAGTAGAGTAATGCATGGCTACTGGGAATTGTGGGGGACTAGTGTTGTAGAAATAATGAAACGCAGAAATCAGTTATGCATTATACACATTGCTTGAAGCATGTGCCTCTGACACAAAGCACAGCTATTAAACAAAACCCACACTGCCGCCATGCACAAAGGCACATTTATTTATTGTGCATTTGTAAGGCGCTATACATGAAGAAATTGTGTTTCAAAGCGCCCACAGGGCAAGGGGAAGAAGATAGTGGTACATGACAACGAATAGAATACGAAGGCATTCCTACTAGGCCTTGTGAGCATTTTGCAAACATTATGTTGCATTGTGTCTTTTGACAAGTCCTTTTTCCCTAGCAACACATGATCATTCTTACAGACATAAGCAAAATAACTTTCTTGAGCTAAAAAGAAAACGTGTAGCATTACTACATTGTAGGCAGGGTGTTGCTAGGTCTGGCAAAGATCAGGGGCTAAGCTATTGTCTGGACTGGCGTGACTCTGAGCTAGCTAGCATTTTGGTTGTAGCACCTGAACTTCTATCTGGGGCTACAACCCAAAGACCCAGGGCTATAGTCTCCTCAGCAACCCCCCCTCCCCCTAGCAATGCCTCTGATTATAGGGGCAAGATAAAGCACAGGAAGGAGTAGAGGTGGCCCACTTGGGGGGGGGGGTGATGCAGTCAGTCATTCTTTGGTGTCTTGGGTTGTCCAAGGAGAAGTAGAAACTGTGAAGCTAACTCCTTACATGCACAATAGACTCACACCACTTCCCTCTCCTAAACTCTGTACATCAAACCAAACAGCGGCTGCTACCCAACCCAATTGTGTAGCTGCTCCTGCTGCAAAGTCTTTTCCAGACTTTGGTGCTTTTCAATTAACCAAAACCATGTTTCAGTCTTTACCCATTAGCACCCAGCGGCAATGGAAGGACAGAAGCCAGAGTTGCGATCATAAAGAGTGTCTAGCGTAGGGGGGGGGGTGCTAGCGAGCCCAACCAAGATGGCAGCGGGCCCGTGAAGCTCTCCAGCACAATTTATATCCGGCATGATATCCGGCACTCCTTGTGTCGATATTTGTGTGTGAGCTGCGGCACCTGTCGCAGGAATACATCCGGCCTCGGTAGAGACTTTCCTGGGTGCATTCGGTGCCGGCAGAGTGGAGAATTGGCACAGAGAACTTGTGACGGTCCTCTCCGGAGAAAGGTGTGGGAGGTGCAGGCCCGCTCGGTACGTGGTGTGCCGAGTCTCCTTGTTGGCTGCCGGCGGCGAGTTCCACGAGCTTGGAAGGCACAGCGGGATAAATTGTGTTGGACTATTGCTGTTTGGTCGGTTGGACTGTGGAGCCTGTTGTGGCGCTCCCCCTGTGGGCAGCGGGGTGGAAGCGGACTGCAGAGAGGTGCAGCGGCTCGGCTTTGGCGCGGTGGAAGCCTCGGTGGCCGCGGCGCTGCGCGGCCTGCGCACCGCTGGTGACGGAGCGGTGGGGAGGTCGCCCGCTCTAGTCTGTCTGGAGCTGCAGATGGACGTCGCGGCTGGGCAGCGGTGAGTGGAAGTAAGGACTGTGATGAGCGGCTGACCGCATGATCTTTCCGGAGCCGTGAGAGATGTGGACGTACACCCGGTGCAGTGGGGTACCTCGCTGGCCATAGTGGGGGCGGCCCTGCCCTGGGACCGTTGCGGACGGGGCTTACTTCGACCCGCGGGGTCGGGGAGTGGTGATCGGTGGGATGCCGGCCCCATCAACCATCAGGTGGAACGGGCATTAGTGCTGTACTTGGGTGCGGCTGTCTGCCCATTGAGTCTGCCCTAGGGGTCTGGGGTGACTGTGCGCTGTGGCTGGTGCGGCGCAGGACTATTCGGCGGTGGTGCCTTGAGAGAGCAGTGCCGATACAGGGCTGGGACTGTTCCGTGCAGCTGGAGGCCGCTTATCCCTGAGGCGGCAAGTTTTGGGGGCTCCTGGTGGCTGTTGCCCTGGGTAACACTTGGTATACACTGTGCCCCCATTCACCTGGATCTACTCAGTCCAGGGGTACAGTGGATAACTTTGTGGTTGGGCGGTGCATTTCCCTGGCGCTTGGATCGGATGCAGCGGACCCTGGTGTCGGCGATAGGGTTTGGGGCCGGCCCCCAGTGAGGAGAGGGGTAAGGGCTGCGGGGGAGCAGCTGGCCGGGTCCGTATACCCAGCAGTTCATTTTGGTGACCCGCTTCCTTACAACCATGTCCAAGTCAGGGAAAGGGGGTAAGCAACAGTTGAAATTACACGTTGACACACCCAGGCAGGTCAAGGCTTGCGGAACATTGTCTGACTCGGCTGCGTCGACTTCCTCAGGATCGGAGTCGGACCCTGCAGCAACTTTTCAAGACATTAAGGTGATGCTGATGCAGCTGCAGTCGTGCATACAGTCTATGGATGGTAAATTGGACACTCTGACTTGCAAAGTGGACCACATACAGGTCCGTCTAGACAAACATGGGGAAAGATTGGACGAGGCGGAAGGTCGTCTGTCTGGAGTGGAGGATGTGGCAACCTCGGTCTCAGGAGAAATGTCTGTGGTCAGGAAGGCCCTGAAAGAACTCAGGGAGAAGCAAGAGGATCTTGAATCGTGATCTCGTCGGAATAATATATGAATTGTTGGCCTGTCGGAGTCAGAGGGCCAGCGGAATATGGAGTTTCTGGTGGAATACATACTACGGGAGGCGCTGGGTCCTGAAGGCTTCTCTCTGCTGTGCGTTGTGGAGAGAGCGCATAGGATTCCTGGTGGTCGGAGACCGATCCCGGGGGCCCCACCTCACCCACAGATCGCCCGGTTACTGAACTATTGGGCAGGGACACAGCACTCCGGAAGGCCAGGGAGAAAGGTTCAGTGTCTTATAAAGGGGATGTACTCACATTTTTCCCAGATTGTTCTGATAAGGTGCAGGCTGTCAGGAGAACCTTTCTGGATGTCAAGAAGAGACTGAGGGACAGGGGCCTGAAATATGCAATGCTTTTTCCGGCCAAGCTGCGGGTTGTCCACAAAAGGAAGTCGCTGTTTTTTCAAACTCCGGAGGAGGCCTCCTCTTTTCTTGACAGGTTGCCCGGCTCTCCCAGACCACGGTTGAATGATGGATGACGCTGCCTGAGCATAGTAGGGTTCCTTGGTGCTGCAGCTATCTTTGGTGGCTGATGTTAAATCTAAGTGAGTGGCAATTATCTTGGATTGGTGCAATGGAGGGTTGGGCTGGAAGTTGCCCCTTAAGCGAAAGCTGTCCGTATAAATACTAATGATTGTTGGGGAGCTGGACTGTTGGGGGTTCCAGCATGGGTGAGGGGGTGCTTTTGTTGGGGTTGTTAGGGGGGCGGGGTCAGGGGGGTTATCACTGACAAGTTGGGGGGTTGTTGGTAGGAAGGGGGCCGGGTGGGTAGGTGGGGGGGATTCAGTGGTACACACAGACGGTTGGGATGTATGCGGGGCTAAAGCGGAAGTGGGGTGTTATGTGTTTTGACGTTTTCGAATGGCGACAGTGAATTTTATGACCTGGAATGTCAGGGGCCTTAATAGCCTGGCCAAGTGTCGGAAAGTTCTGCAATACCTGGAGCGGCACAGGCTGGGGGTGGCGTTTCTCCAGGAGACTCATCTGACGGCAGCAACTGAATCTAAATTTGGTCAAACCTGGGGGTGCCACAGGTACTTTTCTTCTTTTTCCTTTTATTCCAGGGGTATGTGCATTTTGGTGCATAGATCAGTGGGATTCCGACTGACCAAATTCCTGAAGGATCAAGAGGGCAGGGTCTTGGTGGTACAGGGGGTCATTCAGGGGAGGCTGTATACAATGATATGTTACTATGGTCCAAACCAGGATACAATAAAATCTATTTATTGGGTGGAGAGGCAGCTTGGGGCACTCCACGAAGGGGAAATTATCTGGGCAGGAGATTTCAACTCGGTTTTAGATGTCTCCCTGGACAGGGTGGGCAGTTCGGCGCATATAGTTAGTAAACACTCTACTAGAATTCGAGGCATGCTCCCAGTGTGGGATATCGAAGATATTTGGAGGGTAAGGAACCCGGGGGTGAATCAATTTATGTATTACTCTGCGCTGCATGGTTCGGCAGCCCGCTTGGACTATTTCCTGGTATCTAGAGCAATTATGGGCCGGTCTGTGGGGGGTAGGTATTATGGCCCGCACTTTCTCAGATCATGCTCCTGTTTTGCTATCTATCCAACAAGAGGGTCGGGACAGGGCGAGGCCTCCTTGGAGATTTAAGAGTGAGGCACTTACGGACGGGGTCTTGAGGGAGGAATTGGCGAAGGCTACAGATACTTATTTTGAGGTTAATGACGGGTCGGTTTCGTCCACTGGCGTCCTGTGGGAAGGATTTAATTGTGTGATAAGGGGGGAATCTATAGCCATGGAGTCAGGGATTTTGAAGAAGTTACGGAGAGATCTGGCTGGTGTAGAAGAGGAACTGAGGGTCTTCAAGGAGGGTGCCCCCACCCCGACTAAAATCCAACAGGGGAATATTAAACAGAAATTGCAGGAGTTCTATACCCTTGCTCAACAGGAGGTTAAATTTATGTGGGATAGGATTGCTCCTCGGAGATACGGAGAGGGGCAGACCCCGGGACGGTCGCTCACGTGAACCACCCGATTGAGAGACCGGGAGAACAGGGTAACAGAAATTACGGACAAGAGGGGGATGGATCACTTCGAGGACGAGGGGATAGTTCGTGAATTTCAGGAATTTTATAGCCAGTTGTACTCATCCCAAATGTGGGCATCGCATGCGGATATAGAGGCTTTTCTTGACGATGTGGGGTTGTATTGGTGCTCGGAGGAGCAAAGAGTGGCTGAATAGGCCAGTGATGCTGGAGGAGGTGGTTGAAACTATTAAACTACTACCGGCTGGGAAATCCCCGGGCCTGGACGGCTTTACGGCCGAATTCTATAAGCGTTATGCTGAGAAACTGGCGCCATATCTGCTACGTATGTATCAGGAGGCGGTGTCTAAGGGTCGGCTACCGGATTCTCTTCGTGAAGCTGTGGTGGTTATATTGTTGAAACCCGGGAAACCAGAAGGGGACTGCCCATCATATCGCCCGATTTCGCTCATCAATCTTGGCAATAAGATTTTGGCAAAATTTATAGCAATGAGGCTGGCACCGCTGATGCCAATTATGGTAAGGGCAGATCAGGCAGGGTTTATTCCTGGTCGATCGACCTTGTTTGGGGTGCGGAGGATGTTTGGTCTGATGGCAGCGCTGCCTGCGGATGACCCGGCGGTAGCGGTCCTACTTGATGCCACTAAAGCATTTGATTCCGTCGAATGGCCGTTCTTATTTACGGTTTTGCGTAGGATGGGCTTGGTCAAGTTCTTTATCTCCATGGTGTCGCTACTATAGAACAATCCGGTAGCTAGGGTACGGGTGAATGGGCTGACCACTGGGGTTGTACCGCTTGAGCGGGGGACGTGCCAGGGCTGTCCGTCGCCCCCCTATTATTTGCCCTGGCGATAGAGCCTTGGGCTGAAAGGGTTAGGGAGCTTCATCTGCATCGGGGAGTTCAGCTGCATACCCATAAGGTGATCATATCGTTGTATGCAGATGATATGGTCCTGTTTGTTCGGTACCCTGAAATTAATCTAGACCCGATTATGCTGGATCTTCAGCGATTCGGTGAACTATCAGGGCTTTTAATAAACACGAGTAAGTCGGTCATCTTCCCGTTGACGGGGGGGCATCTCAATTTCAGGACTCTTGGGGATTCCAGTGGGACCTGCTGAGCACTCGGTATCTGGGGATCACTGTGGCGAGGGAGCAGAGGGTGGTGTATACCGCAAACTATGTGGAGGCACTAGAGGCAGCCAAACGGGCGATGTCGGGAAGGACCTCACTCCCGCTTAACCTATATGGTACGGTCTTGGTGGTCAAGATGACTATTCTTCCTAAATTTGTGTATCTGTTCCTGAATGCGCCTATAAGGGTACCTCAAAAATACTTCTGAGACCTCCGTTCATCGATGGTGCACTTCATATGGGCTGGTAAAAAGGCTCGGGTATCCTGGGGGAAGCTTGTAGCGCCGGTTAGGGAGTATTTGAGTTATACTATACGGTGGGACAGGCTAGCTTTCTCCGGTACTGGTATGGGATGGCGGTTGAGCACAGGCACGTGGAGATTGAAAGGTCAATTGCGTGACCAGCTCTGCTACAGTCCGTCATCTTAACGGCCCCTGGCCGATCGCGGGTTCCTCGGAACCTGGTGGAGCTTACATGTTGGGCCTGGTCCCTTTTGGAACATGTGCCCGCTGGCGGTGTACTCTACTCGCCGGAACTCCCCCCTATATTCATCCCCGGTGGTCCCCTGACTAGTGAGGCTCGTTTTGTAGCTACGATGAAACGATTAGGGGTTGTAAGGCTGGGGGACCCGTTTCCGAGTGGGAAGTTCGTCTCCATTGATCAGTTGAGGGAGAAAGAGGCCCTTTCAGCACTGGATGTGTTTCTGTACCATACGCTGAAGGTGACATTCCAGCGGTTCCCATTTTTCCCCACCCACCTCCGGTAGCTGGGATGCTTGATATGGTGATCGGGGGGGCATAGGGCGGTGGGTGCTCTCTGAATTGTACGGGTTGGCTCTTAAGGGTAGACCAGGCAAGGGGATGTCATCAAAGGAGTTGTGGGAGAAATCACTAGGGAGGGACTTACCGGTCAAGGTATGGGAGTACTGTTGTGCAATGACCAAGAATGGGACGATTAACTCGAATTTTAGGTTGATCCACTTTAAATTCCTGCACCAATGTTATTACTCCCCGGCCCAACTAAAGGATTATTTCCCTGAGAGGTCAGGGGCCTGTATCAGATGTGGACAAGAACCGGCGGGATTTCTTCATGTGGCTTGGGAATGTGGGGAGCTGATGCAATTCTGGCAGCAAGTGTTTGTGGTGGTTGGCGATATTGTGGGGCAACGGCTTGTTCCGGACCCCGTGCAGGCGTTACTGGGGTATACTGAGCGGATACCTAAGGAGACTAGGAAACTGACAGGTCTTTTCTTCATCCTGGCAAAACGTTTGGTGGCTATGGGATGGGGTAAGAGACGGAGTCCGACAATCGCCCAGTGGTCAAAGGACATATTGTATTGTAATGACATGGAATCCAGATGGGATGCAATGATGGGGAATGGTCTGGGTAATATTCGGATGTGGGACACGTACACACTATACCTCCTTAACCAGACGGGGAGGGAGAGCCCCAAATTCCCTGCTATGCGGGGATCCCCCGCTCGTTCTGATCTTGCAGAGGGATCTTTACCTACCCCCTGAGGCCCTCTCCAAAGATTTGGCAACTTGGACTGTACAGCCTCGCTGGCGTGGAGACGCAGGACTATATGAATGTTGGGTTCAGACTTGATTGGACCATGAAGGTTACCTGAGGGTTGGTGTTGATGCCGCTTATGCAGCTTTTAGCTTTACCGCATTTCCTTCTTGTGTGTACCGGGAGGGGTAGGGTGGGGGGGGAGTTACCTGGTTTGTTGTTTGTGTTGATTAACTGAAATGTCAATAAAGAAAGTTTTAAAAAAAATAAAGAGTGTCTAGCAACAGGCAGCACAGAATTGAGGTTTTCCTTGAGGACTGAATGCATAGGCTCTGGAGTACAACAGAGCAGGAGGCAATCCTGACATAGGAGGCCATGTTTGGGGAGCTCTGAAGCCAACATGAATCTGTGGAGGTACAAGAGAAATCAACTGCTTCAGTTTCAGACGACATTAAAACCAAGCCTGAGACTGGCAATACTGTAGCAGCTGTAGTCAGGAAGATGGATGCAAGACACTGCCATGGTCCAAAGGTAAGCCTTACAAGTGCCACACCAACCTTGTGGTGTCAGTTCTTTAAGTGCACCTGCTGGTGTGCATACCATACTGTACTGGCCAGGGGTGGCTAAACCATCAGGTCCCAGCTGTTGACTAAATGGTTCCTAAGTGGCCACGCAAGAGTAGGCTGCACTGCAGAAATCTGACATTATGGAGCCCTGGAAGATGCTAGCCCAAAGCTTTCAGCAGGCGCCCTTTTGCACCAGTCCAAGGAGTGGCAGCAACACATGGGTTTTGCACAGGCTGACATTTGCTGAATAGTAGAAAGATCAGCAACCAGAGTAATTTCACCACCTGCAGTAATAATTGTCTTCATTTATTTTTACAGGCCATGCTCCCTCTGGATTGACGAAACCAGTCATGCAGTGGCACACTGAGGAGCATCATTTCTGGATTAGGACGACTACACTGTTTTTCAAAAATACTGTATAGGAGGACTCAACCAGGTCTTCATAAAGAACTAGGATGGCATTCCTTCAGATCTGCTTGAAGAGTTCTGAGTCCATATGAGCAAGGATCTACTGTGTGCACTCAGGTTATGGCAGAGCATGGCCACTCAATCCCTTGGCACATTGAAAGGGTGCTTCAGCCAGAGGCAGTTTATCTAGCATGGCACAAAGTGGATGGAAAGGTTTCCGCAAAGGGAATTCATAAAGAAAACTCATCATTCTTATCATTAAAACCTATGCTTTTCCACAAGTTTGCTTAAAACCTTTCCTGTGATTAACATGCATCTGGATTTGCAAACTAAAAGACTCATTAAAACAGTCGAGGCTTCCATATGCCTATCCCTGTAAGACTGATACAAAAGGTTCAATAAAGCATTCATAAACTCCACCATGCAGGGGTAGCCAGGAAGCCCGGCAGTTTAAAATCCGTGTCGAGGGAAGCCAAGCCCTTTCCTGCTCCTGCTGCTGTGCCAGACACCCCCCTGCACCTTCCACCGTGGAGCTAAGGCCGATGCAACCCTATAAGCCACCTCCCGGTTTGTTTTATTTTGCACTGCCTGTGCTGTTGCCTTGCCCCTCTCCTGTCCATCCTTGCTCCGTTTCCCTTCCCTCCCCAATCTGTTCACACCCTCCCACCTCTGATTGGCTGCTGGGATTTCCAAGCAGCCCTCTTAGCTGGAAGTCCCAGGACAGCCTTGGCCAGCCAGCTGGCGAAGGACCAGAAGCAAAGGGCAGCTCCCACTGCCTGTGAGCGCCTGTTTGTGCTGGATACCTGACAAAACATTCTACTGCTACAACCAGGTAAGGTTGTTAGCTCAGCCATCACTGGGCCCCCGAAACCCTGACACCATTACATTACTATCCTTTGATTCTACCATTGTGTTGAACCTTGCTGCGCTCAGAGTCTCGGGAGGATAGCTCAGGGGCAATGTGCTCACCTTGGAAGCAAGGTGACACTGAGCAACACAGGTTCGATCCCCGGGTCCGCGCTTAGAAACCTCTGGGTATTAAGCACGTTATAAATAACCTATCATACAATATCAGAGGTTTAGTTACTGTTGATTCCTGCCACCGCTTAAATCCTGCAGTGCTCAAAAGGTGTTGCTACTGTGTGGTTTTCTGCCATTGTTTTAAATCTTGCACATTGTGATTGCTTTAATTCTTGCTGAGATCTGAGGTGTAGCTACTGTTGATTCCTGCCACATACAGAATGCAATTTTTTAAAGTGTGCTGCACCCAGAGGTAGGAGGATGCCACTGTTTAAATCTTGGCACACTCAGAAGTTACACATTGTAATTACTCTAAATCATGTTGCACTCTGATATTTTGCTACTGTATTGAACCTTACCACATAGGAACCCTGTCACTACCTCATATCATGCTGCGCCCAGGAGTTAGAATCTGTTGTCCCCAGGTGTCACAGAAGTTCGATACCGGTTTAAACCTTGCTGCGATTAAAACTACAAAGAGTTAAATCCAGGTACCTACTGAAGCTAGACACCTGCCTAAACCCTGCTACTCTCCGAAACTACTCACAGTGATCACATTGGCTCTAATCTTCCGACGCTCTGAAACTTGGACATTGCGATTGCCACTGCTTCAAATCTTGCTGCACCCTAAAGCCAGGCACTAAGTAGAACACTGGTGCCCGTCATGACCCCTGCTTGAAATCTCTGAGCACTTAGACACTGTGGGTGCAGTTTCCTTACACACTGTGGCACACAGAAGCTAGAAAGTGACAGACACCCAAATCCTTGCTGTGTCGTAAAGTTAGAACTGCACTGAACCCAGAAAATATTGAAGGCTATCCACCACTCTTGAGTTGGCCACGTGCCCATCCCCACAAAGCACAGAGGTAACCGCCTGCAGCGAGACACAGTTAAGGCTCTTTTGCCACAAAGGTATGGTTGCATTCTAAGTCCAGATAATACTGCTTTCCTCCCACAACACACTCAGTCCACAACAACCACGATATCAGACCTGGCTTTCACCTGCCTTTGCTGCACAGAGTTACACCGCATTGTACATTCTCCAACAGTGCAGCTTGGGCATAAGGCTGCCTACTTCTTAGAACACTAGTACTGGACCATCACAGAAGGGGTCTTCACCACTGTGAACCTGATACTAGCACAAAACCCACCCACCACAGAGAGGCATTCACCACTGTGAAGTAGTCAATTACACTGGGAGAGCAAAAATCTACCTAAATCAATCAACACTCGAGAGATCAAGACACTTAAAGAGACTCAGACGGAATTACAACCACCACAGAAGTTGGCACAAACCCCACAAGACTGAGAAAGAACTATTCCATTGCAAAAAAAAAAACATACAGGACTCCATGAGAAAACTGAAGAACTGTCAATTGTGGTCAGAACACTTGTTCCATATGGCTATGAATTCAGGGGGGAATTGCAAAGCGAGGACAGGGTTTCTTGGTTCCGCTGCTGGCTCAGGGAAGTATGTGGTTAGTTGCCAGGAAACGAGAGATTGTGGTAATAACAGAGGTGCAGCCGGTAGATGGTGGGCTTGAAGAAATAGATTGACCAAGCCATGAGTTATCTATTCCTACGAGCCAACAACTTAAGCTGCTTTCTTGGAACATAGCCAGGATAACCAAGCATTTAGAAGATCCTCAGGGGATTGATTTTGTGAGAGGCTACCATATAATTAACATATCATTTTGCAAAAGAGACCTGGTTTGATGAGGTGGTTATGCTACAAGGTTATCAACCCTTTCAGATCCCTGCTAAAAGAGATCCTAAAGGTAGGCCAAGTGGGGGCTTTTTAATCCTGGTGGACATTACGCTGAACTGGGATATTATCTCTCGGCCAACAGGTTTGGCCAAACTCCAGCGTTTGGTAGCACTCACACAGGGAGTCTTCCACTCTGCGACTACGCCAGCTCATCCACAATAGGGCAGCAAGATTTATCCATGGCCTTAAGCCCAGAGAGTGCATCTCTCCTGCACTAAAAAGTCTTCACTGGCTCCCGGTTGCTGCACTGATAAAATTCAAATCCCTCTGTATCATCCACAAGGTGGCCTGGGCCCATGGACCACACTATCTTCAACTTTATTTTACTAAATACTCTCCCTCTAGACCACTACCTTCCTCTGGCGCCAACTGTGTGTGTGAAGTGTTTTGCTAAACAGAGGGTAGGTGGTCGTTCACTTTCCTCTGCTGGCTCCCTCCTATGGAACAGCCTACCCCTCCATCTGCGCCTTGAGCAGGATCTTTTTAAATTCCAAAAGCTCCTTAAGACTTTCCCCTTTACCTCCTCCTTCCCATTTTCTCTCCTCTGCTAATCCCACTGTTGCTGCGTTTGGGGTCCTGGGCCCTTATGCATCCTCTAGGCCCCTGACCTCCCACACCCAATCGGCCCAGTTCCTGTCTATCCACTGCACTTGCATTGGCACACCCTCCGCCCTGGAGGCTCGCACTTGCACCTCTCGCAGCTCCAGGCCGTGTAGCACTCAACATTCTTAGCACTTCATCTGTGGCTCACCCGTGGCTTAGACTCCCCAGCACTTACCCCTTCTGCCCTCTTCCTTGCTGCACTTGCACATTCTGAATACACACAAGGCACAGTAAATGTTCATCCTCTTCCTTTCACCAGCCACTGCTCTTAAATATTGTGTTTAATGTATTTCCCACCCCTGCTACCTCCCTTGCCCAGTGTATGAAACAGTATTTTCTTATTGTATAAGCACCTAACAAGCAAACAAAATATTTTTTTGTTCAATATATAACAAGCCTGTTCTGCCATTTGGGTGGACCATAATTGGAAGACTTCCGGACTTGGTAACAACCTGGGAATGTTCTGAGCAATCAAAGTCCCATGTACTGTTGCCAGGTGACACTAACCTACAACTGGAACCCATTGGTGAATTAGAAGTGATGTGGGATGACCAGGATGTTACCTGGGACATCCCAACCCTGGTGGCTGACAAGCCCAGGAGGAAACACTGCTTTGCTATAGACACAATAGGTATCCTTCACAGCATAGAATTAAGAGCAGAGCATGTAATGGTTGTT
The DNA here is from genome assembly GCF_040938575.1 of Ambystoma mexicanum. NCBI lineage: Eukaryota > Metazoa > Chordata > Amphibia > Caudata > Ambystomatidae > Ambystoma > Ambystoma mexicanum. Next base: position 1,097,579,404 of record NC_090934.1, on the reverse strand, counting down.
TTTCTAATGACCAACCAGCTGGCTTGACATACATGGGGTGTAAATGGCACATCGACCATATTTTATTTTCTGGTACTGGCTAGGACTGGAATAAAATCACCCATTTCAAAGTCCTTTCAAACTTAGCTAGTGATCATCGTCCACCAACAATTAGATTTAATTTCGATTTAGAGTCTCAACCCCGAATTCATCATGGAGCTCGGTCATTTCAGTAACTGGGCCTGGACAAGAAACTTATATTTTTGGTTTTATATCCTTTTCTACAATCCTAGGACATCTATGAAACCATGGTGGGCAGTTTGGAGAAGATTGGTGGAGAATGGACACTTGTTGAGGATATCCTAATTGAGTACGAAACACTCATTGGAAATCTCTCTCCTTTTTTCACAAGTAATTTGCGTAGAATCCAAAAGGGAGTATTCAAAAAGGTCTAGCTGGAATGACTCAGATTGTCCAATTGCTAAAGAACAGCTACTCGCATGTCTCAAGGTTGGTACCAGGGTGGATAAGAGTGCCCTGTATTAGCAGATTTGATTATAAAAAGCTTATCCACAAAAAAGAAGAAAGCATATGTGAAAAATAAATGGTCCTGCCTTACAAAGGCTTTTGAAGAGGGTGACACGGTAGCCTATTGGAAGATGGTTGCAGGGAAGGAGGCAAATGAGGGAGCATCTTTTGATTTTTGCATAACCGGAGGTGCTTGGAGGGAGCACTTTGCAAGTCTGTATGACAATCCCTGGAGGTTACTTTGTACATCAGATGATGCAATAAGCTAGTAGTTTGCTGAACCACCTAGGAAGGTGGGTGATTTTGATGTGTGTGCGCAAGATGTGCAGGATGTGATTTGTGCCCAGAAAAGTGGTAAGGCCCCTGGGCCAGATAGGGTCCCCCGAGGTCTAAGAAAGATGGACCCTGTGTCTGGAGACCTGTCGTATGTAGGCTGTTTAATGCTCTTATACACCTTGCTATAGTTCCGTCCTCCTGGCAATGCGAATCAATAGTACCAATATACAAAAAGGGGGGCAGAGAATCACCAGAAAGCTACAGCCCGATCTCGTTTTTTGGGTTGTGCAGGAAAGATTTTTGCGAAGGTGATTTTGTGCTGTTTACAAAGTTGGGCCGAAGAAAATGGTGCCATTAGCGATCCCCAGGCTGGTTTTCAAAAGCAGAAAAGTACTATGGACCAAAGTTTTAGATTGTTTTTAATGATCCAGAAATCAATTTTAATCAAGGATATGAAATGTTATGCGGTTTTTGTTGACCTCAAGACTGCCTTCGATGGTGTATCTCATGGAATACTCTGGCAAGTCTTCAGCAAAAGGAATGTCCCTCTCCATTTGATTTCCATAATAATATCAGACAAGCAATTCCAGCTTCACTTTACGGAGCAGAACTTTTGGGGGCATGCAAATGTAGCTAGCTGGGAAAAAACTGAAAACAAGCATCCAAAAAGGTCTAATTCACGTTACCATATGTTTGCCCAATGCACTGCTCCACCTTGAACTTGATGTCTGCCCAATTGGGGACCAGGCCACATTGTACCTGGCCCTATATTGGGTCCATTTGTGGTGTACAGAGGGGTTTGGAAAATATTGAGATGCTCTAAAACATCTGCAGAACTTACCCATGGGGAAATGTATGCCAATGGTTGCCCATGTAAAAAGATCACGGTATGATTTGGACAGAGTTGAGCTTTGGAAGAATCCTTATAAGACACTGAGGACAGCCTATAACAGGTTAAAGAGCAAATCCTTTTACACCAATAGGAGAATGATAGCGGCAGCTAGAATGGTGAAACTAGGTCCTGTTATTTGGCATGCAAATTGAACTTTCGACCCGAGGAGTATCTAAATAGTATAGGTCCACCATATGCAAGAACTTTGTATATTAGTTTTAGAATGGTCACACTTCACATAACATTTTACAAAGTCATGTACCCTAGGTGGGTCAGGTGTGTGCCCCTCCCCTCTGTAGTCTGGTTGAGGAGACACTAGTGAATTTATTTTGCTATGTGACGTGTTGAAACCAATAATAGTACAGTATCTGAGACAGCTTCTTAGGAAAGCGGGTGTCCATACTTCACAGGACACATTGGTATTTTGCAACAGTACCGTAGATTGCTCCAGAGTGGCTTGTATAGCTCAATATGTCTGTTATGTCGAAGAAAACTATCAGGGCAACTGACTGATTAATATAACAGAAGACTGAATCCATGTGTTTATGTTTGAAGATAAAGAATGGCATTAGGGCTTAGGGAATATGCTCCCTGTACTTTTTTTTTTTTTTACACAATCATTTCTTCTACATGTGGTTTGTATTCATATATCTATCATATATGATCATGTTTTCATGCAATATTTTATGTATATGTCTATTTGGAATTCAAATGGGAGATGTAATTGAAAATCAGGTGTATGACAATTACTACAGCCAAAAATGTCTAACAAATCCCCAATTCGGTGTAATTTTAGTGAACAAGGGCCATGCAGGTATCCCCCGCAACCTTATGAACTATTATGCCATCGTGGGTTGCAGGTGTGTCCCTGGCTCCCTATTAAACAAAGTTGCAAGAAAAAAAAAGAGGAAAAGTGAAAAAAGGACCCTGCGGCGCCAGCTCCCATTAATATAAGTGAAGGGAACCAGCATCTCAGAAGGATGCAGGAGACGACGGCACACAATGAGGTGTGCCACCAAGAAATAAGGGGGTGGAGGGAGAAGTGGGTTATCAGAACTGTCCGCAGGAGGGAAACCCAAAAGGTATTTTCGGTCAAATGAAGTTAGTTTCTTTCTCCCTCAGACATTTCACATTCAATAATTTTATGGCAATGCAGGCTATTTTATGTGTATGATGAACTTTGATGGCTTTTAAATGCCAAATAAAGTTGTTTTGATAGATTGTTAAGACCAAACGAACGAGAGAACCCTATCCAAGCCACTCTTCAACACAATGAAAACCCTAGCCAGCAAAAGAACAAACCTTATCCAAGTCACTGATCCACACAGGAGCCTCAAGAACCATAACTAAAGAAACACCACGAAGGAAACCACCACAAGAGGCATTCGCAACTGCAAACCCCATACTGCAACTAAACCCCAGCAGCAGGAAACCTCAGGCCCTACAAGACGAAGAGACGGAGACTCATTGACTGCATACAAATAAACCCATTAACCTCTAACTCAAACCTTAAACAAAGGCACAACAATTGCAGCAAGGCAACGCCACTGCATGTCAGACCACGCCAACTTAAAAGGAAACCGAGAAAGCCTCGAAATGCAACAATCTAACTGCGGACCAGGAAACAACCAACCCAAAAGGGCACCCCCGCCCCTGAAAATTCAGAACATCAACCCAAAACAGAAACAGACCATCACCAACAGCCATAGCGAGGAAGACACCACTGTTCACCACAATAGAAGGTTCCAATCTCTTATTTCAAGGAATGACACCCAGGAGGGCACACACTCATGGAATATATTGCAAACCCAAAACAGACCAGCAACATGCCTCGATATGAGAAACAAGACAGGAAAAACAAACAAGAAGAAACCCCTGCTCCAAAGGAACAGAAACTAGCCACCAGAATTCACATCACCCAGTAACTCTATGGGGATACCACTAAACAGACTAAATTAACGGACCAAGAAAAGAGCACAAACAAAATATCTCACGCTACAGCTCCACCTCAATGGAAAACAAATGACAAACAACCCACAAGCAAGAAACCAAACACTTCAAAACACAGCAACCCAGAAAACAACTTCAGTAAGACCCCAATAAGAATCAGAGCCAAACTTGAATCCATAACCATCCATGCCCCCTATGTAACAAAAGACTGGGGAAAAAGCCCACATTCAAACCACCATGAAGCAGAAGAAACCCTTCCATCAACATAATTTAACTCCTCAACAAAGAGAGCCACCACCACAATCTCAGTAAACAGCCTCCCAAGAGAGAATCCCAAGAAATAAAAACCCAGCAATCACCACCCGGGATGGGACTCAAGAAAGGAGAGGCAACAAATTTACAAGAAAAAACGGACACTGCACTGCAGCTTAGTCAAGGTAAGATCCATGACGAAACAAATGTATGACCTAAGCAAGGGCCGCACCAGAAACTCTTCTTCATGGAACCTGGTTGTCAGACAACCACAAAACAGTCTACCACAAAGCCATACCAGACAATTTCAAACTGATGCATCCCAAAGAAAACTGAAGAGGAGGAATTGCAATGGCACACAGACCACATCTCTGCCAGACCACATCTCAGCCACACCACCCGCCTCAACAGACATAGACTGCAAATCCCTCCTCATCAAAAAAAAAAAAAAACGACCAAGCCAACATACTGTTCCTGAGCTACAGACCGCCATCCTACAATCCGAACGTTGCTACAAAGCTTACCGACTCCATTTCCAACCTTACCACCTTATGATAACTTAATATCGTCCTGGGGATTTCAACATCTGGTTCGAAAGAGAACAAAACCACAGCAAACTCACTCAGTGCCCGTCTGCAAACACTGCACTTCTAGCAAATAGTGAACGGATTCACCCACAATGCTGGACACACCTTGGACTCGATCTTCTGCAGAGGCGGACTCTACCACTGCCCCACCGGTACCAATGATATGGAGCAACCACCACCTGATTCCATTCACCATCAAACTCCCTACCCTTATATTGCCCAGAAACAATGCACGCTAACAAAAGAAACTAGAAGAGTTCTGGCCTGGAATCCTTAACAGAACTGCTGGAATCAACTAAACCAAATATCTCCAAGCTAAACAGAAAGAGACCCGACTCAGCAGTAAAAAGACTTGACACATGGATCACAAAGGCCCTTGACCAATTAGCACCAGCAAAACCTTTCAAAGGCACTGCAAAACAAATGGCAGCAAGGTGGTTCACAGAAGAACTGAGGGAACAAACTGATTGTAATGGTTTCTCCATAGATTTTCCAAACTGACAAGACAAAATACCAACTTAGAACATACAAATCAGCACTCCTTAAAGCAAATAAACAAGGGAGATGTTCCTGCGAGTGGTGACAGTTCGGCTGGAGGATCCCCCGGTTACCTGCTGGATAAGCTGATATTCATTACTTCAAATTGAATTTGGGCTAAGCCCCACCCACTCAACCCAGAATCCTATGTACCCAGAATCTGTGCGCTTCCAAGTGAGTGGTTCCAGCGAGTGCTGACTGTTATGCTGGAGGATGCCCCCGTTACTTGCTGGATATGCTGATATTCATTACTTCACATTGGATTTGGTACAATCTCTTTAAAGACCCAACTTATGCCGACATTATACTGGAAGTTGCTTAAACATCTTTTGCTTATAGACCCTAATATATATTATTTTATGCTTCTACGGCGGGGTCCCACTACACAAAATCCTATTTACCCAGGATCTGCGTGCTTCCTTCGCGTGCGCTTCCAAGTGATCGGTTCCTGCGAGTGGTGACTGTTCAGCTGAGCAGCCCCTTGCTGCTTACCTGACCAATCACTTGATTTATATCAGCAGCTTGGGTTTCACTTTAGCAAGAACAAGGTCCATCGACTGAAGACGGAGTTGTGCCTGAAGCTGAGCCTGCAACCTTTTGTATTTGGAAGTGTAACCTTGCGAACTGATATGCCAACAGATCTCGCAAACATGGCAAACTATGCGCAAGTAAGCACTGGCAGCCATGTTAAGCCGGATCTATCAAGGCTTCAAAAATCGGCCAGATCAGATCTCAGACGACTGAGGCCTTCCACGCAAACCTCTACTGTGAGGCTATTGGAAAAACCTGAATTTCTGTCAGTTGACGCTTTCAAATTGGCAGGTGAGACACATAGAAGCTCGAACTGTAAGAAAGCGATATATGTAACCAATGAGGAAATGTTAGCGTGCAGCATGCAGCTGAGTCGCGATGCTGCCTTTTGTTACTGTCCTCCATCCGTATGCCATGTGTCGCATAACACTCCATGTGTTACACTAGCAACCATACATACAATACAACCTATTGTTCATGCAAATCAAAGTATGAATGTTACTAAACTTTACTCGCAACTGGTGATTGGCAGTGACGCACAAGACTGTAAAGCCCTGTCTTCAACTGAGGTCGCAGATTCTGCTTACAGAGGCACACAAAGTCAGTGGAAACGATAATGGTTTGCTCTTAAATATAATTTTTTTTTTTAAGAAAGTAGTTTGATAAATCCACCTGCGCTAAATACACCAACTGCATTAGAGACAAATGGGCTCAGAGAGGGGTAAAATTGTAGACGCAAATGTGACAAGATCATGACACAATATGACATTGTACAGCCGGAGGCAGTAAGTTCCAATGAAATACAGGTGGAAGATGATAATCAAAACTCGCATAAAGATGAGATGCGAGAACTCTTTACTCAATGCGGCTGTGAGTTGCAAGGCCCTCAAGATCGAAGAGGACCTATCGCCTACAGTCATGAGGGATAAGGAGGCATTAGATCATGCCATTTCTGTACCTGAAAGACAAATGAGTGATGAAAATGAGAATCACATAATATACGCAAAATAAATCTGTCCGAGTCACTGATACTTTGACCCAGATCTGTGGCCAGTCTTTAAATTCAACTGTCACTTCAGAAGAATCATATGTCAGACCAATGCCCAGACCGTCATTTGGGTTTAAACCAAACACCCCGGCCATTGAGATCAGGCTCTCAGCTATGAATACAGGAATGTTTAGCCTTACCAAAATTTATTAACATATGGGACAAAAACATTGAACAAAATTCAAATTATGAGTGGCTTCCAGAACAATTTTGATCAAATATTTGCAGAACTTAACCATATTAATTTAACTATGCTTAACATAAAGAAAGAAATAAGCAGAGAAATCTGGACTTAGAAAAATGTTCACAAAAATAATCATGATTTGCAAATACCTAAAACGATGGAGGCTGGTGGTGCGACATATGATCAATCTTGTGTATTCGAAAATGAGATGGCTAGTCAGATGAATACACAAGATAAATTAGAACCCGTTGGCATTGTAGACAGCCCCTCTCAACCAACTTGTGAGGAGGAGGCCGTAGTGCGGATAGAAGGTTGCCCTTCTCAGATGACGGCAGACCAGAGTTTGTTCGAAGTTGAGCATAATGATCGTGGGGATGAAATGGGAAAGGATCAAATCTATGATATGATTTTATCAACGCAAGAAAGGGGCAAAAAGAGCTTTGCCAAATTAAGAAAAAAAATCAGAAGGCCCAGGAAAAACTCAAGTCAGGCAACGGGTAAACGTAAATTTATAAAGGCTCTGACTATCCCACAGATCAACAATAGTCAAAGAAAAATTAAGGTAACCACAAAAATCAAGTTGAAAATCAGAACTAGATAATAGAGGATGAAATGCAGAACTGAAATATGACAATAAGCGAAGACAAAGATCACAATATGAGCATACTGATGAGCCTAACTACTCATTCGATACTATCGATGATATAGAAGAAACAAATGAAGAAGCTACTATACAAAGTTTTGAATTGGTTAATCCTAATTCTGAACCCACAGCAGATCATTTCCAAACTACGGCCCAAATGAGATCCAGAAATAAAATAATCAAAAAAGAATGTGTTCTAGAGAAAGATCAATTCGTTAAAGCTAATAAAAAGAAAAAAGAAAAAAAACATGATGAGACATGTCAAATAGAGGCTAACCGAAAAGAAAAAAAGCATGAAGAGCAGGATGATGGTCATCTCCAATAGTAAATATTTAACCATAAAAATTGTTGATAGGAGAAATAGATCCATTCCTGAATAGCGACCGTGTTAGCAATATTTCATAAAAACAGTGACTTGCATGCTACAAGATCTTGTGACAGAGTGACGATTGTGAGAGATAAACCTCTTGATATTGCAATCATACATGTCTCATTTTTAATTGTTAGACAATTATTATGGTACCAAAGAAGATCCTTAAACAAAAAAGGATATCAAATGTCCATAAAAAATAAAAAAAACAAGAGTAAGAAGAGAATAACTTGTAAAAATGTAAGAAAATGAAGAATCTACTTAAGTAAACAAAGACCTAAATCTACTAATACACGGTGAAGTCAATATGGGCAAGTTGCATAGAGAAGTGTATTATGAGAATGAGAAAATCAGCCCTCCAAAGAAACAACCAGTCACATGGTCATGGTTGTCCAGAGCGAGAGAGAAAAACTACAAACCACAGAACTAGCATTCAGATGATAGGTATTGCTCCAATTTCAAAATAGCGATTTGGAATACTAGAGGGCACTCATATTTGATGTCACCGGATAATCTACATATTGGATAGATACGACCTGATCCTGTTGCAAGAGACATGGCTTACCACTCAACCGTTATGGCCAAACTGACAAATTTGTTGGGTTGCTTCTATCAAAATTCCAAAAGGCTGACCAACGATGGGCCTTACAGGAGCTTTAAAAATGAACTTCGCAGGTAATCTAACGGAGTGGACCTCTCCATAACCTGGGCTGTAATTACTCAGATATGAGAGCCCAAACTCACGCAATATAATGGCAATAATTAACACTTATTGGAATCCGGCCCACATCAGACAATTTATGAAATTAATTAGCAATCTGCTGGATGAAATAGACACAAAAATATTACCCACACTGCAGGAGACCTAAATACATTTGTATAAAAATTCTTACCACTAGAGCAGAAAAATGGCTGAAGATTATGAAACTACGTAATAGGACGATCAACGGCTGCATTAGAGGAGACGTCCCCCCTCAATCCACATGGAACAGGGACAATACGAGGGCGATTATTGACTATGGATTTATGACGATTCAAGCACTAGACAGACTTTAGCGTCACTACAACCGAGCTAAGTAATCATAATATTCTAGTTATAACCGGCTGTAGCCCCAAACCTCCATTAGACCAACATTATAAACATAATATTAATGTAAATCGGGGCCTTAACCGGATTAAATGGAACCCAGAAAAACTGGATAAATTATTAAATGAGATCAAGTTTGCTCCTCACAAACCATATGTCGATGTATTGCACTGCTTTAAGCAGATAAACAATAACATTGTTACAAAGAAAAGCTGATACCTTAGGATACAAAAATTAAGGATAAAAAAAAAGAAAAACGAAAAGCTATAAGGAACCTCACATCAAATGGTATTAGTGATTATAAGAAACAAGTATCTATGATAAAACTAAATATAGGAATTTCATCAAACAGCACAAAATGCTTACAATTCATGCTGAAACTGAAAGCATGTTGCAAGCTTTAGCAAGTAAATCAAGTGCCCGAATTTGGACGTTGTTGAAAGATGGGCTTGCGTCCGATACTAAAACAAAGTTCATAAATGCCATTGACGAACAAGCTTGGGTTAACCATTTTACTACCTTATTTTACAATCCATCCAAGACCCCAGAACATTTTGTTGGAAATATAAAAGATCCAAATCTTGTTAGAGAAAACACATATAGAAGACATCATTAAAAAATTAATCGCCAATGCAACTCGCAAACTTCATCCTGAAAAATGGTCTTTAGTCTTGCATCAAATATATCATGAAATATCAAAAACAGGGACAATACAGAGTTCATGGAAACAATCCATAATTTTTCCTGTCTTTAAAAAGGGTGACTGTTAGACATTGGAAAGGCCTCGACACGAACCTGTAGATTGTTCGCTGGGGCAGTGGCCAAGCGAAATATCCTTAGGAAATGGAAGTCTAGAACCTCCCCCTCTGCCCGGGCCTGGCTACGAGACCGGATACAAGTTCAGGAATGCGAAGAGACCTATTCGCAAAGCGTACAAACCACCTCCAGACCTAAAGACATTTGGGCCCCCCTCAGAAACTACCTGTAAACTCCCGAAGACCAAACAGAAGAGGGAGAGGGACAGACTGAATTCATAGATACCTGTCATGTATAAGTTTTAACACAGTATATATAACTGCACTATGATGTGGGTCTTTGCTGTCCCAATGAACAAATTGTCCTATCATATTTGTTACTATTACCATGCCAGTATAAAATAACGATTTTTTTTAAAAAGGGGTGACCGTTTCAATCCTGAAAATTATAGACCCTTGTCCTTGATGGACTCGGCTGGAAAGATCTATGCAAGAATCATATTGAATTAACTTAATAAATGGCTCAAGACAAACTACTTGCTAGATGATAAACAAGCCGGATTTATATCAGGCGTGGGTACATTACCCAATCTTCACATAATTCAAGCTTTAAAACACCAAGCATTGGCCAAGATGTCCCTGTTGTATATGGCCTTTGTAGATTACAAGCAGGCCTTTGATACGGTGGACAGAGTTTTGCTTTGGGAGAAATTAAAAGCACTGGGTGTCCGGACTATTTACTAAATAGAATTCAACAACTGTATATGGGAACATCTGTTCGACTTAAATTCAATAGGGAAGGGTTGCTAACTAGAGCAATAAAAACTATATTGGCTTTAAGCAAGGATGCTTATTACCCTCTTTAATTTTTATATCTGAGACATTCCAACATATTAAAACAAAATTTGATCCTTTCCACCTCAACTTAACAAGCTAGCCATTAGATATTTGTTACATGCCGACGATCTCTTGGTTAAAGATCAAACTCCAATAGGGTTATATAGGTTAATTCAGGCATTAGAATTGCATGCTGCGGAGAACAACCTCATAATTAATTTGAATAAAACTAGTATCCTTATAATAGAAAGGAATCGAATACATAAAACAAAATGGAGCAATTCTGGAAAATTGGAGGTGAAACTGTCACACTTGTGAAACAATATATATAAATATCTAGGAGTGAACTTCAATGATAATCAGGCCGAAATGCCCTATAAAGAAGAGCTAAAAGTAAAGACGAAAATGTATGCTCTCAAGCAAAATTAATCCAACAAAAGCACAGGAAATTTTAGAGTAAAGCAATTACCACATACTATAGACAAAGAATTATCCCAACAGTAACATATGGTGCCTCAAGCAAGATCATCTGTAATCAGCAGAACTGACATACCTGGAAGGTCAATATTGGAAGACTATCTTTAATCTCCCAAAGAGCTTCCCGATTGTCATTATACACCATGAACTAGGGTTCACCTCCCTCGAAGCGCATGCTAATTGGAACTCTAAAATGCTATATGCCAAATGTAAAATGGTTGAACGTTAAAAAAAATACAGTGATTGCCATTTTTAACAAATCTCTAGAAATTGGAGGATCAAACATGATTAGCATATGGGAAATGAAATGCCGAGAACACATGGATGGTGCAGGCATTAGTGATAGCCTGCTGATGGAGAACCCTGTGAGAGCTAACATGAAGTTTTGGATGTTCGATTGGATTGAAACAAGAAGCAAGTACAAGTGTTTCATAAACTGATATGTCCCCCCAAAAAAACTAAACCAAATACCAAAATATATCGAAAAACATCCAAATATTCATTATCGGACAGAAATAATGAGATTTAGATTCAATTTGGTTCCCGTTAGAGACGTTCAGGCAAAATGGACTCTGGGAATGAGTAGCAATTGTAGGTTTTGCGAAACTAATGAGATAGAGACATTGAAGCATGTCATGCTAGAATGTATAAAACTTCATACGATTAGGCAGGAAATGTTCACTAGGTTTTTTAAAAATTATTTCCTAATTAATCTAGATATTATATGGTATATAATGTGTGAGGCTCATCTAATATCTTTGAACCTTGCAATGATTATCTGAGGAAAAATAGGAATTTTAGAAGGTACAAAGATGTACCAAATTTGAAATGGCTGATTAATACAATGTATTGCATGAACCGGGGTATCTAGAAATGACATGCCTTGACTGTTGTGTATATGTATAACTTAACACTTGGAGATTATAAGATATTTTATTGGTGTGAAACCTGTACATATTTTTTAAAATATGTATTGAATGACTTGAATGTTAATCATAAAATTGATCTGAAATAATTTGTTAAACTATATTGAATGTTCTATATTTGTAAAGTTGTATTTCAACTAATCACATTTTTTAAAAAAAATAAAGCAAAAAACATACTATGCCACAAGAATCCAATCGGCAAAAAAAGAACTCTATATAATGTGACAAAGTCATACCATGTCAATCGCTATGTGGCATCAACTACCTAAGAACAAAAATAGAAACAGACCATTGCAGCAAGCCATGCAACAAACACATGTACTATTTTTGAACCACCAACAATCGGCACAGCACCAACCACAACACACAACCAATTTGAACTCAGATGAAGAAGCTTTTTACACACTAATAAATTACACCCACCTCACTGAATCCCCTGCAAACCATGCCCTCGAGGCATCTATAAAGAAATCCTCAACCAGTGTTAGAAAAACTGTCCTAAAGTCCACCAGGGGCTTTATAAAACTAACGCTCACCTGATTCCCACGGAGGCGCTGGTCTTGGCAGGGTGGTAACTGTATCTTGAAAAGTGAAGTGCAGGACTCGATTGGCTTCCGGGGCTGGGCCTCTTCGCACGGTGTGTCTAACTCGAAGAGTAAGATGTCTGCAGGTGAAAGAATATGGGGTTAATGACCTGGGATTGTCGGGTGTCTCTCTCTCTCCCCCTCTCACTTTTCCGTGGAGCCCCAAGGTCAACGTGCTCACCTTAGATAGGTGAATGCTGGACTCTCCATCTGCGTCTGGTGCAGGGTGCCGTTACCAGTTCCTTCACTGGGTTGAAACGTAGGCCTCTTGACTTCAGAGGATTGCTAACCGTCGTTAACTGCACGAACGGTGAGTTTCCGGGCACCTTGAATGTCTTTACAGTCTTTAGGTGCGTGGGCACGTTAGTATGGAATAGGGCTCTGTATAATGTTCTTTTCAAATGGTGCCTTTTGTCTTGTAGGGCTCTTGAGGCGGAAGATGGTGGTTTGAAGAGAGCCGGAGTTCGAGCCAGCGCATAGGAATGAAGCGCTTGGGAGTGCGTAAGTGAGTGCCTGTTGCCTGCTTTCGAAATGCACTCCAACTGTCGGATGCTGAAGAGACTCTGGAAAACGCCACGGTATTTGGAGGCGCCTAATTGTGGAGGGCGCAATGGCGCGTGAGTAAATAGCCTGCCTAATGTCTCTCCTTTTCTCTTTCAGGTGCAGGAATGCAGCGTTGAAGAAAACCGGAATTCGAGGGGTGCCGGTAAGTAAATTCCCCACAGGAATAATTATGCTTTTGTCTTCACAGGCTTTTATAATGGCGGAGGAGCAGCGCGAAGAGTTGGTAACTGCCGATGGATCAGGTGAGGAAAGCGCTGCGAGTGAGGGTTGCTGTGCTAACCTGTTGTTTCTTTGTCTTTGCAGGTGCTTCTGAAGGCTGGATTCAAGAAGGGTAAGCTTTTGTTCTCACAGGTTCAGGATCGGAAGAATGAAGACTGGAACCGACACGGTGAGCGTTCTGCTGCAGATGCAGAATAACGCGAAGCACGTTGCATCAATCGGGTGTGGTTTAAATAGCCTTGGAGTGATGAGGCGTCTTCCTCCACTGCCTCGCCCAGGAAAGAAAAGAGTTCCTGTTCTAGAAGATTTCCAGTGTTGTATCCAGGGAGTGGAGCCTGCCCCACCCAGGTAAGAAACTAGTCCCGGCTCGTAGAGGATTCCCATATGGCTGGTAAGTAAGCAGCATGGTCTGCTGCAGGTAAGTCCACCCAAGCATCTTTATACATGTTATGAGCCCGGTGCTTCCAGTGACGGGACAAGTGATTTTGATGAGCCTGGTGCCACCGGCGCCAGGACAGGGTCCAAAAGGTCCCAATGGGGACCGGCTGGTGCCTAGGATGAAGGTTAGAGGCCTGCTTCCAAGGACGTTGGGCTGGTCCTAGCCCCTTGGAAGCAGTGATCTTGACAGCACCCCCCCTCAAGGCCCCTCCCAAGCGCGTCTTCTTCGTGGGTTTTGGCTTGTCGGGGTGATTTAGATGGAATTTCTTGACCAGACGAGGTGCATGGACATGTTCTGAGGGTTCCCAAGACCTTTCCTGGGGGCCGTATCCTTTCCAATCAACCAGGTAGTATAACTTAGATTTGGAGATTTTGGAGTCTAGGATGTTCTTTACTTCGAACTCAAGTTCTCCATCCACTAGAACAGGTTCTGGGAGTTTGGTCAATCGGGTTTCTGGTTGTACTGGTTTTAGTAGGGAGACATGGAATACTGGATGTATTTTCATATGAGAAGGCAATTCCAATTCGACAGCCACCGGATTAATTATGGCAGAGATGAGATAGGATCCTAGGTATCTCGGGATGACAGTGCGGGGTCCTTTTAGAGGCAGGTGCTTAGTGGATAACCAGACCTGATCTCCCACAGAGTAGTGAGGGGCCTCTTTACGGTGTAGATCCGCTCCTTTCTTGTATAGTGCTTTAGCTCTTTGCAGATGGGCAGTGGCTTATTTAAAAGCATGAGTGATCACCGAGTGCAAGTGATCCACAGCAGGTGTTTCGGGTTTTTGGGGAGGATCCAGGTTAGAGGTCCTAGGATGGGTTCCGTATAACAGGAAGAAGGGAGTCTTCCCGGTTCCAGAATGGATCGAATTGTTATAAGCATATTCAGCGATCCAAAGGATGTCCTTCCAAGGGTTTTCAGTTTGTTGGAGCATGCAACGTAAATATTGCTCCAGAGTTTGATTTGTCCTCTCGGTTTGTCCGTCAGTTTGGGGATGGTGACTAGTTGAAAGTCTCACATCAATCTGGGCTAAGCGACAGCAACTTCGCCAAAAGTGGGAGATGAATTGACTTCCTCTATCGGAGACCAAAACCGAGGGAAAACCGTGTAAACGAACAATGTTTTCTAGGAATTCTCGGGCTAACACTGAAGCTGAAGGTAGGCCCTTTAGGGGAATGAAGTGAGCCATCTTGGAGAATAGATCCATGACTACTAAAATGGTATTATACCCTGAGCACGGAGGTAAGTCAGTGATGAAATCCATGGACAGGGTATGCCATGGACAGGGAGGGATGTCAAGCGGGTGTAAGAGGCCGGCTGGTTTCTCCTTCTGGCTTTTATTCTGAGCACACACACCGCAGGAGATTACAAAGTCTCTAATGTCCTTCTTCCATGATGGCCACCAGAAATGTCTTTTGACCTTTTCCATGGTTTTGGTAATGCCAGGGTGGCCCTCCATTAATGAGTCATGATAACAGGAGATTACCTGTTTTTGTATTTTCTCACAGGGCAAGTACAATCGTCCTCGGAAATATGGTAGGTCTTGATCCACTGAGAGGTCCTTCCCCTTGAGTTGCCAGTCCTGTAATTCTGCCGGAGTTAGGAGTGATTTGACCGTTGTCTCGATGTCTTCAAGGGATTGAGTGCTGACCAAACCCAAAACTCTTTGTTCAGGGATTATGGGTATTGGTTCAGGATTGGTCAAGTGTTCATCTATTCCCATCCTGGAGAGGGCATCTGCTTTTCCGTTTTTACTGCCTGTTCGATAAGTAATTATAAAGTCAAACTCAGCCAAAAACTGAGCCCAGCGGAGCTGCCTGGAAGACTGAGCTTTGGCCGTCTTCAGATATTGTAAGTTGCGGTGATCTGTCATTACTGTGACTGTGTGTCTGGCTCCCAAAAGGTAATGCCGCCAGGCCTTAAAGGCCGATCTGATAGCTAGAAGTTCCTTGTCTGTAATAGTATAGTTGATCTCGGGAGCCGAGAATTCGCGGGACCAAAAGGCTACAGGATGTAATTGGTGTGTAACTAGATCCCTTTGTGATAAAACTGCCCCCATAGCAAGACTAGAAGCATCTGTTTCAACGATGTAGGGGAGTTCTGGGCGGGGATGTTTCAGAACAGGTGCAGAGATGAATTTAGCTTTTAAGTCTTGGAAAGCTTGTTCCGCCTCTGTAGACCACTCAAAACATTTGTTTTTCTTTAACAGAGCGGTGATGGGCTGGACTATTCGAGAGAATTCGGGAATGAACCTGCGGTAAAAGTTAGCGAAGCCTAACATGCTTTGAACTCCTTTTACAGAGGTTGGTGAAGGCCACTTGATTGCATCGACCTTTTTTGAATCCATACGGACTCCGTTAGGCGACACTATGAATCCCAGGAATTCAAGTTCAGTTACGTTGAAAACGCATTTTTCAAGCTTAGCAAAAAGGTTATGTTGACGCAATCTCTCGAGGACCACTTTAACGTGTTTCCGATGTTCCTCTTCAGATGGTGAATAGACGAGGATGTCGTCAATATAGACAACTACACACACATCTATGAGTTCTCTGAGGACGTCATTCATAAAATACTGGAAGGCGGCCGGAGCGTTGCATAGTCCAAAGGGCATAACTTGATATTCAAACAGCCCATACTTGGTGCGGAAGGCGGTCTTCCATTCATCGCCCTCTTTTACTCGTACCAAATGGTAGGCTCCTCTGAGATCCAACTTTGTATATATACATGCGTTTTTGACTTGGTCCAGGAGTTCAGGGATCAAAGGCAACGGGTATCTGTTTTTAACGGTGATTTGGTTCAGGGCGCGGTAATCTATACAAGTTCTAAGGTCTCCTTCCTTTTTCGGAACGAAGAACAAAGACGAAGAAGCTGGGGATCTTGAAGGACGGATAAACCCGTTAGCTAGGTATTGGTCCAGATATTGTCTGAGGTGGAGATTCTCTGGCTCGGTGAGGGCATAAATCCTACTGCAAGGAGGAGTAGATCCGGGTATCAGGTCTATTTGACAGTCATAAGACCTATGAGGAGGCAGGGTGTTAGCTTGGTCCTTCTGAAAGACGTCTTGGAATTCCTGGTATTCAGGAGGTAGTTGGGGAACCTCAGAAGGGATTGCTGCCAGTGAAACGTTGGGCCGAGGATAACAAGTGGGGATACATTCAGGAAACTGAACCGTCTTTGCTCGCCAATCGATCTGAGGATTGTGCTTCTCTAACCAAGGAATTCCTAGAATGATCTGGAACTGAGGGGCCTTGATCACATCGAACACGATTTTCTCCCGGTGTCCATCTTGGCTCACTAACGTCACTTCCTGGGTGGTGTGAGTTACTGGTCCGGAGGCTATCTCCGTGCCAACCACTGTAGTAATGACGTCTTTTACTGCCTTAGGACAAAGAGGTAGATTCATCCTTGATACCATTTCACGGTCCACATAATTGCCGATTGCTCCGCTGTCGATGTAAGCTTCAATTGCATGCAAACGATCCGGACGTTCAGGGCTAATGAGGACCATAGGCACCACGAAATGCGAGGTCACGGAACAGATTTTAACGCTCGGCAAGAGGACCTCTACACTTGTCGGGCTAGGTCGTTTCCCTGCTCAGAATTTGTGGTACAGGTAACTGCAGCTCCTACAGCCTTCTTAGCTGGTTTCACTGGACAGTCTCGAAGAAAGTGCCCCGAGTTTCCGCAATAGAGGCATAATTGCAGCCGTCTTCTCCTTTCTCGCTCTTTTTGGGTTAATGGTCCTTTCATGCCCCCTATTTGCATGGGTTCCACGGTGTCAACTCCCCTAGCTAAGGTCTGCGGTTTGGAAAACACTCGGGTATCAAATTTGGAATGATCAGCCTTCCTGTTCTGTAATCTGTGGTCCAATTGAACAACTAGGTCAATATAGTCTGAGCAGTCTTGTGGAGGATTCACAACTTGAGCTAACACATCCTTGTGCTCTCCACGCAGGCCTCGGTAGAAAAGCGTAATTCTCTTATACTCAGGGCATTGAGTTTCCACTATAAGTCTGTTGAATGATGCGATGTAAGTCAAAAGGTCTTGCTTACCCTGAGTTCATTGTCCAAGGCCTGCCCTTGTGAATGTCTTGCGAACAGTTTCTCCATGCTGGACTGGAAAGCCTGGAAATTATGAAGAACCGGATCATCCTGAGTGACTAAAGGGATCGACCAATCTGCGGCACTGCCACTGAGATAAGAAAGCACGAAGGCCACCTTGGCCTGATCTGTTGGGAAGGCTGCTGGCCTACATAAGAAGTGTAAGCGGCACTGGTTAATGAACACTGCAAATCTCTTTGGGTCACCAGAAAAGCGTTCGGGCGGAGCCAAGGGCACATTACCGGGTAGATTGATTTGCACTGGGTTTGTGGAGGATGCTGAGGGATAGTTTCCTCCTGAAGCGGGCAGAGGTGTTTGTCCTGCCTGCGTTTGTAGCAATTGCCTAGCAAGGTCATCTGTTCGCTCCTTGGATATAATCAGCTCTCTTCTTAGAGCGTTCGTTTCCTGACGAGCTGCATGTACTTCCGCTTTTAGTTCCCCAAGTAACTGGGCCAATTGATCGGTATCTGAGGTTTCCATTGCGCCTGGGTAGGAGTTTTGCGGTGGGCTTTGCGTTCTGTAACGCTCACCTGATTCCCACGGAGGCGCTGGTCTTGGCAGGGTGGTAATTGTATCTTGAAAAGTGAAGTGCAGGACTCGATTGGCTTCCGGGGCTGGGCCTCTTCGCACGGTGTGTCTAACTCGAAGAGTAAGATGTCTGCAGGTGAAAGAATATGGGGTTAATGACCTGGGATTGTCGGGTGTCCTCTCTCTCCCCCTCTCACTTTTCCGTGGAGCCCCAAGGTCAACGTGCTCACCTTAGATAGGTGAATGCTGGACTCTCCATCTGCGTCTGGTGCAGGGTGCCGTTACCAGTTCCTTCACTGGGTTGAAACGTAGGCCTCTTGACTTCAGAGGATTGCTAACCGTCGTTAACTGCACGAACGGTGAGTTTCCGGGCACCTTGAATGTCCTTACAGTCTTTAGGTGCGTGGGCACGTTAGTATGGAATAGGGCTCTGTATAATGTTCTTTTCAAATGGTGCCTTTTGTCTTGTAGGGCTCTTGAGGCGGAAGATGGTGGTTTGAAGAGAGCCGGAGTTCGAGCCAGCGCATAGGAATGAAGCGCTTGGGAGTGCGTAAGTAAGTGCCTGTTGCCTGCTTTCGAAATGCACTCCAACTGTCTTTTCTTTTGCAGGTATGAGTTCGGATGCTGAAGAGACTCTGGAAAACGCCAGGGTATTTGCAGGCGCCTAATTGTGGAGGTCGCGATGGCGCGTGAGTAAATAGCCTGCCTAATGTCTCTCCTTTTCTCTTTCAGGTGCAGGAATGCAGCGTTGAAGAAAACCGGAATTCAAGGGGTGCTGGTAAGTAAATTCCCCACAGGAATAATTATGCTTTTGTCTTCACAGGCTTTTATAATGGCGGAGGAGCAGCGCTAAGAGTTGGTAACTGCCGATGGATCAGGTGAGGAAAGCGCTGCGAGTGAGGGTTGCTGTGCTAACCTGTTGTTTCTTTGTCTTTGCAGGTGCTTCTGAAGGCTGGATACAAGAAGGGTAAGCTTTTGTTCTCACAGGTTCAGGATCGGAAGAATGAAGACTGGAACCGACACGGTGAGCGTTCTGCTGCAGATGCAGAATAACGTGAAGCACGTTGCATCAATCGGGTGTGGTTTAAATAGCCTTGGAGTGATGAGGCGTCTTCCTCCACTGCCTCGCCCAGGAAAGAAAAGAGTTCCTGTTCTAGAAGAGTTCCAGTGTTGTATCCAGGGAGTGGAGCCTGCCCCACCCAGGTAAGAAACTAGTCCCGGCTCGTAGAGGATTCCCATATGGCTGGTAAGTAAGCAGCATGGTCTGCTGCAGGTAAGTCCACCCAAGCATCTTTATACATGTTATGAGCCCGGCGCTTCCAGTGCCGGGACCAGTGATTTTGATGAGCCTGGTGCCACCGGCGCCAGGACAGGGTGCAAAAGGTCCCAATGGGGACCGGCTGGTGCCTAGGATGAAGGTTAGAGGCCTGCTTCCAAGGACGTTGGGCTGGTCCTAGCCCCTTGGAAGCAGTGATCATGACAGCTATACCTCAAACACAGTAAAATCCAACTCTTAGTATCGACCTGTACCACCCGAGATGTTTGGTAGCAATAACAGAGCAGCCAGGTTTCTCTTCGGAGGGAGGGCTGTAGATAGGTGTAAAGAAATTATAGCATACATATGGTCCAAAGAAACACTGATACACTGATGTATTGTACAAATAATGTTTTTATATATATATATGTACACAGGCAAATAGATGTCTTTAGAAAGCCAAGTACTATTATCATTCAGAAAAACAATTATAAAAACCAACGCAATTCTTAAGGTATGCAAACCAAAGTATACACCTTATTTAGAATAGCAGTAAGCATTTTAAGGTGAGGAAAAGCTAGTGATACACATGTAGAATGGCAGGATGCTACTCATGGGGAGTAAAACCACATTAGACTACGAATGACTCAAGGTGATTAAAGGTAAGCAGACCCTATTGGTAACCTACAGTGTTATTCAGTTTCAGAAATACTATATTATACCAACACTGTTACAAGTACACACATTGCAACATATGTAACTTATTCTTCTCTCAGAACGGCTACAGTTACACACAGATTACTTTTCAGAACACAGTTCAAAGTTAATTAAAAAGGTACCCACTATCTTAGTAACAAGGAAAAAGAATCCACACCTCCGGCAAAAAAATGCTAGGGGTCTCGCAGTGGAGGGATATTTAGCACAGAAATTAAAATCTAATCAAACAGCACCCCAGCATCTTACTTCAGACTACTGATGAACCTATCCCTAAACAGAGGAATAGTACCAAAATCTTTCAAATCAGCTTACATCAAGCCACTCCCAAAAAACGAAATCGGAAATGCAGTAGACCCCACCAACTGCAGACCTATATCTAATCTACCCTACCGAGCGAAGATACTGGAGAACCATGTATAAAAGAAAATCCTACTCAACCACGTACAACAGATCGAATACTCGCAAGTCTGCTTCAGATCCGTAAGAGGAACCAAATCAGCACTCCTATCCATATGGGATGACCTAAAATAAATGCAGACAACAGTGCATGATCTGCCCTCATACTACTGGACATATCAGCCGCCTTGGACACAATACTAGCCATTGTAATATTAGCCATTGAGAGGCTGGAGGAATTTGGCGTAAATTACTCCGCTTTACAATGGCTAAAATCTTTCCTCACCTTTCGCCATTTCCTCGAACACCAAAAACATCTCTTGTGGCATACCACAAGGATCTAGCCACTCCCCACTCCATTTCAACATCGATAGGTCCCCCTTAATGAAAATCATTCAAACCCATCGAATGACCGCCTACAACTATGCAGAGGACTCATAGCAGCCTCAACACAAGACCCAAACACCCTCCTCAACAACTGCCTTACCGCCATACAGCTCGATCACAACCAACAACCTCAAGCTAAACCAGACCAAAACAGAAATAATTATCTCACCCTCAGAGGATAATACAATAGGCACAAAACAGAACTAGCCACCTGGAATGGGAACCCACCCAGAAGCATCGGCCATGATAAAAAAAAAAAGATCTGTGAATAGTCATGGACAACGGAGTTTCACTAGAACCACAAGGCAATGCTATAGCAAAGAAATACTCACCTCCTTTGACTACTTAGAGGGATCCTCCTCTACCTATCCTTCCCCACACAGAACCCTCACAATTATCTCCCTAGTATTAAGAATTTACTACGCAAACAGCCTCTACCTCAGAATGCCAACAGCTCACTAAAAAACTAAAATGCATCCAAAACAATGCAGTAAGGATACTTCCCAGATTAACAGAAGAGATTACATCACACCAGCCCTGTGAAGTCTCCTACAAGGGCTTGAAGTAAAACAATTTAAAAAAACAATCCCTTCAAAGCACTCTGCATTGCCCAGAAATCACTACACAGAGCCGAATTCCTCCAAGCCAGGATCAAATGCTAACTAGGAGTAAACCCAAAATCAAGGGTCAACCTCCAAATCTAAACAAGAAAAAAAAGGAAATTCAGAGGAACTACATTCTCACTTCCAATTGCCAATCTATGGAACTCAATCCCAAAGGAGATATTAACAGAAGACCACCTCACCTTCAGAAATTGACTGAAAACCTGGCTAGTCACAGTGATTAGCATAAAACTGGCGCGGCCAGCAATACCACCGGGGACCCAAGATAATCAAATGACAGTATGGATCCTGAAACCAGCCATCCTTGCTCCTCTCCAGCATACCACACACATACCTCAAACGACCCAATGGGACAGTCGCATCACACACACACATCCACCATAAGAACCAACTACCGCAAACAGCCCAGTCACTAGACATTACCCTTCCAGACAACAACAGTGTGCACAATCTAAACACCTAGAAAACAGACTCGCACAGATGTCGGTTTCTCCTGGTTCTACAAGCAACAGAAAAGCACAACCTATCCTAGTCCCTCTTCCCTCACTAACCTACCCAACCCACTTTCGTACAGAACCACGTGAGCACCTGGAGACCATGCTAATGGTAACAGTGCGCCGTATAAGTCAATTTAACATAACAAAATGAGGAATGCGCCAGACTGGAGGTACCTTGCAACATGGTTGAAGGGAAAGCTTTGATCGTTAACCAAGAGAAAAATTGGGCGCTTATCCCTTTCCATCAATTCAAAAGTTGAGCTATGAGACAATGTTAGTAAACTTGTTTGCAGCTTCTGTTTTGCTTTTCCAGGAGGTAACAAAGATATGCAATTGCGTCAGTGTTTTCCTGTGGTCTAAATTCGTTCGAGGACAGTAAACCGAAATTCAGATGTTCGTTCCAGCAGACCTATAGCAGTTCCTCCCACAACTACACTTAAAGCAGATTAAGCACTTTAAATCAAACTGCTCAGATTCTAGTCTGCTCGATTGAAATAGTACATACAGGCAGAATTCAGTCGTGGATCAATGATTGGCCATCTGCCACTCAAACGGGCATTGCATAACCAGGAATGTCAACTAACCTACCAAAGAGGGGCACTCCCGTTAACTGAAGTGCACTAACCACTATGCTGGAATACCAGGCATCAGGATAGACGACTCAGCTAGATATTCTATGGTCGGCATTTGTATTTGAACCATTTTGGCAGAAGTAAGAGCAATCCGGTTAGAACGGCTTGGTGCCACCCAGAAAAACCAGTACAAAGGCTTAGTTGTCAGATTATTTTGCACAGCCCTCATCAACATGACTTTATAGGAGTAACATCTGTCCTATATATTCCCTGTTCCGTGCCTGTCCCATTGTAATGAGACCAACACAAACTACACAGCAACACAAAATGTCCCCAACAATGTGCATTTGGAAGCATGGCCTCAGTGCACACTTTCTCTGCCTGCCAGTTCTTTTTTCCTACAGACGGGGCTAGCAGCACCATTGTTCTTATGGAGTTATTCACTGGGCATCCAGCTTCCCTTCCAATAGTTTGACAGGAGTAAAGGTAGATTGTGGGTAGTTCGTGGTACAGGACTCCCTCCGTTTGGGCCCTCAACCAACGCTGGGACAAGTGCGATTTGTTACACAAGGTTGTAAAGAGTGATACCCTGGACGGTCATTTTTCATTTGATTCCACCAGAACATTTTTAGGTCTTTGAAAGGAAGTGTGGTGACTTTTCCCGTATTAACTATATCCAGAGGAAAACCTAAAGGCTTTCAGCAGGATGCAGCCACTATAGGGCAACCTCAAGGCTACCAAGGCTCATGCCAGCATTCAAGCGGAAGCCCCAGCTGGATCTCACACATGTGCATGCGCGGAGGGCTCATCTGGGCCTTTCACCAGCCAGTCAACCAGAGACAGTCTTCCAAAGGTTGTGTACAGGACTCGTGCCTCAATTGTGTCCAGATCCGATACCATTAGTGGGACAAGTCCAGAGGGTGTGACGCCTCAATTGAGCGGCAATGACGCAAGCAAACTCCAAAGCCTATTGTGCACCATGCCAGACCACAAAATGCAGCTCATCAGGAATCATGTGTGGGAAATAATTCATTCAAAATGCCCGCTCGTGGACATGCCAAGAATGAGATACCGGCACATCACTATTTTGGCAGTCAAAGGTTTATTAATTCAGAATGTGCTTAAACAGAGAGCAAAACTACAGCAAGGGCTTAGTCTGTACCTCTGCCTTCTTGTCACAAAGTCTTAATAATAATAATAAATATTGACCAGCAGGATTACATGACACACGGTTACCATAAAAAGGAGCACAGTGAACCTAACCGTGTGCTATGAATGTCTTGTGCGTATTGTCAGCCACCTGGTTTGTTGCTTCACAGTTTGGCATATGCATCGGCAAGCTAGGCCAACAGAATTAGCCCACCAAGTGTATTCAGGTTTTCCCCCACAACCTGCTGAAAGAACTGCTTGTTCATTCAAGTAATCAAGCTACAGTCGCATGTGTTTCCAGTTTGCAAGCACTCTACTTTGGCAATGGCCCCACAGGATTCAGGGGTCTCAAACAATGACGGATTACATCTAGAGCCGCTCCCTCTAATTTACACAAGGTTTTTTACCCACCCACTCAGGTTGGAATGTCAAGTCTGACTTCGTCCACTCATACCCTGCACGTTCAGGGCTACTCATATGCAGACCTTGGCTGGCAACCTCATTGGTACCAATTCCAACTCGCTACTTGGGCTCCAGCAGTGTCTGCTTCCTAAAGTACGTCCGCCACAACCTTGTAGGCAGAAAGAGGGCCGCCTCAGAGTTTTGAAATGTTCCTGAAAGCTCCATCGATCATCATACTTGAACGACTTAACCAGTCGATCCTTTACCAGATGCTAGAAATGGAACAGGGCCTTAACATCTTGCTCCAATTTTAGAAAGCACTTTGCATGATCTGGAGTGGGGGATGTGCAATGGAAGTACTTCGTCAGATTGGGCGTTCCATGAAAGGCTTGGGGAATTCTTAAGATTTCAGTTCTGGCGTAACCCCTGCCTGAAAATGGAGTGTTGCGGGCATGATGTGCCTTGGAGGCCTGGACAGATTTAGAATTCTGATGCAAAAGTATGGCTTGGCAGAAGCCTTCGAACAGTGACTATAGCCTCTCACCCCATGCCATTGGCAGAAGGGACTTCAAGAGTAGAACGTGGTCTTCTTCCTCTGGCAAAATAGAAAACTCCTAGACTCCTGCAGGGGGCAAGTGACTATGCCAATCCAGATTTGGAGGGCCCTGCTGGCAGCAGCCAATCTTCCCTTTGTTAGGGGAAGGTTCCTTTGAAACTAAACACTTGCAGGACTCTTACAGAAAGGCTGGCAGATGCTAAAATGATTGCAGAGCTTTCATGGTTCAGCCCCCCACCAACAGCCTCTAGGGGCATGTGCCACGAGCAGGTAGGCTAGGAACAGTAGAGTGCGATGCAATTTTCCAGCTCTGCACGGTGTTCCAAACAAAGTTATGGATCTGCAGTTTAAGGGGTGAATTTATTCCATAACTCGACAGATTGGAAAGTCACAAATAAAGACCTCATCGGTAGTGTGAAGCACCTGGCCACTCCTCTCAAACACAGCTGTCTAGAGCAAGGCAGAATTAAGATCTCGGATGGTTTTAAGCATTTCCTTGAAGAGGTACACAATCTGGTGAATCTCATTTCAGAGGGTAATATTTCAAGCAGCCGAGAAACTAATGTGCACTCTGTATAAAAGCAAATCGCTCAGATTTTGCCACTGGCCCTTGGCGAGAGATACTAATTCACTGACATGTAATTCGGGTACTTGCATCTCTCACCTACCAGTAAAGGGTGTGAAGTAGGAAATTCCTCTCAGGCTTACAGGAGCACTCCGGACTACTACTTCTACCTCTAAACCAGTTACCCGTCACTTCAAGGGCTTGCTGCAGCCATTTTCACCTGTGAAGTCAGTGTACCCTGTGTGGGACTTCTCCTGGTATGCCCTTGCACACAAGCCATGGGCACAGCAGCTATCAATTTAGTTACGTGGAAAGCAGCTCTTGGTTTACTGTCTCTGACCGGGGTTACATTACCCGATACCCGATGTTCCGAGGGCAGTAAAGTTGTGTAGACAGGACTAAAGACATAAGGATGACAAATCTATTTGCAACAATAGGTTTCCAAGGAGTCCATTACATGCCAGACAGGATGCACAAGTCCCCCTTCTAGGCAAAGCTGCTCATATAGACAACCACACAGTCAGAGGCTTTCAGAGCAAAGTGTGATGCGAGGTCATGGCTGAAGTGGCCACATGTTTTCATAATCCCCCTTTCTGCAATCTATGAAAGCAGCACAAGAAGTGATGTGCTTTTCGCTCAGGTGATCCTTCAGAATCGCCTTGCTGGATTTGGTTCCTTCCTGAGGAGATGAATTGCCCATAAGTATGCAGGAATGAGGTGAGGATGTAGTAAGAAAGTTAAGACCATAGTGGCTAATGTACTTCTAGTCTAGTCCTCTTTCTAACACCCTCCATCACCATAAAATGTTAGTAGCCCATCCAGCGCAGGGGGGGATAGAAGTGACCAGCAGTGTAGCTGGTGGGCAGAGCCAACATACACCAAGGCCAGACTCCACCCCAAATATGTAGAGAATTAGTTCATTGCATGCAAAGTGTGCCAGTCTCATCCAGATGACAGGCACAGTATGGAAAGGGAGACTACAACCTAGACGTACAGTAGTCCTACAGTGATTACCTTTCTCACAGTAGCTGAACCTAACCTAGGTACAGGGATGGGTCATTGAAGTCTCAAATCGTAGATGGTATCCAAGGAATGTGGGTACCCCAGTGCCCAGCACACCTTTGTACTGGTAGAGCCAGTCAGAACTTTAGGTTTTTTTCAATAATTGGAATCAAGGTATTTTGTAAGTAATTATCTTAGATAGTACATAAAATCTTGTAAGGGCAAAACAAATTGTTTATTATTGATTTACTGTACACCTGGCTTTGATTAAGCTCAGAGTGTTTCAGGAGATGCTCCCTTCATCATAAGCAACCATATCTATCAACAATGACGAAAAAATGAATTTACTACGAGCCACTATGAGAGTCCATAATATCCACATGTTTTCCATCTATAACAATTTGAAAACATTTCTTCTGCATTAATAATCAATTAACATTTCAAATAAGACACCAAAAGAATGTTGAAAAAGGCCTATATTACATAGAACAAAAGCATCAAAACAATTAAACAATGACAAAGGTTTCCATTATCTGTCCAATAATACAAAAATACTCTAATCTTAAATATTATTGCTTATCTGTAGAAAAGTACCTGGCATCTGAGAATAGCACTTCCTATTGGAAGTTCGCAATTCAAATTTGTCAGAATGTGAGTACCTTCACATTCAGAAACAAGGTTTTCTATAAAAAAAAGGAATGCATCAAATAAGACGTTAGAAGCTATTGGTTTAAAGGTGAAGTACAAAAGATTGGAAAATATATAATCTGGAGACAAACATGCCGATAATGCAGATCTTTGAGAAAACCAATTCGTTCACAAGTAAAAAAATAAATTATGGAATCTTCTACAGAGAAGGGAATGTAATAAAGTACAGTCAGTGCTGGGAGAGGTAATGAATAGTAAAAAAAGTTATTAGAAATGGTGTCAATCACTAAAATCCCACCCATTGTTGGTGCCCTTTCAGCATCAGCAAGGCTTTTATCATCAATTGGGTTGGTGCTGTCCTGTCCATCTCGGTTGGTAATGATCGCGTCATGTGTAGACAATATATCGTTTAAGTAGTCTAGTGTCTCGACTATACTGGTACATTTTTTCTTTGCTCAATCTCCTTTTGATAAGACTCAAATTTGTGACTTAGTTTGCATGAAAGTATTCATTGTCTCTGTCTCAGGTAGGAGATTTACCGATTTTAACACATTTTAGTAATCTATATTACAAAGGATATGGATAATTCCTCCATTAGTAAAATCAGATCCAGAAAACATTTTGGGATCCATTCCATTTTCAAAAAATTGTTTCTTCTTTGCAAAGTGTGGGGTATACACATTCTTAATCCCCTAGGTATTTTCTCAGATTTATAATATTGAGATAAATGAGTAGCATGGAGTTTGGGCAATTTTTTTGCTAATACTCATTGAAGTTGTGCAATCAATTTCGCTGGATTATCACTAGGAAATCTTTGTGATTTACGTAGAGAATCCCTTGTGCTTCAGAGAATGCCAAAGTTGTGCCGCATGTGTTAATCCATTTATTTCAGAAGGACATTTTAATTGTGAGTGCACAGAATCCAGTGTGCCACACTGTATATGGAAAAAATAAACCTAATTAAGTGTCCACATGCGCACCTTTGTTAAAGGAATTAATATAAATGATTTAAATCAACTAGTGGGAGGCAAGAACAGCCTGGGCACATAGCCTAGGCAACAAAAAACAAAGAAGAGATGGTATCCAAAGATTACATTTTTAGCTAGGTCTTCAGGTGCCTCTTCCTTGGCCCTTCTCCCTGTGCCTCGCTTCCTGCTCGGAGAGCCAGACCCAGCCTCCACTTTCCCATATCTCTCCTTCGCACGCTCTACAACCAGATTGGTTGGTGACTACAGACGCTGACCTCTTAAGCAGCATCCTCCGGGCAGTCGCTGAGGGGCACTTCCCTCTGGGCAGCTACCATCCCAGTTTGCCTGTTAATTCGGGGACACTAGCCTGCTAAGCCATCTTTTGTTGTTATCGGATTGCTTAGGAAAGTTTCCCCATTGATCGCAAATGTACCTCAACCAGAGCCTTACAGGTGGTTACCAAATGGAATATGGTTGCTTTCTCCTGAAGGACACGATCTACAGCTTGAATTTGCTTCCGAAATCTGCTTTCTTACTAGGAGCACCTCTGTTGGAAGAATATTTAGGCAGTATTGCATAAACAAATCCTGATAATGGGCAGAGGGGAACCTTTGCAGGACCCAGGATTTGGTTTAACCCCCTCTGTTCCTCAGAAAGTGCCAGTGAGAGCCTGTAATAGCTTTGAGATTGCAAAGTGTTCATGTGGTCAATCTCCTGCATACTCTTCAGTGGGTTGTATTAACGAATGTCTTGCGTTATGTCACATGCCTTCAGATGGTTATCACATTGCTCCTTCCATCTTTTGAACCACTTGTCTGGGTTTGCCTCAAGATTTCCACGGTAGGGTAGCTATCAGAAATCAGACATTCCCAATGAAGCGAGATTTTCCACATCACCACTGGCTTCATTGATTGTAACCCCAGATCGAAGCAAATGCGTGCCATTGGGAGGGAGGTTGGTAGTCGCAGACCTTTCCTCCAAAACATCCCTTCTAGGATACCTCATTCTTTCCATGCTGAAGTTTCCGCACCATAGCCAAGTATCTACTACCTTTTGTTTATAAAACCAGCGCAGGTAGCATTGAGAAAGCCCCAAGTCTCCTAGGCATGGCTGTAGCCTTGGCCCACAGCATTACTGAGCCCTCTCATTCAGATGTTTATTGATTATGGTGCATAGATCAGTTCTCACATCGCCCGTCTGCACAATTTCCCTCCCCACTCTCCACAACGGTCCTCCATTATTGTTTTTGCTACTTGAAAACATGAGGACTTTGGATATGCTTGCATCCCGCATAACATTCAATTCTAGGTAGGTGACAAAAGGTATCTAATCTGCGTTGTAGCCCGATCAGCATCTAGTCAATTAAGACCAAATCGTCCGCATATAAAACCCAAGGCAACGCTCACCAAATTTAGGGTCAAAGGCGTGGATCCCTTGTTGGGATTCCTTCAGGTCCGACATATAAAGATTAAAACATATCAGCGCTTAAGAGCAGCCTTGCTTCAGCCCACGGTATGTCAATTTATTTCGATAGCACCCCACCAGACGAGAGCCTCACCTGAAGTGTTAGTGTACAGGAGCCAAACTGCTTCTACATCGGGCGGGGAGTTCCAAACTGACAGTTTGTGCCAAAGCTGCTCTCTTTTTTTAAAATGTGTTTATTTATAAACAGCAATCAGGAGTACAGATACATTCGCAATGCGTAAAACCTCACAGCATCTTATAACACAGAAAATCACATCCCAAACCCCCCCCCCCCCCCAAGATCCCGAGTAGGCCCTGGCCCGAGCCTCATTCAGCCTGATCTGGCGGCGAACTATCGCCCACAGAGTCAAGGGCTCTTGCGACCAAGCGTGGCTTGAAGGTCAGGGCCGGGTAGTTCTGATCATAGTCCAGGACTGGTGCCCAGATGTCGGTGAACCGGTGGAGCAGTCCCGCCTTGGCTGCCGTGATCTTTTCCGCTATCAAGATGTCCCACAGTTTAAGCCACCAGAGAGTCGTAAGAGGTCCTTCCACGGACTTCCAGGTGCGGGCCACTGTGATTTTGGCCGCCAGGAGGAGTTGGGAGATCAGCGTTGCCCTCCTCCCAGATCTCAGATACAAGTCCTGAAACGGTATCCCCAGGAGGACTAGCTTAGGCGTTAGCAGGAGTTCAACTTGGGTGATGTCCTTTATGGTGGCCAGGCGTTGACTCCAGAACACCCCCACCTTAGGGCATGTCCACCACATGTGGAAATAGGAACCCAGATGGCCACAAAGACGCCAGCAGTGGGGGTCCAGGGTCCTCTGGAAGCGGTGGAGGCGCAAGGGGGGGTAGTACCAGCGCAAAAGGAGTTTGTGGGAGCATTCCCGGTTGGTAATGCACCAAGATGCTGTGCGTGTTCTTGTCCAAACATCTACCCATGTGTGGTCCTCAATCTCATGACCCAAGTCCGCCTCCCATTGGGACATATAGGAGGGCCTAGTCTGGAGGGGGTCTTCCTGCAATAGTTTGTAGAGGGTCGAAATCTTACCCCTGTCTGGCAGGTCATTCACCGAGAGCTCCAGCGGGGCTAGGGGCCATATTGCGGCCTCCCGAGTCTGGGGGTGGGAGCACCAGTGTCTCAGTTGGGCGTAAGTAAACCTAGCTGCCTCTGTCAGCCGGAAACTCATTTTACATCGCTCGAAGGTGAGGGGGGGGGCATCCCCCTCAAAGAGCTGCCCCAAGATCTCAAGGCCTCCTGCCACCCAGTTCCTAAAGTTCTTAGGATGAGCTCCCGGAGAAAAGGCGGGGTTAAGGAAGATTGGGGAGAGAGCGCAAAGGCCTCCTGGGATGCCTCCATGTCTGCGGGCCCACTCCCATGCCTTCAGTGACTGCTTCGTAGAGGTCAGTATTCCTGGCCAACATCGGCGTAGTGCGGTAGAAATGAACGGGAGAAAGCGAAGGGGGAGAGGGAGGCGGGATTGTTCGATCTCCACCCATTTTGGGCGCCCAGTGGCGAGTCCCCATGCTTGAAAGTGGGCCAGTTGGGCTGCAATTTGATATTTCCAGAAGTCTGGGACCACCAGGCCCACCAGCCTTGTACTGGCCATCATCGTCCTCCGTGGGATCCGCGGTTTCTTGCCCTTCCAGATGAACCAATGATTTTCCTTTGGAGACGCAATAGAGGGGGGAGAGGGATTGAGATTGGGAGAGATGCGCAGGCGTAAAGGAAGCCGACGAGGAGGTTCATCTTGCACGTCGTGATGCGCCCCAACAGTGATATCTCCTGTGTCTGCCAACGGGCCAGCTCCTTTTCCAATTCCTCGAAGAGTGGGGGGGAAGTTGGCCTGGTAGACTTTCGTCGGGTGGGCAGGGATCCAAACCCCCAAATATGAGATCGCTTGGGTGCTCCATTGAAGCGGGCTGTGCTTCTCCAAGGCCTCCCTCTCGCCTTCGAGCAGGCCCACTCCGAGGGCGGATGATTTTGGGAAGTTGATGGCGAATCCCAAAACCCTCCCGAAGTCCTGGATTTCGTTCAGGGCTACCCTCATAGAATCTTTGATGTTAGTGATGGTTAACAGCACATCGTCCGCATAAAGGGCAATTTTATGTTGGAATGGGCCTATCCTCGAGCCAGTGATCAGGGGGTTCCGGCGCACTCGCTGGTCTAGCGGTTCCATAGCCAAAGCGAAAAGGAGGGGGGGCATGGGGGGACAGTGGACATCCCTGTCGCGTCCCACATGTAAGCGCAATCGAGTCCGACAGGGGTCCGTTGATTCTCAGTCGGGTTTTAGGGGCTTGGTAAGTTGCTAGAATCATCCTCCTGAAGGTCGAGCCAAAGCCATAGGCCTCGAGAATGGAGGAGAGGTAGTGCCAGTCCACCTTGTCGAAAGCTTTGGTAGTGTCTAGCGCCAAGAGGGCTAGTTGTTGGGAGTCCTGACTGGCGACCTCTATCAGATCCAGTGCCCTGCAGATGTTGTCTTTTGTCAATCTGTGGAAAATAAACCCTGTCTGATCTGGGTCCACAATGCTCAGGAGAATAGGTGCGAGACGGTAGGCCAGGATCTTGGAGTAGATATTAGCGTCCAAGTTCAACAAGGAGATGGGCCTGTACGAGCTATTCTCATGGGGGTCCTTCCCAGGCTTAAGCATCAGGACCGTAATGGACTCCTGCATCGATGGGGTGACCGTTCCAGTGGCCACAAGCGAATTGAAGAGGCGGGTCAGAGGAGCCACACATTGGGGCGGAAGAGCTAGTAGAAGCGCGTGGAGAACCCATCTGTGCCAGGGGCCCTAGGCTTTAGGCTTTTGATGGCCCCTTCCACCTCCTCAAATCGTGATAGGAGTTTCCAGTCCATCTCTTGCTTCCAAGTTGAGAGCTGGGAGAACCGCCTCTCGGATGTATGAGTGCTGCTCATCTAGGCCCCGCGGGACCGCCGTCATGATTTCTGATTGGTGGGCGACAGCCAGTCGCAGTTTTTCACTCTCCGCATGGTGGATCTTTCCCTGTGCATCACGGAGGCCCTGGATGAAGTTCCTGCTCTTTTCATTAGCCAGTACACTGACTAGCAGTTTGTTAGCCTTATTGCTGTGGACGTAGTACCACTGTTTGGTTCTGGTTAGCATGTTTGCTGTAGCATCGGCGTAGTGCGCCTCGAGCCTCTTCCTTGCCATCCGTAGGACCCTGTAAAATTTCGGGGACCAGCCCTTATGTTTGTGAGTGGCCTCAGCCTCGCGGACCTCGGCTTCCAAAGTAGCGCGGGCCGTCTGCTTCCGTTTGTGGAACGCGGCGCCTCGGGCGATCAGCTCCCCTCTAAGCACTGCCTTCATGGCGTCCCAGGTATTAGCCGGGGAGGTGTCCTCCTCGCGGTTTTCGGTGAAGTTTTTAATCGTCCTGGCGATCGTGTCTCTTACTGCCATGTCCCCCAAGATAGGATCATACAGGCTCCACTGGCGGCGCCGAGGAGTATCCGGGTCATGCGACCGCAGGGTGAGCGAGACCGGAATGTGGTCCGAAAGGATCTGAGGGCCAATCATAACCTCGTCCGTAAAGGTCAGGATCTGGGGGGAAGCCAACAAGTCAATTCTAGAAAAGGTACGGTGGACGTACGAATAGAAGGTGAAATCTCTCTTCTGGGGACAGCACCCTCCAGGTGTCAACAATGTTCAGCGTGCGAAACAATTGGAGCAAGGCTGTAGCCAACTTGGAGTCCCTGAGTGTTGGGGGGTGAGATCTATCCCTGGCAGGGTCCAGGACCCTGTTAAAGTCACCACCGATGACTACTTGTCCTTCGACGAACGGAAGGAGGGAGTCATCCAGGACCTGGTAGAATCCCTCCTGATGCTCATTCGGGGCATAGGCTGAGATGAGGGTGTAAAGCTGGCCGAGGATAATGCATTTGACCGCCATAAAGCGACCCTCCCTGCATCTCAGCGTGCCCAGGATCTGGGGTTTCAAGTCCTTCGCAAAAAGGATGGCAGTGCCTTCCTTCTTGGATCCGCAGGAGGCCAGGAATTGAAGGGGATAGAGTCTGGTTCGCAATCGAGAGAAATCTGCTGGGATGAGGTGCGTTTCTTGCAGGAAGGCGATTGCGGTCCCCTCGTTGTGTAGCCTTTGCAGGACGGATTTCCTCTTCGGGTGGGGGGGGGGTTTCGTTCAAGCCTCTAACATTCAGAGTGGTGAATTTTAATTTTAAGTGCGGGGGATGGCGCTCCGAGTTTGTTTCCTGTGGGAGGGGTGGTTGGGGATAGGTCAAGTCAGCCATAGCTGTGAGGGTTCCGCTGCGTCAGGGTCTCCTGCTTCTGAAGGTTTTCAAGAAAAATCTCCAACAGGAGAAAGGAACTCAACATCGGCCTCCAACAGGGGGCCTAAACTGTGGCCGGGGGGACAGAGTATAAACTGTCGGTAATATCCCCGGTCACCCAAACAGTCCTCGGGCAACATGGCCCCCATAGTTGAGGGTCTCTCCAGGGGTAACCAGATGATATCCACCCTGGAGGAGGGTATGGACCGCATGGGGTCCACTGTGAGCTTGAGTGAACCTTGGTGAATCCTGCGCTAGCTGTACTTTAGGCGTACTTGCTCCTGTCATTTGGGTTTACGACCTCGCTGGACCCTTGCCCAAGGAGGCCGTTTCAGTTTGGGTAAGGCCGCATCCTGCGGAAAGCTTGCTTGGCTTGAGGAGTGCGGTTCTGTGCCCCCGGGGGAGTCCGGGTAGAGGATCGATGCTCCGTTCTCAAGGTGGCTAATGGTGCGCAGAGTACCCTTGTATGAGAACTGCAGCGCTGTGGGAAACAGCCACCGATAGCGGATCTGTTGTCGTAGGAAGAGCGACAGCGGGCGAAGGATCCTGCGCTTCTGGAGGGTTAAAGGGGAAGAGATCCTGGAAGATCTGCAGTGGGGAGCCCTGGAAGGAGAGTTTGTCTTTCGAGCGGCCTATCGCTGAAATGGCCTCCTTGGTGGCATACAAGTTAACTCTCGTGATTACGTCAGGAGGGAGGGGTCTGTTTCGGATCCCCGGCAAGGGCGCAGTCGGTGGGTACGGTCAAGTAGAAGCAGCAACTCATACAGGAAGAAGAGACTTATGTATCCGGGGAGTTCCTTTTCAGAAATCGCGGAGGGCACCCCACGAATGCAGAGGTTATTGCGCCGGGAGCAATTCTCCATGTCCTCTTGCTTGAATTCGAGGATTTCCGTCGATCCATTAGTGTCTGGATGGTGCGTTGGATCTCCGTTAGCGAGTTAGAGTGGTCCACGGCCAATTCCTCAGCCTCCCCCATCCTGTGCTCAACATCGTTGAACCGTTGCTCCGTTTGCTCCAATTTGGCGGTCAGCTCAGTCATACAGGATCTGAATTCTGCTTTAATATCAGATACGAAGGCCTGGAGGTCCTCTTTTGTTGCAAGCGTTCCTTTATCTTCGGTAGTTTTCTGAGGAGTACGTTTAGGGGGATCAGATTTCTTCCCTTTTTCCGAGACCAGCAACATGGTGGAAATGTCATCAGAGAGGGTTTCAACGCCATGGCTTTGACATAGGGGACCAGCTCCAGGGGAGTGGTGACTGCGCAGATCCAGGGACGGCAGCGGCCAAGGAGAGGGGGTGGGCCAGGGCACCCCAGGAGGTGCTGTAGTTACCTCAAAGGGCGACAAATGCTCTGGTGAAGCAGACCCACGGGGTCAGGATGTTGCAGGACTGATTAGCCTTCCACTGTGATTCAGGCCACTGGGGCGCAGGTCGGATCCCTCCCGTTGGTAATGAGGAATGGGCAGGGGTGCCCCAGGAAGTCGGTGGTGTGGCTCAGACAACAGAGGGGCGGGGGGAGCCCCCACGGGCTCCAAAAAGCAGCCAGGCCCCAGCAGCAAGGCCCCCCAGGTAAAAAGCAGAGGGGGGCCACAACAAGGAGAAGAGCCGGAGCGCCACAGTCACTGCCGTCGGGTGAGCAGAGTTAGAGCCTCACCGTGGGAAGTTGCCAGAGGTCACAGCCAGAGGATCAGGGCTTCAATGACCCGGAGCAGGTGAGGCCGGGGAGCATCAGCAAGTGGGGGAGGAGGGAGACGCCCCAGCGAGTCACAAGGAGGATGGCCGGATCCCAGCAGCAGGCCCCACAGAAAGGGAGGGTCAGCAGCAGTGGGGCGTTGCAGGGAGCAGTGGGGCCCAGCGCCCAGGGAAGAGGAGGAAGGCAGAGATTGAGGGCGTTCTGAGCAGCAGGAATGGTGCCTGGGTCATGTGTTGGGGGCCGTAGGGGCTCACCTGGTGCGTCTCCCAGCTCGGGGAGTGTTGCGCTGCAGTGGATGGGGGTCAGGGGCCCTCCTCGAGGAGGGCACCCTGCAGATGTCGAAGCACCGGGCTCCCCAGCCAGGCGGGCACCGGAAGCAGAATGATGGGCTGCGACGGCGTCCAAGTCGCAGCAGGACGGGCCCGGGAGGAAGCGGGGCTGGCGACCGCGGGATCTCCGGTCGAGAGGCACTGGTGGAGCGGAGGAGTCAGGGCGCCAAGGCACGCAGAGATCGGGTCCAGGACTGCTGAAGGTGCGGGGCTCACTCCGGGGACCCAGCCCAACAGCAGCACCCGACAGCCCCCAGCCGAATGGTGCATGAGTTGGCAGGCAGGGCGGGGCTGCAGGTGCTGACAGATGCGCTATTAGTGCGCACCAGGAATGGGTCGCATTTCCACCTCGGGCCGAGGTCGGTGCAGGGAGGCCTCGGGGACTTGGGGCCGAGGGTCCCAAGCCGCGGCTGCCATCTTGGATCGTGGCAGGGAACACCAGAGAACGCTCCCGCGGCGCGGTTTGAGCGATCTCGGGGCATTAAGCTTCGGAATTAGGGCAGTGGGTGCAGGAAATATTCCACCACATCATCCCATGGAGGAACAGCAGCAGGTTTAGCGGGAACCGGCAGGATTGCATAGGTAGCCGCGGACCCATACGGAGGCCATTAATGGAGCAGCCTCATCGCTGACGCTCCAGGCCACGCCCCCTCTCTTAACAGTCAAAAGCTTGTTTGAGGTCCATAAAGGCCATGTACACATTCCTGCTAGCTTCGATCGATCTAAGCTTCATGCAGTTTAGAAGTAACATGTTTAGTGATGTACTGACCCCGTTCACAATGCATCTATCTTGGGTCCCTATGTCCAGATTGGGCCGCCCACTCATTCAGGTCTCTTAATAGTAGGCGTACAAACAGCTTACCCATGGTGTCCAATAGGGCTATTGGGCGATAGTTTAGGGTTGCTACGGTTGCCCTTCTTAAAAATTGCCACTAGTATTGCCTCTCCATGTAGAGGTAATCGGCTTGGTTGCCAGGACTCGTTTGAAAATCCTTTACAGTGAGATCCACCCAAGCCTCAACATTTTTTGTCCATGACAGTTTGCCAAACAGTCCAGCTGCTCTCAAGGAGCTCAAATTAGAGAGTTTTAATTTCCCCCATTTCTAGGATAAAAGTCCAGCTTCTGCTCGGGGGTCACTCGTTAAGCAACGCCTCCTTTCCTCTAGCGAAAAGCTTTGAATAATGTTCCACCCAACTGGCTTCTGACACTGGATTTAAAGTATGGGCCGGTTTGAAGTTACACCCCCCCCCCCCATTGTTTAGCAGTGCCCACAGGGGTCTAGTGTTATTTATACAGAGCCCCATGAGCATATGCTCTGCATCAAATTGAAGCCTGGAGGCTTTACATGTTTTAAGCCAATTACGATACCCGTGTTCTTTTTCGTCTGAGGCTATCTGATGGATCATTATTTGAACTTTTTAGCAGTCTATCAGATCTAAAAGCCCTCTTCGCTATCAGTTTCTTGATTATAGCAGTCTACTGGAATAAAATCTGTCGTCCCATTGCGGGCCTGATCTGCTCTATAGGCCTGCAGAATCCAGGCATATTTGGTTTCCCCATGGATTGTCGAGAATAAAGTGTTCCAACTGCCCTGTAATTCAGGGTACTTACAATGCTCCGAGTCTAAGCCTATTTTTCCCTCCACATTAGATCAATTAGGCCCAGGGCTTCTGCTCTTCTATCGAGGCAACCCACAACCCAGCTTACCGATAAGAGATTGTGATCACTGGCCTACATCTCAACCCCAAACTGGTCAATATCAGCCAAGACATTCTGGGAGACATAGCAAGTGATCAATACAGGCCTGTTGCGCTCCCCTTGACCAAGTACTAGATCTTGGAATATCTCCCCTAGTCTGGCCATTCAACAATGACAGCTCACAAACCTTAATTTCATGGAGCCATAATGTAGCCCTTGCTCCCAATAGTGAGTCTCACTGGGCCACCCCCTCGCCATCTAAAACATGCATATGGAGATCACCACATAGAAGAAAATGGGGTTCGTCCACTGACATCAGGGCCTCATCTATCATTAGCATTATAGACTCTAAGAGGGACACATTGTCATTATCACACTCCAGTACACGTTAATGAGAATAAGGGTTTTTTAGATTCAAGGCTTGCCTCAGACAATCCATAACATCTGGACAAATGGATTTGGCTGGAGTAATCACCTTGAGGTTTCCATTTTAACCAACATTAGCAGCCCCGATAATGGTCTACCAAAGGGGCCCTTTTTTGCTTCATTTAGATAGAACTCATAACCCTCACAAAGTGGTTTAATCCGCAGTTATGTTTCTTGCAAGAAGATGATATCAAATTTTTCTAGGCCCATCTTGTCATTTGTTAACAGTTTCACAAAACCACTCGTGTTCCAGCAGCCAAGTTGCAGGGTCTTTATTGCCTCTTCTTTCTGGCTCTGGAGCAGCCATAGTTCCGTCAGAGCTGTCGCCAGCTACGACTAAGAGTGGGGATTCAACATCAGGTCTCAGAACGTTGCTGGTCATAACTGCTGTGTGGGAGTGAGGGGTCGCTTGGGGGCCCCCCCCTCACCTCATACATTCAGCACAAGAAGAACCAATTGCTCATGCATTAGCGGGGGGGGGGGGACACCTCCATTACCCTTATGCTAACATTAGCATAAACAGGGCTATTGCGGGATACACTTGGCATCCATTTTGTGCGCCCTCGACGCCATCTTTGGACTAGACCTCACTCCGATACTACGAAAAGGCTTCTCTCCCCTCTGCAGCGTCACGCACAGCGCTCTCATGGCCCGCCTTTTCTTCCACTGTCTGAAAGCCTCACAAATCCCTTTCTCATGGATGCACCGGGGATAATTGAAACAAATAGTAAAATGTATCATCTCAGCCTTCCTCTGATCACTGTCCTGTGTGAACCGGCTCGAACCATGCCTTGTAGCTCATCCATCTCCACAAACCTGCTCCTACTCCCTTGCCCCCACTGTTGGAAAATTACTGCCAATGTAACCTTGTGCCCTCCTAAGGTATTCTCTTGATGTACCAGAAGTGTGACCCTGCTGTGCTCCCCCCGAGTCCCCCCACTAAATCCAGACCTCTGTCGCAGTATATTGTGCCCTAAAACTAACATATGTCATTAAACTCCCCACTCGCCTTGATTTGTTAAAAACCACCCGGGTTATCACAGGGGACAAGACCCCTGAACCTTGTATCTCGTAAAAGTCCTAATGAAAGACTATATAATCATATGAATACAATTTATAGGTTTGCAAAGATTCACTCAAGGTGTATGAAGGATTGGCACATATTATATGTCTAGTGGTAGTTTTTCATGTAGCATAGTCAGTGCCAACTGTCTCGCCATGACCCAACCCTCACCCCTCCTGGACACAGGCTGCTGGATCTCATTAGGTTTACCCTTCCGGCAACTGGGCAGCCTATCTGGAGAAAGCAGCGCCTAAAGCAACAAATGTAGCATCGCTCCAACCAATCCTGTGTTAATGTAGTACCCTATGTTAATGTCATTGATGCAGGTCTGCTTTATATTTCCATTTAACTATTGTTTGCCAGAGTGCTCTCAAGGCAGCAGAGTTCTCTGGATGCCAACTTTATATAAAGTCATAAACCTTGCAACCTGTTCCCTTAGTCTCATTCCTTGATGGGATGTGTAATATTTATTAGTTTGTACTGGTAAGTCGGGGAGTGAGCCTTTACACCACTTTATATTTTTTTTTTAGCTGCATTGGTGAACGTTAGGTTAGTGAGGGCTTATCTAGCATTACCCCAGGCTGGCCATTAGATTCTCTGATCCATACATCTTGGCCCCAAGTTAGATCCTTCTAGAAGTTGGTTGCTTCATAACCTGAATGGAACGTTTCAAGAATTCAATGTCGTCCTTAGTCGCTTAGATCATAATTCAGTGAAAATAAAAGCTCTCGGCTCCAGTATTATTAGCATGGATTGCAAATGCATAATTACCCAGTCCGTAGGCGACTCATTTGTGAGCTGGACTATACGATATCCTGCTCTTTAGATCTCAATTTGGGGATGTGTTGGCATAGGCACTGGGGAGGAGAGTTTCAAGACAGACTCGTCATCTTCCCTATCCGTATTGAAATGGTGGTTGCTTTTCACTGCCGTCTTATTCAGTGTTTATTTATATAGCGCTTCTACACAAGTGAAGTGCTTCAAGGAGGGAAGGGAACGAGGGAATACAGTAGTACACCTAGGTCATGCATATGTGCAGACAGCAGTGTAGTGAGGAGGGAGGGTGGGGGGGCCGGGGGGACAAAGTCCAGCAGGGCCCTGGGTTAAGTGCAGAGAGGTTGCCCCGCTCGAGGAGCAATCGCTGAAAGTGCAGTAATGTTGGAACGAAGTTCAGCGGCCCAGAGGCATGTGCAAAAAGACTGGCGGGGGTGGGGTGGTGTATTGGCCTGGGACCAGTAGGCAAACCAAGCAATCAGCCAGCAAAAACAGAACAGAGTGGAGGAGGGTGGAGAGAAACGAAAGTAGGTTAAGAAAGAAAAGTAAAGTCTTGGAGTTTCCAGAACTTAAAGTGCTCCGACTCAAGACAGAGAGGCAGGGAGGCTGTTCCAGAGGGAAGCACCTGCAGAGGATAAATATCTCCCCCAAATCTGTTTGGGAATGAAGCTCACCATCAGAGTTGGAGGACAAGCGAAGGACTCTAGAGGGAATGTATTTAGGGAGAACGTTTTAGCTAGTGTGGGCCCGGGCCCTAGAAAGCCTTGCAGATTATGCAGAGGGTCCTGAACTTGATCCTTGCAGCCATGGGGAGCCAGTGGAGGGATTTCAGCTCCAGCGAGATGCAGTCCCAGGGCTTGAGGTCAAGGATAAGTCTCACGGTTCTGTTCTGGATAAGTTGTAGAGGAATGAGTGTAGCAGTAGGAAGATTGAGAAATAGGCTTTTTCAAATAGTCCAGCCGAGAAAACCAGTGCGCTCGAGGTGATGAGCCTCTGGGGAGGGGAGAGTGAGGTGAGGGATAAAAGGTATAATACCTCTGAGGTGCAGTTGGGACTTGGAGATGTCAGATGAGACCAGAGAAGGAGAGCGAGTTGAAGATGACCAAGATTTGCCTCATTGGTAGGCAAGGGTGCCGGGACAAGGGAGGCAGGCCAGTGGGAAAGCGGGAGAAGGGGTCCCAATGAGGACAATCTCCAGCTTACTGGCATAGATTAGCAGCACACCAAGCCTGAATTGCAGATAGACCGTCAGGGATGAGCGACGAGGCAGAAGTTAGCCTGAAAGATAGCATGTCGTCTGCATAACACTGAAAGTTAGGTAGAGAACATGTGGTCCAAGAGGCCCCATGTAGATATTGAAGAACCAGGGCGGAAAGATTAGATCCCCGGGGACACCACAAGTAGCGAGTTGTAGGAGAAGATAAGTTCCGAGTTGCACCTGGGCGGGCTAGTCAAAGGAGGCGAGCCACGCCAGGGCCTGAACGGTGAGGCCCAGGGTATCACAGATGTGGTATACCATATCAAAAGCAAGAGAGTTCAAGAATAATGCGGACAGAGGAAAAGATTTGAGAGCAGGTCTTTGCAGGTGCTCAGAAGGGCAGTTTTCATGCCTCTGTATGCGCTAAAGCCAGACTGATGGTCATGGAGACAAAGTATGGAGGGTAAGTTGAATAATAGCCAGCTTCAGCTTCTCCAGGAGTTTCCCCAGGAAAGGGGTGATGGCGATCAGGTGATAGTTTGCTGGAATGGACGGGTTGCCTGAGGTTTTTTATTTTTAAGCAGAGGGTGCACAAAGGAGTGCTTCAGAGGAGAGGGGAAACTCCAGTGGCGTGGTCACAGAGGTCTGCCAAGGGTGGAGTGTGTCAATATGGTCCTTGATGGTTTTGGAGGGGCAGGGGTTGGAGGAGGCTTTCATAGACCAGACTGGTCTACAGACATCAGGTGTGACAGGGAAGAGAGCAGAGAGGGCAGGATGGGGCAGTCGGGGGGGGTGGGGGGGGAGGGGGCACCAAGAGATCTTGACACAGGGGGCAGACAGAGCAGGAGGACAGGAGGTCCTGTGTTTTGGGGTGAGGTATGTGGCCAGGGTCAAGCAAAGGGCCTGATTAGGTGTAGTGGAGGATGCAGCTGCAGTAGGGTTGGCCAGTTCCTTGCAGCTTTGAAGAGTTCAACCGTGTTATTAGATGCCGCAGGCTTTAATGTAGATGCTTGGAGCAGATGCAGAGCATATTGCCTTTGAAGAAGGCAACAGGCCAGTTTGTAAGAGGGTGCACCTGAAGATCTCCATTTTCATTCTGCTGCTCTGCACTTGCATTTAAGGGTAGCAGATCGAAGTCGTACCAAGACTTGCACTTTTTGGCAGGCTTCAGTCGGACCCTCATGACAGGGGCAAGAATGTCAGGAATGGCACGATGACGGAGGGCTGTGTCAGGGTGGGAGTCACCCACAGGAATAGAATAGTAGGTGTAGGTGGAGGCAAAGGCAGGCGCTGACTTTTCCTGGGTCATGGGGCAGGTGGTGTAGGGTGCGCTATTGCCAAAGGAAAAGCGCTTCAAATGAGAATAAAATGATCAGTCCATGAGAGTGAAGTAGTGAGGAGAATAGAGTGATGTCTGTGGTGGGGAGCATCCAAAGTGTGGCCAGCAGTGTGCGTAGCGTATGACCATAAGGTAGAACAGAAAGGGAGTCGCATAGGCCCCCCTTTTATGATATGCTGACATTTACTGCACCAATATTGAAAACATTAGAACGTTTTGTTTGTATGAATGTGTGTGTAAGAGTATGAAAGATGGGTTAAAGGCTACGAGTCTTCGTGGGCATTAATTTTGTGCTGTATTGACAGTTTGATGAATTAAAAGCATTCTCTGAATCTTTGAAACAGACGTAAGAGTACTCTGATGTTCTTGCCCTTACTGATTTAACAATAGATGAGGAGATGACAAAGTCCAGGAGGTGGTAGATGTCAGCAGAGTGTGAGGAGTGTGGCACCATGGAGCAGGTTGCCACTTTCGAAGGACTTACGTGGGGGGGGGGGGGGACGCAGGTAACAGATCCCACCCCTGCAAGTGGCAATAGTGCTTGAGAGATAGAGGTAGGAGGAGACAATGGAGCTCCAGATGCAGTGGGTGGCTAGGGCAGCAGTGTGGAGGAGGCAGAGGTTGTTGTGTAGTGCAAGTAGGCAAGGGAGCCTCTACAGTTGAGAGCGACAAAGGGGGAGTTGCAAGGTTGTTAGGAGGCAAAGTAGCCAGGGTGGGCATATTTGGCAAGGAAGCCTGATCAGCCATTGAAGCAGGTGGCAAGGGAGCCTGTGAAGAGGTACGATAAAGGCGCCTATAGGTTAAGTTGAGGCCCTTGTACCAGGATTGTACCGATCGATAGACATTTATGATGGCCCTGGAGGCAAAAAGGGCCTCCCAGTGGGTACCACCTTGTGTGTGAGGAAGAGGAAGGAGAAATAAAGTGGCATATGGGAGCATAGGCCAGGCGAAGGGACAACAAAGAGGATGTCAGTGAGTGGCGGAAGTACTGATGTAGGGGTAACCGATGGGAATGCCTGGGTTGTAGGCAAGTATGTCCTCAAGTTTCTTCCGGACTTAGTGAGAGGAGAAGGATAGGAGATGGATAAAGAGTAGATGGGGACAATAGAAAGTGCCATTGTGAGGGGTGAGGCGTGGTACACTTAACCAGGCAGAGCAATTGTGGTACGCGAGGGGAGGTAGGAAAGAAGGGAGCAAGTGCTCAGGGAGACAGACAAGATCGTGAAGAGACAATGGGAGATGACGAGGCAAGGGAAGAGATAGCACACCAGAGGGATCATCAACTCATTCTCATGAAAAGCAGGACGTTAGCACAGCCAATAACGATTTTGAACAGCAGGAAGACGGTCAGGGTGTGCAAACAAAAAAAGATTTTAAACCGTAGCAAGACCATCAAGGAGGCCCTTCGTTTGGATGCTTTAGGGGAGGGGACCAACTCATGGGACCAAACGCCCTTCTTGGATGCCCCTAGATTTTCT
Source organism: Ambystoma mexicanum (assembly GCF_040938575.1). Lineage (NCBI taxonomy): Eukaryota > Metazoa > Chordata > Amphibia > Caudata > Ambystomatidae > Ambystoma > Ambystoma mexicanum. The sequence continues at coordinate 1,097,535,610 of NC_090934.1, read as the reverse complement.
TTTTTCTTCCAAGATTCTAAAAAGGTTTTTGGTATTGTTTTAGCTGGATATCTCTACGTCTGTTCCATTGCTGGGGAGGCTTGAGCCAAATAGTTATTGGTTAACCGTGTCACCTGTCAATTCCCACCAGTTCAGACTGACTCCGGTTTGCCCATTCTTCATCATCCTCATCTCTTGTTAGGAGATCAATAATATCACTTAAGAATCTAAAATAATGTGAGTCTGAAATAATGTCAGACTCATTCTTACCCTGGCTATTTTCCATCTCCAGCCGCTAGTCAGAGTGAACATTTTCCTCCCCCTCCTGCCAGTGACTGGTACAGACAGCCGATCTACTAGTGGGGGGGGGGTGGGGTCCCAAAGTCCCGACAGGGTTGGTCCCTGGATTTTTCTTCACTGACAGTTGTCCAACGTCTTTGTTATCCAGCATATGTTACATGGTGACGGCATCTCCAATGTCACCTCGTCCATTTTTCCATTCATCACCTCGAAGCTCAGGAATAATATCCCCCCCCCCCTCACCCAAACTCCTCCAATAAGTTCACAATTGGGGCATCTACCCAGTGGGCACAGGTTTAAGTTGTAGGCTGCCACATTCACCACCAGGGTTTCCGACCTGCTCATTACTGGCATTTTCTCAACCACACTTTCAAGTATTTAGGTTGCAAAGTCTTACCGGAACTTCAAGAAGTCTCATTTGTTGGTGCATTCTTGCTCCTGCGAGCGACAGTTATTCACTCAAGGTTCAGCCACCCCAGCAGCCACTCTCCAATTATGGCAACCAATGTTCGATGGGGAGCATGGAGAGAGTAGATCAATATCCCCCGCTCACCCTCACTCCAAATGCAAAACTCATTACGCCGCAGTTTAAGAAAAGCTCAAACTGGTAACACATTAAATCAAAGTTGGGTGTGGTTACCTGCATTTATTTTCAGGTCATTCCATAATGAGTGTGGATTAGGTCCCTCCCATTGGTCTGAAGCCAACTTGCAGGTGTTCAAGTATTGTTTCAACGTAATCATTAGAAATCTCAAATTGGTCACCAAAAGTGCAATGTTGAGAAAATGGCAATTTTAAAAGTTGAAGGATAGACTTTTTTGAATCACACATTTTTTCCATTCTGTCTATACAAAAGGTTAACCTACAAAAGCTTAATGGAAATCAAAGGTTTTGTTTATGGTAGAAAATTAACGGTGTTTGAGAATAACCGTTCTAGGATCTAATCTGTATGCAATTCAAACACTTTGCTTGGGCGTCTTCCAACAGTCATTCCCTCTTCAATTTCGAATGAGTACTGTGTCTGACATGCTTACCTTGTTTACTAGTCATACTGCACTATTTTTTCATGTTAAAGAATTGGTTCTCTCAAACATCTGCATTATGAACAGGTGTGTCTCCAGAGTGACTTTCCAATCTTTTGTACTCCTCTCAACCAAAGATATTACTAGGATATCTTCATTGCAAACAGTTTTGGAAAACTGTTTCTGAATCCGAAGGTATTCGCATTAAGACCGCTATCTTTGTACAAATTGGGTCCTAGAATGGCCATTCTCAGATACAGGTACTTTTCTACCTTCACACTAAACTGCCGATTGCCATCATATTAATATTTTGTATTCTTGTCAGATATGGAAACAGTCATGAATGATTCTTAAACTTTCTTCTATGCATTAGCAGCACGTTTCTATTCTTTTGGTGACTATGTTGATTACTAATGTCTACGAAATATTTTAATGATTGACTTGCCTATTGGTTAGTAGCTAATGTATTCTTTGTCTGTTGACATGTCATTGTTGCCATCAATGAATGGATTATCTCCAGATGAGCCTGGAGCTTGAACTTTCCAAATTCTTACTTACTTTCATTTTCCAGTGATTGAGGAAAAACAAAATGTTATGACTTGCTCTAACAAGACAACGGTGTGCAGGTGACTGGGGTATCCATATTCTTTGGATAACAGCTACGGTTTGATTCCTTAGCCTATGTACCAAGGCTATTTTTACCCCCCCCCCAACCTATTTATATTGATTCCTACCTTTGCTTAACCTGTGAATGTGAACAAGTGTCATTGACGAGGTGGCACTGGCTTTTTGCTCAACTCTAGAACAAATGTCTAGAATACTCAGTTTAGAGCAGTGGGAAACAAACCTCACCACCCTCCAGTTGTTTCCTAGGCCAAGATCCCCAAATATACTAGGCCTTGCAGCCAGTCATTTCAAGCCCTGTCCAGCATCTCGTATGGACAAGGACTCATTTGTCTGGCCTAATGCAAGCACCAACACCATCCTTTATAGCAGAAGTAATACTCACCAAAAAGGCTTGGCTGCCATGAACAACAAATTTAGGCTTACACCAGATCCACCTGCAAAGGCAGCCACTGTGGCTCCGTCAGCTTGTCTCCTACTGACCACTGGCCCAAAAAGTACATGTATGCCACTGGCTGTACTGCTACCTCCAAGGCTGCCTGTCCCAGTGTGTGACCAGTTAAACTGTATTCAGTTAGATTTAAGCAGCAGTGATTGACTGTACAACCCACTGGATGCACCTCTCCCCCACTGACCAGTATGGCGCCCTTGCAGAACTCCCCACGTTGTTGCTTAGTCAGGATGGATTGGCAATAAAATCCTCCATAGCCCAACGAGGTATTATACTCCTTGCCTATAAAGCTCCCAACAACCACAACTTGCATGGTGCAATGTGCAGCTAGGCCTGTAAGGTGCAGGCTCTTCCTCTGCAAAGGAAAAAGGCGTTGCATGTGCCTCCTCCTTCTCCCAATAGGGTAGCTCTTTATTTGTACTCCCATCTTAGGAGCAAGATCAGTGATGTGCATCAGTCGGGACTAAAGATTCACAGCTTGAACTGCAAATCACTGGTCTAGGGAGCATGAGAATTTAGAAACCACCTGCAAATGTTATTAAAAAAGTACCTTTATTCTTCTATTTACAAACGCCTCATACATATTTTACAATCAAGATAAAACAGTTATTTACAAAGCAGCAGTGAAAAAAGTGCAAGAAAGAAACTAAAATCCAGTTTATAGCTAGCACCCCTCCATTAAGGAGGTATACAGGTTCTCAAGGAGTTCCGTTTTCAGGCAAGAGATTGTGCTGATTTTCAAGAGTTTACTGCTTGCATATTTATTCTTTATAGCCTGCAGATTACAAAGAAAAAACAAATTAAAGACTGACCAGAATAACAAGTAATCTTTAGTTACTGCCCTAGCAGCAAGAGCCCGGTGACCCGCCATATTTAAGTAAAGCTGAGCCCCTTGGAGTAGTCAGTGACCAACGCAGTTTTGGCTATTGCATTTTATGCCACCGCTACACCATAAAATAAGATAAGGAATATGGTGCCATGCAGTGCTGATAACGAACCACTCCGGCTTGTGACAAAGAAAGTCAGTGAAACTTATAGCCTAGTGCATTTGACAATTATATAATAGAGGAGGTATGCATTCTCTAGTGCCTGTGTGGAAACAATGAGCTGCAAGCCATTTAGTGTACAAATGTAACGCAAGGGAACACAGATTCATCTACACAAGGTGAAAAGGTGTTCAAGCCGCTATACACCAAAAAGGCAGGCCCTCATGCACCAGTGGTCTCGTGCACTGAAGGGGGAGACAGGACACTTTGAAATACAACAGGCTCTGACACAAATTACAGTGCCCCATTGATGGACCACGATGCAATAATGAAAGATCTGACCATTTTCAGGATTTGGACATCTTCCTAGTGGCCATCAGCATTTAGGTGGTCATTACAATGTCACATGCGGAATTTGAAGGTCTGAACGCTAGGCAACTCCGTTGGCTACACGCAATATACAAATCTGTGGGAGAATTTTTTCGAAGATTCTTCCATTGGTGGTATTGGAACGCAATGGATGCACAAGTGCATCTCAGACCTGTTTCAATGTTATGTATTAACCACCCCAAATCAAGCACCTAGTCAATATGGTATTCCAGATTGACTAGGTTTATCATCCATGAAAAATTGATCTTCATGGACATCCCAACAGTGCAATGGACCCCAGAATGAAGGCTGTGTTCCCAACCCTTTCCTATATTGGGTTAGCTGGTCTGCACTCCTAGTTGAAAATAATAGAAGATGCAAGGCAGCATAAACTACACACAATACTTACAACATTTTTCGTTAAGTTATTGTTCACCCTTATGACATTCTTGGCCATGTGTTTCATGATTAGTAACAGGTTCTCTTCTGCATAACCAGTGTAGTGTTGTGTAGTACAATCCTGAAATAAAGTAATTAGCAATAAAGCATGATCTGACATCAGCAGGTTCATATTTATTTCACTTGGAAAACCTTAAACTCAAAGATCCTCCATTTTCTTTTTAAACCATATTAAAGTTGCATAACTGAGCCAACTTACCAGTTAGGAAAGGGGAATCTAAGCAAACATGGGCCATTCAGTGCTGGATCAAATTCATCATGCATTTTAGCATTTGCTGTCTCCAAACTTATCCAGGTTTGTGGGATCAAGGCTGTTTTGCCCTAGTCCCACCATTTAGCTGTGGCACAAGTAAGGAACTACACATTCCCCTCCCCCGCCAGTTACTTAAATAGAAATGGGCCCAAGAACACAAATTTGAGATTCCAGTCTTATTGCAAAGACAACCATATCCCCCAGCCACAAAACCCAGGCCGTCTTGGCCAACAGGCTACTCTTCACCATCCAGCAGGAGTTCAAAATTGTAAAGCAAAGGGTGCATAAATTGTGAGAACTGAGAAAAATTGTTAGTTTGCAAGGCTTCACATGGTGACAGCCACTATGCCTTACTCTGCCAAGGGAGTAAGGCACCCACCCCACAATTATATTAACTCCTGGTGCTGATCAGCAATGGCACATAGTAACTTAGTTAAATTCCCCAATAACTTGATATTTAAACAAGTCAAATGCTAGTCATACCCAAAGTTGGCTTCCTGCCTTAACCACCCCCCCCCCACACACACACCCCTCTTACCCCACCAGATAACCATAATGCATTGAGAGTTGCGTGTTGCCTGGTGTACTAAACTAATACCATGCAACTGCACAAAATATACATCACACTAGTACCAAACTCACCCATGTGCCTTGTTCCAAAACTTTTTGAACCAGACACAAAGCAGCTGCAGCAACTTCTGAAGGCCGAAAGTGGACCATATCATAATCAACCAACACAAGTTCCATCAAGTACTTTGCCAGCGTATGCTGTACGGCATCAGCCTGAGATTACAAACATAAGTTGTTTAGGCAATACCTGGTGATAGTGGTACAAATCATTCACTGCAAGGCTTTAATCTAATAGATATTTTTAGGTGCATCAGAAAATGGATTATATGAACACTTGCTGATCTCCAACCAACAGAATTTGCTTCCAGTTTGGGAGATAGCCAGGGGGATTAGTTAGCTACATTTATGTAGAACATCAGAATGCAACCTGATCTTGGGGTGACTGTCCAACACCCATCAGGTGTCTGCATCCACTTCAGTGCCCCCCCCCCCCCCCCCAGTGTTCAGTTTCCAGCTCTAGCACAAGTTGAGTCATACAAGAAATTCTTCGATGTGCCCAACTAAAGGTTTCAGCTAGAGCAGAGTTGGCAACTCCAGGGCTGGAATCCAGGTTCCTACGACAGCCCTCAACAAGCAGCAAAATTATGCCGTATTCACATTTATGTCATTAATGAGGGGGTATCCTGAAAACCTGAAACGTCTCCAGCCCTCGAGGCATGAACAACCTCGCACTACCGAATTTCATACTAACGCATTTACATGCAATCATCTGCAGTTTGTGTTAGTTGTGCAGTAATGCACATTAAGGGAGGTCATGCCAGTCCCATTTACTAGACATCATTTTGATGAATGGCATCCTAAAAAGGAATACAAGGCCTAAAAGCATGAACTTGCAGCAGGCACAGAATTACACCTATTGCTGCAGCACATATTCAAGACCATGGGGCTGGCAATTGTGGGCCCAATTTACAAGGATACCCTCGTTCTACAAGGTGGGGTGTAACAACGCTTCTGATCAAAGCATTAATGCCTTTTCAAGATGCACACAAAACCCACGAGTGCATAATCAACACCAAGCAAGAAGTGAGTCAAACACGACTATAGCAATGAGAACTTGCTCGCAGATAGTGTGATGTGGGAGTTTGTGCCCAGCCACCAAACCCCCCACCCAGTGTTACAAGAGCAAATAGTTCCTGCAGTCAGCCCTTACTATGGAAGGTGTGTGAAAAGGTTACACCAACCTAGGATTTCTAGATGTGACCAGTATATCTGCATGGGAGGCAGCACACATTAGAAATGGTTTAAAAAAGCAGATGAACCTGAGGCCCCACTGCCAACCCGAATTAGGGTCTTTACTAGTCACCATAATCAATCTGTTGTGCACAGGAATCTACAGGATCAGAGCAATGACAAACTAAATAAAAAACAGACACATAAAAAGCACAGTTGACCATCTGGGCAAATTATCGGCTGTGAAAAGCCACCCACATCGCTAGCTGTGCATTCACCACAACATATTCCACACCGACTATCAGCTGATCAACTTCAATGTAGTTACAATGAGCTATGAAAATTAACCTGAATATTAATTTCCAGAATGACGACCAGCTCCTGCTTTGGCCAAAACTGAAGTTACCCATGCATTGAAGAGTTCTGAATTTCCACACCATCTACTACAACAAGCCCTACAGTTGCCCAAGTGATAGTGATCCAACAGAGCCATGCATTGTTCAGTCATTGTTGAGAAGTTACACACATTTGTATGCAGGGTCAAAATGCTGGCATTAAACCTTTGGCTATACTTTGAAGAGCACGGCTCGCACCCTTTCAATACTTTAGCCAACAATTTGTTAATGTAGCACTCTGTTTCAGGCTCAGGTCAACGGGTCACACCATTCTACTTACCTTACTGGCTTTAGATGCCCTCCTCAAGAAGTGTATTGGCAGTGGTCGCCCCAAACTGAAGTTCAGCCCCCGTAGGATCAGCATTTCCATTTCTAAGATCTGCGCTTTGCTGTATGCATTATCAGTCATATACACAAAGTCCCCAGCCTCAGGAACATACATTTCTTCATACTTTGATGCCAAAAGTAGGGCAGTAACACCCACCAGCTGAAGCTTGTTTCTGGAAATTGGTTGGATCTGAAAGTTGAAGCAAGAATGTACATAAACATGATGAAACTATAGCCAATCAGTCTATCAGGCAGATTCTAAAATGTACTGCTTCGCCGGCCCGCCCTACTCCATCATATTGGAGTCTATCCACGAAGTCTTTGTGGAGTGTAAAGGAGACCCATGATCTCCAACCAGTAGATCGAAGCCACTGGTAGCTCGCCTGAGGCTTCCCAGTAGCTCTTAGAATCAGACACCAAAATCTCGGTTCATATTGGTGTCTGAAGTCCCTGGGTGTCTTACCCTGTCCACTCCCTCTCCTTACAGCAAACAAAAGTTGTGTGCATGGTGAGAGAAGGGGCTGCATCTGGGTTTGAAGGGCTCCGGTCAGTGTGCCGAATGGGGGGGAACAAAGCTACCGATTTGATGCGTGTGTAGAAAGATAATTTGCACAAGTCCCAGCTTGCAAGAAAAAAAAAAGTACATCCAGCAGTACATGTTGCCATTTGAAGGGACAGTTTAAGGCAGCCTTACCAATTTTATTGAAGGTTAGGATGGAATTTGATGTGATATGTCCCAATACAGGAATGCAAGCACCAATGGCAATTTTACATGTGGAAAACTACTAGCTGCACTGCAGTCTAGTATTTGGAGCACGCACTACGGCCCACGGGCATCGAGACGCTATAAGGAGACGCAAGAAGGCTTGATTCAGGGTTACATGGAAGCTGCCCAGCATTCATACCTAGTACAGAGTGTTATGTTACATACTCAGTTTCATTGACTAGAATAGGTGAAAGTAACAAGGAAGCAGACACAAGCATGGCAACAGGCACGAGGTGAGGCTCCTTCAGACAGAGCCTAGTCTTGATGGCCTGCCGGAAAGCTGCACGAGATTCGATCATCCTGATTCTGATTGGGCTGCGAGTGTGTTCCAGAAGGTCACTGCCATGGTTGGGAGGCTAGTGCCACCTGCATGCACTCTGCGTGAGGAGAACAGTGATACGATTGGAATAGGCCAATCTGGCGGGTCTAGCTGAATTTAACACATTGATTTAATTGTTTTGCACATGCAGCTCCAAAAGAAACAAACGGCCCTGGTTGAAATCCTGTATGTAGATACACCATTCAACAAACTGCTAAAGATGTACCATTTCCATTCAGTGTCCAGCATAAAAAGAAAATGTGCATCTTTAAACGGTTTGCGAATTATCTAAAAAGTAGGTAAACTAAACAATGCAAAAGGTTAGTGGCATCTTCAAAGTTGCTAATTATTTGATGACTATATACTTGAACAGTGCGATCATAAGGGGGCAGTGAATCCCGTGGCCCAGTCTGCTGTAAGATTTAAAGAAAATGCCCTGAATGTTGTGCAGCCAGTGCGATTGCCTAGCTGAATTTCAGACATAAGCATCCGTAATCCTGCCCGACAGCAGCCAAGTGCTGCTGTTGCTTCAAGCTACACCAGATTACGGAGCACTGGTTGATGGCAAGCAGCGTCAGCCTTCACCGATTGTTTTCATACAATGTGATATGCTTGACATGTTTAGGAAACAGCTACCGATAAAAATGCTTTTGAAATTATTAATACCATGCTAAATGCGGTATATGTGACTGGCATATCAGTCATACTTAAACGAAGCATTGGAAAGTCAGTACCTGCTTATGGCAGGAACTTCACCATTACAGCATGGTATTAACTAAAGCTTCAGGTGCTTTGCACTGCCTGTTCCCACCCCTTCAAAGGGGCAAATTACCAGTACCCCATCCCCCCCACCCCCCAAAAATAAATATCCCCTAGCAGTAGTTTGGCAGCAGCGTACCTGTAAAAAGCGATCCGTTATTCCAACACACATATATAGTGTTTCAGGGAGAAGCTGGAACTTGGCATGAACTTGAATGAGCCAGTCTACCAGAATTGCACGCATGCGGCCATTAACTTCTCTTCCGTCAAGATACCTTGGATACACTGGCTGCTCAAGCTACAATGAAAAAAAAATTCCATTAAAAGTATTGAAGACAAAAACACCAAATAAGGCTGCCATTAAGCTGCTGAAGGCCTCTTCAGGAGCTCTAGACCAGGCTCATCTGCACTGCTACATGACTAGAACCAAACCTATTAAGAAATGCTGCCAATACCGAGAAGTGTTTGAGCCAATGAAAAGCTAAATCCTGCTCAACTCTACAAATCAATACAGCAGACCCAAGTATATATGTACAGGTATTTAGTTCTAAAATGGTTACCTGGTGCCCAACAGCAGATCTAGGGGATTGCAAGACTAGGGCATTTCAAACACTGCAGTAGTTTACTGCCTGCATTAGTGGTTAAAGCCACAAAATCTGCAAGCAAATTGATGCAAGGCTGCTAATGACATGGCTACCAACACTGGAATTACCCCGGTAGTCACATCCCAGTGCTAGCAGGAAACAAAACTACAATGACAGCAAGCATTAGTAGTTTATAGGTTTGTTAGACCTGATCATGCAAGAGTTGCTCAACCAGTGACTAGCAACTGGCTTTGAACGCTGGGGTGGCAGCAACTTGGACACGAGTGTGAAGCTCAACCAGCAAACAAATATATGTATGCAGTGTTGTTGTTACCAGCTGTCCTCCATAAACTGGACTGGTTTACCCCCATTGAAGTGCTTAAACAAGCAGACACCAAGTGTCTTGACTTAGATGCTACCCTAACTATGTCAAAACAAGTCAACACCCTCTCGTCGTCCACATCTTACACATCCAAACTCATCTCCCCAAGTCGCAAATTCCTCACACCAGATAGCTGTGACATTAGCCAGAGCGCCAATACTATCCAAGCGCGACTACTGCAATATCCTCCTCCTTAGTTCGCACTTCCAACACCAATATAGTCAAGCTCCAAATTATGCAGAACAAAGCCCTCCAAGCCGCACTAGGCATGAAATCAGAACACATTTCCAACATTAGGAGAGACAATCACTGGCTCCCTATCAAAGCCAGGATTCTATTCAAAACTAAGCATCACACATACATGTATTGCCAACAAAGCTCCTAAATACCTCATCAATACAGTTATGAAGAAATCCCATACCAGACCCCTTTGATCCAACAATGCACACCTCGAGATCCCATGATACAAAAGAGAGAAAGAGGGGGGGGGGGGGGGGCAGTAGCTTTAAAGTCCTTGTTCCCCAGACACTGGAAAGCCCTTCCCACCATCAAGAAATCTATAATTCCAAGTTATTCAACCAATACTAATTGTACCGCGACCTCATTTCTGTTTTTTACTGTACTCCTTTATAATGCAAGATTGTATTAAATCACCATCTGTAACTATGCTGCGATACCTCCGGGTCTGGGTGTATAACAAATGGTTAGCAAACTTACTTTTTGGAGGCAGGTAAACCTGTGGGAACCTGACAAGTCCCCAAGACCAATCAGTACTGGGAGACACCCATCTCCTTTGGGGCATTCTTTTAAACTGCACACAGTGACATACAGTTGTTGTACTGTGTAAGGTGTGTACTTGTGGATGGGCAGCTGAGACTCCTACCAAGTTCCACCTTTTCCCCTTGTGCACTTATTTTATTGCAGCATATAATTTAAAGTTCCATATTCGGAAGTAATTTGCACTTGGGCCTTCCTGCCCTGGCAGGTCTCGAAATGCCATATATGGAAAAAACAGCCCCCACCCAAATCCACCCCCCCCCCCCACAATCCTCTGTTTCCCAGGGAAAGTGGCTATGTGTGGACAGACGAGCTTGCGGGTCGGTCCAGTCCATAGCCAAGCCAGTGTGCCATTCTCTTTTGCACCTTTTGATACATCGATAGCTCAGTGGTAACACGCTCATCTTGGAAGCAAGACGCAGAGCAACACAGGTTCGAAACCCAGACACCGTTAAGCGCATTATAACTAATACTTCAGTTGTGCACCCTTTTCCTTGCTTTTAACTGGTCCAGCCTTCAGCATCCCCTTTGCTCATTATCACTAGTCCCTGAAACTGTCAGTACTGAGACCATCCCTTTTGGAATTCCTGTATGTTTGTCAATTGCACAGCACCTTCATATTTTGTACCTGCCCAGTTATGGTCTTTTGTAATAAGGACAAGCTGGTGGCACCAGTAAAATGTACTCTCCATTTCACTTTTGCACTTAAGTTTACTGCAAATTGCTACTAAATGTGGCAGGCACCCAAAGACGGCAATGCAACAAGGTTTTTCATGTGCTCTTCATCATATTGCAGTTTGGCCTTCTTCCTGCCCTCCCAGGTCAGGCAATCCCATACAAGGTCATGCACTTGCCCAGGAAAGAAAGCTTTGATGGGCAAGTGAGCATGTGTGAGCCAGAGGCAGGGCCATCTGGTCCCGGTCCACATACCTTGAGGTAAAGTGTGCGTTAAGCAAGATTGCATGCAGTAACCCTGTGGGAGACTAGACAGTCTTGTCCTCTTGGTATTAGGCAACCTACCTATTGGTATAGGTCTGTACTACACAAGTTGGTAGAGTGACTGAGCAGCCAGACTTCTCAAGAGGGGTAAATGTGAGCTGTAGCATCGAAATCCACAAATAGAAGTATACACTACACAAAAGGTTTTCTAGTAAAATAATTATTTAACTGTCAGTTTAAATAAGCATTCTTTAAAAAGGGCAATGTGGAAAAAAAAAAAAAAAAAAAAACACTTCAAGACAAGCAAGTAGGTACCCTTTAGTTATGATTCATACACTTCCTACACCCTGAGGGGACTTCAATTACTAAGACAGTATTGGCCTTTATCACTTGAGGTTGTGGAAAGGAAAAGGTTAACATGTTGTCAGAGCATATGAGCACTTTTCAATCTCCCAATTTAGTCTAGATTAGATCTTTCCCAGCAATACAAGTTAAACTTATGCACCACCTGAGGGACAGTTGGAGTCAATGTCTGCAGTGAGCCAGGACAGCCAAAGTCTATTTGAACAATGTCTGAGCTGAGGCACTAGTTTGTAGAGAAACACTGTTGGGCCACAAACCGAGTCTTGTGAAAGTCAGCTAAAATGAACGCTGCAAAAAGCAGCTCTGCAAGTCTCAACTGAGAACGCAAGCTACAGACAAAATAGTTAAGTACCTATTGGTCAGGGCAGAACCTTAGGTTTGAAGAAGAGTAGCCAGCTGGCTTCTGTTCTGGTTGCAGCCTTGGAGATCCTGGGCCTCAGCTGTGGGGACAAGACAGGTAGTCTGGAGGACTCCTGCACTAAAGTTGGCGGCAGCCATGTGCTCTTTTCAGTTCAGCAGCACTGCACAGTTTCAGCTACTGGCAAATATCACCACTGCAGATCTTGGGACACTTGATAGGGTCCCTTGCTTCTAGAGTCCAGCACTTGTGAGGGGACTCTTGTTCTGCTTCAGAAGGGTACTCCGGCTCTTCGGTCTGGCTTAAAAACATGCACTCGATTACGGATTTATCGACCCCTGGCACTCGGTTCCAGCAGCAGCAAAGAAATACAGCCAGTTGGGGACGGTCCTCCATCAAAGCTAGTTAGTCTTAGGGTTAGTTGGTTCCACCAAACCAAGGGAAGAAGTCACCCATTCTAGGGCTGCGCTAGTCGATGTGGCATTGGAGTTTCAGCACTGCAGCAGGCCTTCACTGGTCCAGGATATTGCAGCAAGATTCATTCATCAGATGTTGCGTCCAGTGGTAGATGTCTTCAGTCCAAGAAGCCTTGCCTTTTATACAGGTTTCTCCCATTCATGCACATCCTAGCTGTCATTCATACAGCAGGGTGAATGTCGTGCAAGGACAGCCAGCCAATCAGCACTGGGTGCATTCAGGTGACCAAGGAGACGAAGAACTGAGTTTTAGGCACCTCCCTCGCTCCCTGCCCTGCCAGACACACTGGAGCCAGAGGCAGGTTTCAGTACGGAAGCCCACCAAAGGCAAAGTGAACAAAAAAGGTTAACCCTGGTTTGATGCACTGAGTAAAACCCAAGAAAGACCTCACTAACAAGAAACTGCAAAAAAGACGGGCCATTTTTACACATTGGTCACCCATGGCTGCTATACTGCAGCTGAGGATTCAGCTTGTGGTAAAACTGAAATCACCTATTAAAAGTAGTAAGGGTAACAAAAAAAAAAAAAAGTTACATGAGTAAGTAGGAAAAGGGGCTACCAAGTAACCACCCCCCAGCACTCCACCTAAGATGGGGGTGCTGAACCAACAGAGGAACGAAGTAAAGTCAGTCACTTCACTACTCTTGGGAACAGCAGTTCACTCAAGGTATTTAAAGGCATGGTCTAGTAAAAAATGTTATTTAAAAAATAGATAGGCAACATAAAACAAATACTAGCATTCTCTTTTTTAAAACTTCCTATGTAAAATTTTGAGCTATTCAAGCAAAAGCAAGCACATGGGCGCATCCATTTTGTGAAATGGATGCCCTCCTGTGCTGGCTTTTGTGGCACTAATGAAGGAAAAGCCAGCCAGCTGTAGTAAACAAAAGCTACCGCTGGGTGGCTTTCCCTTCATTAGTGCTGTACGTGGAGGACGGGGACCGGAGACCAGAGCAGGAAAGCTGCAGCTGAATCTCGGTAAGTGCTATTTTTTTTTTTTTTTTTTAAAAAGCAATAGCTGCGTTTTTTTTTTTTTTTAGTTTTCCGGGCTGGAGGAGCCCAGAAAAAGAAATAAAACCACAGCTTTAAAAACGTTGTATTTGTTTGCGGTCGCTTTTGAAGCGACCGCAAACATAAATACAACGTTATTGTGTTGGAAAACGCTGCGGTTTTTCTTTCCAAGTTTCTCAGCCTCCTCTGGCTCGGAGGAGCCTGAGAATCTCAGAAAGAAAAACCGCAGCGTTTTCCAACACAATAACGTATTTATGTTTGCTGTCGCTTCAAAAGCGACCACAAACAAATACAACGTTTTTAAAGCTGCGGTTTTATTTCTTTTTCTGGGCTCCTCCAGCCCGGAAAACTAAAAAAAAAAAAAAAAACGCAGCTATTGCTTTTTTAAAAAAAATAAATAGCACTTACCGAGATTCAGCTGCAGCTTTCCTGCTCTGGTCTCCGGTCCCCGTCCTCCACGTACAGCACTAATGAAGGGAAAGCCACCCAGCGGTAGCTTTTGTTTACTACAGCTGGCTGGCTTTTCCTTCATTAGTGCCGCAAAAGCCAGCACAGGAGGGCATCCATTTCACAAAATGGATGCGCCCATGTGCTTGCTTTTGCAAATTTTGAGCTTGAATAGCTCAAAATTTTACATAGGAAGTTTTAAAAAAGAGAATGCTAGTATTTTTTTTATGTTGCCCATCTATTTTTTAAATAAAATGTGTTACTAGACCATGCCTTGAAACCTCATGAGGAATCCAAAAAGGACCTCTGACACTGCACTGAAGGTGCAGTGTGTCAATACAAAAGTAGATGCTTATGGAGTCCAAAGCATATTAAAAATACGAGTGTAATACAAGCCAAGATTCCTACAAAGAGCAGCCTGCTGACAGGATAACTTCTGCAGTGGACCACCATTCCCTTCAGTGAAGCCCTACCCCTCTGCCTGAACTCCGAAGACCAACATCAGTGCGTCAACCTGTGGATTAGTGGGACCAACTAGGCAACATCTCCAAAAGCACCTTCAGAAGTGTCCCTGGATGGACCTCACAGGCTACTTTGAAGCAGCCGTGGCTTGAACTAATCACCAGTTTGTGCCATTCTAAAAATGTCAGCATCAAAGGCATTACTGTAACTGCTTCTGCAACCATACTCTGAAGATGGCCTATTGCTGCCTGCAAGTGGCACCTGGTGCTGGAACTAATCTTCGTTCATCCTGTGAAGTGCCCTGAAGGAGTCAGCATTCTTCACATGGGTCAGGTATCCTAGCGCCTGGCTAGCCAAGAGAGGAGAACTTACCAGTCTTATTCCTTCCCCAACTACAAGCCCAATACATCCTTTGAGAACACTTTCCCTGAAGAAACTTGTAATGGAACTTGTGTGGGCACTAGGCCCCATATATCCTAGGGCTGGACTTAGAGGGCATTGTGATTGTATGCATGCCATCTGTGCTAGCTTACTTACCAAACTAAGGCAATGTATATGGTTGAGTGACATTACAAACTGCTATTTCCAAGGCCTAATAAATAGTTGCTTTTTGGACATTGACTATTGTGTGGACTAGACCACTTACTGCTGAGCGCAAGCCTTCACACTGCTCCTTCTTTGGTTTGGTCCAATGACCAAGACTGCCTGTACACCATTGCCTCCCAAATATCTCCACCGGTTGATTTTTAGAAATCCACTTTAACACTGGGCAGACGTAGCACCTGTCCCAGATTGGACAGCAGGTCAATTTTATTAGCAGAGATCCTTACCACAAGTGGACTTGGGAGCAACAAGTCCACATCATAAAAAAAAAGTAGCCATGTGACAGATTATTCAACAAAGACCAAGCACATCCAGCTGCTGACCAAGAGGACAACCATTGTAGCCAATGAGCATTGCCTCCAGTGAAGCCCTGCTACTCTACAGATCCAGATCTCCACAAAGCCCTACTCAGTGCTTAGATGCGCCCCCCGCGCCCCCACACACACACACACACACACACACACTTGTGGGCAGAACAATGCCCATTTGAGGATCTGCGCCCATTGGCTACCTGGCCATTTGCGGTTCCAAGTTCAGCACTTCAACCACAGGAAGCATGTGCGATGGACAGGCATCCTAACAGCATGAAGGAATTCAATTCCCAAAAATCATTCTTCATAGTGAAGCACAGCAAAATTCCCCAAGCACCCATTTTTAAAAAAAAATACATTTCAAAAGCACATCAGATAGACGACATTACCACATTTAGCCTATTCAGTTTAGTACTCCACTTACCCAGCTTAGTTTTACTGCTCGTAGTCTAGCACAAGCGATGTTGTTTTACCTGATACTGCATTTAGCCTACTGTGACCCCAATGCCCGTCACCTCCAGACTAATAATACAAGCCAATTGTGTGATTAGCAGATCATTGCTTCAAGCCTTTAATGGTATTTTAAAGCATAATGACCCCTACACACTAATTTATACTAGCGGCAGCTCCGTGCAGATTTGCACTCTGGGCCCACCCCAATACTATTGTTAGCACAGCACATCCAGTACCAGACCTCCTGCTTGTTCTGCACTGCACACCCAGCCCAGTGCCCCTCAAACCGCACATTAACTTGTTCAGACCATTACCATACCTGTGCTGTTACCCATCATCTTGTACAGTCAAGCCCATGACCACCAAACACTTCTTCCCAGTCATACCTCACTTTCACCATAGTTATGCTAGCCTGGCTATTTCTCACCATATTCCCCTACTGTATTGTGCCGGATAAGACTCCCTGCTCAGGTAACCATCTATTGGTATTCAGAGACTGTCCCCCTAGACTAGCATGCCCCAGACACCATCCCATACCAAACGCCCTTCCTTCCACTTAAGACCACCCCCCTAAATTTCCAACCAGCCATAACCACATCACTAGTCTTACTTCAAGCTCTCCCCTTAGAGAGCTCATACGTTTCAACCAAATAACAGACCATGTGCATGCCCCCAAGACCTCTAGAGCTATCTAGCCCATTGTTGGAATCAACAGGAGCCTTCGCCTCCGATCTCACACCAAGCACTCCCATATTCAGCACAATGACTACATCTAAATAAATAACAAATAAAAAGCCACTTTCTACCCAGACCACCCCCACCCCGCCCCCATCCCCTGACACCTAAAAGCATCAAAACAACTGATGAAAGCCATCGACCAGTTTTAAAAGTGTTCTCATCAACGCTTGGTCAAAGCTTATGCTATTGAAATTCATGACCTAATCACCGAACAAAATCTGGACATACTGGTTATCACAGAATCCTGGCTACACCAAGCCTCTGGTCCACTACTCGCACTAGCCATACCGCCAGACTACAACATATTCAGAACAGACAGAACTCACACCACAGGAGGTGGTGTAGCCATCATAGCGAGAGTAATCTACAACTCAGATCCAGTCCCAGCGAAGACATTTCAGGCTATGAACTGCTGCTAGTCGCCGTAAACGAGAGCCACCATCAATGTTGTAGTAATATACAGAACACCTAGTAATAAATAGCAACCCTGAAATATCACACTACTTCTTACACCCCTCAAACCCAACACCAAAAGCATCCTCCTTGGAGACCTTAATCTAGGGTTCAACAATGACCTAGACCACAAAGCTGCAACCTTATACCTAGCACTCCAAGATATGAACTTCACACAATTAGTGAACGCACCCACACAGCTCAAGTGTAGAACCCTGGATTGGATACAGTCTAACATCAGCCTAAACATTGACTCAGTCACCCCTCTCGGACAGATCACTTCTGCATAAAATTATTTTTTTGAGGGAGGAACCCATTCCTCAAAAGAACAAAACCGTGGAAACCATTGAAGCCAGAAAGCCACGCAAGCTAATGTCACCCCCAACTCTGAGCAAAACTCTTGAAACTAATCTAGTCATTAGCAACGACCCCAATATCATTGCATACTACCATAAATGCCACACCATCACCATTGATAAAGTAGCACCTATTCCATCTAACACGCCGAACTGACAAAGTACCACTCATGGTTTGACGATGAGCTGGTCTCTTGAAGAACCAAATGCTCCTGCGAATATGCCTACTTAAACCACACCCCGGAGTCAACTAAACCTTACAAGGATGCTAACAAACTACAAAACAGCCGTCCTCTCCCACAAAGCCAATGCATTTAACACACGTATCAGCAATGCCTCAGACTCGAAAGAACTTTCTGCTATTCTCAGAGAATTAGAAAATCCCACCCCCAGTGCTCCCCCCACCAACTCCAGCAAAGAATGGTGCACCATGATTTCAACAAGCTATCGCAGCCAAAATAAAAAAGTTCCCACCGACACTGCCATCCCCAACTCCTTATTCCACTTCCACTTCCCCCCCATTGATCAACACCATTTCCAAACTCAAAGCTTCCAACTGCAAAGGTGACAGCGTACCAGCCAAAACTAGTGAAAGCCTGTGCAACCACCCTTACCATCACTAACTTCATCAACTCCTTCTCTACCAACAAAGTTCCAGCTAAAAAGCAGCCTGGGTCACCCCCGCTACTAAAAAAACACAAAATGGAAATATCGGCCAACAACAACAGTCTACCTCCTCAAACTCAGATAAAATAGCTTACACCGGTTCAATCACATCTCGAACTGAACCAGCTAATCAGGCTTCAGACCCAACCATAGAACCGAAACAGGACTCCTGGACCTAAAAATCCAGATGAATACCAGAGACTCGGAAAAACTTTTCATTCTATTGCTGCTAGGCCTCTCTGCAGCCTTCAACCTTGTTGATCACAATAAGCTGTGCACATCACTATCCAATGATTAACTTCTCAAATGACGCTACTCTGGGTAAAATCTTTCCTTGCCAAGCAAGCAGAGCGTCTATAGGGAAGGAAGCTGCCGACCACATTCCAGTTCCCCTAGGAGTAGCCCAGGGCTCTTGCAATCTCCCCAACACTTTACAACGCAAACAAAATCCTTTTCTCTGCTCTTGACGATATGGGTGTCTTCTATACTAACTTTGCAGATGACACCCAGATCCTCATACCCATCTCAGGGAACTATGACCAGGACACTTAATCAACAAAATATACTATCATCCAGAACTGGATGGCACTCAATAGCCTAGGTCTTAATGATGAGAAGACTGAAATCCTCATAGTAGGCTCACCATCCAAAATAGCAACCCTTCATGTAGACTAACATAGATGGTACCCGGATACCAGTTCTCAAACAGGTCAAAACATAGGCGTATATCTGGACGCTAACCTCACCATGACCAAACACATTAACACATCAGCCACGGCTTACACTTCTAAGTTGATTGCACTCAGTCAATAATTCTTGACACTGACTAACTGCCTCACTCTAGCTAGAGCCCTGATACTATCTAAGCTTGATTACTGCAGCATGCTACTAGGCACCTCCAATACCAATCTCTGCAAACTACAACTCCTGCAAAATAAAGCATTATAGATATCAAAAAGAGAGCACATGTCCAAGATCAGGAAATATGTCCACTGGCTCCCTATCAAAGCCAGAATCACCTTTAAAACTCTGCACTGCGCATAAATGTGTCTCCAAAAAAGCCCTTACATCTGAACACCCTTAAGAAAAAACTAAAACATTGAGATCCAATGACAACTTCTAGTTTTGTTGTAGCTGAGGTGACACTAGAGCAGGGGGCAGCAGTTTCCTTGTCCTAGCACCTAAACATTGGAACTCCCTCCCCACCAACATCCAAAAAAGAAATCTCCTTTCACAGCTTCAAAAAGCAGCTAACGACCTGGGTTGTTCAACCAATACTAGTAGACACTGCATATCGGATACTAGTGCAACCTCACTGTATAAAAACTTACATTATTTGTAGGATGTACTGCTTGTAAAATATGTTTAAGCTCTTTAATGCAAGACTAATTACCAAGCTGTCTGTAACCACGCTGTGATAACCCAAGGTCTGGTCATGTACCAAATGAAAATAAATGCGCAAGTCCATGAATCTGCAAAGGAATGCAAACAGTTCATACCTCCAACTGTCTGAGATAAAGAAATATATCCTTCACATAGCCAGAGCACTGCTGAGGGTTGTCATCCTTGTCAATTTCCTCTATGTTGATCAAGGCACCAGAGAATGCTTGACACAGCTGTTCCTCATCCATGGATACATCTTTTGATGAAGTGTGGAGTACCTAGGCACAAGGCAAAAGTAGTCAGTCGACAGACAAATACCATTCACCAAAACCAGTCTGTGCACCTACACAAAGTAAATAGAGTGCAGATTGGTTTACATCTAAAATTACAGTGCAACAAGGGCCCACTTACACTTGTATTTAAGGGCCCTGAATGTGCAGCACCAGTAAGCTAAAGTTAGTGGGCTTACAATGCAACACGAATTTTGAGTCTCAGCGGAGCACATAACATGGTGTTAAGCAGGAATGGACATAGTAACACAGACTAACGTGTAGCCCTGAACTACACAAGTTGGGAGTTTGACTGAGCAGCCAGGCTTCTCAAGAGGGGTAAATGTGAGCGGTAGCAATGACATTTGCAACTACAAGTAACATTTATTCAACATCAGTTTTTAAATAAGCTTTCTTTACAAAGAGCAATTTGTATAACAAATATAATATACTTTTCCAGACTCAGCATACGTAAATGGATACTCAAGATGCTTGCAACACTTCCTACACCCAGAGAGGAAGTCATTCACAAGGACAGTAATGGCATTTATACATCACTAGTACACTTGCAGATTTGGTGGTTGCAGAAGGGGAAGAAGAAAAAAAAAGTAAACAGGTTCTTAGGGCATGCAAGTATACTTACATCTTCCAATGAAGTCTAGCAAAAACACAATAAGTCTGAAGGACAGAAAATATCAAAGTCAATGGACTAGAAGATTCTGCAGGGAGCCAGGACAGCCAAAGACAATTGAGAACAGTCTTGGGAGCTGAGGCACTAATAAGTTAGTGAGTGTAGAAAATCATTGTAGGGTCACAAGCTGTTACACTTGTGGAAAGCAAAGTTGAAATGAACTCAGTAGCCACTGCAAGTCTCATGGAGAATAGCAAAGCTAAAGACACTAAGCCAAGTACCCAAAGTCTGAACAGTACCTCTGGTTTGAGTGGTCCAGCTGGTTCGTCCTGTTGCAGCGATTCAGATCCTGGGTTCCTGAAGCCTCAAGTCGTGGCGATAAGGACAACATCTGGAGGACTCTTGCAGCAGCAAATGAGCCTGTAGCTGCCACTGACCTCTTTTCGTTATCAGTGCTTTTTCAGCAGGCAGTAAACAGCACCACCACAGATCTTGGATACAAGTGGGGCTTCCTTCACTCCAATACCTGCACTCGGTGAGGGGACTAGCTCGGGTCATCCTTCGTAGACTCCTGGAGTTTGTCAGTATTGCAGACGTTCGCTCCAGTATGGATTTCTCAAACCCTGGCACTCGGTTCCTGCAGAAGCAGAGAAGTACAGCCAGTCGGAGGAAGATGGTCCAGTGAAGTTTGTCTCAGGGTTAGTTGGTCCCACTAACCAAGGGAAGAAGTTGTCCCTGCCGGAGCTGCTCATCAATCAGAAAAAGGAGTTTGGCACAGCTGCTGGGCTTCACTGGGCAATTAAAAAGTCCAGGATGCAGCACGTTTTTTTCCACAGGTTTTCTTCCCAGTGGTCGACTGCCTAGTCCCAAAAACACTCCTTTTAAGCTGGTTTCTCCCATTCATGCACAGCCTAGGCCATCATACAAACAGCAGGGTGGCTGTCCTGAAAGACAGCCAACCAGTCAGAACTGGCTGCCTTCAGGCATTCCTATAGACAAAAGACAGGCGAGTTGTAACCCAACTAACTGGAGCCAAAGACGGGTTTCAGGACTGAAGCCTGCCAAAGGCAAAACAAACTAAGGTCTCAAACATGGCTTGGTGCACAGGGTAAAACCCAGGAAAGACCACAAACTATACTGCAGCTGAGTCTTTAGTCTGCGGTAGAAAAGCATAATGGTAGGAAAAATAACTACTGCCACCAGCCATTTAACATAGTGAGGGTAACACACAGGTAGGATAAGGGGCTACCAAGTAATCCCGCCTCCCCCTCCAGCACTCCACATAACATGGTGTGTTCTGGACCTACAAAGAGAATGAGAAAAGTAATTTATTCACTTTACAATTCTTGGGAACAGTTCACGCAAGAAAAGGTATTTAAACCTCATGAGGAAATTATTTGTCATCATTTCTGTCACCATACAAAAGGTAGATGCCTATGGAGATTGTCAGACTCCAAAAACAAAGGAAACATAATCCAGATCCGGTCAAAACACGTGGGGCAAAAGGTCTCACGCTAAAGTCCAGCAAAAGAGCTTGGGGTCTCTATTAGCACAGACATGAGAATTCTCCTAACACTTGGTTACTTAAAGAGCAGACGAATCAGACAGCTAAAGCAGAAATAAGTAGACCCAAAGAGGGATCCATTCCTGTAGACCTAAAGATGCGTACAACCTCATGCTTGGGATAGATTTGATCATAACAGCTTGCAGGCCACAAGGTCCGGCTGTGCACGCCCAGCATTTAACAGCTTGGTGTGCTGCAGGAAGTCCCACATATTGCTAGATGTGGTCAGGATTACTTACTGACCTCTGCCAAAAAACGGATCATTATCTCAGTGATTGACATTAAGGAAATCATATTTACACTAGCATTCAAACTGGGGTAACCTGGTCTGCTCAACTCACTCAGTTCTCCCAACAGGAGCAAGAAGGAACTTTAAGGTAAACCATGGGTCAGTAATGAGGCAAGTGCTTCATTTAAGTCGGAGAGGGAGGATGGTATTTCAAATAACCCGCCTGTGGTGACTCGTGCCATGGCTTTTGTATTTATAGGACATTCACGTTTTATCTTCTGGTTAATTCCCAAAAACACATTTTAGTTTTAATGGATAGTGAAAGTAGGATATGCACCAAGTGCATTCCAGGTTAATCTGCAAACTAATCATCCACACCCTTGCCAGATTTTCGTTAGTGTGACTTGTCTGGAATGTATGATGGGGTATACCCATAGCATGTGCTCTAGGGTGCCCACAAGAACACATTCTCCAGCAGTCAGGAGGAGTTAAGCCCATAGTAGAGCAATATATGCAGTTGTGCAAAATTACCTAGTTAAGCAGAACAAGCTCAATCGAGAGAATTCAAAGAACAGGACAAGCTCTAGGGCAGGGGGCAAAAATTAGTTGCAAGCTACTAGCCAGCCACTTGACGCCTCTTCCATACATACTGCACCCCATTTCTTACTCGTCCAAGAGCCAATATCACTAGCCAATGGAGTGCATGTTCGGCACTATGGTCAGTGGAATTCATAGTTATGCCTAGGTCTCCATAGAGTAGGGAGGACAGCATTATGCTGGGCTCTCAATGGCTTGGAAGCTGGAGAACATTAAAGCCAAGAGTAGGCATGTACCCAAGGTTTCCCAAATAGAACATCGTACTATAGCATGGGTGTTTGGCCATCACATTACGGAACTAGGTCTTACACACACCCCACTCTGGTTTAGTGAGCATCTAGTTTCCAAGAAAAGTAAGGGCCCCCATTCCTACACCAGGCAACTGTAGGTTTCCTAAATTCTTTGGTCTGGGATTGTCTATTCTGGTCTGCCAAGGTAAGTGCCTCCCAAACGGAAAGGGTGACATAACACTTCTATTTTTGTAAGACTGCATGCCAACATTTTATGTTAATGGAATGCCCAAAATAGGAGACGTCATGCCAACATTTTATGTTAATGCCTACACTAGCGTGGCATTTGATCTCAGACAGTATTTTAATGACGTGGCAAGGGCTCCTCAGAATTGCCCTATTTCCATAGAGCACCAGCTTGCCTTGGAATCCAATGCTAGCCTCCTGTGGCCCACACTATTTGGACTGCTTGGTAGCGGATACAGTGCCAACCCATCATACCACTTGTCTGCAGTCTTTACCATTCACACTTTTAGGTTTCTAGATGAATCTTCTGGTGCCCATTTTAAGCTGGCGCAGCAATTGGATTCAGGGGAGGGGGGTGAATTGGAAACTGGGCTGCATCATTTAGGTAGAGTTAAAACCAGTGCATTTGCAATGGAGGGGCAAACATTCCAGCAGGCTAGATCCAACAGCAAGTTATTGTAGTTTAGAGAATATTTTCTGCCAGTTAGCAAAGACATTAACTCCCAAGATACCATATCGAATCTCTGCAATTTGAAGGGTGCACCAACTCCAGGACCCTATGGTGTATTTACAGGCACTCCTTTATCAAGAGTCGCTTTACATCATGTGACCAGGTGATGCTTTAAGGTGTAATCTAGTTTTTTTGTAAAGGCAGGTCTGACGTGAGTACAGACAGCATGCAGGTAAATTCTGGGTTTCCTACCCCCTCACCAGCCGTCACCTGCGCAACCATTCGAAGTTGGCAGCAAAAGGTTCTATTGAAAGTGTGTAGAATATGGGTGTGGGGGGGTGGGAACACCCTTACCTCACACCCATATATAGTGTTAGAAGGAAGGGGGTAATCCATTCACAACAGAATCTTTGCGAGTGCAGATGCCAAATTTCAATAGGAAATCAGTCCAAATGCACATGGTCAAAAGCTTTTTGGCATAGTGGACAATATATTTAATAATTTCTTAAATTGTCCTCTACATTTTTTCTACACCAAAAGAACCTTTCCTACCTCTGTTCCCTGTCCCGAGAAGCTTTTGGGCACAAGGCCACAGACAACATGGGGATTGGGCTTACAAGTTAGTGTTCCTTACTGTATAATACTTGCCACCTTTAGTGAATTAAATGAATGCATTTCTACAAACCTATAGTCACTGTCAACTTGTGTGATATTACCTGCTTGATTTCAATGTACTACTGTTTGGAAACATAAGTAGTTTTGTACTGCCCGTTTTATTTTTTTATTTTTTTTGATGGAATCGGCCTTTGCATGACTATGCTCTTGAAATGGGCAGCAGGTCGCCTTGTATTGGGCTTCTGCGGTGCTTCTGCAGCTCTGGAACCGCCTAGGTACTCGTGAGATGGCTCCATTCAAATTTTGTCTTGGAACTGGTTGTTCCCACTAGCCAAAGGGAAGGAGTCATCTTCGGAGCTCCTGTCGCACAGAAAATGGGGTTAGGACAGCTAGTCATTTCAGTGTTGTAGGGTCTGCAGGTGTCTGGTTGTCTTCGGTTACTTTTGCTTCCAGTGGTCGACTTGCTTTTCACTCCAGAAGCATCACCTTTTTATACAGTTCAGTGCACACCTGCATCTCTCAGCATTTTACAGAAAGAGGCGTGTGGCTGGTCCTCCTCTGGTATTACTGCCAAGGCAAAACCCACACATTAACCCCCCCCCCCCCCGACCCCCAGAATGGTAGAATAAGGGCTAACAACCAATGTTAGTAATGGAAAAAAAAAGGGGCAACCCCAAGTTGGTACTTGGGTGCTCCTATTGTGCAATACGAAGGCTATGGACATAGCTGCGCTGCCAAACCTAAACAATAGTTGGTAGTACACATCTACTGCCAAAACTAGGAGCTAGTCTGACTAAAGTCACAGGAGCAGGGGTGGGGGTTAGGGGGATACTAGGTATCCTTTTGGCACTCCACTGAAGTTTTGGTAGAGATGTAAAGTATCTGTTCTTAAGAACGGTAGTCACTTGAGGATATAAGAAAATGATCTCAAAGGCGGACCCTAAGGCTCCCCAGCATCACTGCCGATAAGGAGCTGTGTGCTGCATTGTAAAATACAGATAACTTTAAGATCTATGAAGCAGACAATGCCATAGTATAGGTAGAATACAACAAATGGAGTTCCAATAGACCAAGCCCACAAGAATGAGTGGAAAAAGGCTCCATTCTTTCAGCTCCAGAAGTCCAGCAAAAAGTGCTGCTGGTCTCACTGGCAGAGTGGACAGAACATCTAAAAATGATCTCCCTAACGCTATGCCTCTGATTGCAGGAAAGACTTGCATCATGCCAAGAAGTTGACAATTCAGAGGCCTCCCATAGCAAAGCCCAACAAAGTAGACCAGCCCAGGACCACCAGTGAGCTTCAACTTCCAATAAAAGATTGACGTCATGCAGGCTTGGACTCTATGGTAAAATAAATGTCTTGCTAATAAAATGGAGGGGTTGAATAGCTTAAAGGAATTCAACCTAATCTTTGAGGCTTCAGTCCCAACCATAATTTTACATTAAATACCAACCACGTTCTACCCAATCCATCAAAACTCTAGCCTACCAAAAACCTCATGATTTTTCCCCATGTAACCTCATCACTCGATGGTACTAAAGATTGAGGCCCTCAATTGCTGGCTTGGAAAGGCACTGTGGAGCTATTGAAGAGTACTGTTGGTAATGAGTTGGGAGAAATTGCAGCTTAAGCCTCAGGCTTTTGGCAAAAAAAAGAACTAGTCAAGTCCCAGTGTTGGCCTAAAGTTTAGGATGCTTCAAGGAAAAAAATCCTACAATACAGCTCTGTCTGCTATGCCTGACTCGCTCCCATAATGAACTAGATACTGGTTGCAGCTATTCTACATTATAATAAGCCATGTTCGAAAACCTTCTCCTTCCATGGTCTACATTGCACACTAAAATGCAGGCTAAAGCCTTAGGGTTCACCAATGAGCAGCTCCATGTACTGCTCAAAACTTTGAGGCCCCAGCTGACCGCTATTAAAGTTCATGGTTGCATTTTGAGCGGATTCCCTCATGACCACAGGGTGCGCTCCCTCTAATGTGACCCTATTTCCACAATCCATAATGTGTGGCTCCCTTTTTCCTCGAGTCTTCCTTTGCTTGGTTATCTTCAGGAGGTGAGATCAAGGAGGGCACTGCAGGGACTCTAGTTGCGGCCGTGTCTTAAACACATTCAGGAATAATTTTCAGTACATGATTGGAGCAATGGTGCACGTATTCTCCACTGCAAGGCAGATGTAGACACCTTGCGTCAGCTTTTAGCAAATCGAAGTCTGCTAGACTCCGTACAGGGCCTGATCAAGCCAATTAAAAGGCGTCGGAAACTGCAAGGGATCAAAGATTATGTTGCTTAGTTACAGGAAATGCACCTGGGCAGAGAGGCATTGTTAAAATCTGCGAGATTGGTTGGGCTGTTTTTCCTTACAACAAAGGGGTAATCATCCTCTGCCACAAACTTGATATTGCACAATAGATCCCGCATCTGAGGGGTTGTCCCACCTAGTACCCTAATGTTTACAGTTGCCACTCACCGGTAATCCCAACTCCTTTACATGCCTTTGCGGAAAAAATGTCGCAGTTGGTCTGCAGTTTTACCATTGTGAGGTAACTTCTGTGTCCACCACTCTTGATGGGCACTCTGGCTCCTCTGCACAACATTATTCTCATAACGCAGCAAGAGCTATTGGGGAACTAATGAAAGGTATGCAGTACATAGATGTATGATTACTGCACAATCTTCAGATATTCCCATGTAGGAATGTGGCTCACCTCATCACCTGCTAGAACATATTGTTGGAAGTGATCCCATTTCTCCCGCTCCATCACATGACCATGTTCCAATTACACTGACAGACAGAAAACACCTCTGCGCTGAGGTTCTTGGAACACGCTGATGGCATTACTCAAGGGGGCTGTGATCAAAATGCTGGGAGTTCAAGGCCTTCCTACATGCTATTTGGATGTCTGCTTGGCACTTACGTTCCAGAATTGAATCATAGGGCCTTGTGCTACCCAGATATATTCCATCAGTTAAGGAAGGACCTATAGAGTTGGCTTGCACAAACCCCCCCCCCCCACCGCACCACCCCCTCACTAAAGTCCAAATGCTTAATGAAGTCTAACTCTGTGGCTTTCGTGAAGTCTGTAACAGAGCAGGGTTATTACAACTGCATACAGAGGAAGGCAACCTTGTTTAAAAAAAAAAAAGTTCGTTTGACTTTTTTAGACGATATGTTGGGTCACCAGAATGTGACTTCACAACCATAGATTTAGTGTTCTTAGATCTAGACCATCCTAAACGCAGATGTCCCACCCCTTATTTGTACTTGCCAAGGTAGCAGGGTTTGCTATATATCTCTATGGTGCCTAGTGGAGCTGATAGTTTTGCATTTGCTCAGTCCTTGAAGAGGCACAACTGCCTGAATACTTAACCAGGAAAAGATCAATCGCTGTGTGGGTGGCATTGCCCTAATTATTATAAACCAATGTGAATGTGCTAGCCGAATGTTTGGCATCCAGGTGGTATGCCAACATTGGTGCACTCGGATTAAACTAGTTTTATTACAGGCAAGAACTTGGGAGACAATTTTACAATACCGACAATTTTCTGTGAAAACCACAATTGTTTCTAAAGGTTGTTTATTTTAGGGGAGAGAGGGGCAGTTGTAGCGAGTACACGCCTCCGACTTCCCATTTGATGAGAAGTCGACTGGCGTCATTAAAGTAGTTTTTCCCTCCCATGCATACACTAGAAGATGGGGAGGAGCTGGAAATGCAATGCAGATTCTGGCCGGGTCCAGGAGAAGTGTAATCCTTGACAAAGAAATGCAGCAGGCCTCTTCAGGACCTTACCAGACAGAGGAAAGTTGGTTTGATCAACAGTCACCACACATGGGTTAACAGCAGGCATCTCCAGTTGTGGTCGAAAACAGACCAAGAGCCCTGATGCTGGAAAGTGATGTGTCATGAACTGGCGACCAACAAAGTTGCAAATGAAACCAGCGACAGTGCTCTCGAGTTAGCGCAAGATTGAGCTGGTCGGTCCATCAGGTGGTCCAGAGACCATTCCAAGAGGTTCCTACAGCTGCATGCAGAGAAGGCACCAAGACTGGTTGGTCCCACCAGGCCATGGGTCAAAGCACCACAGAAGACCTCAGATAGTCCAGCAGGGCTTCACAAGGAAGGGTAACCTTCGAGAGTTGTCCAAGGATGAGTGATCTGCTCTTTTACATGGGATGCTGACCTGCAAGGCTGATCTTAAGAAATGGCCGTAGGAATCCTGGCTAGAAGCAAGACCAAGAATGGCAAGGATCTGCACCACGCAAACAGTCAGTGGCCCAATCAAGGACCACTGGATTTTAATCATGCATGTACTCCAGACACTTGCACCACAGATGGAGTGGGACCAGACAGTCCGACCCACTTCCTGCGTTCACACAGGTCATGCACTAGCCAGCAAAGACAGCAGCTTTCCTGGGCAAACATGACCACGTAGCATTTCCTGACCCGAGCAAGGTTGCCAAGAAACAATATGGCCAAAGTAAAATCGAAATATCTAGTGGCACAGCCATTTTAGGGCACTAGCAAGGTTATTTAAGCCCGAGGCCATCAGGGCTTATGCCCTGATGCCCTTGGGCTTAAATAACCTTGCTAAGTAGCCAGACCGGGTGGTCACGAACATGCAAACTAAAATTACAGCAAAAATGGTTTAAAAAAATAAAAACTGCCACCAGTAGGCACAGAAATATACCAAGAGTAAAAATGTAGAGTGATCTAAAGTATCCCACAAGTAGAGACAAAAAAGGGAAGCAGTTTTTGTATGAACATGTTTTGTAAAAAAATACACAATACAGTTTAGTCTTTACATGAACCACCAAGGGGTGTGTTCTGTAGAATTGGTAGCAGATAAAAACCCAGCTTACCGTTTGAAGTGGCTCCTGCACGGTTTTTGGCAGAGCAGGTTTTGTTCTCACAGATATAGGTTTGCAGGCAACTGGTTGTGCTTTAACCGGTACTTTTAAATGCTAGGATAAATATAGTACAATTATTCTGCGCACAGCGTTTTCTATGAAGAGAACAAATTAAAAGCTTCTGCACAAAGTATCGATGTACTAAAACGTGCTCAGCATACAATTACTTTTATTCTGCATTTACATGCAAACATTACTATTTATTTGGTTTTAAGAAACCTTCAGAGCAATTCACAAGACCGGCATGTACTACATCTAAACATTAACGCATCTAAACATTAACAATGTGTTACTTTGACGAAAACGGAGCAAAGATAAAGAACCAAAAGTGTACACCTACGAGTAGTAAGGCGGTCTGAACAAACATTGGACACAGAAAGGAACCCTACCCCCACACTCACTTAGTATTGAAAATGCTTCTGGAGATTTGGGTATAGTTGGACTATGAAGAAAGTTGGGTACTGAAATATTAGTCCTAGTTTGCATATTCAGGCTATAGGAACAGAGGTAAGGTTTGACGTCACTAAACAGGGGCTATATTTGCAGAGCAAAATACCTTATTTGGGCAAACGGATCAGAGAGTCAGTGCTTTTTAAAAACTATTAGAATTAGATTGATTCAATTGTCCAGAGAGAAAGCCTGGAGTGTGAGATTTAAACAGCATTTTGTTGCGGCCTATTCATTTTTTGACCTTATTCCATGAATATGTGATGTACTGTCCATGTCGCCTGTGTACAACAGTGTCATTGTATTGAAAAGAGGGCTTGTGGTGGAGTCGAAAGAGCAGCATTTGTCATTTATGGAAGGTTATCATCAAGATTTAGACGGTATACCGTTTTACGAAACATAAAGGGAAAATAAAACCACATATTTTAAGAGTAGAGTATATGTGGGGGGGGAGAAGAGGGGGCGTTCAAACAAAAAGCAACATTTTTCCGTCAAGTGTCACTAAAAATGTTGCGTCATTATAAACACATGGATCCCAAGTGTCAGACCAAAAAGGGACTCGCTGCAGAAGCAGGCCTCGTGGGTCAGTACTCTCCATTACCAAGTATGGATGTACACCAATCATACTTACGAAATCTCGGTTTGAAGATTTGCAACTTCACCTATACCATACCAATGCGGCTGAAGACTGACATGGCACAACAGTTTATTTTATCAAACTTTATTATAATTACTACAGTCGCCCTCCTCACGGCAGACTTCTGTGAAAGGGGGGAAATAAGCGGGAGGGGAGGAATAGGGGGGGGGCGGCCAACTAGACAGGTGACAGAAAGTAGACAATTCAATCACTATATCCCATGGTGCCCTCCACCAATGCACAAGATTAGTATTTGGCCATAATCCAGTTTAGGGGTTTTTATTCCAGAATTAAAGAAAAGGCAACTACTGCCTCAAAGCCCTTCAGCTGAACTAGGCCACAAGGGCATCTCAGCCCAGCATGCGCCTCGGCAGACCAAGAATCCAGGTGCAATTGGACCCTACACACCAGTTGTATCAAGAAAGAATGGGAGTGGTAAAGATGCAATATTGCCAAATAAAGAGTGCAAGGCTTAGGGCACCAGCATGTATAGGGTGGCAAGCATCTTCCATGACATCGGATCACCACGAGCTGCTTGCTGCTGCTTCATTTCAATCTAGTGTGCACGAGACTCACTGTTAGGAGGTTCTATTGCTACTTAGTGTATATTTTTAACGGATGCTTACAGAAGGGACCAAGTGCCAAAAGGTTGCTGCCCCAACCCCCATATCCGTTGTATTAATGGTATGAAAGAGTACCAAACAGGTACTCTTTCAAAACGTGAGTCCATGGATTACTGGCCCTTTGGGTTTCATAGGCTTCTTCTGAAGTGGGTAACCAAGTAGGGTTAAATGGAGTTTAGCATGCATCGGCACAACATCCCACCTTCAGAGAAGTTTTGGTTCGGACAATGGCAAATGTGATCTGCCTCCACACACTTTCTGGTGGCTTCCTGAAGGAGTGAAGGATCATGGTTTTAGCCATAACTGCATAGTTTTTTTAATGTACCCCAAGAACTATAAATTGTCAATGACACAGGTAGTATAGCTCAGGGACAACGGGCTAGTCTTGGAAGCAAGATGCAGAGCAACAGTTTCAAACCCCAGGTCCATGCTTAAAAACCTAGTCGGTATTAAAACATTTTCCAACAACTATAAATAATGGTACCATTTGGATACTGGCGTTTCCAATGGCCACATTACTCCTGCAGAAGCGTAATTTTATGCAACATTGCATGTCATGCAGCTAGCACAGGAAACTTGGAGGAGCAATTCATTTAGCACACACAAACATCTTGTTGGCTTGATCGTGTGCCGAGACCAAATTACCATGTATGAATAATCATTTGGCAATTAAAATAATTGTTTTGATAAACGCGCTTAATACCAACAAGTGGTTTCTAAGCATAGGATCTGGATTCGAACCAGCGCTGTGCTGCCTTGCTTCCAAGAAAAACACGTTATTCCCCACCCCTCCCCCCGAGCTATCCTTTCTGCCCAGTACCACTTACAGCCGTGATAAAGAACTTGGAGGTCTCATTAATACATAGGCCAGGCCTTCATAATAAAATCAGGCTCCAGAGCTTGCACAATAGGTCAGATTGATGGCGGTAATGGATCGACTACATGACCTACACATGAACACACTATGGAGGCTTGCAGATCCTGGCAAACGAAGATACCCAAAGCCATCAAGGAACAGCTAGCAAGGCTCTTCATGGCTTTGGAGACTACTCAATAATAAATTGAGCAAACTTCCCAGGACGTGCTCTTCTTCCTGTCTAGAAACCCAACAGGTATATTTCACACACTGGAAGAACGCAAACATTTACCCTCAGCGTCGAAGTTCACTTGAGCTTGCTCTAGTTTAAATGAAGCCTCGTCTGGGGGGGGGGGGGGGGCCCAAGGGGCAGCATTCAGCTCTGACATGACATCAAATTACTACAGGCTGTTTGCTCCTACAGCCGATAGACCAACGATTTTGCCCGTCACTTGCAAAAAAAAAAAACCATGCCAATTCAAGATATGTCACTCGGGACAAATCCTGAAGTCCATATAACATCAGTACTGGCTGTTTTTTTGGACTTCATCATGATTACGGTTAGGCCCTCATCCACCCTTAGCACATGACGTCCCTTCGGTTTATAGTGCCAAGTACCAATTACTTACTCCCACAGATTGCAAAGTAGTAACATATCCACCAGAAAGTATCCAAGGCATGTAATTTGTACCACCCCCCCATAAAAATGAGCTGACAAAGCAGCTCTGGTACAGCAGGTACAGAAAAGGACAGCAGGTCAAAGGCTACACACCTCAATGTCACATACTAGGCCGCATTCACTTTACCTTCGATTGATGGGCCACAGCAACTGCTTTATTGGAAAGTTCTCCCAGGGCTGCTCTTCTGGCAGGGTGCCTGTTTACCTTGGCAGCAACATACAAATAAGAGCACGTAAGGACAATGGTTCGCTCATAAGATAAATGAAACATAAGTGGCTTACAAGTCCAGCAAATGGCCATACTAGCATCCAGTTACTTCCAATATTACGGAGCAGGCTAGTGGTGTTGCACCCTAGTTTATGCTGAATTACATTAACAGTTACATTTGGAAGCACAGCAGCTTTGCTACAACAGAAAACTAAACACGGTCGGTCTAAAAGGAGTAGGCGCTTGAAAAGACCACATAATGTCATTTACTCTGCTCACCGGTACCAATTCTAGAGTAACAAAACAAAAAAAAAAAAAAAAAATGTAAATTATATATTTGTTCATGGACACGGAAAGTGTTACAAAAGGTCTGTTGTGACCAACACAAAGCAATAACCAGGCATCCAGATCAACATAATGTAAAGTGGTTCTGTGTAGTACATTTGCTTGGGGAAGAGACCACGGAGCATGGTTTTTGAGTGACATTAGGGCAGGTAGAAGGTTCGAGGGCAGGGAGAGGCAGGTGTGAACCCTGAACTGGTAAAGACTAAACGCACCAGTTTCCTATGAACTGCCATGCAATGTGGAAGAGCGTGGATGGTTTGGTTAGTTGACAGGAAAAGGCAACATACTGCTTCTCGGCCGAGACTGCAAATACCTAGAGGTCTGCATGGTTTTAGTTGTGAATTGTAGGAAGCATATAAATAAAAAGTATGCCTGGGGAGAGGGGGGGGCAGCCTTGTGCTTGTAGTGTGGGCATGCATTGGCCAGGGGCATAGTACGTTAGTGGTCTAAGTGGGGAATGTTAGTCATATGGTCATCTAAGAAGGCATGTTCAAGTCAGTCGTTTCCATTTGAGTGTGGTAAGAGGGGCGAGGGGGGGGGGCGGTAGTAGTCAAAAGGGGTGGTGTTCCTTGGGTTGATGTAGGGCTTTCAGATGATTAGTCTTGCAAAATTATTGGTCTTGCAGTCAGTTGCATTATGGAGGGAGGAGTTGGCCTTTCATGGTGGATTCATGACGATGTCCTGTGTTGAGGTTTAGATTTTCAAGAGACGGAAGGTGGTTTTAGGGTTTTTGCAGCACCTTGATGCAAAGTCGTCCAGTTTGCCAAATGCCATGCGTTTTATGCATAAAGTCAGTGGGCAAGTATGCAGTTGTTAAATGAGGTGAAACACTGCCCTGCAAATAGAAAGTGGTAGGGTCATAAAAACACTTCAAAAGCTTAGAGAACAGAAAGACGGAGCTAGAATTGCAAGAGGGAACAAGACAAGGTGACTAGTTTAGGCAGGGATGCACAGGCAAGAGATGTTAGACTAGCTCGTGAGAACGGCCACCTTAGTAGTCAGGGTTACGAGTCCTGGCAAAGGTTACATAGAGTTGACAGGTATCCTGTTGGGTTGTTTCCTTGCAATTCAAAACCATTTCGTGTTGCAAAATTGATATGGTCTGAAATGCTCGACAGTTGTATGCTGGAATGTTTCCAAGTGCGGCACTATAGCATCTTGAGGCTTTCCCCTAAACAAACAGCTCACCAGCAATTGAAAAGATTGCAAT
Source organism: Ambystoma mexicanum (assembly GCF_040938575.1). NCBI lineage: Eukaryota > Metazoa > Chordata > Amphibia > Caudata > Ambystomatidae > Ambystoma > Ambystoma mexicanum. The sequence continues at coordinate 1,097,501,286 of NC_090934.1, read as the reverse complement.
TAAATAATGCTTTAAAAACTAATTTAGCCAATAGGCTGTACAATCAGATTCACATTAATAAAATGATATCATAAAATGAAACTGAAGGCCACTCAGCAAACCCAAGCTAAAAATCCAGATGAACAAACAAAGGTAAGGCAGGGTAATCAAGAAATTGAACATCAGGGTGTGTTACAGATTACGCTAAAAACACACCCGATAATTGAATCCAGTCCCAAAAAATTTTTTTTAGGAATATTGTCTCTAGAAATTACACCAGAACACAGGTGATAGTTTTTGCCACTGTATAATTTCTCCCACCATGCTGCTATGTCAGTTCCAAATGTTTTAACCATCAGATTATAAAAATAGTGTCCTTATCAATTGCAGCTCAGGGAAGAACAGAATTAGACGTTTTAAAATTTCTGCTTGGGTGTTCCGCAGTCTGCATTTATCTCTTGGTTCTGCACCAGAGCTGCATTAAGTAACCTTGATGTTTAGTAGTTTCAGTCTGAAACCGAGAACAAGACTCGGTACTTTGCACTTGGAAACATTGTGTACTGTGGGGTCATGTGGAGTAACGAGGGAAGGTTGCCATTTGAAATCATTTGCTCTTTGGAGTCAACTTTTTGATGCTGTTGAGTTCTAATCAGCCCAGAGTGTTTATTTCACCAGTGTTGGATTTCTGCAGAGAACACCAATTGAGAAACCTAAATTAAGTGAGGTCTCTACACCCATCAAGCGACAGGTTCAAGGTCAATCAGAAATTGGTAATGGCACTGGACAATCAGCAACTTCTGAAGAGCAGCCATTTCCAGACCACTCACGTGAAGGTGACAGGAGGACAACTTCATGTCTTATAACAATCAGGACGGTGTTCACAAGGTGCAGCATCATTCTCCAAAAGCGTCCCTCGATTCTTTCCCATGGTAACCAACCCAGGCATGCTTCTGCAGCATGTAAGGGCTGGGGTTACCATTTGATTATCGAATTTCGAACTTGCCATATGCCCAGCCAATCAAAGTTCCCAGCACGATTAACTGGTTTAGTTTCCTTCTAGATCTTCTCTTCATGGGGTCTCGCAGGCGGTCGCACTAAGTGCCCCAAGTGTTAGAGTGCACTGGCTTAATAATTCGGTTCCTGCTTACAATCCAACTCAGTGGTCTCTTTTTACGGCCTCTCGTCTTCAAGATTCATAATTAGTTGATTTTGACCCACTTTTTGCCCCTTGACAATAAAGGGCTTCCACACAAGGTTACTGGTAATGCAAGGTTCAAAATTGCTGGGAGCCATTAGTTCCTGCTTCCAACTGAGGAGAACATATAGCTTGAAACCAACAGCTACAAGGAGCTGCTTTTGGCTCCCTAGGCCTACTGGTGCCTTAACATACAATGCGACATAACAGTGTAGAAGATTTAGGTCATTTCTATGCTTTCCTGTTTTCAGTGAAATCCCCCCCCCCCCCCCCCGGGAAGAAAACTTGCCCTCCTAGGTTTAAACTGAAAAACACGGTTTCCACTATCCCAGTGTTGCTTTAGAGTGAGCAGGGATAGGAGGAAGTTTAGGGGTGGTTGGAGAGGGGGCTTGGCCGTCATAGGAAAATGACCCAATCCCCCCCCCTTGTATCCTTGTTTGCTTTCTCCCATTGCTTCCCCACACCCAATGTGCAAAACATTAGCTTGCCCCTCCTGTAGAAAAGATTTGCAGAGCACTGCATACTTGCTGCTGGATCCCCAATGGTAGCTCCTGCCTTGATGCCAGACACCCAGGAGCTTGTTTTTGCTCCTGCTTATTGATTCTTAATTTCAAACCCCATGACGACTTCTTACACTAACTCTAAACCATCAAAACTGAGGCAGCTACACTGGAACTAGGAGACCTCTGCTAAATTAATGTCCCGGGAGGATAGCTCGTTGGCAACGTGCTCGCCTTGGAAACAAAACAGGTTCGATACCCAGGTCTGTGCTTAGAAACCTCTGGGTATTAAGCGCGTTATAAAAATGCAACTAAGACATTCCTGTAACAGCACCTCTATGCCTCTAGGTTGGTTGAGCAATTTAAAAATGCAAATTATAGGCTAAGAGAGCTCTAACCTTAAATGTTACATGTTGCGTCAACTGCTCGAAGAAGTCTATCTCCAAACCCTCATCTCGGAGCAACTAACACGGCTGAATTGTTCAAAATCTGCAAGGAAATGCCAATGCCACTGCCATCTCCACATTTCTGTTGCTTTCCTTGATACTCTGCACTACACTGGCTTCACACTTTTACTAAAAGTTAGGACCTGCTGTCCTAAACTTTCCTCTACACCACTTCCTTCTCCGTCAACTGCTCTCAGGTCTCCCTTGCCACCCCCTGCCCTTCCCTCCTACTCTCCCAGATCACCTGATGAGGTCACTAGACAAGTCCCCTCTATAAAAGTCACATCCAAGCAGGTGCTCAGCCAGAACTAGCAAGGAAAACATTGCCTCCATTGAACCAGCCTTGGGCGATTTCTGCATTCACTCCTGTGCCAATGGCTCCTTCCTCCTACTCAAGCACTGCCTTGTGCACCCCCTAAGAAAAAAAACTTCTGCCGACCCCTCCTGTCCAGCCAACTACTGCTTTATCTCCATAACACCCTTACTGGGCAAACCTTTGGAGAAGTCGGCCATCGCCCAGCTTATCCACCAAACTGAATGCATTGGTTCTCTCCACGACCACCAGTCTAGCTTCAGACCAGCCAGAGGCATGGAAAATACACTCCTGAACACCAATGAAGACTTGCTCTCCCATGTCAATTCCAACTATGGTACCTTTCCTCTGTCTTTCATATGGTCAATCATGCCACCCTTTGATACGGTCAAACATGCCACCCAATCGGTTCTGGATGGGTTGACCTCCCTCTGATCATCCTTCCCAGGTTCAACTGGGTCCTTCTCTCATCACTCTCCACTTGTGGAATTTCTCAGGGCGCAATCCTCTCGCTGTGGCTCTTCAATCTCTACCTTGCCTCTCAAGTCCATTTGATCACTGCCTTCCAGAGTCATGCGGCCGACACTCAGCTCACTCAAGCTCGCCCCCCCCCCCCCACTTACTCTCATTTCTGACTGCTATTCAGGCATGGAACACTGCAAATGATCTCTGCCTTAATGCCAGTAAGGCGGATGCTCAGCATTGGGACCCCAGCTGCCCCCTACTCTGGCCACCCTCCATGGGCCCCCTACCAACATCCTTGAGTTCTTTTTTACTTCTCACATCATGGACCTTGCCAAGGCGGTCCACTTTCAGCTGCAACTCCTCAAGGGGCATTCTCCCTTTCCCTACCTTCCCCTAGAAACTCAATGTCTCCAGACTGGACTATAACAGTATCTTCCACATTCTGCCCAATGCCCTTCACCCAATTCAGAATAAGACTGCAAAACTTGTCCTTGGCCTCAAGGCCAGGAAATCACTCTCCAGCCCCGAAACCTCCACTGGAACCTGCTTGATGCAAGGATAAAGTAGTTAAAGACCCTCTGCATCATCCACAAGGCTTCGTGGGCCTAGGACCCTGCTACATCCAACAGTCTCTGTAAATACCACCCTGATAGAGCCTGTTGGTCTTCTAGCTCCTAGCGCTCTGCAGGTCAGGTGCTTTTCCAAGCTAAGAGAGAGGTGACAGACCCCTCTCCTTCACAGGTGCCTCCCTCTAGAATGGCCTCCCTGTCCCAGCCGGATCTCCTTAAGTAACAGAAGCTTTTCAAGACACCTTTGCTTCCTCTCACCTCTGCGCCTCCTGTGCCTTTTTGATTGGCTGCCTGGTGCCTTCTGATTCTTACAGGGCACCAAGCCCCTTCTCGACCAGTCTGCCCCTGCACTTCGTCTCCGCTGACACCCCCCCCCCCCCACTTGCTCTTTTGAGCTAGCCCCCACCACCCCAATACTGCACTTGCACAATCCGAATGACATGGCCTAGTAAGAGTGTTTTTTCATCCCTTTTCTCTGTGCCCCCCCCCCCCTCCCCGAAACACCTTTTGCTGTATAGGTGCATTATAAATACTAAACAAATTTCTTTGTACACCACTGAAGAGCACCTTGTCCCTCCAGCAGGGCGACCCAAAAAGGTGGGTTGTATGATAGGAAGTATAAAACTTGAGCTGTGCAGCAAGGGTATTGTTGGTTAGTGACAGGCACCAGCAGGGATTCAATGACGGCCTTGTAGAGCATGAGCCAAGGTGGATCATTGGTGCAAGCAATCATGTCCTACAAGAGAGATTTCTTGTACCTGGGGACTACCGCAGCTTCTAAGAGAAGTAGAACTTGCTTAATAACTGTCCTTTTGATTTGGATCATAGTTGGATTCGTAGTTACCAGGTGTTATACAATTCTACTTAGTGTTTCGCCATGGAAGAAAGGAATGCTGAAGTCCTACAACCAACACATTTTGAGTGAGCTAAATTCTCAGCCATAAAACTGACAACGTCAACATGCAAAGGGTTCGCTGTAAGGAAAAGCACAATGGGTACTACGATAAAGGCAGAACAGAAAACCTGTTCCAGTAACGCACTGCTCTACTCATGAAAATATGTATGCAGAGGCTCCCTTATTTTTCCCAGCTCATCAGGGGGGGAAGCACACTTACTATTTGTGCCCGAGATCTCACAAGGAGTGGGGAAATGCATGCAGATGGACCCCACTATGGAATGGGGAACCAGCAAGTGCCTCAACAGAAACACTGGGGTAGCTGTCCAAATACTTTTGAAATCACGCCAAAATATCAGATTTCGACCAGTAAAACGTTAGACTTCAATAAGTGGTTAAATAAGTGTTATGACTAAACCAATAAATGCTGCTAAATTAAAGTTCAATACTCACGATACGAATTGAGTTGCAACACTTCAAACAATTGCCACAGTTACATATCATAAATAGTATGTTTGATGCAAGTCAAATTATTGCTAAAAATGTCACACCATGCTGTAGATCAGAGAGTCCTCCCACCAAATGTCTTCAAGGGTAGTAGGCTTTTCAGAGTTCAATTGCTTCTCTTCAGCAGCTTTAGTGTCCTGCAAGTCACCGGGTCAAGAGCAGTGTTAGGAAAGATGCTTCACTCCATGGACATCAACCAATGAGACTACTTTTGGCCATTGCGTTTAACCCTGCCGACATTTGCAGCTAAGTGAAGCTTTTTTGCTTCACTTACCTTGCTAAGCTCGTTCACACAGCATTGTCTTCCAGTCATCTACTTACAGCCAAGACACTAACACATAATTCACACAAACCAAAGAGGGCCACTCTCCCAATGTCACGTGAGTGCAGGGACAGAGACACCTGCATGATTTCAGACATAAAGTATGTATACTTCTGCACTTCAAGTTACTCCAGACACCCAACACACACTACTACACATCCAAGGCAAAACGTTTTTACCTTAAGAAACTGGGCGGCACAACCAACCCACACGCGGGACAATGCACACAGACGCCATTTCCTCCTGGTTCTGAACCTATCCTATCCTCACTAACAGACCCCGCACTCTGGTCTTCTGGAGCCACGTGAGCGCCTGGAGAGTGCCCCTGGGTGGCAGCCGTGTGCAATAAACATAAGCTAACAGTGCATCCCTTCAGGACCTTTTACTATAATCCAAGTAATGCTTTGTGAAACTGCAGGAGATTGCGTGCCATGGTGGTTCATCAGTGCCAGATTTCGATGGCAAGCACAATAGTACAGCCCAGATGTGAAGGGTACACCAACAGGGAAGCATGACATTGCAACACCAACAGTAATGATGTAATAATCCACAGTACCCATCGCCAGCAAAGATTTAGTATACAGAAGAGCTCCATTAGAAACAAACCCTTACGATTGTAAACTTCAATACCCATACCCAATGAAACTAGGTCCACAAATTAAGTAAACTTAACACAAACAGGGCATGTACGAGAAAGAGGGCAGTGGTAGTGTAGTGCATTGCCAGCAACCCGAGAAAGGTGTAGATCATATGAAATGGGGTGTGGCTTTAAGGGGGCCGGGTCCTGCCAAGGCTGGGCCCTGGCAGTCTCCAAACAGTGAGGCTGAGCCGGGGCCATCCAGTCCCACCACTTGACAGCGTGTCATTGTCCCGCCACGGCCGCAGCGGGAGATGAGCATGCTGTCATCAACTCAGGCAGCTGTGGCTTGACAGAAGTGCAGGGCAGTCACAGCTTCGCTCAAACTAGTTTGCATGAAGCTGCGACTGGCTGGCACTGGTTAGTCACAGCTCAGGAAACGCACCCCACCATTAACATCCCTTTGTCTCCACTCCCAGTTGTGCCTTTGACAGCCATGCACTGTAACAGGCACAACAGGAGTGGAGAAAAGGGTGTTGTTTGACCCATTAACCCCATGGCGCAGAGCAGCTTTTAGCTTTCTCAACTGCTCTCCATTCTTCAAGGCTGGAAAGGATATGCTCTGGCCCAGTGGGATGCGTTCATACAGAGTTAAAAGGGTGTAGGTTTAACGCTTTTGGTTCAAAGTATGACAGAAGGATTTTCAAATGATTTGGACGCCAAGTGTATCCTATTCATGGCTCCCTTCCTTAGACCTTCGTTTAATTGTCGAGTTGCACTCAAACCACCCACCGAGACAGTTAGAATGCCAAATGTTCTGTGGAAAGGTTGGAGGGTGTTTTATGCTTTGTTTATGAAGGCACTTTTATTTACTTACATTTTGAAATAAACGTTATTTAGAGTTGTTAGCACTTAAATTGCGAATTATCAAAGGGTGCATATACAAATACACGAGGTAAGCTTGCCGTATAGTACTTTGTGAAAGTCAGTTCAGCGTTTGAACCTTAATGCTGCAAAAAGCCGATGACTTGGGATACTAGATGCTTATGTCATACATGACTGCAAGCTGCCTGATGCCTGAGGCAAAGTCCCATGGTGAAGTCTGGGTGATGGGTACTGTACTGGTACTGGGGTGATTCTGGGAGGGGGGGGGCAGGTGCGTCCACGTTTGGAGAGGGCATACAAGGGTTCCCCAGGTCCATCTTGTTTAGGTCACGCCCACCAGACAAGCCACGCCCCCACTGGGTAGGTGTCAAGAAAAAAAAAAACAGCCGGAAAGGAAGGCAGGCAGAACCTCGAGGAAATAAGTGTGAGCGCATTAGGAAATCGGGTAAATAACTGTAAAACATTAGAGCGTGCTTGGCTAATTATCAATGGTTAACAAAGGGGGGGGGGGGGGGGGGGGGGCATGTGAGCTAGTCAGACTGGCACGTGAGCGAGTCAGACTGGCACAAGCGGCGGGCCCGAGTGATACTACATCAACCGAGGATGCAGTTAAGTGTGGGGAGAAAAAAAGCCGGCTTGGGAAGGAGAGGAGTGCGAGTGGGAGAGAAGGGCAATCAGCGTGTACACAGTTGCTCAGGAAAAATGGGAGAGGAAGCAACACCAGTGATTGACGTGACAACAACACCCCAGAAAAATCCCTTTAATTCCAAATACTTACAGCTGGGCGCCGGGCATTCATCATTTCAGCAAAAGCTCAGTCGACAAAACAATACCAAAAAAATGATCATAGAGTAACCACTATTACCTGTACATTTAAATGGCACGGCGTTCCCAACCATTGGCCATAGAGTCATAGGATGCTTCACGCCTATTGGCTGATGGTATTCTTAGGCACTAGCTAGTTCCTATCCGAAAAGCGGACCCTAGCAACGATCCGCCCCCCCCCCCCCCCTCATCACGCGAGTTCCACGTTACGTTCAGGTCACAGTGTTCGAATAAAGTACTGGAGGGTAACGTTCTTAGAGAAACCGAGTCGATTATGGATGCCCTGCTGGTCGGTCGAGCAGTCAGGGAATCCCCCACTTTAATATGATGCTCGCGGCAGATTTGCGACAATAGTTGCCTTACTCTGTGCTGTCCTAAATGTTAAGGGTAAAGGCGTAGGGGCTGATAAAAAATTATATTTCATTTCATATGTCAGATATGTTTTATTCTTCCAGAAAAATAAACTTCTTCAGAAAAGAATAAAAAGAAAAAAATAAACGATGACTTTTGTCTGCTTTATTTTAGAATGTGTCCCTCTTGTGTAGTAAACCCCCCTGTGTGTGCTGCCCCTTTAAGGGGATGTGTCCCTCCCCCTTGTATTGCCCTTTTAACCCAAGCTAATAAAAGTGAGCCCTGCAGACACATGTGACAGCACGGCTGCAGACTCCATAATGGAATTATCTGAACGTGTGTCTCTCATTATGGCCTGCAGCCCACCCTGTGCCATCAGGGCTTGCACGCCAGGATGCCATGGGCCCCCCCCCGCCCGCCATGAAGGCAAATGGGGTCCGCATGAGCCGGTGGACTGATGCCTGCCACCCCTCGAGGCGCAGGGCCTCAAAGATGCTGGTGTCCCTTAGCATCTCATGGTGTGGGCTGATGGTATGTCCTCGACCAGCCCCACCCATCAATCCTCTGAGGCATAATGCCTCCGTGACACTGGTGTTCCATAGTGTCCCAGGGGGAGCTGGTTTGATGTCCATGACTAGCTTCCTCCCCGCCCCTGTAACATTGGTGACGAGGACGTCGAGTCCACACGACCCATGCTGCCCGAGAGTAGTGGGGAGCGGAGTGCCTGACCGCCACCGCAAGTCCGGATTGGCGAACGCCTCACCGCCATAGTGGCGGTGCAGGCCTGGGCCACCCTGCGGTGAGGTGCGCCCTCGTGGCGTTCCGCCACACATAGAAGAGGTTCCCCAAAAGAGGGAAGGTCAGAGTGGCCGAATCCACGAAGGAAGTGTTACGCTCACCTGGTATCCACAGGGACGCCACCCAGCCGGGTTACTCGCTGGTATGCTTCTCAGCTTTGCCCTGATGTGGTCTGCGACGAAGGTTCTGCCTGAAAATACAGCAGGACTGTGGTCAATACTGACCGACTGAGGTAAGTATCCTCCCTCCACCCCCGTATGATTTCAGTCCCTCTGGCGCCCTCTCCTCACCTTGTGGTAGAATTAAGCATGCTCTCCGTCCTGCCTTCTTTGCAGGGGCGCATTGTCTTTCATGGGCGAGTGCGGTCCAGTTACTTCACTGACGCCGGCCCGTTTGATATCGTTCAGGTAGGTCTTATTGCTGTTCTTTAGTTTTGTTGCTATCCTGCATGCCTTTCTTTGTTTAAAATGTCTCTTTTTTCTCCCTTAGGTATGCGGAGCTTCAGCGCGGCAAACTGGCTAGGTTGAGCCCCGCTGTTAATGATGGCGCATGAAGAGCGCTATGATGCGGTAAGTAAGCGCTATGCGTAGCGCTGCAAAGTCTTGTCTTTGCAAACCTGTTTTTTCCTTCCTTGTAGGTTGTGGTGTTCTTCAGTGCGAGTGGAATGTCCGGAGTGGTGCCAGCCGAGAGGCGACCAGCCAGGTAAGCCTTTTGAGGAGTTCGTAATTTGTAAATGTCTCTACTGCTTTCCTTAATGTTGCCTCTATCTTCTTCTTTCAGGTCGTTCTGTCCGGGAGGCGTGCAGATTCGAGGAAGCTGTTCTCAGTAGCTGCGAGTGTTTAAAGATGAAGACTGCAGGCAAGATGCTGCTGCTAATGATGTTCCTTTTGTCTCCTTGCAGGTTCTGCTTCTCCGAGGTTCGAGGGAATAGCTGGACACAGTGAGCATCACTTTGCAAGCTGCAAATTAACCCAAAGCGTGTTGTCTTGCTCGGGTGTGGTTTAAATAGCCCCAACAAAATAGTCCAGGTAAAGTAGTCCCTAGGCTACCACACCCAAAACACTAGATCGCATAGCTTGGTTCTTAGGAACCAAGCTATGTGGATGCCTCCATGTTGGCTGACAATACAATAAAATAGTTCCCAAGCACATTGTTTTTCATGGTGTATGAGCTTGGCGCCATAGGCGCCCGGACTGGCCCCATGAGGGCTTTTGAAGAGGATGCCAGGCTCTAGAGGCCCGAGTCCTGACTCCAACTGGCCAATGGGTTTGCCAGAGGGGTTTTTGGGTGAGGGTCGTGACAGGAAGGATGTCTCCCGCCGGGGGTGAGCTGCGGTGCCCTGCCCAAGGGGGAAGACACGAGGCAGCCGCAAGACGAGCGACGCATCCCGCCTTGGGGAATGCTGCCCAGCTGCCAGGCCCACCGGAGAAAGAAGAGGTGAGGCGGCTGCCCCGTTGTGCAGCAGGGCCGGAGACAGCCTGCAGCACCCTGGGGAATCCACCGCCGTGGAAAGAGGTGGCAGTGGTATGGCTGCGGCAGTGTGGTGGCCTCCTGCCAGGGGGAGAACAATGCTGCCCCACCCCCAGTCGGGAGGCAAAGAAAGAAAGGAGGAACCTTTCGCTGTGGGTCCTCCCCAGCCGCGACCCTCTGCGAGGAGGGTGCTCGTTCAGCCAGGGGAGGATCTAGCCCACACCCCGCAGCACTATGCCGCACTAACAACAGTCAAGCAGACCCCCCCCAGAGGTGAAATTATGGAGCTGCCGCAACCAGAGGAAGAGTAGAGGTGCCCCAGGAGGGGTGAAGAGGCAGCCCTTGCGGTGGGTCCTCCCTGGCCACGGCCCTCTGCAGCAGGGGTGCTCGTGCGGCCAGGGGAGGACCCAGCCGGCAAACCCATGCGGCATCTGTCTCCAGGGGAGAAAGGCAATGAAAAACATCCCACTGGGGAGGACCAAGATGCAGACAGCCCTCACTGAGTTCCCGGGCTGCAGGACAACAGGACCCACCGCGACCCACACTAGCCTGCGGAGCAAAGTGGAGGAGGTGGGTTCCTCTGCACGTGGCAGCATTGGCCCGGGTTACGGTGCTCCCGGAGCTCCCCAGCATGAGCACGGGGCTCACGGCGGTGATGCAGAGATGCTCCGGTCGGGGCTCAACGAAGAGGTAGGAAGGCGGCATCCCCGCCAACATCAGTGTGCCAGAGCCCCCAAAAGCGGCGGCATCTGTCAGAGAGGTGACCCGCCGACATTAGAGCCTTATTGAGATCCAGGGCCTGGTGGTAACAGTGAAAATGAAGGCTCCGGTCCAGAGCAGGGCAGTATGGATGGCTCCAACATCCGAGCAGAAGTGCCCTGCTGTGTAAGGCAGCTCTGTGTGTCGGGGGCCGTGTACCTACACAACAGTGAGCAGCTCCCCCGGCACTCTCGGAAGGCTTGCGAAGCAGAGGGGGCAACTGAGGTCATTCCAACGGCAGCCCTCCAGGCTAAACAGTAAAGTGCTCCATGTTGGAGAAGTAATCTGCACACCAAAGCAGCCAAGTATCAAAGCAGCAGAGTTTGGCAGCTGCACCAGCAACGGTCACACTGGGGCAAACATGAACATTCCACCCCTACGCTCCTCTAGATTCTAGGCCACGAGCCGGTGAGCATTCTGTGCTCTGGAAACTGCACACCTCTCGAGCGTTACCAGGGGGTGCTGCCTGAAAAAGGGTCTGACAAGGTGAAGAACCTCAAGCACCGGGTGTGAGGCGCTCTGTGCGGCCAGGTGATCCGTGTGGCCAAAGCCCACTGTGCACCAGGAATACCTGTCACGATCCGCCCCTGGAAGCTATGGCACGATTGGAAAGCACTGCCACAAAGAACCTGACAGTAACGGCCTAGCCCTCAACCAACATGGCGGCCACCGCTACTTAAACCAGCCCCGCCCACTTACCTGTGCGTTGTATCTGTGAATTTCTACGATATGCTCGCTCGGCTACTCCTCCGAGTAGCCTCCTCCCAGCCTTCTACCTGCGCTTCACTCTACTTGTCCAGCTTACGAATTTACCTTGCTTCCTTCTTTCTGCGGCGTCTGCCGCTCATCCTTCCACTCTGATTCCTTACCTTCGGCGCCTCGCCGTTCCGACTCGCGGTCTCCTCCGCCACACTCGCACCTCCTCGCGTTCTCCTCTATTAGCTTCGGAGTTCGGTCTATCCTTTGGGTTTGGGACTATACCTGGCTTCTAGTCTCTCCCTCTCTTTCTATCCTTTCTGCTGCCATTGCTCTCTTCTGATATTGTTACGGATCCTTCTGTGACAGCATACAGTACTCTTCTACTTCTCCCAAGATCCTGAGAAGTGAAAGTCACCCCAGAACTTTACCGATCTGCCTCTTGCAACTATACTCGACCCGAGTATCCTTCCTGGAACGGTCTGCAGGGTTTTTTGTGCCATCCATCGGCTTTTTCCCTGTCTTTTTGGGGCTTGGCTCCTCGGGGCCCCCCTCAAGACAGGTCCCATTCCCTGTCGAGGTGGCCTCCGAGGGAGCCAGGCCTTACTTGCATGACAGGAAGTCAAAGGAGAAACCATCTAAGGAACATCCCAAGGTACTACGGAAGAAGCCATCCAGTGTCCAAGAATCTTCAGGTGAGGAGCAAGGGGCGGAAGGTGAGCAACGTGACAGAATACAACGCCTGAACGTAACCATGGCTTCTCTGGAGCAGTACCAGGAGTTGGTTGCCGCCTTACAGGGTTTAACCATAGAAGTACAAGCCCTGAAGACTGAGAACGCCGCTTTACGCCAACAAGTGGTCTTCCGCAGAGATGACCATGGGGATTTGCCGCCTATGCCTCTTACATTTGGAAAGTATGATGGTTATCCCGGCGGTCTAAAGGAATTCTTAGACGCCTGCCAAGTTCACTTTGTCTTTCGACCTTATGCATTTGAAACTGCTAGAGCTAGGGTCGGTTTCCTTATCACCAACCTAACAGGGAATGCCTTGGCATGGGCCACCCCTTTGGGGACCAGAAACGATCCCGCTCTATCCAACTATGATCAGTTTGTGGATCTCTTCAAAGAGAGATTTGATCGTCCTGAGGTCCTATACACCTCTCTTGAGGCAATACTCGATGTGAAACAGGGGAACACAGACGTGCAGACCTACATATCTCGATTTCTGAGACTAGCGGCGAAGACAGACTGGCCTGATTCGGCTAAGCAGACGATATTTAGGAGAGGTCTCCAGGACGAACTAAAGGACGAGTTGGCTAGGGTAGCTCGCCCACCGTCGTTCCAAGATCTCATGACACTGACCCTGCAATTGGAATACCGGCTATCTGAACGCCGACAGGAAAGAAGGAGACCCCGGCTCTATCTACCATCACCTAGCCCTGCTCCACATCCTCCCAAAGACATGCCGTCATCAGAAGAACCAATGCAGATAGGAACAGCCCGAGGTCCTTTGACGCCTGCAGAACGCAAAAGAAGGAGAGACGCTGGTCTCTGTTTATATTGCGGCTCCTCGAAGCATTTACTCAGGGACTGCCCGGAAGTACCTCCACGAAGAAAGGAAAACTCCAACCCTCGGTCCTTTGCAAGGATGGTCTCGGGGGAACAAGAAGCAGCCCTTGCAACCTTACCCGACCCTCGGAACTAAGGGAAGACAACAGTCTGATGATCTTTCGGGTTCAACTATGGACTACAGTATCTTCCCCCATAGAAGTTCTAGCCATGCTGGACTGCGGAGCCGCAGGAAACTTTATGGATATCGAATGGGCTAAGGCACAACGAATCGCCATTAGACGCAAGGAGAGACCTATCCCTGTAGAAGGGGTAGACGGTGAACCCTTGTCCTCAGGCCCCATAGATTCCGAGACTTTACCCTTACACTTGGTCTTGGGAGAACACCATGAATCTATGATATTTGACCTGATTAGAGCAGCACATTTTCCTTTAGTGATAGGTATTCCATGGCTTAGACGTCACAACCCTCAGATCAATTGGACCACCAATGTTGTGCGTTTTGACTCTACTTACTGTAAGGACCACTGTACCATCAATCCCCCTACCCAGGGAGAGAACAAGGAGCACCGAGCACCCCAGCATAAGGTGGTAGCTGCCATTCCCCTACAATACCAGGATTATGCTGAGGTGTTTCAGGACACTGTACCCAAGCTATTACCTCCCAATCGACCAGAGGACTGTGCCTTAGATCTCCTTCCAGGGTCCGTGGTTCCCTTTGGTAGAATGTATCCTTTGTCTCCTTCCGAAAGACTAGCCTTACGGATCTACTTAGACGATAACCTTCAGAACGGACTCATTCAGGAATCCCGATCGTCCGGGGGAGCATCGTTATTCTTCATCCCCAAAAAAGATACCACCGAATTGCGGCCTTGTATTGATTACAGGGGACTCAACCAGATCACTGTTCGTGACCGCTATCCTATGCCTTTAATCAGAGACATTCTGGAAGCAGTCAGAGGGGCCTCTTATTTCACTAAACTAGACCTTAGGGGAGCCTATTATCTTCTCAGGATAAGAACAGGCGACGAATGGAAAACCGCATTTCGAACCCCATTCGGGTTATACGAATACCGTGTCATGCCCTTTGGTCTTGTGAATGCCCCAGCTGTTTTCCAAAGATTTATAGACAAGATCTTTTCTGACATGTCATTTGTTTCGGTTGTTATTTATCTGGATGACATCCTTATCTACTCTGAAAGGCTTCAAGAACACCAAGAACATGTGAGACAGGTGTTACACTGACTCCAGTCTAACCACCTTCTGGTAAAACCTGAGAAATGCCAGTTCGAAGTAACAACTGTTTCTTATCTCGGTTATATCCTATCCAAGGAAGGAATCCAGATGGAACCCGAGAAGATCAGAGCCATCATCGAATGGAAAGAACCTAGAGGAATAAAAGAAGTTCAAATATTCTTGGGTTTAGCCAATTTCTATCGCCAGTTCATCCCTAACTTTTCCGACCTGATGTTACCTATTACCGGTCTTCTCAAGAAAGGAGTTAAGTATGTTTTTGGTCCAGAACAGAAGAGGGCATTTTTGCGCCTTAAGGAGTTATTCACTTCGGCTCCCATACTTGTACAACCCGATCAAACAAGACCCTTTATCGTGGAAACGGACGCGTCTGGAGGAGCACTGGGAGCCGTACTTCTACAAAGAACGGACGATGGCCTCAAACATCCAGTCGCTTATTACTCAAGGACTCTGACGAAAAGTGAACGTAATTACTCAGTTCTAGAAAGAGAATTACTTGCCATAAAATCAGCCTGTCAAGAGTGGAGGCACCTACTCTTGGGAGCAGCTTATCCTTTCCAAATACTTACAGATCATCGCAACCTCCGGGTATTGCAGCAGATGGAGTGCACCAATGCTCGACATGCCAGATGGGCCTATTACTTTTCCCAATTTGAGTTCACCATTTCATATGTACCGGGTACTGAAAACAAGATGGCAGATGCACTCTCCAGATGCCAAGGAGAGGAAGACAACCTACCGCAAGAGCATGACCTCTTGTTCCCAAATCTGAAGATTATGGCTAGGGTCGTGCCACTTCTACAAGATCTGGTAACCCAATACAGTCATCTACCGGCCATACCTACCTCCGTCACTCAGGCCAATGACGGTCTATACTACCATGGTACAGAGCTGTTTCTCCCTTCCAGAGGGCTTCAAGAACAGATACTATCATGGTGCCACGATACCCCCCTAGCGGGACACCCGGGTATCAAGAAAACACAGGAACTCATAAGCCGCAGATTCTGGTGGGCAGGACTACCCAAGGATGTCAAAAGATATGTAACCACCTGTCCTGTATGCGCTGCCAACAAATATCAAACAGGCAAACCATTGGGCCAGTTGCAACAGCCTATCCTACCCACTAGACCCTGGGAACTGATTTCCATGGATTTTATTGTTGACTTGCCGGAATCCGAGAATAAGACGGCAATTATGGTCACTGTAGACACCTGCAGCAAGATGGCTCATTTCTCTGCTCTTTCAAGTCTACCGTCAGCTCCAGAGACGGCTTCGATCTTTCTCAGAGATGTCATTCGTCTCCATGGATTGCCTCGGACCGTAATTTCAGACCGCGGAACCCAATTCACCTCCAAATTCTGGACATTACTGTGTCACCAATTGGGTATCAGCCGAGCACTATCCTCTGGTTTTCACCCCCAAACTAACGGACAAACTGAGAGACTTAATGCTGGGTTGGAACAATATTTAAGGTGTTTCTGTAGTCACAAACAAGAAAGATGGTCAGCCTTTCTCTCTCAGGCCGAATTTGCCTATAATAACAATTACCATACGTCCATTCGCATGAGTCCATTCTACTGCACTTACGGGTATCATCCACAACAACTGCCCTGGACCGGAATGCAATCCACCCAATCTCCCGCCATAGACGACAGGTTGTCTGAACTCAAGGAAGTACATAAAATGGCTAGAGAAGCACTGGAAGGAAGTCAGCTCACACAGAAAAGATGGGCGGATAGAAGTCGACGGTCCAACCCAGAATGGAAGCCAGGACAGAGAGTCTGGTTATCTACCAAACATCTTCCTAGATGGATACACACAGGCAAATTTGCACCTCGATACCTGGGTCCTTATCCCATCATCAGACAGATCAACCCCGTAGCTTATGAACTACGCTTACCTAAGGGTCTTCAAAGGGTACATCCAGTCTTCCACACCTCATTACTCAAGGAATACAAGGAGGATCCTTTTCACCGCAAAACTCAGAAGACAAAGACTCCGAAGGTAAAGGAATCCCAAGAATACGAGGTTGATTACTTAGTGGATTCACGTTACCACCGAGGGAGACTCCAATATCTGGTCCATTGGAAGGGATATTCCGAAGATGAAAGGACGTGGGAACCCAGGTACCATCTTCACGCACCCAGACTCGTAAGAAGGTTTCATCTGAGGTATCCAGGAAAACCAGGGGGGTTCCGGGGAAGGAGAGGCCATACTGTCACGATCCGCCCCTGGAAGCTATGGCACGATTGGAAAGCACTGCCACAAAGAACCTGACAGTAACGGCCTAGCCCTCAACCAACATGGCGGCCACCGCTACTTAAACCAGCCCCGCCCACTTACCTGTGCGTTGTATCTGTGAATTTCTACGATATGCTCGCTCGGCTACTCCTCCGAGTAGCCTCCTCCCAGCCTTCTACCTGCGCTTCACTCTACTTGTCCAGCTTACGAATTTACCTTGCTTCCTTCTTTCTGCGGCGTCTGCCGCTCATCCTTCCACTCTGATTCCTTACCTTCGGCGCCTCGCCGTTCCGACTCGCGGTCTCCTCCGCCACACTCGCACCTCCTCGCGTTCTCCTCTATTAGCTTCGGAGTTCGGTCTATCCTTTGGGTTTGGGACTATACCTGGCTTCTAGTCTCTCCCTCTCTTTCTATCCTTTCTGCTGCCATTGCTCTCTTCTGATATTGTTACGGATCCTTCTGTGACAGCATACAGTACTCTTCTACTTCTCCCAAGATCCTGAGAAGTGAAAGTCACCCCAGAACTTTACCGATCTGCCTCTTGCAACTATACTCGACCCGAGTATCCTTCCTGGAACGGTCTGCAGGGTTTTTTGTGCCATCCATCGGCTTTTTCCCTGTCTTTTTGGGGCTTGGCTCCTCGGGGCCCCCCTCAAGACAGGTCCCATTCCCTGTCGAGGTGGCCTCCGAGGGAGCCAGGCCTTACTTGCATGACAGGAAGTCAAAGGAGAAACCATCTAAGGAACATCCCAAGGTACTACGGAAGAAGCCATCCAGTGTCCAAGAATCTTCAGGTGAGGAGCAAGGGGCGGAAGGTGATCAACGTGACAATACCCATCAATTCCTGCACTGCCAGCTGGTTAGGAACACGAGAGCTGTAACAGAGAATCGAAGTGAACATCTCCCAGCACAGTGCCGTCAAGAAAACAGGACACCCTGCCATGAAAGGCACCTGGCCTCCCCTACAAGGATCGTCTAAGAAACAGAGAGCTAGTAGCCTAGACTGCCTGCACAACATGCCATCGAAGAACCAGACCACGCAACGAGGAAGGTAACTTGCCTGCCCTGTGTGCACCCCGAAACACTGTTCTCACCCTGCCTGTCCTGTGGGCGACACCAACACCGAGCCAATACTGTCACCCTACCTGCCTGCCCTACAAGTGGCCTCACCACCATGCCAATAGTGTCCCCTACCTGCCACTGATTACACCCTGGCTGCCTGCAACTAACGTGCCCCGGCATGCCATCCCGTCGAAGGACCAGGCCAACGTGGGGTTGAGGGAGGTACCTACCAGCCCTCCTGAGTTCAACCTACAGCTGTGATCTGACCAACAAACACTGGCGGCCCTGACATTCGCTGCGAGGGCAAGGTAAGGGTTGCAGCTCCTCGTGTGTGCTTGTGCGCCCTCACGTGCCACTGGAGAGCAGCACGTCGCGGACTGGAGGAACATTGCAGAGAAAGGGTGTGAGTGATGTCCCATCGCCCCGTTCCCAGTAAGCAGGTCGTCGAGCAGCCTGGACACCCAACGAGCTACCTATCGCTGCAATGCCCTCAATGCAAGGGACTGTGCCGATGTGGCCCCTGGCACATGCCAGGTGCAGCGTTGCTGGTTTTTGAACTGCACCATCAATGGACCTGTATCCTGGGAAGGGATTCCTGTACAGACTGCTCTCAACATCAAGGGACTATGCCGAAGTGGCCCCTGGCACCCGCCAGGTGCAGCTTTGCCGGCTTTAAACTGTACCATCAATGGACCTGGACCTGGTGAAGTGACTCCTGAACGGACGCTGATGGAAGTTGAACTGGTCTCCTGCAGTCCTGCCATGGCATAAAGAGGACTCTGTAAACATGCGTTTTGATGCTATGAACCTGCATAGTATTTACATGATTAAAGTGGTCTCAGTAGAGGACAGTGATGTGAAGCGGTGCTCCTGCAGTTGGTAGGGGTGCTCTATATGGTACCAGTGGCTATCCGTGAACGTCAGGCAATGGTGGCAAGTTCGTACCCCAGGTTAATAAAGGGTTTGTAGCTTGCGGTCCAACTCCCAACCATCCACCGGGGGCATCCCCCTGTGACCATCACCTGAGGGTGATGGGTCGGTAGGTGATATGTATATAAGAATGGGAGACCATAAGTGTGTTAATAGCACATCCTGTTTGAAGTTGGTGCCCCGTCTCTAAAGTAATGTTGTTCTGTAAAGGGAGGGGGGAAAATCAATGATGTTGTATTACCGGTTGTTTGGTTCCTTATGAAAAAGGAAGGATGTTGTTTAGTGAACCCTCCTGTTTGTGTTGCCCCTTTAAGGGGATGTGTCCCTCCCCCTTGTATTGCCCTTTTAAGATGGGCCATGACTTCCTCATTGCCCAAGCTAATAAAAGGGAGCCCTGCAGGCACGTGCGACAGAACGGCTGCAGACTCCATAACGGAATGATCTGAGCGTTTGTCTATCATTATGGCCTGCAAGCCCACCCTGTGCCATCAGGGCCTGCAGGCCAGGATGCCATGGCCCCCTCCACTGCCAGGAAGGCAGCTGGGGTCCGCATGAGACGGTGGGCTGATGCCTGCCACCCCTCGAGGCTCAGGGCCTCAAAGATGCTGGTGTCCCATAGCATTTTAGGGTGGGGGCTGGTGGGATGTCCTCGACGATAATGCATAATGTCTCCGTGACACTAGTGTCCCATAGGGTCCAGTGAAGTAAAACATAGTGTCAGAGCATTATGTAAAATACATTTTGAAGTTATACTAACAACACCACAACCAGTGCAGTGTATTTGCTTGTCAACCATATCGTCCAACATTTGGAGAAGAGATAAGGGGGAGACTTTAAACCCAGATGAGAGAGGTTTGTTTTCCCCCCCATTTAATTGCATTGGTGGAAAGGAATTCTTGCAGCACAAAGTTATATTTTATGAGGCACATTTTTTCTTTACAGATAAAAAGCAAAAGAGACTGAAACGTAACCACAAGACTGCGACGCACATCACTGCAAACAACAAATGCTTCTTTTTACAGTCAATATGAATGGCAACTTTTATTATATATGGCGCAACACTAGTCTAGTAGAGTGTGGCCTTTTTGAAATAGCGTACACTACGAACTGAATCACTTCAAGGGACTCCCAATTTTGTCCGACAAGGCACAGTAAGATTAAATGAGTTGCCCAAGATCAGGCACTTTGGATAAGTAGCAAAGCCAGGAAGCAAGAAAGACTTTTTTTGTCCAGATGAATCTTATACTCTTCATTTTCAAAGCAAAACCTGTTCGCTTTGCTAATTCTTGTTTTTCAATGTGTATATAGTGTGAGCCAGGTAACTTTCAGGGTGATACAAATATGACTGCCATTTAACTCACATTGGCCCACATTATGAATTTCGCTGTGTGGCCAAAAACGATGGTAATGCAGTGGTTACAGAGTTACCGCTGCATTACCTCACCACAAAACTTTGGGTTTGGAGGTAAGGCAGATTCAAAACCTTCAACAGAATGTTGGAGGTAATTCCTGCGCCTTCCCACCCGAAAATGGCCAAATCGACGGAATAACTGCAGACGGAAATTCTGCTAAAATCCCCATGGAATCCTATGGACTCCAATAACATTGCTTACCACCACTTGTATTCCTCTGGTAATCCCGGCGGTCCAAGCAGCGGTAACGTTAAATCTGTTTGGTGTTTTTTGGCAGATTTATCACTGAAATACCACCAAACTTGTAATGAGGCCCATTTTATGTTATTGTTCGCCTTAATTTGTAAGTTTTGATAATTGCTGCAAAATCTAGGTCAGGGGTCTTCAAACTGTGGGGCGCTCCCCGCCAGGGGGGCGTGGCCGCATCCCAGGGGGGGCGGGGCGCGAGAGCCCAGCATGAAATGTGTAAAAAAAAAAATTAGGTGGTTTTTTTTAGATTGGAGGAAATGGGCACGAGCTGCTCACATGCTCAGACTGAACCATAAAATGGCCTTAGGCACCAATGAAAAAGTGGCCAGAACTTGCAAATGGATATTCAGTCCTTTAGTCACTGACTGTTTGAATAGTACCCAAGGGGGTGTTTTTCGTTCAAATGAAAACAAATTGGGATATTTAAAGCATGTTTATTCAGCAATAATGGTCAATACTACTAGCTGCATAGTGAAGTAACTCCTCAAACTGGCCCACATTGGCCAAAAAAGTGTCCCATTTTGACTAGCCTACACTAGCATTTAGCATTTTTGGTACGGTCATCGCCCTATTGCCCTATAGGGCAGTCCAAGCCTACCAGCTCATCCATAATGGGTGAGGGGGCATCCACCCACTGGCCCCCTCACCCATTATGGAGGAGCCGAGGAGCCAGCCCAGTGAAACACTGGGCACTCCCTCAGCTGCTTTTTCCAGCTGAGGGAGTGCTCCTGGGCTGGCTGAACTGTCAAAGGGAAACACTGTTTGCCTTTGACAGTTCAGTTCCCCAGCCGCACATGTTCACTGAGCCATGCAACGCTAGGGGCGTTTTGCTTCGCCAGCCTTGCATAGCTCATTGGAAATGTTGGCTGGGGCACTGCATGTATGTATGTGCGAGAAGGTGCTCCTGCGCCTCCTCGCACATATGGGCAGAGCAAGCTGGAGCGGGGCATTTTAGCAACCACGCCCAGGCTGCTGCAGAAGGTACGGTTATGGTGATTTATTTTTTATTTAAATATGTGTATGGATGCGTGTATGATTGTGTTATGGGACTGTGGTGGGAGCAGGATGGGCGGGAGCACTGGGATAGTGGTGGGAACAGGGTGGGGAGAGGCCAGGGTCTGTACTGGGAGTAGGGTGCGGTGACGGTGCGCAAAAGTTCATCTGGCACATTTGGGGGGGGGCCCGGCCTGCCCAAAATGTGCTCAGTGGGGGCACAGGCCAAAAAAGTTTGAAGACCACTGGTCTAGGTGGTAGGGGAGGATCCCTTGTGGGGGTAGCAGAAGTCATGGGAGGTAGCGGGAGTTGTGGGGGCTGCATTACAATGCATACTCCACTTGTTAGGAAAGATTCTCTTTACTGCACCTTTCCTTCCATCTTTATGGAACCCCCAGACTTTTTGCTTTTTATTTTTGAATATGACCTGTACTTTTTGCAGTGCAATGTAGCCTGAAGCTTCACTGAACTGGCCTTTGCATCATATGTTATGGGGAAACTGATATGTCCTTCAGGAAATCAGTACTGGGAAACATAGTTTCCCTTAGTTGTATTACTATGGTGCTACTTGTGATTACTTTTGTATCACTTGTGGTAACCATTTATCATTGCACAAAGCAGCTTACACTGCAGTGCAATGGGGTGCATTTTTGTTTTGCCCTAGACTAACACTCAAAGGAATTTTGGTTATTCTAGATGTGCTTAAAAGATGGGCTGGTGCAGCAGTGACTTTTTCCCACTTTTTGGGGAATTTAGTTTTAGCTTTACCGTGTTTACCGTGGTTGGCTACTAACTGTGCCTACTGGTCAAACATGGCCAATCCACATGATTGTTCACCTGTTCTTTTTCCATCTTGTTGTTTAGCCTTCTTCCTGGCCTCAGAGGCTAGGAAGATCCTTATAAGGACTTCCAGTGCCCGGGAAAGCAGAAGCTTTTGGCGGGCTACTGGAGGGCCATGTGTGTTTGCAGGCAGGATGTGGGCTGGGTCAGTCTGACTCCAATCCACATTTTGGTTTCTGTGTGTCTGAGTGGTATGCATGAATGTTCCCGCCAGTGGGCCTGATTGGACCACTGCTGGGGTGTGTGCGTGGGCTAGTCCTTCGATTGGCCAGTGGGAGTTTCAGCTCCTACCTGGCTATTAGGATAAGAAGAGGACCCCTGCACCCATCCTTCAGAGATCCTGGAGAACCTGAAGGAGCCAAGTATCCTGTCCAGCTGTGAGACCCGTGAAGAAACCTGAAACCTGACTTAAGGAGGCCTGGCAACCAACTTCTGCTGCAGCCCTGTCTTGCTCTTTATCTTTAGTAGCCCTTACGAAGGCGCTACAACTCTTGGAGTGGAGGCACCATCCATTCCCGAAATCTGCTCGGTGCCCAGCACAAAAACTGCCTTCGGAAGTGCACTGGTACCGTCCTGTGACTGACCAGCTTTGTTTTTGGGCTACCATTCTAACTTTGTCACTGCATTGTGTTTCGGCCTGAAACTTGGTGGACCCTAAGCTGCCACTGCAATGCTCCCTCTTGCGAATATTGGGCATCCTAGCACAAAGGGGACCCCAAATAGACCGGAAACTCTGACCGCGGCTACTGAGTCCTGTTGCATCGCTGTGCGCGGTGTGCACCGTCTGAAACCTGCTTACCTGACCTGGGTCCAGCCCTCAGAGGGGTGCTGCATTGTTTGTTTTTGCATTCATTGACCAAGAGTCCTTGCACCAGCAAAAGACACCAACCAGAGTGGAGCTCGAACCTGCAACCCCTGAAAATCGAGGCTCGTGGATTTCAGTGGGAAAAGCAATGTAGGACACCCTTCCTTTGTTCTACCAAGTTTGGGGAAGATTTGGAGTAGAGGGGTAAGTTATTGAGCTTTTAACCCACCCCTATAATCCCATTATAAATCAATGGGTTTATAATAATCCAATTTCTAATACTATTGGCTTTGCCAATGCTTGCCCGTGCAAGACGTCTGACCAGAGACCCTACCTGCATTTTTCCTTGTTGTTAAAGAGGATAACTTTAAAAAGGCACTATGGAGAGTCAAAAGAATGACACCCATTAAAAGAGTAAAAAATTCTGTGAGAGTGGAAAAAAGGTTTCCACTCGCAGAGGTATTAAGGAAAAATATCCCACTAGTAAAGCAAAATGTTCTGGGGTTGACCCAGGTCAGGAAGATTTACCATTTCTATGAAAATCTTACCTAACACTCGTCCCTCTCAGACTAAGGAACAGGAGGATCTAATCCTCACCAGGACGGAACTCATATTTCAAGTCAGTTAAACTGTTTGCTGAGTCTACCAGCAATCTTTTTGTAACCCGTGCGGTGATACTTTTTTAATATTAGTTATAATTTCTAAACAATATGACCTACAAGTAGTGTTGAGCACTTTGCTCTTGTCTAGTGTACAGGGGATCTGATTTAACAATACCTCAGAAGTTGTGACAACTTCTGAACCTACAATAGGCTTTTTAAAGTGGTTCTTATAAAGAAATCCCTTAGACCTAGAGGAGTCTCCATGATTCCTCACCACCTCTCTTACAAGAGCAGGTTGGGTCTCAGGTATCCTAGTTGGAAGGTTTGTGGCAAAGCATTGTACATCCTTCCACTTCCTCTTAGATCGGTTTTTACCTTGGTTAGGGGTTTCCCTTCTAACGCTAGGATTTACAAGGAGGTCTTCGGCATAAGATCCCACATTGTCAAAGTGTTTAGCCTTTGACATATCTTTTCTGTATTTCTACCAGTTTTAAGGTTTATCAGTCCTCAAAGGCCTAGATAGGTTTCCAACTTGTCTATCCACCCCTTCCTCAGAAGCAGTGTGGGTCAAAGATTTTAGAATTGGAACTGAAATGGTTGAACATGGTTCAGACTCCCATTTCCCTAATAATCTAGTTTTAGAGTTGTCTTTGTTAGAGGTGTTCCTGTTAACATTATGACTTACAGCAGGATTCTCTGTAGAGAACCCCACAGAGACCCTAGCCTTGTCAGAACACCTATCCATCTCTCCTGTAGGAGTAGTTGGAGTTACAGGCTTTTTATTAGAAGGCCTAGTAAGAAAGCTATTCTTAGGTTTCTTATAACTCTTTCTGGTTTTCAGTTTTTCAGCCCTGGAAGTTTCCTACCTTGGGGTCAAGGAAACTCCTTGTCCGCTCAGGTTTTTTAAAAACACCTGTGCTTTTTACGTCCATCTGGATCACCTCCGCTGTAAGTGGGTTTTCAGGTGTATCCATGTTTAGAGTTTTAGGAACCACTTCAACTGTAAGTGGTTTTTCAAATGGTTCAGCCACTACAGGTTTAACTGAAGGGGCCTTTATTCTAAAGGACATACACCACACAGGGTGTGTGACATGAACACTAAGGTTCTGGTCAGCCCTAGGAATTGCCTCCACAGCAGTGGGTCGAGACTCCACTGTCAGTGAGGTTTCAGAGGGACATTCTACCTCAGCCTCAGCTGAAGGCAGAGTCACATCAGTTTTTACGGTATCGGGTAATATTTTCGCCAGCAAAAATATCGCCGTACATATGGTCATCGGGAACGGCCATAGGCGATATTTTTGGTGGCGAAAATATTAGGTGCGGGGACTGCGGGGGTGTCCCCCGCACATAAAAAAATGATACGGGGGTTACGGGGGTGTCCCCGGCAGGGTCCATGTGTTATTTTCGCTGCAAAAATGTGGCGATATTTTTGCATCGCAATATTTTTGCGGCAAAAATATCACATGGAACCGTTTTTACACAGTGTTATAGCTTGGACAGGAACACTTAATTTTGTGTCCACAGGGGGAACCACTTCCACTCTAGGTGGGTTTTCAAGAGGTTCTTTGACCTCAGTGTGAACTGAAGGTGGGGTAACCCCAGTGACCTGGTTAATGGCATTACACCATATTGGTACTAGGACAGGCATTTTTAAGTTTCTGGGAACTAGTTGAACCACTTCCACTACATGTGGTTTTTCAAGAGGCTCTGTCATCTTAGCAGCAGCTAATGGTGGGATCACAGGAGTGACCTCTAGCTTTGTGGGCATAGGGGTTTTGGCCCTATTTTACTTTATGGGTGCTACACACAAGTGCCCTTCAGAGTGGCAGTAAATGCCTTTTATCTCTAAGGAGGGGTCTCCTAATGGGACCTCTCTTACTTCAAGTTTAAGAGCCTCAACCTTTTTACAAGGGGGCTCAGCTGAGCCAAAGGCCACAGCATTTCTGCTATACTCAGTATTGACAGATTTCTTAAGGGATGAGGGGGTAGCACTTTTGGACCTATCCTTATTCTCAGAGTCCCTTAAGGGGTTTAGATATGGAGAAGCTTCCTTCTTATATCTATTTATGAGATCTTCTTTTACCCTATCCCAGTTACTTCTTTCCACGTCATGCAAATCCAAGATCACTTGGTAGTCTCTATTGGGAAGCCTAAAATTAACCCAGGGTATTCTATCACTCTCACACAGACCAAACCGTTTACAAGGGAGGTCAAAAGTTTTCAGCCACTCAACAATGTCACACTTCATGTCATACTGACTCACCAATTCTGGAAACCTGGAAGCTTTTACAAACAGGTTAAGTCTTTCCCCAATTCCCCACATGTTCAAATTGTTTTCCCACAGTTATTGGGCCTCATTATGACCCTGCTGGTCCGGAAACAACGGTGGCGGTAAACCCGCTGCCACCGTTGTTTCCAGACCGGCAGATTACGCATTCTGCAGGTGGATGGTGTCACTCCCGCCAGGTCTGTCCTGGCGGGAGTAACGCCACCAGCCTGCAGACGGAAATGGAAACACTGGCTCCATCATAGACGGAACCAGTGTTTCCATTGGCCCCATACACATGGATGAGGATTTACGGAATTCCGCCTCCGTAATTACCGGGTCTCCGGCGGTGTAATGCCCGGAGATTCTGGCAATCACGGAGGCGGTAATTCATTCCAAGTCCAAAAGCAACCTGCCGGTTTTCTGGCTCGTTTACCGCCGGACTTGGAATGAGGCCCATTGTCTTGTATCCAGTTCCACAGATATTTCAGAACTCATGGTAGGCAGGAAGGTAGAGGCAGGAGAAGGAGAGGGGGTGATTTAACATCCTCCTCATTAGAACCCTCATATTCCTCCTCAAAGGAGCTTGGGCAGCTGTCTGAGCCCTCATCATCCTCACTCCCAGCACTATTGTTAGAAGTGGACATAGGTTCTTTGAAACCATACATATGGTCCCTTAACCTTTGTAATAATTCATGCTTACTTCCTTTACAATTGAGGCCCTTCTCTTTACACATTGTGAACACATTTTTCATTTGTGAATAAGGCCTAAAGCAGGCCACAGCGTTGGTTCTTGTGTTAAATACAATAAGTACACTTTACTTTGGCTAAACAAAATCTACTGGATGTTTTCCTTTGGACACAGTCTATCAATAATCAATGTAATGCAGTCCACATTTATCCAAGCACATGCCAACAGTGTTAGGACAGTTTTTCTGAGTCCAACTAAAACCATTCAACTGAGGCAGTACAAGACTCCACTCTTAGTATAAGGCCGTGCCACCTGAGTTCATGGTAGCGTAGACAGAGCAGCCAGGCTTATCTTAGGACGGAGAGAGGGCTGTAGAATCAGTACAAATGAAATTGTAATACAAATGGTCCAAAGAAACACAGAAACACTATGGGCCCAATTCATGAAATCAAGCGCAGAAGTAACGCAAGCGCCGCGCGCTGAGAAGGAGCATATTCATGGATTTTCTGAGGCATCAGTAGCTGCGGCGCAATGAACATCAAGCAGCGCCAGTTACGCCCCCAACACGTCCCCATTCGCAGGAAAAAGCCAGTGAACTGCCTAATACAGCACAAGGCCCCACGTCATCCGTGGGCCAGCATACAGCCCCCATAATCGTGTGAAAAATCAGAGCGCACCCTGGTTGCACCAGCCAAATCGTGTGTAAAAGCCAGCGTGTACACCGTCAACACCCCAGTGTAATCGCGTACCTCACTTGCACCAGCCAAATCGCGTGTAAAGGCCTGCGCGTACCCCGGTCACACCAGCCAAATCGCGTGGAAAAGCCTGTGCGTACCCCTTCCGCACCCCAGCATAATCACGTACCCCGGTCGCACCAGCCAAATTGCGTGGAAAGGGCCATGTGTACCCCGTCCGCACCCCAGCAAATTTGTGTACCTCGGTCGCACCAGCCAAATCATGTGTAAAGGCCTGCGCGTACCCCGGTTGAACCAGCCAAATCAGCGTGTAAAGGCCCGCGTGTACCCCGGTTGCTCCAGCCAAATCGTGTGGAAAGGCCTGCGCATACCCCTTCCATACCCCAGCGTAAGCGTGTACCTCGGTCGCACCAGCCAAAACGTGTGGAAAGGCCTGCATGTACCCCTTCCACACCCCAGCATAATCGCATACCCCGGTCGCACCAGCCAAATCACGTGGAAAGGCCAGCGTGTACCCCTTCCGCACCCCAATGTAATCGCATATCCCAGTCGCATCAGCCAAATCGCGTGGAAAGGGCCGCGTGTAGCCGGTCGCACCAGCCAAATCACGTGGAAAGGCCCGCGCGTATGCCTTCCGCACACCAGCGTAATCGCGTACCCCGGTCGCACCAGCCAAAGCGTATGGAAAGGCCGGTGTGTGCAGCCATCAGTAGTGAACACACCACGCACGCAGCCTACACCACATGGCCCCCATCACCCTGTGACCATACCCCGCCGGGAGGCCCCATCTCATGGGACACCCCGATCCCCTGTCACGGCAACCTGCAGGCAGGCCCCACCTCATGTCCCCCCCCGCACTTGTGACGGCAACCTGCAGGCAGGCACTGCCTCATGGAACACCCAGGGCCCCCGCCACGGCAACCTGCAGGCAGTCCCGCCTCATGCCCCCCCCACACCTGTGACGGCAATCTGCAGCCCCACACCTGTGATGGTAACCTGCAGTCAGGCCCTGCCTCATGGAACACCACCAGCCCCGTCACAGCAACCTGCAGGCAGGCCCCGACTCGTGTCCCCCCCACACCTGTGACGGCAACCTGCAGGCAGGCCCGCCTCATGGAACATCCCCAGCCCCCTCACGGAAACCTGCAGGCAGGCCCCACCTCATGTCTCCCCCACACCTGTGACGGCAACCTGCAGGCAGGCCCCATCTCATGGAACACCCTCACCCCCCAACACACTGTGGACCAATAGACATAAATGCAGCAGATGTGAAGTGAAATTGGAACACCCCCAGCCCCGTCACGGCAACCTGCAGGCAGGCCCCGACTCATGTCCTCCGCACACATGTGACGGCAACCTGCAGGCAGGCCCGCCTCATGGAATACCCCCAGCCCCCTCACGGAAACCTGCAGGAAGGCCCCACCTCATGTCCCCCCACACCTGTGACAGCAACCTGCAAGCAGGCCCTGACTCATGTCCCCCCCACACCTGTGACGGCAACCTGCAGGCAGGCCCATCTCATGGAACACCCCCACCCCCCAACACACTGTGGACCAATAGACATAAAGGCAGCAGATGTGAAATGAAATGCCACCACACACTGCACCTTAACAACCATCCATTGTTCATGCACACCACAACATGCCACATGCAATTGGAAGTCAAACATGACACATGCATGCATGTGTGCACACACATGAATAACATAGGCCAGCATCATGGACAAAGAACAGAGTAAGCAAGAGTGAAACTTGGGCTAAACCATCCAGACCAGACACCACTTTGATTTACCATGAATACATATATATTAAAAACAGTATTCAAGTCATAATCATATACAAAATGAAACTAAAGCACCATGAAATGAGTGAATAAATAAGAGTGCCAAAAAGCAAAAACATTGGATTTGAAAAAATTAAAAATGAAATAAAAAATGTGGTCCATGTCCATGAATGTAGGTCCAAATGAAAACACAAATGAAAAGAAAACCATTACTTCATGGTGAACATAAAAAAACAGTGAAAAAGATAACTATATACAAACTACCAGGGTCCATTGTCCCAAACTATGTGCAAAAATCCAGAAATATTAAATCAGAAAAGAACTATGCAAAAAAGTGTAGCAAAGTCCAATAACTCCAAATAAAAAATAAATAAATGAAACCTATACCTAAAGAACTAAAGAACTATATACAATGGCAGCAGGCTAGTCCTTCCACTCACCATGTCCCCTCAAAGTCTCTGCCAGGGCATCATCGAACACTGTGTCCACTTCCCCTAGGCGGGCCTCAGCTCTCCCCTAGAGGGCTTGCAGGGACTCCAACATGCTACTCCGAAACTCACTGCAAGTCTCCTCGAGGACCTCCGCCCACCTCTCTGCCCAATGCAGGTTATTCTCCGCCCTGGCGATGGTGAGTCTTAACACATGTCTAGCTTTATGAGCCTGGCGCCTAAGGCGCCAGGACAGGGGTCCAACATGAGCCTGGCGCCTAAGGCGCCAGGACTGTGTCCAAAAGGCCCCAGCTTGGGCCCGCTGGCACTTCCCTGGGGGAAATGATGCCTGCCTCTGGGGTTGCTGGGTCGGACCTGGCTCCTTGGAGGTAGGCATCATGACAGTACCCCCCCTCAAGGCCCCTCCCAAGGTTGTTCCCTCCGGGGGTTTTGGCTTATTCGGAAATCTCCGGTGGAACCTTTGTATTAATCGAGGTGCGTGAACATGGTTACTAGGCTCCCACGATCTCTCCTGAGGTCCATATCCCTTCCAGTCAACAAGATAGAAGAGTTTGGACTTTAACACCTTGGAGTCTAAAATGTCTTTAACTTCGAATTCTAATTCCCCTTCAATTTGAACTGGGTCTGGAGGCTTGGACAGTCGGGTCCCTGGTTGTACTGGCTTCAAAAGTGATGCATGAAAAACTGGATGAATACGCATGTTAGACGGTTAATCCAGTTTAAAGGCCACGGGATTGATTATAGCCTTGATGCGATAAGGTCCTATGAATCTGGGATTGCAGGTTCGCGGGCCCTTGAGGGGTAGATGTTTCGTTGCTAGCCATACCTGATCTCCTACTTGGTAAGGAGGAGCTTTACTTCGGTGCAAATCAGCGTTTTCTTTATACTTTTTCTTGGCTTGCTGTAAATGAGTTGCAGCTTCTTTGAAGGCTCGGGTTATTGTGGTATGCAGATGATTTACTGCGGGCATTTCCAGGGTCAGAGGTGGATCTAGATCAGAGGTCCGAGGATGGTGACCATACAAAGTATAAAAAGGAGTTTGTCCGGTTCCAGAATGCACTGAATTGTTGTATGCATATTCTGCGATCCAAAGGATGTCTTTCCAATTTAACTCGGATTGGTGTAACATGCACCAAAGATATTGCTTGAGAGTCTGATTGGTTCTCTCGGTTTGTCCGTCGGTCTGGGGGTGGTGGCTGGTGGATAGCCGCACATCTATTTGTGCTAGTTGGCAACACTTCTTCCAAAAATGGGAGATAAATTGACTTCCACGATCCGAGACTAATATGGAAGGGAAACCATGTATGCAAACTATATTCTCCAGAAATTCCTTGGCCAAGGTGGAAGCTGAAGGCAAACCTTTTAAAGGGATAAAGTGGGCCATTTTGGAGAATAGATCCACAATTACAAGGATAGTGTTGTAACCAGCACAAGGAGGCAGGTCAGTTATAAAGTCCATTGACAAGGTGTGCCATGGTGCCGGTGGAATATCCAAGGGTTGAAGTAGGCCGGCTGGCCTTTTCTTTTGACCCTTGTTTTGGGCGCAAATTCCGCAAGACAATACAAAAGACTTTATGTCTTTTCTCCAAGAAGGCCACCAGAAGTGGCGTTTGATTTTTTCCTCCGTTTTAGCGATACCAGGGTGTCCTTCCATTAATGATTCATGATGATGGGCAATGACAAGTTCTTGCAATTCTTTACTAGGCAGAAACAACCGCTCCTGGAAGTAGAGTAAGTCATCCTTAACGGTGTAATGAGGACCCTTTTGACTCCATTCCAGTAAGGCTGAAGAGTCTAGAAGTTGTTTTACTTGCGTTTGGATGTCCTCAATAGTTTGCAATGAAGTTAGGCCTAAGATTCTTTGTTCAGGTATGATTGGCACAGGTTCTAAACTCGAATTGGGTTCTTCCATGCCAATCCGGGATAAGGCGTCCGCTTTACCATTCTTGCAGCCAGGGCGATAGGTAATTACAAAATCAAATTCCGCAAAGAATAGAGCCCATCGGAGTTGTCGTGAAGATTGAGCCTTGGCCGTCTTTAAATACTGTAAATTTCTGTGGTCCGTAATTACGGTGATGGTGTGTCTTGCCCCGAGAAGGTAGTGACGCCAAGCCTTGAAAGCAGATTTAATAGCCAGTAACTCTTTGTCGGTAATTGCGTAGTTGATTTCAGGAGGAGAACATTTCCTGGACCAAAAGGCCACAGGGTGTAGTTGGTTAGTTTCTGGGTCTCTTTGCGACAGGACAGCTCCCATGGCCGAACTGGATGCGTCGGTTTCCACAATGTAAGGGAGATCTGGATGCGGGTGCTTCAATATAGGTGCACAGGTGAATTTGGTTTTCAGGTCCTGAAAGGCTTGTTCGGCCTGAAGAGTCCATTCAAAGCGTTTGTTTTTCTTTAGGAGAGCTGTGATGGGTTGGACTGTTCGGGGAAATTCCGGGATGAATCTTCGATAGAAATTGGCGAAGCCGAGCATGCTCTGAACTCCCTTCACCGAGCTAGGAGATGGCCATTTGAGGGTGGCGTCCACCTTTCGCGAGTCCATTCGGACTCCTTGAGGTGTCAGGATGAATCCGAGAAACTCCACTTCTGTGGTATGAAAAACGCATTTTTCGAGCTTTGCAAATAGTCTGTGCTGGCGCAATTTCTCAAGAACTGCCCTAACATGTTTTCTGTGATCGGATTCTGAAGAGGAGTACACCAGGATGTCGTCAATATAAACAATGACACAGACGTCGATAAGTTCCCGAAGAACATCATTCATAAAGTACTGAAAGGCGGCAGGTGCATTGCACAAACCGAAGGGCATCACCTGATATTCAAAGAGCCCAAATTTGGTGCGGAATGCAGTCTTCCATTCGTCGCCTTCTTTTATATGCCCCAGGTGATAAGCTCCTCGGAGATCTAGCTTGGTGTACACACAAGCATCTTTCACCTGGTCGATAAGCTCAGGGATCAGGGGCAGAGGATAACGATTCTTAATCGTTATTTGATTTAGGGCGCGATAGTCTATACATGTTCTAAGGTCGCCCTCTTTTTTCGGCACGAAGAACAGAGCTGAGGAGACAGGAGACTTGGACGGGCGAATAAAACCATTGGCTAGGTACTGATCTAAATACTGAAGCAAATGTAGGTTCTCAGGTTCCGTAAGAGCATAAATCCTACTACAAGGTAGTTGAGCATTGGGTACCAGATCGATTTGGCAATCATAAGACCGATGGGGAGGTAACGTGTTAGCCTGTTCCTTCTGAAAAACGTCTTGGAATTCTTGGTATTCTGACGGTAGCTGTACAGGGGTGGAAGTTGCTGAGGCTAGACCCATAACTGGATTTCTTGGGTAACAAGTTGGATCACAATCAAGAAAACGTATCTTCTTTGCTCGCCAGTCAATTCTGGGATTATGTGTTTCTAACCAAGGAATTCCAAGAATTACTTGAAATTGTGGGGCCTTGATCACATCAAACACGATTGCTTCCCGATGTCCATCCTGACCCACCAGTGTCATTTCAACAGTGGAATGCGTTACAGGCTCTGAGGCTATTTCGGTTCCATCTACTGTAGTAATGACATCTTGGGTTACTTTCGGGCGGAGAGGGAGCTTAATCCTGGAAGCCAATTCACGGTCTATGTAATTTCCAATAGCTCCACTGTCGATGTATGCTTTTATAGCATGCAACAGCTGAGGCTGTTTTGGGTCCACGAGCACCATTGGCATGACAAAATGCGAGGTCAAAGAGTTTGTTTTCAAGCCCGGCAAGCGGACCCCTACGCTTGTCGGGCTAGGTCGTTTCCAGAATCAGGTGTAAATAAATCGTTATCAGTGGCTCCAACCACCTTCTTAGGTGGTTTAACTGGACAATTTCGAAAAAAGTGACCGGAAGTCCCGCAATACAGGCAAAGTTGCATTTGCCGCCTTCTCTCTCGTTCCTTCTGTGTTAATGGTCCTTTAACACCGCCGATTTGCATAGGTTCGGATACGTCGGTACTCTTGGAGTTAGTGTGGGTTTTGATCGGTACTCGGGTTTCGTACTTGAACCGATCTGCTTTTCTATTTTGAAGTCTGTGATCAAGTTGAACCACCAAGTCTATGTAGTCTGCGCAGACCTGGGGTGGATCTACTATCTGAGCTAGAGCATCCTTAAGCTCTCCGCGCAGGCCTCGATGAAACAATGTGATCCTTTTGTTTTCTGGCCATCCAGTTTCCACAACCAGTCTATTAAAGGTGGCAACGTAGGACAGAAGATCCTGATTACCTTGTCGTAAGGATAGCAGTTCGTTATCAAGGGCCTGTCCTTGAGAGTGTCGAGCAAACAATCTTTCCATGCTGGCCTGGAAACCCTGAAAATTCTGGAGAATGGGATCATCCTGATTTACCAATGGAATAGACCAATCGGCAGCACTGCCACTGAGGTAAGATAGTATAAAGGCTACCTTGGTCTGGTCGTTAGGGAAGGCCCCGGGTCTGCATAGAAAGTGTAAACGACATTGGTTCATAAAGACGGCATATTTCTTGGGATCCCCCGCAAAACGTTCAGGCGGGGCCAAAGGCATGTGTCCAGGTAGATTGATTTGTACCCGGTTATTCAAACCCATTGATGTGGAAGTATCTCCGGAATTAGCTAAAGGAGTGTGCCCTGCCTGGGCCTGCAATAACCTTTTGGCCAGGTCATCTGTTCTTTCCTTGGATAGGATCAGTTCTCTTTTGAGAGCGTTAGTCTCCTGGCGGGCTGAGTGCACTTCTGCCCGTAATTCCCCCAAAAGCTGGGCCAGCTGATCTGTCTCAGAAGTCTCCATAGCGCCCGGGTGGGAAATTGTGGGTAGGCTTCGCGTTCTGTCACGCTCACCTGATTCCCACGGAGGCGCAGGTCTGGCTTTGAGTGCTGATGCTTCTTCTATGGTGAAGCGCAGGACTCTGAAGATGGACTCACTGGCTCGCAGGAATATTCCCCTGTGCGTGAAAAGGGAGCATTACCTACTGACGGAATAATGCTCAAGCCTCCCACTCCCTTCCAACCCTCCACGATACCCTTCCAGCTGCGAGGAGCAAAACAACGCGAAGCGTGAGTTTCTGATCGGGCGTGGTTTAAATAGCTTTGGAAGAAGTTCCAGGTATGTATCCTTCCACCGATCAGGTATTTATCCTTCCCCGACCACACCCAGGGGAAAGTAGTTCCACAGGTAAAGTAGTTCCATTCAGGCCTCAAGAGGGCCTGGATGTAGCAGCATGGTCTGCATCAGGTAAGTGCACCTTAAAACACTTGAACACATGTCTAGCTTTATGAGCCTGGCGCCTAAGGCGCCAGGACAGGGGTCCAACATGAGCCTGGCGCCTAAGGCGCCAGGACTGTGTCCAAAGGGCCCCAGCTTGGGCCCGCTGGCACTTCCCTGGGGGAAATGATGCCTGCCTCTGGGGTTGTTGGGTCGGACCTGGCTCCTTGGAGGTAGGCATCATGACAGCCGGATCTATCTCTGTGGTGACCACCTCTGCTGATCCTTCTTCGACTCCCAACTCTGGCAGGGATATGATCTCCACCAGACTGGCCGCCAGGGTTTGGACAGTTGCACAGGGGGCCCTGGTGGTATATGGGCGGGAAGGGAGGACGACTGGTCAAATTGGCAGCATGAGGCAATCACACAATCAAAAACTCTAGTAACATACATCCCGGAGTGTTGCCCAGTCACACATTTACTACTCAGACACATGCACATGTACACCATGCATGCCCGTGATGTTGATGAAAGCACACATGTGTAACACCACTCACATGCCCCAGTACAGCCACATGCATGCAAACGTGTGCATGTTGCTACATGCCTGCGCGCATCACACATTGCAACCCAAACACCATTGCTGTCACACATGTTTGAACGGACTCACATGCAGCACTGTCTGGGACATGTACACAGACATCTGTACAAGAGGCATGCCAGACATGAGGCCAAGGTGCATACTTCAACCACACATCAACATGCACATGCACCATGGTGTACGAGAACACATGGACACTTACCAGTCGACTCCAGACGCAGCTCCAAATCCCAGACCTGGGTATACAGCGCTGGATAGAACCTCTCCAGGACCCGATAGTTGTCGTTGGTTAACCGGCCCCAGTGCCTCACTTGGTCCTCACCAGCCTGGAGGAAGCGCTGGGCCTTGTTGTGGTTCCTGGCATTGAAGTCCTCCCAGCGCTTGTGGACATGTGTGTAGTTGCGGGGTGCCACCTCCTTCGCATTGATGGCACCCACAATGTCTGCCCAGATCCTCCTACGTCCTTCCTTGCCGACTTGCAATGCTCAGTGGAAGATGATGCCCCAGGACTTGCTCCACCAGGATGTAAACTTCCCTGGCTGAGAAGCTGACAGCCCCCTGCCTCGCTGCCGGGGGGTTGCCACTTGCCTCAGGTGATGTTGGGTCAGACATGGAAACCCCCGAGACAGGTGTGGGTGGGCAAGGTGGTCCTGGGGCTGGGCCGTGGAGCAGTGGTATGGCACGTCGTCGGGAGTCTTTGGGATCAGCAGATGTGGTCACATTGACAGGAGCACTGGCAATGGCTGTACATCAGGCACCAAATTGCAGGGCACGTGGGCAGCAGGCACACAGAGTGGGCAGGCAACAGCAGGTGGCTCGTAGAAGGCAGCTTGGGGCACTTGGAGGCAGGTAAATTGGCTAGTAGGCAGGAGCGTGGGTCGTCTGTGTTACTTGCGTGGCGAGCCGGAAACAGATTGCCTATGCAATGCGGAACCAGCACGTTAGCGTGGATTCAGAGGAAAGGCCTTAAGTGTGTAACTTACGTGACACACGCTGAACGTGCTGAACGTTGGGCGTATCGGGATAAAGTAGTGCGCAGGAGAGCATCACACACTTGCCGAATTATAGCAGACGGACGTGTGGACTTTGTTTCCATGCGATCTCTTCACTGCGTGCAAGCCTCTTGTTTTGGTGGGGGATTGCCTCTGCGCACACGTACGTGTACTTTTGAGGCCGACGGTGAGTTGCGTATGCATTTTGCAATCTGTGGGTGCCCCTGTGTGTCATGTAACCCCTTATTTAACATCACTGTAGCTTACATGTCCTTTGCGTACGTATTTGTTGTTTTGCTGGGTGCCACAGCGTACTGCGTTAGGGTTTTTCTTTATATGTGGGCTGCCGAGGGGTCGTGTACATATTTGTTCATATTTGGGGTGCCTGTGTGTTACGCGGCCCATTTATTTTTTCCCCAGGGGTTACATTGAAACTTGCTAGAGCACACTGGTATGTTTGATATCACGTACACTGCCCCCTCACTCAAATTGCACAGGACAATCGATAGCTGTACCTCCCATTGCACCAATCCATCTGTGCCATGACTGAGAGGGCAACTAGTGGGAAGGGAGGCAAAGGTGGCTGGGGTGGAGGAGGTGCCCGAGGTGGCGAAGGTGTGCGAGGTGGCGGAGGTGTGCTAGGTTGCAGAGGCGCCCGAGGTGGCAGAGGTGTGCGAGGTGGCAGAGACACCTGAGGTGGCAGAGGTGTGTGAGGTGGTGGAGGCACCTGAGGTGGCGGAGGTGTGCGAGGTGGTGAAGGTGCCCAGCCTTGTGCAGGGAGAGCCATGCCTCCCAACCAACAGGGTCAGGAAGCTGCAGGGGCAGCTGTAGCAACCACCACCCAGCCTCTGGGTCACCCAGCCATGCCTGTGGTGCTCCCCGCCCCGGTCCACTGAGACGCTGGGGCAGATGCTATCCGTGCATTGAAGGGGAAGGGACATGCTGTGCAGCGTCATGGCACCGGCACCCAGGGTCCAGATGCAGTAGTGTCACCTGCTGTACGCACCCGGCCAGGGCCAGGTAGCTGCAGGGGCAGCTGTAGCACCACCACCCAGAAATGCTGTGCAGCGTCATGGCACCGGCACCCATGTACAGCCACCTGCAAGGGCACCTACAGTCACACCATCAGTGTGTGATGTCACAGCCCAGGCCACCAGTGCTCTAGCCCCTACTGACCCAAGTGGTCCCAGCCACTCGGTGTCTGCACAGCCTCGTAAGAAGGCAAAGCGTGCAGTAGGCAAACATGTTCAGTCCCAATGCACGGCACAGGAGACCTGCACGTTGAGGAAGAGGAGCTTTAGTGATGAGGAGCTCCAGGTCCTCATGGACTACGTGCAGATACACCAACACGCAGGGGTGTTGCTAGGTCTGGAAAAGACCCGGGGCTACGCTGATGTCGGAACTGTCGGGACTGGGGGCTAGCTAGCCTTTGGTTGTAGCTCCTGAGATTCTATCCGGGGCTACAACCAAAAGATCAGGGGCTATAGCTCCCTTAGCCCCCCCCCTAGCAACGCCTGTGCCAACACGACATGCTTGTGCAGGCAGGGAGCACACATACGCCTGCCCAGCATATGGCCCACTGACAGTGTGTCGCTGACCTTATTAGTGCCTTGGGCCATGAGAGGCGCTCAGCTACTGACTCAATGAAGCGTTGGTATGACCTCCGGCGCAGAGCCAAAGGTAAGATGGGTGCCAACTACGCCTCTACTCTGGTGACTGGAGGTGGGTCACCACAAGAGGACGAAGAACTTACTCCACAGGAGGAGATCATAGGTGGTATGATTGATGTGGAGCAGATCCATGGTGTGGGAGACATGCCAATTTATGAGGGAATGTCTGGTAAGTGGTGATGCGTGTGTGTCCAGGTCATGTGTATGTTGCTTGGATGAAGTGTGTTGGTTGGCTGGTAGTTCTGGCTGCATTTGCATGACTGCAATGGGTGAACCATGTCATGGTGGACTGACACGTGCTTGTTGACCTGCAGACTGCATACGCACAATGTGCTGCACACCATGACAAACCCCATCATCACACCTGCTCACTCCTTCCATGTCACTCTGTCCAGGCTCTCTTGGCCCTCTTCCTGCTCCAACCTGTGATGGTGGATAGCCTGTGACAATCTTGCACTCCACACTGCCCTTCTCTCCGCACATCTCTGACGTCTCTGAGAGGTCACCCTGTCAGCTGCACCTCCTCAGAGGGATTCCTCCTTTCCTCTCATTCCCCCAGTAGCTCAGTGTCTCCAGAGGACTGGTCATACTTATGGTGTGGTACTGCAACGGCCTATACCCAGATATCTGTGCCTCTACTCTCTTCCCTCTGCAACTCATCCTGACCTGGACAGTGGGGAGTATCATTTTGTCTTGGTGCCAGGTATTGTGTCTCCCTAGGACTGTGATGATGGCACTGGCTCCCAGTGGCCACGACTGTTCATTTTCAATCACTCTGCATTGTCCACAGGGCCTTATGGGTCCTGATCCCGCAGTTCTTTCAACTCCATCTTCCCAATTTGCTTCCATCTCATGGTATTTGATCATCCCTTTCCTACTCCCTCAGGGTCAGTTACTTCTCAGAGCAATTAGTTGGTGGCTGATGTCTATCTTCGGCGGGGGCCTCCCTCTGCTACAGCCTCCCTGCCTCAATGGCACTGCAGGTGAACCTTCTCTGGGTCTGGGGGCTCTTATGATCCTTCCTCATGTGTTCTTCTTTCTCTGCCTCCTCTCCCCTGCTGGAGACCTGGATGACTGAGAGAATGCACTAGTCACCTGCCCACACTATGATCTCCGACACGGGCCTCTGAGCCACCAGTTGTACCGATGCACTGCCTCTCTGCCATGCTCCACATTCCGTGGCTGTTTACTGTATCCCTACAACCATCTAGCAGCTATTGACAGCTGATGTCTGCATATACACTTCCACCAGTCCACCGCATTTTCATTGATGATAATGTAGTTGTATTTAATTGGTATGCCATTCTCATGTACTGCACTGCCCACTCCCACTTCCAACCCCAGGTCTCACCTTCACCATGCCTATTGACTCGCGTGATGTCAATGAGAGCTGGCCTCATGGGATGGGTGTGTCTGGCTTCACTCTATTCCACCACCCTTGCATCGTTGCATCGTGTGACACCTGTGTGTATTGAGTTTGTGATTTACATATCATGTCATGTCACATCCATTGTACATGGCTCTGGGACAGTAGTCAGCAAGTCACATCTCATGCAGTATTACAGATTGGGCATGGCTATGGTACGTGGCATATGTGTTTTTGCATCTGTGATGTTGGTAGATGAACTATGCCCGTCAGGTGCTCATGTGTGTAGCAGGTGCTATGCACCATGCACTACATGTTGTATTTAGCCCTTCCACACAGGACATGGTTTCTTTCATGCTACCCTTCACTTGCATTGACACTGCATAGGTGCGGGAGTTTGTGACATGGTAGGTTGATGTGTTACATGACGGCATTGTGATGCCTATGTGTGTGGTCTATGGTATTTACATGGCTCTTCATTTATTTTTCTGTCCATGTGCAGGTGATGAGGCACTGGATGCAGAGAAGGAGGTGGAGGAGGAACAGGTTAGTGAGCCATGACTATCCCCCAGTGGAGGACGTGGTGCGGTACCCATGAAGTTCCACTGGTGCTACAGGCCATCCTGGCCCACAATCAGTCTGAGTCCCCCTCCGAGGAAGCCTTAGGCTCTGGTGGTGAATCAGATATGGATACCTCTGTGGTGTCGCAGGTGAGTGCATCGACTGTGGGTGCTGTTGCATCCCAAATGTCTGGAGGGGGGGAAGACCCCTCACAGGTCCAGTCGGTGTTGGGATGTCCGTCTGTGGTGGTTACAGTTGCAGGGTCACGCTCCACAGTATTGACTCCTGGTCCTGGGGCAGCAGATCCAGGGAGGGATGAAGTCCTGCAGCCACAGATGACGTTATCACATCAAGGGTCAGGTACCCTTGGCCTAGGCAGGCGTGAGGTCCGCCAACACGGTGGCCGTGTGATAGCCAGCGATACTGTGTGGGAGCAGTCCATGTATGCTGTTGCACAACATCAGACTGCTTCACATGAGATGTTGGCTCAGGGCATGGATAGGGTGGCCAATTGCATGATACCCCCAGCAAGACAGGTGGAGCACCAGCAGCAGGCATTGCGGTCCACATGCCGCTCACACAGGCTGGACATGGTTGCTAGCAACAGCAGCCGATGGGCAGAACTGGGGGCTCTGCATGCATCCTTGGCTGCAGAGGGTCGGGCGAACAGGGAAGCCCTGAGGTCAGAGTATAGGCCCCTCAGGGTTACATGGACTGCACTCCAGGCATCCAGTAGTAGATGGTCTGAACAGCAGATGCAAATGATGACTCGTACCATCACGTAGGAACTGCGTGCATACCGTGAGGTGATACATGGAGACCTCCAGGCCATCATGTTGCTGATGCAAGCATCTCATTCCCACATGGCCACTGCCATGGAGGACCAGGGATATACGTGGTTATCCTCCCTTTCCACTACCGCATTCTGATGCAGCACCAGAGGGTGGCGACAGCAGCACCGAGTCTCCCACTCCATCATAGCCGTGCGGCCCATTAACCCATGGAGGGTTCTTTTTTTACATCCACACATGTGAGTGTTGACGTGCACCCTGCATCTCCTCCCTCCTGGGTGGGACCCACAGTGGGACCCACCCCCCTGGTCCCCTATGGGCATTTTTGATTTTTTCTTGTTAGTTTTTTGTCTATTGTGCATTGATGTGACAGTGTGTTGCTTTGTGTGACAGCTGAGGGCATCCACGGTAGGTTCCAGCTGGTCCCATAGAGGCTTGTCTCATGTTGGTGTTTGTGCCCTGGGTCCAGGCACATGTGCCACTCCTGCTTCCCCTTTCCATGGGCTTGCTAGGAGTGCAGCATGTGAAAGTAACTTACACAGTGGCATTGGAATTCCATTCTTTCTG
The DNA here is from genome assembly GCF_040938575.1 of Ambystoma mexicanum. Taxonomy (NCBI): domain Eukaryota; kingdom Metazoa; phylum Chordata; class Amphibia; order Caudata; family Ambystomatidae; genus Ambystoma; species Ambystoma mexicanum. The sequence continues at coordinate 1,097,460,138 of NC_090934.1, read as the reverse complement.
TGGGCAGTCTCAAGTCCGACCTGTGTATACACCCCTACTGGGATTCATAATTGTTTGTCCAGTGAATGGTTGGCATCATTTTATGTTTGTACATTGAGATGTATCCTTTGTTCATGTTCCATCTTCATGTATTGCCTTGACTGTCAATTAACAAGGGGGGTCCTGGGAGTCCCTCTGCCAGACATTAGTCCTGGTTGCGAGAGACTTACCCAGAGTCTTTAGCTCACTATCTTTCACAGAGAAGAAATATCCCAAACATATCAGTCTCGAGAGGCACAGATCCACCCTACTGATGAGGTCCAACCAGACCGAAACACGTGTCTGGGGTTTCTGTTGGTACTCTTATTCAGAGGAGAATTGCCTAGCATTTCGGTACTGGACTGCCCCAGGGCAGGACAAAGACTGATATGTTTGGGATATTTCTTCTCTGTGAAAGATAGTGAGCTAAAGACTCTGGGTAAGTCTCTCGCAACCAGGACTAATGTCTGGCAGAGGGACTCCCAGGACCCCCCTTGTTAATTTGCATATGCAAGTAACTTTGGGTCTCACCCTAAGTTACTAGGGGAATCCAGACGTGGACCCCTTGCTCACTATTCTTAGAGAGGCACAGATCCACCCTACTGATGAGGTCCAACCAGACCGAAACACGTGTCTGGGGTTTCTGTTGGTACTCTTGTTCAGAGGAGAATTGCCTAGCATTTCGGTACTGGACTGACCCAGGGCAGGACAAAGACTGATATGTTTGGGATATTTCTTCTCTGTGAAAGATAGTGAGCTAAAGACTCTGGGTAAGTCTTTTGCAACCAGGACTAATGTCTGGCAGAGGGACTCCCAGGACCCCCCTTGTTAATTTGCATATGCAAGTAACTTTGGGTCTCACCCTAAGTTACTAGGGGAATCCAGACGTGTACCCCTTGCTCACTATTCTTAGAGAGGCACAGATCCACCCTACTGATGAGGTCCAACCAGACCGAAACACGTGTCTGGGGTTTCTGTTGGTACTCTTGTTCAGAGGAGAATTGCCTAGCATTTCGGTACTGGACTGCCCCAGGGCAGGACAAAGACTGATATGTTTGGGATATTTCTTCTCTGTGAAAGATAGTGAGCTAAAGACTCTGGGTAAGTCTCTCGTAACCAGGACTAATGTCTGGCAGAGGGACTCCCAGGACCCCCTTGTTAATTTGCATATTCAAGTAACTTTGGGTCTCACCCTAAATTACTAGGGGAATCCAGACGTGGACCCCTTTCTCACTATTCTTAGAGAGGCACAGATCCACCCTACTGATGAGGTCCAACCAGACCGAAACACGTGTCTGGGGTTTCTGTTGGTACTCTTATTCAGAGGAGAATTGCCTAGCATTTCGGTGCTGGACTGCCCCAGGGCAGGACAAAGACTGATATGTTTGGGATATTTCTTCTCTGTGAAAGATAGTGAGCTAAAGACTCTGGGTAAATCTCTCGTAACCAGGACTAATGTCTGGCAGAGGAACTCCCAGGACCCCCCTTGTTAATTTGCATATTTAAGTAACTTTGGGTCTCACCCTAAGTTACTAGGGGAATCCAGACGTGGACCCCTTGCTCACTATTCTTAGAGAGGCACAGATCCACCCTACTGATGAGGTCCAACCAGACCGAAACACGTGTCTGGGGTTTCTGTTGGTACTCTTGTTCAGAGGAGAATTGCCTAGCATTTCGGTGCTGGACTGCCCAAGGGCAGGACAAAGACTGATATGTTTGGGATATTTCTTCTCTGTGAAAGATAGTGAGCTAAAGACTCTGGGTAAATCTCTCGCAACCAGGACTAATGTCTGGCAGAGGGACTCCCAGGACCCCCCTTGTTAATTTGCCTTGACTGTCTCCATTGGTGTTAGCCTTCATGCTGTATGCGCTTCCCTGGCCCCCTTTGGTTATCAGTGCCACACGAATTTAGAAGGTTGGATTTTAGAAGGGTGGCATGTGCAAGTCACGACACATTGAGGCACATGTGCATTTGGGTATGGTCACGGTCAGACAGATTAACTCTAGGGTCCTGTGTTTCTGGTTTGTTGTACTGGCCAATTTATGTCCCTCTGTACATGATTATATTGATGAGTGAGTTATTGCTGGACTTTTTAGGTTGATCGCTGCACGCTTTGTGACAGTAGTGTTATGTGTTGGCCATTTATTTCTCTGTTTGGACATTGCATGCCATGGCATGGTGTGTCAAGCAGGTGACATGAAGTGTGGGAGCGTTTAGGTGACTGTAAGGATGAGGTAGGGGAAACCAGGTGATTTGAAGGACTTCAATGCAGTCCTCTACTCCTCCTATTGTAAGGGTGATTCAGCAGACTCCTTCTGTCAGTCTTCATAGGACCAGCTCATCTCCGGAGCGGCTCTCTTTCTTTCTGTCCTGAGATTCTGAAAGAGGTTGAATGAAAAACACACAGTCCATCATTGATTTTACCTTTAAATACGGGCTGGAGGGGTTTTGACCAATCAGGGCAGGTTTGGTTGGTAAGTCTATAAATATGCCCACAAGCCCCGTCCCCTTTCTCTTTGAACAAAGGTTGCGGTGATGACTCTTCCGCCAATACCGATGAAATGTCACTGCCTATTATCCCCTGTCTCCCTTGAGGTTCAAGCCAGTTCGGGACACTGCTGCAGTAACAGGTATGTGATGATAGTAAGCAGGAAAGGGGAGCGGGTACTGCCCATTCCGTTTCATTTAACGTGCCTTGTTCAGCGTTGTCTTCTGTTTGCCTGTCCCCTCTTTCCACGGTATGGCTATTGATAAATGGTTGCCAAAGATGCTGTACTACTTCTGTGGGTTTTAACGTCCCTTCAAACCCTTCTCGGTGCGGAAAGGCCGGGAAAGCGTTTGCCGCTTCTCGCCATGCCATCTTTTTCAAGACATGGCTCAGTGCAACACTCCTTGTGGCTCTCCTCTCCCGTCGCCCTCCTTGTACGGGTTTCTGCCCGACCCGCAACAGGCCTCTCGGTCTGGGACTCCCTCTATGGCCATCCCGCACTCAGCACCACGCCGTCCAGATTACATGGTGATTTATTTTTTTAGATCTAGGAGGGCCGTTTCTGTGCCTTGTCCTTTGCGAAAACCTGACTGTCTTTTTCCTAAAATGGCATTGGATTCGAGGTAGTGTTGGATTTGGGAGTGTGCTGCTTTGTCAAGGATTTTAAGAAGGAAGGGGACTGTGGTGATGGGACGGTAATTATTGGGGCAGGTGGGATCAAGGGATGGCTTTTTTAAAAGGGGACTGACCCATGCTTCTTTTAGACTAGATGGTACTGAGCCTGTGGAGAAGGATGCATTAACAAATGCAGTGATGATGGGGGTTAGTGCTTCGGCACATTGTTTGATGATGGCAGGAGGGCATATGTCTCCTTTACATGTGCAGGGTTTGATGTGTTGGAGGAGGTCTGTTACTCCCTTTTCAGAGACTTCTCTGAAGGAGAAGAGAGGAGTGTTAGGGTGAGGCGTGGAGGTGGTAGAGGTGTGCATGTTAGCATTTTTCGGGAGAGCTTTGCGCTGTGATTGAATTTTATCTTGGAGTAGATTGATTGTGTTGAGAAGGGCTGCCTGGATGTTGGAGCACCAAACTTCGTCTTCGTTGATTTCGTCTGGGCTGGTGGAAGGGGTGATAAGTTCTTTAAAGATCGAGAACATTTCTTTGGATTTAGAGTTGGCAGAGGAAATTTTAAGGTTTAAGGATTCAGATTTGGCTTTGAAGATTGTTTTTTTGTAGATTAGTGCAGTGTCTTTTAATTCTGACCGGGTGGAGGGGTTGGGGGTAGATTGCCAGTTTGCTAGGGCCCAGTGTTTGTTGGTGCGTAAGGTTGAGAGTTCATCAGTGAGTAGATGATGGTGAGAGTAGAGGGGTTGTTCACAAATGGAGGTTTGAGTTCAGGGATGTCGAGAAGAGGAGATTGGCTTTAGTGAGTTTTTTTTAGCTTTGTACTTTGGCTGCAGGGGTGCAGGGTAGCGTTTTGGTGGGGTCTGGAGGGAATGGTGAATTGGATCCAGTGGTGATCTGTCCATCGGAGAGGTGCTATGTTTCTGATGGTAAATGAGCAGTTGTAGTCTGCAATCCAGTCAATGGTGCGTCCTTTGTCGTGTGTTGGCTCAGTCACTCTGTGTGTGAACCCTAAGTCTGACAGCTCTTTGGCAAATGCGGCTGCAGCTTTGTCCTTTGGATCAAGCATGTCTCCCAGTAGAATGGTTTTAGTACAACTTTTTTAGGTTTTTGCCTAGGATGTGTAGGAGCTGTTTTTGGTAGTTGGGGCTGTGCCAGGTGGTCTGTATGTGATCATTATATTGATGGTGTAGGAGGGGGAGAGTGAGAGTTTGGCATTGTGGAGGTCAGCATTGCTTTTCCGTTGTTGGTTGCAAAGTCTGATGGCAAGTGCCGATAAGAGCTACCCCACCACCTTTGGATGATTTGCGATCCTGTCTGAGGATAGTGTAGCCTTCGGGGAGGGCTAGCGAGATGGCTGGCCCTGAGGCTTCACAGAGCCATGTTTCCATGACGGCCAGGAGGTAGAGGTCATGGTAAGTGATGAGATCATTGACCTTGAGTGCATGGGCGGAGAGAACGAGTGTTGATGAGGGCACACTTGAGGGTCGGGCAATGGGGGGATTTTTGTGGGACTGGGCAGGATGAGGGATGTTGGTCTGGGGTGGGGCTGAGGTTTGTTTGAGCAGACAGATGGGAGCGATGCTGGTGGAGGTGAGCTGTGTGTGGTGAGTTAAGGGGGGATGTTGTAGGACTAGTGTCTGTTGCGGGTGGGGGGAGCGTGGGGTGGGTATGCATGTACGGGTGCTTAGACAGAGGTTTCTGAGGCTCGTGGAGATGGGTAAGCAGGGGTGAAGATTGGGCTCTGAACGTGCCCTAAGCCTAGTGAGTCTAGTTTATTTAGAAGGGTATGACTCTCTGGCTTGGCCAGGTGGTTGCACGGTATGGGAGCTGATGAAGAAGATGCGGTGGAAAGGTGTTGTGGTGTCAAGGAATGTGTTTCAATGAGTGGTGCTGATGTTGAGCCAATAAAAGGCTAGGCTGAGAGATAGTGATAGCGTACAGAGATGCGTGGTGAGTGAGCTGTGTGAAGGTTTGCGTGAAAGGGTGCAGACTGGTCTGCAGTTGGTGATGTGATACATTAGAGGAAATGCCGGCAGTGAGTAAGCAGTATAGGGTGGAAAGGGTGCGGGCATGTGCAGCATGGTACGTAGGTTGGGATGGCTCTGTCAATATGGGTGCAATGCACGAATAGGTGATAACCGATAATCAAGTGGTCAGGTAATCTGTGCAAATTGGGCACGGTAACTTAGCTAATAAGCAATAGGGTGCAGTACATGAGTTAGTTAGCACGTGGGCACAGTACCTTAACTAATGAGCGAGTGGGAACAGTACATGAATTCATTGGCAATTGGGCACAGTACATGAAATCAATGGCATTTGGGCACAATACATGAATTAGTACCCTGAGTAAGTCGATAGGCAGTTGGTAATGTGTGTAAATAGACACATTAGTATATAACATGCAGTGCGGGCACACGGTGCGCGCTGTGGTAGTATGTGACACAGCGAGGGATGTGAGCAGTACAAGCTACGACTTGTGCGGGGTGCAAGAGTCACGGGAGATACTGAATCCACTTGGTGGCTGTTTTAGGGCAGCAGTGGATCAGCCCTATGTTGGAGATGGAACAGATCCCTTAGTGGAAGTTTGTTGCGGGAAGGAGCCGTGATGCTGCATTGAGCAGAGTTTAGAGAATCAGAGTACAGGATGGCTGGTGGATATTGCTTTTGGTAACAAGGCAACCAAATTACATATAGAGTTTGTGGATATATACTCACAGGTATGGCGTGTTTGAAGCAGAGGGACTGGTCGTCGGCACCTCCGACACGGAAAGACACAGACAGGCCTTTAAGCTTCGGCTGTGTGGCTGAAGGAGGAGAGAAGGCTCCTGCCTTCTCCTCCCGGCGCAGCGAGTGCTGTGGGGGCAGTGTCGACACAGACAGGCCCTTAAGATTCTCCCTTCGGCTTTCGCCTATCGGTGGAGTGAGGGGGCAGGTATAGGGCTGCGCGGCCAATCCGTGGCCTGAAGAACTGCTGGGCAGGTCAGTGCAGAGTAGATGAGAGCAGGAAGTGCGGCCATGGACCGCGTTGCACTCAATGGCGGCTCAATGGGGGAAGTGGCAGAAATCCCATTCAATATTGCGGATTTCGGTAAAAATGCTACTACAGTGCAGCTATGCAGGGCGCATCAATTGTGGAGGCAGTATTGGGCAAAAAGTGAACATGCCCCACCTGTCGTGGCGCATGTTCTCATGGGGTGTTTGGTGGTGGTCCGACCCAGGCTGATTCCTCAATGCATATAATGCAAGAGGTAGGCAAAATAGCCATCCCTTCTTCAGTGGCAATTTGAGTTTAGTGATTCTCTGTTTGAGAAGACCGTTGAGTCTCTCACATATCCCATTCACTTGCGGGTGAAAAGCAGAAGAAAACTGTGTTTTATGATAAGCAATAAGCTAATCTGTTCAAATACTTCATTAACAAAATGGGGCCCATTGTCGGATCTCAAAACCTCACATATTCCCCATCTAGAAAAGACTTCTCGGACTAAAAACTTTGCAGTGCAAGTGGCATCAGGGTGTGTACATGAACCTGCTTCGATCCATCTCGAAAAGGGGCACACCATCACTATCATAAACCTGTATCCACTACATACTTGCAGCATATCAACAAAGTCAATATGTAAATGCTGCAAAGGACCATTCAGTCGAGGAATCACTCCTCTGATTGTTCACAGTGTGTCCCCAGCAGTAAACGTTTGACATATTATACAATTTACAAAAAATGCAACGTGTTCTAACAGATTCGGTACGAACCAGTCCTCCACAGTAGCTGCTGCAAGGTTTTCCATAGTTATATGCGCTGGGTAGTGCAGCTGCTCAAGCGCTACCCTTAACAAGGCTACAGGCATCACCAGCTTTCCAGTGCTGTTCTGTCGCCACAATGCTTCGGGGGGGAAAAAGAACGCCCCCTTTGTTTCCACAATTTTTGCTCTTCCTGTGGAGCACTGCCTTGAACCTCCATCAACTGTGTTCTTGAGAAATGATTAAACCCTTCATTTACAATCATAATTGTGACTACTTTCTCTTTTATATTTGGAGTATCAAAACTCGAAATATCTGGTGAATATGCAACCCTTTTGTTCTCTTTGTCTGCGGATTTGTTCCTGCATGAGATAAAGTCAGTTTTCTTAGTATGTGCTGCGCACTTAACTATTGCAATGGCTACTGGAAGTTGTAGTGCCTTGATAAGCCTATCCAATAATGCTGTGTGTTGCACTGGAGTGTCGTCCGCTCGGAGGTAGTTTCCAATGTGCTAGCCCTGCGTGCACGGTTGACGTCACGTAAGCGGAGTCACTGTACACCGCCACTTCTTGTCCTGTGTATTTCTCAAGCGCGACAATAAGTGCCACTAATTCTGCTGCTTGTGCCGAAAAGTGAGATGGCAGTCTTGCACTTGCTACCACTTCAAATTCCCCATTAGCTCTGTGTCTTACCGCAGCTGAACCTGAATGCCTTTCCCCATCAGTTTGATCACCTTTTCAAGACCCATCAATAAAGAGAACCTCCCCTTCTGCTAGCGCATTCTCATTTACTCTTGCGATTTCATCGTAGTACTCCTCATAGTAAGAGCAATCATTCACATGCTCACCCTCTGCCACATGCTCAACTAGAAACGTGGCAGGTTCACTGTTTTACACCTGACTATTTTGATTGCTGGATTCGTTATAACTACTTCATAAGCGGAAGCCCTCTGAGATGTTAATGTACCCTTAGGTTTCTCCAAAATGGCAAACAATGCATGCTCAACAAACAACGTCATAGGACACCCCATCACAATGCTGGTAGACTTCTCAATGGTGAACGCAGCTGCTGCCAGCGATTGTTCTCAAGGAAAGTGTCCTCTCATAACTGGATCTAAAATCCCACTATAATATGCCAGAGGTTTGTACCCTATTGTAGCCCTCTGTGTAAGCACCTGTCCCATTCGTGTACGAGAATAAAAATCACTCCTCAGAATAGTTGGGAATTCCTAAAACCTGGGCTGTACAAATTGCTTTCTTCAATTCTTCAAACCCTCCCTCTATTTCCTCAGTCCATTCTATTTTTTCCTTGTTCACTTGTGCTTTCTTTAGAGCCTGCAAAAGGGGTCTTGTATATCAACTATAACCAAATACCCATGCTCTAACATAGTTGCACAATCGCAAAAACTGCTTCATTTGTTTTATTGTGTGCTGTTTTCATGATCGCCTCAGCCCTTTCAGATGTAACTTTCTTCCCCTCATGTGAGATTAACTGACCTATATACAACATTTCTTCTTGACAATATTGTAACTTCTCCTTGTCTACTTAATATCCCTTGTATGCTAGAATAATCATTAACTGAATCAAATCTTGCATGCACTCATCTTCTGTCGTGCCACAAACTTAAATGTCATCTACGTACTGCAGCACAACACTTTGTAAATCAATTTTGCTTAGGTCCATCTGCAGGACCCTATTAATGATTGATGGAGATTCACAGTGCCCTTGGGGCAAACGAGTACTCTTCAACTTAGTTTGATGAAACATAAATAACGTAAGGTCTTGAAAATCCATATGCAACTGGATTGAGAAAAATGCTTTTTCCAAGTCAATCAACGTGAAATATCGTGCCTCTGTGGGGATACTACATAGTATCATCGCCAGATTCGGAACTAAAGAAAACTCTAGAATCTGGTTAGGTGGTCTCATGTCATGAATTAGTCTCCATGACCCCCCTTTTGATTTTTTCACAGGGTACACTGTGGCATTACATGGAGACTCTGACATCACTAAGATACCTTGTGCACCAGGGCTGATATACTCTTAAAAATGCCCTCATCCACCTCTCGAGACATGGGGTACTGTCTTGCTCGGGGTAGAATTGCTCCTGGGTTCAGCCTAATCTTAACCTCCCATACCCCCTTCAATAGGCCTATGCCTTAGGGGCCTGTAGTCCATAAAGAGGTTTCCACTTTTTCCAAATCCTCATAAAAAAATGCTGGGTGCTGCCGCACTATCATCATTCGCTGTGGGACCTCTCTTTTCTCTATTCTGATCCAATATGTAATACTCATCTTGAATGTTACTTCATCATTTGACGGATCATCCCATAACATATCCTCGTCAGTGACGTCAGTCAATCTATACCCTTCCCAAATGGCAATCACTGTTCTCCATGGCCTGCCCTCGTCATCGGTTCCTTCGAGCATGGCCAATTCCCTTCACAATACGTGTACCCCATAAAGAAAGACTTCTGGCTCTAATGGCATTTCTCACAGAGCCATTTGCCCTGTAAACGCCAATATAAATGTGCCCACGTTCAGATAATGTATCCCTTGAGTGGAACACACTATACCCTCATCAGTGAAAGAAATTGTCACATTTAGCTTCGTCATTAAATATCGGCACAGAATATTAACTGGTGTCTGTCTTGAATACAATCATGGAACAGACATGTCACACTCTCTTATAGAAAATGGTAATTCATCAGCAAAAGGAATTCTGCTTGTAGCTTCAGAGAAACCTTGCGCATTCATGGCATTTCCCGATAATGGATATTTTCTCTCTCGTATACATGAGCGAGTTGCACCTGTGTCTACTAAAAATGAAAAAGATTTGCCTCCTATGGTAACATCAACCCTTGGTTCCTCTTGGGGGTCTGGTGTCACCGATAGTACTGAACGCGTCAATTCGCCCTGTGAGCTGTCCTATTGTGGGTACATACTTATCCCTGTACCTCTAAAAGGACTTCCTCGCACCATAGTGACAACCCCCTACTCTAGGTGGCAATAACTGTCCCGTGTTTGCACTCTGCTGTATCTACAAGGGTGTATGCTGTGACTGCCCTTGCAGGGGATTGAATGGTGCTTGTTGTGGTTGATACACTTAGGCCAACCCATCCCTAGCTTGTGAGCTATATGTTGGAGGATAAGCTGTCCCCCCTCTTGAGAATTGCTCATTCTGTACATACCCTTGGCTTACACATGTTTGCGCTATGTGCCCTGTCATTCCACATGTCCAACATGTAAGAGGAGCTCTTCTGAATAGCCCCCCTTGATTGACTCCCGTTGCCCATTCTGATTATCATTCTGCATATTCTGAAACCCGCCTTAGTTATTTTGAAAACCACCCCTTCCTCTGTAGCCCATTCCTCTGCGTCGCTGCATAAACCCATTCCCTCCTTGGCCCATCTGGCATTGATTATTCGCCTGTGATGCACCCACTGCTTGCTGCATTCCCAGCCCCTCTCCACTTGTCAGTACCACCCCTTCTATGGCGTACTTTGACAATTTCTTCTGAACTAACTTGGCTTCCTCAAGTTTTCTAGCATCTTCCTTCTTCTTATTTTTCTCTTGCAACCACCGGGCAGTGATGTGCTATAGTCAACTGTATTTCTGCCCATGGCTTCCCTTCCATTCCCACTAGTTTCTTGAGCTGTTTCTGTAACTGTTCTGGCAATCCCTGACACAAAATGTGGTAAAATACTGCCACTGATTTCCCCCACGGCTCCCACATTTCGAAAGTCCAGCATTCTTGAATACTTTGAATGTAAGCAAGCAGATATTCATCATCTTTCATCTTATGTGCCATAATTGCACCCATATCTGATGTATCAGGTTATTGTACCCTGAGCACTCTCCAGATGTTGGCTCTACAATTATTAAATGGCGCTCCATCATGAGCTGTGTTCTGTGACATGGCGCTTGAGTAACCTGCTCTCGTCCAAATGTCATCAGCCCTTTGCCCAAGAAGGACTGCTAGGAGACCCTTAATGTCCCCTATTGCCAGAGTACTTCCTCCTGTCATCTTTTCTAGCTCATAAATCCATTTCTTCCCCACCACAGCCCTTAAACTGGTAGTTTGCACCTTAAATTAGCCTTATTCATTTGTGGCCAGGGAATATACTGTGGGTTGGCCCCTCCTTTCTCCAATAAAGGGAATTGCGTGAACCCAAATCGGCAATCGGCTCCCATCGTCTGCATATCCATAGTAGGGACAATGGTTCCTGATCACCTTCTGCCTGGCAATGACCTTAGCCTGCTCACATATGGTGGCGACTCTCCCTTCTCACTATGCGATCGTCCTTTAGGGTCCTCTGGATATGCTACAGGATCTGGCGTCCTTTCTTTAGGCTGCTCTAATTCAGACCATCTCACTTCCTTGTCTGTCTGTAGACATCCCTTAGGACTGCATGTACTTTCTCCCTCCTCCCCACGGAAGGTTTCTCTCTCTTCATCTGACATATCTAGTCCCCAACTAGTATTGTTTTCTTCTCTTTCGCCCTTGTCTAAGGTCAGCCTGTCTAAGGACAAGGCTCTATGCCCTAGACTAAACGGGCTTCCTTCACCTCGTGAATGGGTGACTATAAATCAATCTTCTTTTCCTCTGTTTCCCGATTCACCTCTTGCTCTCATATCTTGATAGGCTCTATCGATCCTATCCCCGATACTCCCTATCTTGAAGTTCTCAAATAATGTAACTTTAGATGGCCGTACTTGGGGCAGCCAAGAAACTGTTTATCTATTCGAGAAGATACAATGAAAGTGAGAAGCGAGATGAGCTTCTGTTGAGGTGTAATGGAAAAACACTAGAAGTGCCAGGTTTTATTAATTGACTAGTGTTAAATGCGAAAAAGGAGCTCAAAACACGGTCTCCTGTCACAGGGTCAAGTTGAAAATAGACTTTGGGTGAGCTGCACCGAGACCAGAAGATAAGACTATGCTCTCACTCCCTTTTATTCTCAGGCACAGTGATCCTTTGCAAGGCCGAGTTCAAAGGACTAATTGAATGTCAAACAGTAGGAGTGATGATGGATGTTGGGCTAATTGGATGGGGAGGAATGGTCAAGTCCAACTCTCCAGCACCTTGGGTACTGGCTTGCGTGCTGCTAGCAAGTAGAATATTCCAGAAGGGTACAAGTGTGAAAACCAATTGTAGAAGGCCACGTAGCAAAAAGGCCTATAGTTTGAAAGCCAATCAAACGTTGTGAATTTTTATGACAAAGAATATGACTTGCACTAGGGGTGGGCTTAGCTGTCCACCTGACTTTAGAGACCCAATCACATTCCTTTTACCCATAGAAAGTATACCTAGATGTCCACTTTAAGCCTATCACAAACCCCTGTAGGTTTTCTTATTTTGCCATGTAGTATGACGGCACGTATGACGAGTTTTTGCTATATATGTGTAATTTCCTTTAAAAAGCTTTGAGACTTATGCTGTGTGTTGTCCGTTGATGCCTGTTGTACTCCCTGTTTTAGACAATTGCAATTAAAAACAGTTGTGTTGTTCCAACTTCCCGAGTCAGTCTGATTATTGGTGCGTGAGTAAGATTTGCATGCCCATCCATCCTATAGAGCGCCACCTCTCCTAAAGGGCCTCCGGGTTCAGAGGCTTTCCCCCACCTTTGTTGAATGGCCAAGAAAGGCCTGCGACAGGCCAGGGGAAGGTAGACATTCCCTTACCTTTGTGAACATTGTGGTAAAAGCCAAGGTACGGGAATCATTCTCTTGGCATTGTGAGGAACCTGAGAAAGGCCAGGTGAAGGGAGTCATTCCCCCTGGTGTTGTGGCCATTGCAAGAATCGTGAGAAGGGTCAAGTTGAGGGAGTCACCCTCTTGGCATCAAGGTTTTGAGTTGGAACTTCGCTTATATTGTGAACATAGACTTTCCAATCCTGAACTTTATGTGGTGCCTTTTGAAGGGGACCACAACCTGGGGAAGGGTGTTATTCCCTACAGAAATAGTCCCCCAGACTACTGCCATGGTACTGTACTTTGCAGAAGAAGGGAGCCATTCTTCTACAGTAAAGAGACTCACTAACCTTTTATCTTTAGTTAGAAGTGTAAGGGAATGAAATAGGTTTTGACACAGGACAGTGGACATTTTGTTATGGACATCCTGACATATCCTTAATATTAAGTTGAGGCAGTGAAACCCCTCTTAGAGTTAGGGATAATTAGGGTCTTCCTCTTTTAATTTCACTGAATAAAGGTTGTTAGCAACAATCATGCCACAGTGTGTAAGTCACATCCTTCCACACCCTTACAGCTGGCACCCATGAATATATACACAGTAAGTGAACATATATCTTAAAGTCCAATATACAAATGTAGTTCAATTGACCTTCCCCTTAGAATAAAGTGTGCAAGACAAAAGAGTATTGGATGTTTAAAAGATGTTAAAAAAAGTCATGAACACCAGAAAAATAACCTGAGAGAGGAAATGTTCCAATAAATATACTGCCAAAGTATAAAAGGTGCTCACCTTTTAAACCCAGCAATCTGTAGTGACATATTCCCTGGAAAACAAAATACCAATACGAGACAAGTGCTTGTGTTCTTGTGGATAAGCATCTGCACTGGGAACATGACAACCTGAGCATAATCCTGGAAGAAAAATACATGAGCAAGCTTGCCAACCTCAAAAAACCTCGAATGGTTGCATCTTCCCTCTGAAAAATGTTATGCTGCCTACCCACATGTATCTTTTACTTGTTCCCTGAGAAGCAGCTACAGTCAGGGAAACATAACTGCACAATTCTCCAGGATTGCAACCTCTCTTGCCAAGTCCAGGGCAAATATTCATGACTAATTTGCCTGGCTTTCAACAATACTCTGCTTCATAAAGATAACTTGAAAAGTACTGTGACGAATCCTTAGATGCCGTCACTTCTTCCCTAGGGGGAGCCCCTTCCCATTAGGTTTGGGAGGTCTAAGGAACTCATGGTGAAAACAGTAAAGACAGACACAAGTGATCACAGTTCAAGGGTGTTTATTAAACTGTATGTAGGTTGGAAAAACACCTAATCTTAACCTATATCTAAGATGGGAGCAAGCGTCGACCATCAAATGAAAAATAAGGCAGCGCTAGTGGCGTTGTGTCAAATAACAGGGCCTATACTAAGAAAAAACCTATTGCCAATCCTTACAACTAAAACAAAAGGGTGTGGGAGAGTTTTCAAGAAACGAAAGAAGTGTTCACAAATAATAGGTCATGATGCGGTAGCTTGGGTCTCCCTACCCACGTTTTAATCACGGGGTATGGTGGTATTTTGGAGCACAGTACGCTTTCGAGCTTCCCTAGCACAAGACAGTTGCGCTAGCAGCTATCAGTGTCGTCAATGGCCAAGTCTCGTTTCTCTTGAAAGTCTCTTGCCTTCGAGGGCCTGACGTTTTCAAATACCAAAACAAAGGGTCCTTCAACAAAAAGAAAGTTTGTTTCCTGGTTTTACTTAGGTTGAGGATTCCTCAACCCCTGGTCCCCCTCTTCTGGGCCCTGACCCCTCTTTACTTTCAGCCTCCCTCCTCCAGGGTCACTATGGCTTTTCTTTCCTTCTTTCATAAATCTTAAAGTCTTTTTAAACAGTTCCAGTGGACATCCCTCATTCGGGTTCACCTTTGTCAACACACTGTTTCTTGGGACTCTAGACTTTGCCCCCTCTTTGTTAGAATCCCGCCTACAGGTTCACTGATGCAAACTTCGCCTTCACTTTGCTTTCAATGATTGCGGGATTCACTTCCCTTGCTTTCTCTACAGTTCTTAGGTCAAAGGCTTTCCAGTGTATGAGGATTTTGCTTGACCTCCTGTATGACCACTTTGACCTAACTTGGCAGCTCTCCTATGTCCTTCTGGTATCTGTAGTATCACTCAAGCAGGGTTGACCAGAGTCTCCCGAGTTAGCACCCACGTGGTGCCGGTGCCCTCTGCAGCTGGTCTCCCCTTTAACACTTTTACAGTTCTTTGAACTTGGTTCAAATTGCCACTTTGCAACTTTCATTCACCACAGCCCGGCTGTTATAGGATCTCCCCTCAACTCACCGGCTGTTATGAACCGCTTAACTTTCTCGTAACTGGAGTCGGGGTCGGTACCACGGTAGCAGGAGTACCGTTGACATCTGTTGCAGCACACTTGGGCTATTGTTCTCGGTCTTACAATTCCCTCTGCAGAGGTTTTGCGGGTCTGCTTCGAAAAGGGCAAGGTTGTGTCTCTCCGTGTCAATCTCTCGGTATTCGCCGCCTTGCTCCTCCTCTTCAACTGCCGGACCTGGATAGCTGTCTCATCATGCAGTCTGCCTTGCTCGTACTATGCTCTCTTGCTCCACTTGTTATCCCTGTGTGGGAGGGAAAGGGCTGTCAGGTGTGTGTGTGTGATTCTGGTCAATTGCCTAACTTTGCCTGACCCTTGTATTGGGACATGTCAGGTAAATGGCTCTGGTGTTTGTCCATTCTCTTGCGTGTTTTGTCCGAAAGTGTTTGTGTCAGAAAAGGGGGGCAGTGTTTTTGAATGTCCTACAAGGTAGGATGGGGAAGAGGTGATGAAGAAAGGAGGATACCGCGTCTCACCCATTGGTGTCCCACTCCCCGAGCACCCCCCATCCAGGTGATCCCCCCTCACTGGTCCACCCCAGGAAGTGGATCCAATAGCGATGGCTAGGTCCTGGCAACCTGGATGACAGATCCCCAGGGACTACCTAGGGAGACAACTTCAGGTTTCTCACAGAGGTGAGGCTGCTACCCGATAGCCCCCCTGGGGTGGTACTCAGCAGGTTGATCTCATAGCGCTGGATATGCCCTATGCGACCAGTGATGACCTGGGGTGAACATGCTATCCCCATAACCCACCTTAACCTGACACACCTTCCTATCCCCATCACACAAACAATATACCTAATATTTCTATATGTTTGTGTAGTTCTACTGGTATAGGAAGTACTGGAATGATGAAGAGTGTAGGCTCTCCAAAGGAAGAGTATCCTGGAAGGACTGAGATGAAGGAGAAAACAATTGACTCACTGAAGAGGCGCATAGCCATGCAGATGGCCCAGCAGAACCAAAGTGAGCATTCTAGCTGCATCGGAGGAGGTATGAAACAACCTGTTAGTAAAAGGGAAGAGGGACAACCAATGTTGTCAGACCCGGCCTGGAGGAGCCAGGAAATTCGAAGCCGGACGGATCAAAGAAGCCAAGAGAGCACAGACTGGGATGCTTACCCGCAGGCAGAGGCGCCCCTCAAGGTCCACCGTGGGCAGACCGGCGAATGTGGAGAAGCAATGGGCAGCCAGCCGATTGAGGAAACTGGAACGCACCGGCAGCAGAAGACGCACAGCATGAGAACAGAGGAGCGCTGCGGATTTGCCACAGCCCCTGGAGAAGCCAAGAGAGCACAGACCAGGACGCTTACCTGCAGGCAGAGGCATCCCTCAAGGTTCTGCCGTGGACAGACCAGTGAAGGTGGAGAGGTCACGGGCAACCAGCCGACTGAAGAAACTGGTATGTGCGGTCAGCTAGAGATGCACAGGCCGGGAAAAGGGGAACACTGCAGAGTCGTTACAGCGCCTGGAGAAGCCATTAGAGACCCAAACTGGCATGAGAGAAAAGAAAGGAGCTAACGTGTGCTGCAGAGAGACTGGCAAAAGATCAAAAGAGCTTAACACTCCACATAGAGCTCCATTGAAACTGGAGTTTTCCATATTCCCCGAAAGAGAAAGAAAACAATCTCGGTGGACTTTTGCTGGGCTTTTTCAGATTTTACTGAAAGTCAGAAAACCTAAATATACTCTTCTTAATCGCCAACCTGGTGCTAATGGAGACAGGCCCTAATTCCAGCCTAATTGCCTGAATGGGGAACTCAGGACAGAGACCCAGAGTGGATCTTCTAATCTTCCCCTCCAGTAAGTCCAAGCACTCTGATTTTATTTTCATGTATGTCTCTAGACCGTATATTATTCCACTAGCAGAAGTAGTAGTGTAGAGAAGCAGATGAGTACATCACTGATAGATTGCACCCCTCACCTCCATCATATTGGAATAATAGTAGAAGAGCCCTATGAGTGACACCAGGTATTATCCCAATACCGCATTGAGTGTCTGAGAGGCGTTATGCACTTAGACAACCATATCGCATGTACCCTCGTGCTAAGATGGTAGGAGGATGTCTGCATACACCATTGGACATAGAAGAGCTGTAAATTCACACTGACAGCTGCAGAGTGATGCAATGAAGGAAAGACACAAGGATGCACTGAAACAATAAGAAAATACATAAAGAATAAAAATGTTACTGGAGTAATAAGAGAAAACATGTAATCGAATACGAAGAAATCATATGCACCAAATAAATAAGTGAAAAGAGATGAAGTGAATGTACATACGCAGAAACGCAAGGTAGCTGACACATATAGAAGCTTGATGCAGAAGAAAACATAATGTGACTAAAGCAGCCATGAGAAAAGTCTGACTCGTGTTGAAACCAATCAAGCTACCTCAGAGACAGACCAGGACTGCAGAGTTAAGAGATACTGGAAAAACAGCTTTGTGTGAGAAACAAAGAGGAGTCTATTGGCCTGGGATGAAGATTCAAGGATGCCACATCAAGGAATAATTGCAAGGCACAAAGGGAGTCAAGAGGATTCGCCAAGTACATAAGACATATGTCTCTTAGATTAAGCAAAGAAGAAAACATCTGCAAGTGGCAAGTGTTGAACAATCAAGAATTGAAAAAATATATGCAAGGTGGAGTGATCAAGTCTCCAAAGGCCAAAAGCAGTAATAAACCCCACCACAATTCAATCAAATAGCAGTAAATAAAAGGTTGAAATTGACAAAATCGTGGTCTCCTCACACTTGACTCAGAAGTCGAAAACAAGGGCTATTCGTTAAGCTCCAGGTGAAGATAATGGTGTGCCTACACTCCCTGAAAAGTCCCAGAGCAGAGAACAGGCTGCAAGGTCAACTATAAAGAAGAAGCCTTGGTTTGGGCCTGACCGATGAGAAATGATGGTCTAATTGGGCAAGTGGGTAGTAGTATGACATTCTCTACACCTGGGTTTCATTTTGCTCATGTGCTGCTAACGAGCCAAAAGTCTGAGGTTGGTAGAGAATGCCAACCAATCCTAGGGGTCTATGTAGCAACATGCTGTATGGTATTGCATAGGCCAATCCTCTGTTGTTATTCTGCTATAATCTGTATTATACCTATTTATAGGTAGTATAAGGCGTGCCTACCATATAAGGGGTATTCAGTAATATTGCTAATACTGATATGATATTTAGAAAGAATTAAAGACTGTGGATTTGATATATAAGTGCTGTGTGCTCGTGACCACTCTTGAAATGAAATATTGAGACTGTACAATAGTAAAAGTAACTGACAGCAATCACTCCTAACCCTCCAACGCATCCACCAGAGCTGGAAAGCAATAGAAATCAAAATTGTTGGGGTGGGAAGGGTGACTCGCGCTTGAGTTAGTTAAGTAAACAAAGAGCCATTCAACATCAACATTAGAATATTCCAGAACAAGAGTTCTCAAAAGAAGTTCGGTGTTTATTCTCAATATCGGACAGCTGACACGTGTTTCGACCAGCAGGTTGTTTTCAAGGCTGTATCAATCCCACATTGCAATTCATAGATATACACAGTTAGAAAATGTGATTTGCCTCATCACATTTGCACATTTACATAATACATTAAATACATCCAAAACCACAATTAGACCAGAAAGGTCAAAATCAAGAAAATCAATGTTGCAAGATTCCCATCATAAATAATCAAAAATACAGAACATACCACATTTGGAGTTGTCAATGAGGAAATCAAGCAAATGATGCACAGTATTAGCATAGCACAAATAGAAAAAAGAAAAAAGAGAAAAAGAAAAAAGAAAACCAAAATGGTAAAGTAAATTTGTTTCAAACCAGCTGCTTTTGTTTATTCATTTAAGATACATCCCACTATGAGATCCCAGCAGGATTAATCAGTTACACAGGACAAAATACCGCAAAAGAAAGGAAAAGAAGTCGTCCCAGACTGAGCTTGCCACCAAGATCACCCAGTCAATTAAAAAATTAATGATACATTGGAAATCCTGATTCCATTGATACCTGAAGTTATATGGGTATATCAGCCATTTCACCCATGAAGATGTAAATTACAAGAAAAGCCTCTCAGATGTGATCCTAAAAGTGAGTGAATGGGTGAATGTGAAATAAGTCTTACCCTATGTCTTGTATCAAAATTGATCAGTATCTGAAAAATTAGACATAATGTATAGAAGAATTCACAATCGGTTAATTATTACTAATACTTGACAACTAGAGAAATGCTCCAAAATGCTCAAGGCATACCTGTATATGGAAGTTAATCATTTCAAAAATCACTTTAAAGTTGGCTGCTTGACTCAGCAAAATTGCAAAAGAAATCGTTGGAAGAAAAGTAGCCCCCTTCAATGGGCTCAGCGTTAGATCAGTATTAGACAAGAAATATACACCTAGGACCAATAAGAGATAAGTGCAAATGAAATAATAAATGGTCATTATGTGTCACATGAACATTCTGAAAATGGATTCACAATAATAAAGTTGCAGTGCAAAAGAAGTGATTATTCAACAAATGTCATATTATACTTGAAGCGATAAGGTTCATGTGATGTCATTGCAATGTGTAAGCTGATAAGAACAAGAGCTATTGACACGTGAAATTGCTGGTTAGAGCATCTAGATTTGTATGGTTTCTATTGCACTAGATGAGCTGTAAAAAAATAGATCAACTTGTGGGTGAAATAGACAAACTTACCCGTGAATCGGTAAATCTAACAATCATGGGGCTCAATCCCTGTGTCACATATAATTGCACATTGCTTGGTCTCTCTTAAAAGCAAGATTGTCACGGAAATGACGTTGCTGCATCATGACATCACACGTTGGAGAGGCGTGATGTCATGATGAAAACAATGCAGCTCGGTCGCCATGTTCATGCACGGCCGAGTCGCATTGTGTGACCAAGGTAACTGCATTAGAAAGATGAAGTGAAAGAACAAAGCGCTGCACTGGCAGTAATGTGCAGAGCCCAGTTATTAAGTAAGTAGTAGAAACCATCAGATTTCTTTTGATATGGATTCAACCCACCCTACGTAATTATACGTATTACTGCATATTGTAAAGAGAAGAAGTTAGGTATCCAAATAGATTAACGTTCATGTGAACTAAGATAGGCAATCAGAATGGTCAAAAATGCTCAGAGTACCGATCTTGACATGAGACATTACAATAATTGCAAAAAACCCTTTGCTAAGAAGAAATATAAATATATATATATACGTCTCCGAGACACGCCAAGTAAGTGAACTGGTGGCAGAACAGACACACGTAGAATATTGTGAACAATTCCTAATCTTATTACAAAACAATATGAAATGTTGCAGGGACCCGCAAACCCTGCATGGAGTGAAGTGGACCACACATAAATGAAATGATATGTTGAACTAAAATATTAACACATGGAAGGACTGAGATACTTGTCCAGCAATGTGACAAATAATCATGAGTAAGTCACTGTTAGATCCCAAACATCAAGAAATGCCTGGAAGGGCAGACTGATTAAAGATCAAGATTGGACACACCTCCAAGACAGTGTGTTACTGTAGATAAATTGTTATGATCAGAGTTAAGCACATGTCCGACCAGCTAGGTCGTTCGGCCAATGTACTATGAAAATAGGTAAATAAAACTACCATTAGGCCAATGTATCATTAGGCCAGTGTATTATAAGGATAGACAAATGAAGATACCTGACTAATGAACACTATGAGTATGTGTATCACTAGTATACAAGTGGGTCTGGTAGTTCATCCTTCTTGGCAGTCATTCATAAGAACACATGCATTTCATGATCGCTGTTCAAGCCCCTCACAATACATCTCAAAAAACAAATTAATTTCGATTCCATCTGTCTCAGTCTGAGTTGGATATTGCTGCCTCGTGTAATTATAGAAATCTGTTTGGGTGATTCCCTAGATACGCTCTTATTAACCAAGAGATCACTCTGATTAACATTAGCAAATTTGGCTGATGCATTATTAATGGTATTAAGCCTGTAACCTCTGCTTAGAAAGCATTGTTTGAGGATATCACATTCCTTAATATAGTCAGCCGTTGTGCTGCAAATTCTTCTAACTCTGTGGAATTCGCCACCAGGTATGTTATCGATGGTAGCTCTTTGATGACTACTCAGAGCAGAAAGCACAGAATTAACCTCAGTAGGTTTGCAGTAAGTTCTTGTCTGGATGGCATTTCCCACAATAAAGATGTGTAAATCCAAAAAGTCAATTTCAGAGGCACTCGAGTTACCATTGAGTTTGATACTGAATGTATTTTTATTGACGTGATTCAAAAAAACTTGAAAGGTTTCCTGTGAGCCTCTCCAAATTATGAGGATATCATCAATAAAGCATTGCCACATTATCAAATTATCAACAAATTCCATTTGATTCAAAACATGTGTTCCTTCATATTGGGTCATGAACAAATTCGCTAGTGCGGTGCAAATTTTGCACCTATTGCCGATCCCTTGAGTTGTACACAGTATTCATCATTAAATATGCAAACGTTATTACAGAGTGCAAATTTCAAAAACACTTCTGCATTTCAACATGTTGTAGATAGGAAGCTGAGGAATTACGAAAAGTAAAGTCTAAAGCCTTCACCGCCAACTCATGATCTTTGCTGTGTACAAAGAAACCTCATCAATAGTGGCCAGCAAGTAGTCGGGTTCCCCTTTGACAGTCTGCAGAAGCTGAAACACATGAGTACTATCTCTTATGTATGATGTCATTCTAAGTACAAATGGTTTAAGAGCTTCATCAAGATATTTGGATAACTAACTAACTTGAGCGCGAGTCACCCTTCCCACCCCAACAATTTGAGTTATATGATATATAGGTACGTATGGCCCCTTAACCAATCCCTCCCTTCAATAGGTTTTTAAGTTTTCCACGTAGGATGACTTCATAGCTGACGTACATTGAGGTATAACACCTTTGTTTAACCAAAATTGAAGTGTGAGTGCGTGGACTATGGGCCTTATTACAAGTATGTCAGTCTGGAAATAGCAGTTACCCTAGCTCCGTACCAGCACCTTTTTCCGGTCCGGCATGCTCTGATTTGCGATGCCACACACAACATCGCTGCAAGTGACCTACCGTATCCGGCAACACCGCAATTGGAATTACCAGCAAAACGCGTCGGCCGTGCCTGAGACACCGGCATTGTGTTAGTACATGCTCATTCCAAGCACAACATACACAGAAACACTGGCATGGGCCTGCTGGTAGTACTGGGATTTCCACACCGGAAACACCGGCGTTGCGGACCAGGCGTTAACTAGATTCTGGTTTGCAGAAATCAAATAAGCCAAGGTGAGCACTGCAGAAACACAAAAGGACCACTCCCACACCCCACATTCCTTCCAACACTGCCATGCTTGCAGCAGCAGTAGCAGTCCTGGAGCTAGAGGCCCTGCAGACAGGCCTACAACTTGAAGAGGCAGGGAGGCAGAGGATGCAGCAGAGGCACTAGAGGAGATGGAGGGCTATCATGGCCCTGCAAAACAACAATGGCCAGCGGTTGCAGCCCACAGGCAGCCACCCATAAAACGCATAAGGGCCACACCCTTCAACCTGAGCCAAATTCAGATCTGCATCTTGTATCAGCTAACAGGGAGACCATCACATCCATAGTGGACCTGATCCATGATGACCTTGTCAGCCTCATACACATCCGTACAGCCATCCCTCCCTTTCTCAAGGTAGTGTCTGTGCCACACTTCCTTGCCACGGGCACCTACCAACACACTGTGGGGGAACTGCATGAGCTATCGCAACCCTGCTTCTCGCGTGACCGGTTTCAGGTCATTGATGCACTCCTGCGGCACGTGGGAGATCACATAGGCCTACCCAGAACAGCTGACCAGGTCAATGCCACAAAGATAGCATTCCATACCCTTGCAGGCATGCCCAATGTGATTGGTGCATTGGACTGCACACATGTGGAGCTGGTGGCCAGGCATGCCATTGAGGCAGTGTACAGGAACAGAAAACTATACCACTCACTCAATGTGCAGATGGTGTGTGATGCCAGCCACCTCATCACCCACTGCTGTGCCAGATTCCTGAGTTCAATACACAATTCCATGGTGCTGTGGAACTCTATGCTGCCATAGTACATGGCATGTCACAGCGAAGAGCGTACCTGGCTGTTGGGTGAGTGTATTTACCAAAGCATGTGCACTGTTGAAATGGGGGAGGGGCATGATACACCATAGCGTATCTGGCTGTTGTCTGAGTGTATTTACCAAAGCATGTGCACTGTTGAAATGGGGGGGGGGGCATGATGCACCGTAGCGTACCTGGCTGTTGGCTGAGTGTATATACCAAACCATGTGAACTGTTGAATGGATGGATGTCCAATACCTATCTGCAGTGCATGTGTGCAATGAAATGTCCCACTCAGAAATAGCATGCCTGGGTCATGGAAAAGTGACTGCAAACCACACATCCACCACGCATATTGACAAGGCGTATTGGCTGCTTGGCAATCAATAGGCTGTCATTCTTCCCCATCCATACAATTACCTGTATGCTACCCCTTTCCTATTTCTACATAAATCACATTTAAAGATTCATTGATGCTGTGCAACCACTGCCATGCAACACTTCATGTACATCAAAACACAAGTACACCTTAAAACATTTACTGAACCCCATGTCAAAAGTTATTTTAACGTAGATAAACTTTCTCACCTGTGTCAGCTTTTTAAAAAAAATCTTTATTAAATGATTTCGTTTTTTACAAACTTTTCATTAATTCATCCAAGTTAATTTCTGTTCAAAAGAGCAGGAAAAGAAAGAAAAATAACACAGTATAAAATAAAATGGAAATATAAAAATCGAGCTATCAAACGGTCCAGTCAGATGGAAGTGTTCTGGCTGTTGTAGTGATAGTTCTTGCATAAACCTATATGCAAGTCGAGCCAATCATTTCCCTCCAAAATTGCACAACTCTGAATATAAGACTTTTGTGTCCCCACATTATCAGAGTGTCCCAGCGATCCTCTGGGGATAGAGAGGAAGCTTCTGGGGGTAACATGGCGTTGTATTTTCTTCTTGTCGGAGTTAGGGCTTCACACACCATTATGAGATGATATAATGATTCTAGTTGTGTTAGATCTTTACAGAAAGGATATATATGCACTAGATTGGTCCGTGAGTTGTTTAGTTTGTACCAAGACCTCTTTCGTCGGCAGTAAATTAAGGCGCATTCGAAGAAACAAGTCTCAGGTCTGCAGACATGGAAATAGCAGTAAATATGGAGGTAGCTGATTAAAGGATCTACTTTCCTGGATGCAGTTTATAGCCAGTTTGTACTTACCTTTCCTATCTAAGTTCTCAATCCAGCCATTGCGCTGTATTTTTGCCTTCACGGTCAGTGGTCGCAACTGTAGCATTTCCATTGAGCATTCCAGTTTTTTGATCACTTATGCACAGACCAATTTCCATTTGTTCAGCACTGTGCTCTGCGAAGTAGTGGCTCTTGTTCTCAATGTATCAATCGTGGTAACTTGTCCTCAGCTATGTTTTTCCTGAAGAAATCCAATGATTTCAATAGTATAATTGACTGCATAGATTGTAATGCTCGCTCAAATCGTATTCGTTGCACCAGATATGCTTTCGGGAGCGACAGTGTTTCCCTACAAAAGATGCCTTCTAGGAGGTCCCAATTTTGCCATGCCAGAGTCAGATTGTGTATTGCTTCACCAGTGCTGGAACTACCTTTTGGCGATAAAAGACAATGAGAGGACATAAAGAAAACGTTCTGTATCTTTTATGCAGAATCCGACCTTGACGGGCTAGGGATTCGGTTTTTGATCGCAGGTGTTTATCCCATTTGTGTTCACAGATGCTGGGATTTAGCCACACTACTAGGTATTTAATGGTTTTTAACATGTTCCAATTTCTTTGCATTCAGGTAAATGGCAACGTCATTCTTTTTCCTCGTTGATGGACGAGGGATATGGTTCGTGTTTTTCCTATGTTAATGATGAGATCATTGGCATTGACATATTTTGCTAGGGCATTGATTCGTCTTTGGAGCCCCACTTGCATTTTATCAAGTAGGACGAGATTGTCCGTGAATACCATCAATGGCACAGTCATCCCGTTTAAAATCGGAGGGGGGGGAGGTATGCTGTTATTACTTCCTGGCTGTCCGCAATGTCTGAGATATACAGGTTGAAAAGAATAGCTGCAAGGAGGCAGCCCTGTTTCAACACATTCCACGTTGTTATTTCCTTTGTGGTCGCTCCTTTTGCTGAGAGTCTCACACGTATCGAGTTGTTAGAATAAAGGTCTTGTATCCCTGCGAGAAGATCCGCTGGACAATTCCAGGAGTGTAGTTTCTTCCATAAGTTTTAGGTCTACGAACACTGCATGTGTTTTGGATTTTGTTATTATTGCCTCCAATTTCAGTAGGTTCAGAATCATTAAATTGATGTTGGTGCCAGCACCCTTAACTAATCCAGTTTGTCGTGAATCCCTTCTATTGCTTTGTACTGACCATTCGGTCAGTCAATGTAGGAGCATGGTGGCGAAACCTTTTCCTAGGGGGTCCAGAAGGGCTATCGGGTGATAATTCTATGCAATCGTTCTGTCACCTTTTTTTAAAATGGGGATCAGGACCGCAGTTTTCCATGTTTTCTGTTTACGTTCGGTTTAAGTTCCATTATCAATTTGAACATCAGATGGCAAAGATCGGTCCAAGCTTCTGGATTTGTTTTTAAGGTTAAGTTGATAAGCCCATCACGGCCAGGGGTGCGGGATGTGTTTAGATGTCTAATTTGTGTCAATATCTCGCCCCGTTCCCATTTGATATCCCATTTGCTTAATTGTTTTTTGTTAGATCCTTGCCACTCAGTATTCTTAGCAAAGAGATTAGTAAAGTAGTTCACTCAAACCAATTCTGACACATCTGAGATTAGAAGGTCAGCGTGTTGTGAATTTCCCTTCAGAAGGCCCCATAAATCTTGAGTATTTCGTTGGGCTAGGGCACCCAGCATGTGTTCAGCATCCTTTTGGCAACGGATCGCTCGATTGTTGCGCAACCAGTTCCAGTAGCTTTGTTTGTATTTTTTTGTTAGCCTCAGACGATCCTCCGATGGAAAGGGTAATAGTGTCTTGAGTTGGGCTCGCAGTTGTTTCTTTCTGTCTGTGAGTTCTGCACTGTAGACAATATCATGTTTGGGAGGTTTGTTTAATGGTTTGGAGTCTGCTTTCCTATATGGGAGTAGGAACCAGTCATACTCAAGCTTCTCAGTCCCATCTCTTGAGGTGTTTATGAAGGTTTCTATTAGAACTTGTGCTTGGTCTGGACTAGTACGGACTAGTATGGAGCCTGTTTTTGACGTTATTCAGTTCTAACATTGTTCTTTCTTGTTCTTTCCAAGTAAGGGTCAGCCTATGATGGTCACTCTTTGTTACGGTGATAATCTTCATTGTGTCTAGTGTCATAAGTAGTGCTCGATAGGTAAAGATGGATGTCTTATTAGGGACTAGGTACAAGGATTAGCATAAACCACTAACCTGAGCAGGATGCAATCCCTGGATGTATGGAAAACTCCCCTTACCACTCTCCACCTGACTGGAACAGGGAACGGAGAGAACCAAAATCCAAGGGAAACCCTCTGGGGCAGAAAACTCTGTGCTGGACTGCAGCGTGACGACAGCTCCGGATCCTGCATCTTCGGACAAAAGAACTGCTACTCTTCTACAGTTGTTGTCTTGGAAGTTGTCTACCAAATACAAGAGGTGAGGTCAATAGAATTGCCAGAAGGAGGAAGGGAAAGAGATAGAAACGAAGTAGAGATTGGCACCTGAAACGAGGGCACTTGTCTTCTGACCTCCGTAGTAAACGAGCTCTGACGTGGTGAAGTGTTTCCCAGGACGTGGCGTGTCTCCTACTCAAGTAGTAAGAAACAATAAGTATTGTGTTTCCCTGATTCACCAGTAAGTACTCCCTCTTCCCCTAGAACCTACTTGTCCTTGCGTGTATTTTGGACCCACAAGTGATGTGCACGAAAAGAGTCAGATGTCTCCGAGGGGGGGCCTGTCCTCTCTTGTTGTCGATCTGAAGGGAAATGGAAGTTAACTCTACCGTCCTCTCTTAAAGTAGGACAGTTTGAAAAGGTAAGTAAATTCCCTACTGTGTCTCTATGGTATCACTCGCAGAGAGGTCGAGAACAGAGATTGAATGCGAAGCCCTACGGAGAGTGCCAGGATAAGAGGGAAAGGGAGATACTGACGCGGGAGTGACCGCGGACAGTACGGTTCTGCAAGAGGAAGAGGGAAAGTTAACAGAAAAGAATAAACACTGTCGGGAAGAAAGTTCTCCTAGATTGCGAACTTACGTAGCGTCTGACTCTGGAGTAGCGAAGCATAGGAGCACTGGCTTCAGATGCGTAAGAGCTGTCGGTTCAGCAAGAGGAAGAGAGAAAGTTAACAGAAAGGAATAAACACTGTCGGGAAGAAAGTTCTCCTAGATTGCGCACTTACGTAGAGTCTGACTCTGGAGTAGTGAAGCGTAGGAGCACTGGCTTAAGATGCGTAAGAGCTGTCACATGAATGTGAGAGGGCAGAGATTCTCCGCACGCTAAACCCAACATGCTAATATTATCAGTCCGGCACTTCCCAGCCGCCATCTTGGAAGACATTTGTGTAACAGAATAGCGGGTCGTCAGGGCACCAGCATAGCAAAGCCGGCTACGGCCCCACCACGACCAGAGGGAATAGCGAGATGTGACATGTCTCTTCTCAGTAATTCTTTCAGCCATATTTGTGCTTTAGATGGAAGCTTAATTCTAGGAATTAATGCTCTAGTTCTTTTTAAAATGTGGAGATTCAGATCTCCACATAAAACAAAATTCATTGATTTGTAGAGCCCTTGCAAGTCATCAATTGTAGACAGTAGGGAATCAATAAAGATGTTATTGTTGATGCCGGGTTCCAATATTCATTGCAGATCCCTAGCATTTTCCGAGTTGCTGGATTGTTGATTAAGGCCTCACTTACTAAGTTGCGGTTACGGGCCTCGACTACAGTTACCTGGATGAATGAGTTAGGGTTTAACGTCTCGATGACTGTCAAATTGGCTGCAGATTTGACTAGAGTCAGGAGCCCCGAAGAGGGACGTCCAATCCTTCTTGTGATCACTGGATTAAAGTGTGTTGTATATCCGTTGCAGATCGGTTATGTACTGAGCCATGTCTCCTGTAGACAGATTATGACAAATGTTTGTAGCTCCTGGTTTCCTTCTTCGAAGAGGTGTGCAAAGCCTCGTGTATTCCATTAGCAAAGCTTCCAGGGATGGTTCTCAGTAAATCGTAGTGGCTATTGGTTCTTCACCACTCATGAAGCAAGTTTACTATGGGATGTTGACTTTCTTTTCCGTACTGGTGAACTATGCCTCTCTGTGGTCTTTACTTCTCTGGGCATTCTTCCATTGTGGGAGTCAAACTTTATTTTCATATGTTGGAAACTAATTTCTTTGTCCACATGTTTGTTTATTTCTCTGTTTTGCATATAGGTTATTGAGTTTGTCACAGAATGGTTTTGACTTTTAGACACTCTGTTCAGTGTCTCACCGTTTTTCTGTGTCAGCTCTGCCTACCAGGTCTGTGGCTGCTGGCAGGGTATGCCGTATCGGTCAAACCGGCTGTGTCAGGCCGAATACCATGTTGCCGACCCAGAAACATGCCACCTGGCAATGGCACTGGCAGACTTACACAAGCCACATTTGCTATTTTGTTTTTGTCATTACATAACATTGGTTACTGAAGACATACCTCCCTAAAATCACCCAGATTCCACAAACAAATTTCCATACAATGCAAGGCCATCCATGCCCAATGACAACCCGCATATTAACACGGCCACCTGTGACATATGCTACGTCTTCAGCAATTTGCATGTGAACATTTTCATTGTCTAGTGAACACTATACAGACTGTACCACCATGATACAGGCCCAACACTGACCTTTTCCCCTTTTGCTGCTCCCATGCAGGTGATGCTGGATACCCCTTGATGCCATGGCTGATGACCCCTGTGAGGCAGCCACAGAACCAGCACCAGCAGGGGTACAACCATGCTCACATCAGGACTCGTAACATTGAACAGACATTTGGCTTGTTAAAGGCAAGGTTCCACTGCCTGAGCAGATCACGGGGTTGGGGGGAACTTATGTACAGCACTGTGAATGTGGGTGAGATAGTCCTGGCCTGTGCCATGTTGCACAACATGTGTATCAGGTGCAAAATCCCACTGCCCCCCGACATGGACATGCACCCACCAGAAGCAGAGGAGGATGACAGTGATGATGAACTGCCATTGGCACATCGCAGGGATGCCATGGATGCACGTGATGCACTGATTCACCACTATGTTTGATCACTTCACACATGCACCTGGCACAGGCCAGCTAATGACTGGGCACTGCACAGTTAATAAATCACTCACTTAAACTACAAAAGCAATGTCCAGTCATGATTTCAATGCAACACCAACTGTAATGTGTATTATGGAATGATAAACAAATGTGCAAAAACAATAACTGCAAAAACTGTCCCTCCCCACTCCCCCACTATCCCTCACCACTCCCCAACTATCCCTCCCCACTCCACCTCCCTAACCTCCCCAACTATCCCTCCCCACACTCCCTCCCCAACTGTCTCTCCGCAACTCCTGTCATGTTCTGCAAGTACTCCTTGCACAAATCACGTACCGGGCACGTGTCTTTTCTCAGCCTATTTACATACCCTTTTTGTGTCTGGTGTGTGACTGTTTGACGATCTGGACAGCCGCATTGAAAGCTACCTTGGGCTGCTGTGCACGGAACTAGCAGGCATTGTGCTGGTGGATGGAGTGTCGGCCTGTTCCGTGGCCCGTCTGTCTAGGAATGCCTGAAGGAACATAGCCATTGTCTCAGCAATTGATGACAAAACACTGTTGCCCTCCTGTACCCTTCTGTACTATAGCTCTCATACTACGGCCAAGTGCACATTCATTTCGACACCCACTAGCATGGACGCTCTCACGCATCAACTGCATCTCCTGGAGGTGCTGCTGCACCAGGGCAGTCAAGGCATCCTGGTGTTCCTCTATGCGCCGCAGTCTTCCATCCATTTCCTTCACACTGGGGAAGGGTGGGCGTTGTGGGTTCATTGGCTCCATGGGGCTGAACACCAATGGCTCATAGGTGCTATGGTCGGTGGTCTCCACCGTCGTCTGCAATGTCCTCTGCACTAGACAGGCTTGCATGTGGCTGCGCTGGTAGTGGTTGTACTGCAGTAGCTGGGGCTGCCTGGATGGGTGCAGTTGGGGTGACCGGTGCTGCCTAGATGGGTGCAGCTTTGGTGAACAGTGCTGACTAGATGGGTGCAGCTGGGAGGAACGGTGCTGCGTGAATGGGTGCAGCTGTGGTGACTAGTGCTGCCTGGATGGATGCAGCTGGGGTGACCGCTGCTGCCTGGAGGGGTGCAGCTGGGGTGGCAGTAGCAGTTGTGCCTGTTGAGGCTGTGGTGTCCTGGCTGGAGGTGGTGGTCCGTATTGTTTTGCGGCGTCGATGGCTGGTGCCCCTTGAGGTACTTGCCTGGGCTTCTTCATTGTCAGATGATGTATCTGAGGGAGTCAGAAAGGCAGGTTGTCAGTGAACAGTGTAGATTTATGAGGTAGAGATACATGCGTTATCTTGGTTATGGCTGCGCTGTGTCTGGGACATGGCGGGGTACATAGCATAGTGCACACATACTTGTGTCATACGTACTGTGCCGGTGGATGTGTGATGTTCGTACATGGTAGAGTAGTGCGCTGGGCATACTGTAGTGGTGTACTGACAATTGCTGGGTACAAAGTTAGGGGTGGGACCTTCATGCTGTGGGATGTTGGGGTGGGGTGTGGTGTGGTATGGATGGGGTCAGCATGTGCCTGCTGCCTGTAGCACTTACAGGGATAATTGAGCATTTATACTCATGGGTCAGGCTGGCTGGGATGAGGGAGTCACATGTTGCCTTTGTGTGTGACGCTGGTCATTTGTGGGTGGAGATGGTGCTTAGCAGTGATGTGACTTTGTGCCAGGGGAAGCACGGCGGGCACACATGCATTAAGCTGTGGCAGGGTGATATGATATGATATGATAGGGCATTCATAACGCGCCTATACACAAGTGTTTCAAGTGATGTGATGTGTGTCTGTGTGGAAGCAGGTGCATGTTCTGTTGGCAGTACAGGGTACCTGTGCTGTGTTCCAGGTGTATTAGTGGTATGTGTCATGTGGGGGCCAGGGTGTATGTTGGTTTATGCACCTAGGTTGCTGGTTTCTTCGGGGTGGTCATGCAGGGGGGTTTGGCGTTGTGGACGTTGCAATTGACATTCAGGTCATAGGTTGGTACAGTAGTGGGTGCAGGGTGGACAGGGAGGTTGAAATCACATTGGGGTTACGTGTACTCACCAGCCTCTTCAGGTGTCCCGCGCCGGCCTCCGCAGCGCCGACCCCTTCTTGTCATGCGCCGCCTCACCTGGCACATTTGGCCACACAGACAAGTGTATTCCCGTTAGCACTTTCCCTTTCTTCCATGTGCGGGTATGGGTCTAGTCTTTCTTTGTTTACTTCTGCTCTTAAGCCCCGCCTTTCCGGGCTGACACTGCGTTGCAACTCACTGCTTTCCTCGTGAGTCTGACGCTGTGTTGCTTTCCTCTTACCTTCCGTTTTTCCTTGCCTTCCGTTCCTTCTGTGGTTTCCCTTGTCTTTCTCCCATCAGCCCCCCCTGGCGCCGCTTCCCGTCCTTTTCTCTGGTTTCTCTTTTCTCCCGGTTTTCTACCGTTCACACGGCCCTTGTTACCTGCTTGCGGGGACTTCGGCTGCTTTCTGTCCGGAGCCTATTCCCCTTTTGGCTCCCACCTTGAGTCTTCCCATTTGTTTAACCATTCCTCTGGACATTTTGCAAGTTTCCACGATCAGCCTTCTCTCCTGGTTCATACTTACTTCTGCTGCTGCTGCATTCTGGGAGTCATAGTCCTTCACCACCAATCCACAGCGAATTCCTTACCTGCCATCTTCAAGAGGTTTTTTTTGCCGGCTGGCTTTTTTTCCTCGTGTTGGACTTCGTCGGAAGGGGGCCCCTCCTGCTTGCCATCACAGAAAGGCAGCAGAGTGGCTTCCGACCGAGGGAGACCCTTTCTCTTCGATCGAAGGTCTAGGAGCAAGAAGAAGAAAGAAGGCCAAAGACCGGACAACACCATTACCTCAGGTGAGAAGGAGGAGGAGGAAGGGGATATTGATTCCTGTTGTGGCTCAGAGCATAGCACTGACTCAACTCCTGAGACCAGTTCCGAGCATTTTGAGAGATTGCAACGCCCACGAAACATCATCATGGCTACTGCCGAACAGATGCAGGAGGTTGTGGCTGCCCTACAGAGCCTTACCCAGGAGGTGCAGACTCTAAAAATGAAAATGCTGATCTTCAACAATCTATGGCTACTCGTGAATTACTACGTACTGAATTACCTCGATTACCACTCACATCCGGTAAATTTGATGGATCCCCCCGGAGATACAAAGACTTTATGGAAGCCTGTGTAATTCACTTTACCTTTCGCCCTCAAACTTATGTGTCCGACAAGGCTCATATAGGTTTTCTAATATCGAACCTAACGGGCAACGCTCTGGCATGGGCAGCACCACTAGTAACCAGTGGTAGCCCATTGCTCCAGGATTATGGTGCCTTCACCGCCCTATTCAAAACTACCTTCGAAAGACAGGAGATGGCCCAGGTAGCCGGTGAGGAATTGCTGGATATCCGACAGGGTACGGCAGATCTACTGTCCTACATCTCATTGTTTAAACGAATGGCTGCAGAGACTGGATGGCTGGATACGGCGCAATACACTATTTTCCGCAGGGGCCTCAGGGAAGAACTCAAGGATGAGTTGGCCCGGTCCCCAAGGCCAGCTACTCTTTCCGATTTGATCTCCACGGTTCTCCAGATCGATTTTCGACTAAGTGAACGACGAGGTGAACGGCGCAAGAATCGTGGTCTGCCTTCTCGGCTAGAATCTCCTACCCCTATTTCCTCCTCACCTTCCACAGTACCCGACGAAGCAATGCAGATTGGAACCATGAGAGGTCCTTTGACTGCAGAAGAAAGAAAGAAGAGAAAGGACAACAACCTTTGTATGTATTGTGGTTCCGACAAACACATACTACGAGATTGCCCTCTTGTTCCTCCACGGCACCAGGGAAACGAGAAACCTCGGAACTAGAAGGGGCAAGGCTCTGAGGTGTACCAACAAGTCCCTATGTTACATTATTAGTTACTTCTACCTTACCGTCCGATGACAACCGGCTTATGGTTATGGGAATACAGCTATTATCCAACAAAGAAAGGCTAGAGGTGTTAGCTCTAGTGGATTGTGGAGCGGCTGGTTGTTTCATGGACATATCCTGGGCCAAACGGATGGGTATAGAAACACAAGAAAAGGAAGAGAACCAAAAGGTGGAGGGTGTGGATGGAAAGCCGTTATGTTCTGGCCTCATCACCCATTCCACCATCCCAATCATTATGACAGTTACCCATCACGAAGAAACCATCCAATTCGATCTCATCAAGGCTGCACATTTTCCAGTCATACTGGGAATCACGTGGTTACGCAGACACAATCCGGTAATAGACTGGATGAAGAACCAAATGGCATTTTCTTCTGACTATTGTTGCCAGACCTGTCTGCAGAAAAGGCACTATACCAAAGTTGACACAACTACTGCGGACCCTGTGGTCAGGACGGCTTCCGAGATTCTCCCCATTCCTGTATACCTGGAAGATCTCAAAGAAGTTTTCAACAGTGAAGGTCCACAAGCTCTTCCTCCTCACCGGCCAGAAGATTGTTCTATTGATCTTATCCCGGACGCTCTAGTTCCTTTCGGAAGAATGTTCTCCCTCTATCTTAAGGAAATGGAAGTCCTGCGGTCATACCTCGATGAAAACCTTGAAAACGGCTTGATACAACCTTCCCGTTCTCCGGCTGGAGCCTCGCTATTTTTTGTCCCTAAAAAAGATACCCATGAACTTCGTCCCTGCATAGACTTTTGTGGTCTCAACAGTGTTACCATACGGGACCGCTACCTTATGCCACTGATAAAGGATGTACTAGAAGCGGTACAAGGCGCAGTCGTCTTTTCTAAACTGGATCTCCGAAGAGCATATCATCTTTTGCGAGTCCGTGCTGGAGACGAATGGAAGACTGCGTTCCGTACTCCTTACGGACTTTTTGAATACCGGGTCATGCCTTTTGGTTTGGTGAACGCCCCTGCAGCATTCCAAAGATTCATGGACCGCATATTTTCAGACCTTCTTTTTCTCAATACCATTATATATCTGGATGACATTTTAGTATTTTCCGCCACCGAGACAGAACACAAGACCCATCTCGGAAAAGTGATCCAAAGATTGCACGAACATCATCTGTTAGTTAATCCACACAAATGCATCTTTCAAGCCTCCGTAGTTCCTTACTTGGGCTTTCTCTTGTCCCATGAAGGAGACCAAATGGACCCCAGAAAGGTTACCGCTATCCTGGAATGGCCAGTTCCCACCTCAGTGAAAGAAGTGCAGAGATTCTTGGGTCTAAGCAATTTCTACCGAAAGTTCATTTCAGGGTTTTCAAGGACGGTTCTACCCATTACCTCTCTTCTCAAAAAAGACGTTCATCCATTTATGTGGACGGAACAAGCCAATCAAGCCTTCGTTCAGTTAAAATCAGCCTTTTGCTCGGCTCCCATTCTTCAACAGCCCGACCAGACCCTACCTTTCATTGTGGAGACTGATGCATCAGCGGCAGCTTTAGGCGCTGTTCTTTTGCAAGAACATAATGGCTTGGAACACCCGGTGGCCTATCTATCCAAGACACTGACACCCAGCCAAAGGAACTATTCTGTTCTTGAAAAGGAACTATTAGCCATCAAAATGGCATGTGAAGAATAGCGTCAACTACTCCAAGGCTCAATTTGTCCATTCACTATAAGAACGGATCACAAAAATGTAAAAGTCCTGCAACAGATGGAGTGTGTCAACTCCAGACAAGCCAGGTGGGCACATTATTTTTCCCAATTTGACTTCATCATTACGTACTTGCCTGGAACCAGGAATATCATGGCAGATGCTCTCTCACAAATACCTATAGCAGGTAACCTTCCACATAACATGCCAGAATACATGTTCTCCCCCAAACAAGTGGTTTGTGCAGTCTCGTCGTTTCTTCAAAGGGTTAAGCAAAATATCGCCTCCTGTACCTCTTTGCCTCCCAATGTCACCAGCAGAGATGGTTTGGTGTTTCAGAAACAAAGATTGTACTTGCCTGACTCGTCTACCAGGCTACAGGCTTTGAGGTGGTGCCATGATAATCTGGTGGCTGGACACCGGGGTGTCGCTGGAACCATCAATCTACTCCAACGACATTTCTGGTGGCCCAGTATGCTTAAGGAGGTCCAGAGTTATGTACAGTCTTGCCCCATCTGCAGCAGATCTAAATATGATACCAGGAGACCGATTGGTCTGTTACAACACAATCCCATTTCCGAAAGACCTTGGAACACAATAGCAACAGACTTTATAGTCGAATTACCACCTTCAGAAGGGTGTACATGTATCATGGTCACAGTCGATACTTTCACCAAAATGGCACATTTCACCCCACTTCCCGGTATACCCACTGCATCCGAGATGGCTACCGTCTTCATCCGTGATATCTTCCTTCTGCATGGACTTCCGGCCAAGATAATATCGGACCAGGGAAGTCAGTACACCTCATATTTCTGGAAGACACTTTGCAACAAATTGGGAGTACAAAGAGCGTTATCTTCAGGTTTCCACCCCCAGACTAACGGCCAAACTGAGAGAACTAATGCCACGTTAGAACAATACCTCCGATGCTACATCAATTCCCAGCAGGACAATTGGGTGGCATTGCTACCATTGCCAGAATTCTCATACAACAACAGCAGTCATAGTGCCACCTCTCTTAGCCCTTTTTTCCTCTTTTAAGGGATTCACCCCCAAGCTATTAATCCTGACAATTTACAAGCCACTGCCATTCCTTCTGTGGACGATTTACTCGCCAAAATCGCTGACGCGCACAAGACAGCCTACCAAAGTCTTGTTAACGCTCGACGCCGATACTGCGACCAAACCAACCCCCATCGACTCCAGTCTCCCTTATGGCAGGAAGGAACCAAGGTATGGCTCTCTACTAGGTACTTACCCCGCTGGCTGAAGAGATCTAAGCTATCTCCCCGATATCTGGGTCCTTTTTCAATCTCCAAACGGATAAACCCTGTTGCCTACAGATTACACTTACCTGATCACATGAAACATATTCACCCGGTATTCCATTCCTCTTTACTCAAGGAATGTAGGACGGATCCCTTCGCTCGGTCTATTCCGACCATCACGCCTTCCAAAGACGCAAACCCTGAGGAATATGAAGTGGCCTCCGTGCAAGATTCCAGATATAAAAGGGGCATGTTGGAATATCTCATTCATTGGAAGGGTTTCCCCCATTCAGAGGACTCCTGGGAACCGGCATCACATGTCCATGCCCCTGTTTTGGTCCGAAAATTCCATCGATCCCACCCTGGTAAGCCGGGTGGTATCTCTTCGGGAGGGGGGCATACTGTCATGCGCCGCCTCACCTGGCGCATTTGGCCACACAGACGAGTGTATTCCCGTTAGCACTTTCCCTTTCTTCCGGGTGCGGGTATGGGTCTAGTCTTTCTTTGTTTACTTCTGCTCTTAAGCCCCGCCTTTCCGGGCTGACACTGCGTTGCAACTCACTGCTTTCCTCGTGAGTCTGACGAGGAAGGGGATATTGATTCCTGTTGTGGCTCAGAGCATAGCACTGACTCAACTCCTGAGACCAGTTCCGAGCATTTTGAGACTTCTATGGCATCGAGGTGCAACACCCTGCTGCCCGTCTCCTCCCAGGGCAGCAGGCGTATTCAGAATGCGATCCTGCCACCTATGGCCATGCCCTGTCTGTGCTGGGCTGAAAAGAGGTTGCGTACCCTCAAGCGCAGGACGTCCCATCACTTGTGGCAGTCTCGCACTGTGCGGGGTTTGTGCCGACTGCAGAAACCTTCTGGGCCACCTCCTCCCAGATGCCCTTCTTGCACCGCTGCGCCTGCCTGCACTGGTAGTTTGAGAATAGCGTTACAGCAAGCTGGACAATGGTGTCCGCTAGCATGTTTAACTCAGCCTCACTGAAGTGTTGCTTCCGCTTTCGGGACTCACAGACTCTTGATGTCATGGTCAGACTTGAGTTTGTGTGGTCAGGAGGGGTGGATGTCGCCTGTGCTTTCAGGATTGAAATGGATTGTGTTTTTATAATATCCACCAGCCGATTTCCTGTTCCGGCGGTCACTGTGTCCGGTCACAGTATTTGCGGGACCACTGTTACCGGTGCTGGTGGCTCCGGGACTGTGTTGCCGGATTCATAGGCGCAGAGACCGAGGAAGACAGTGATGGCATTTGGGGGGGTTTTGATGGTGCTTCCGGTACAACACGGAATCATCTGGAGATTCCGGCATCACGGATTTCCAGAAACAGTGGCACCAGTATTACGGTAACTCAGATTTCTTATGGCAAACTTTTATTGAAGCCCATGACTTGTTGTTTGCCAGATTGCCCTACTTTATCAAGCTGATAATAAAGTAGTACTTTGCCATATACTTTGAGTCTGTCCGGTTATTTGGGTCTGAGATCCTTATTGATAATTCCATCAAGCACATGAGATGCACAGTAGTAGTAGCAGTGGTTTGTCATTTATATAGTGCCTTTATCCCATTTGTATGGCCTCAACATGCTTATGGGTGTACGCCCTTGGGGGCCAGAGTCCAAGTATGAATGTGGCTAGAATGAGAAGAATACAGGTGCGCATTAGGATGAGATAGAGAATATAGTGGGCTGGCCATGCTCCATTAAGCAACCCAAGAAAGTCAGGCATATGAATGGGTGCTGGGGGAGATCAGGAGAGTTAGTGAGAGCAAGGGATTCGTTATGTGATCAGCTTGA
Organism: Ambystoma mexicanum; assembly: GCF_040938575.1. Classification (NCBI taxonomy): domain Eukaryota; kingdom Metazoa; phylum Chordata; class Amphibia; order Caudata; family Ambystomatidae; genus Ambystoma; species Ambystoma mexicanum. Next base: position 1,097,422,105 of record NC_090934.1, on the reverse strand, counting down.
CCGAATTTTGTCATAGGTCAAAGCTACATTCTAGTGCCAGAGACTCCTTATGTGTCTAGTTAGACCAAATGTTATCGTAGGTCGTAGCTGTATTCTGATGACTGTTGTGCTTTGTGCCTTAGAGTGGAGTATGGGTGAATGCGTGGCGGTGAGATGCTGGGCCTGCGGCTGGTGTCCACCTAGTGGTGCATGGTTATGTAACTTGATCTTCCGCTTGGCGATTTGCCTTTTGGTGTTGTCGAGCAAATCTTTGTCATCCAGAGTGTTCTGACAGTCAGACTTTTCCTTGCTCCTGGTCCGTTTTGGTTGCTACACATCATTTGGTACACAAGTCTTTCCAGAAGTCTTTCCAGAAGGAGCATAATTTACTAAGCCCTGGTACAAAAGACCCGCCTGTGAAGTTTATATATTTTTTATTACAATGAATTTGCTTATTATATTTGAACTCAATGCCTTTTCTATGCTATCAGTTGATTCCTTTGTACTAATGATGTCCCCCGAATACTTAAACGTTTCAACTTGTTCTATTTTTATCCCATCAATGTATCATATGGTTTTTTGTCCCTTCTTGTGTTTTCAATTAAAAAAATGTTTTCGCATAGTTGAACTTTGCAAAAAAATACCACTCTATTTAGAGTATTTTTGCAAGCCTATCACGTTTAGGTCCATGACCTCTACTTCATCCATGGATCCAAGACCTATTATGTGCTTTTCTCCCAGTTTTAGAGGGAAATTGTGCGTAGATGTCAGCGCATCATGAAGGTCTGCTGTGTATAAATTGTATAGAAATGAGGCCAGCACCAGCCTTGTTTTATTCTATTATTAGTATAAACTGGCTCAGATAAGGTGCCCTTGTTATCCAGATGTTTCTGAATCATGGTATCTATGTATAGTTGTTGGATCATTCCTAATAAGCTGTTCGGCTACCCACACTGACCTACTGTGGACCAGCTACTCAACCCACTATGCATAGTCCCATCCAGGCCCCTTTGAACTGCCCCCATTAAAACCTCCATGCACAGCCCATCCAGACCCTAGTCCATAGAAACCGATCCACATATTTATTCGAATACACTCCAATCCCTCTGAAAAACTCCAATGGGACCCATGGAAGGTCAGAATCAGGACTCGGACAACAAGCCATAGCTTACAGGTTTTATTTTTGTCATTTCCAAAATAATATTTCCTGCCGTCTACTTGCTAGATTTTATTTTTAAAGGGTGCTCGTCAGGATTTCTATAAAATAATAACAAAGTCCTCTGTCCAGAATCCTGCTCTAACCTACTTACCTTCTCCCCAAGGGGGAGCCCCACCACCCTGTGAGGCTGGGAAGTGAGCTTGCTACGCAATACCCTCCCTAGGGATATAGGCAAGTGGGACCTCACCGGTAGAGACTGCCCCTTTGGGGACAAGGGCGATCATTCCCAGCAGGAACTCCCTAGAGGACCTGCCAAAGTATCATCTTTTAACCTTCTGTCAGGAAAACCAATATCTGATCAAGAATACAGTAGTTGAACTCGTACAGTAGCTGTAGAGTTCTTCCTACCAATGTGTCCCTTTGTACTTCCAAAATAAATACAAAAGAACCAATTAGTTGAAAGATGGAAAACACCAGACCAGACTTCTGAGGAGGCAGGGACACTGTTGACTGCACAGGAGGAAGAAAACTATGATCACCACTGGACTCAAGGAACTATAATACTAGATAGAATAATCTAGAGAATAGCATCAAGGAATAATGACAGTAGATGGTATTGCATTAACGTGTAGCAATCCAAGAATCAATAATTGACTTACCAAACTGTGAGGAGGAAGATAGTCCTGCCAAAGAGAAAGTCTGCACAACCCAATCTATCCCTGAACACACAACGGCACGAGGGCGCCTAGGTGAGTGCAGTAGTCTCTAGTCCAGTGCTTGTCCCGACAGAACGAGGATGCCTGACGACCTTAGCGCCAGTAGTATAAGTCTCTAGTTCATGCGCTGTGTTTTCGGGTCATGCAGATTCTCTATGGGGTATGATGTTGATTCCTCCACTTGATTTATCCAAGAAGAAGTGTGGTGATGGTACTGTGAAGAAGGGTTTTCCTGCAAATTCTGGATTCAGCGGCGTAACGTGAGGATGGCAACACGCATACGATATGGCATTGAAAGATGACAGAAAGAATGGTCAAAACATTCCAGATTCGATAACTTGTGGGCTGCGTAGGGTTTAAATCAGAAAGCAGAGCGTAGTCACAAACGTTCCGGGTTGACAACTTGCGGGTGGCGTAATGCTTAATTCAGAGAGCTGAAGAGTGGTCACAAACGTTCCAGGTATGGCAGCGTGCAGGTGACCGATTGAATTCTTAAGGCAAAGAGTAGTCGTAACACAGGCCGTAGTCGTTTCGAGGAGGACTTCAGAACGAGAATAAGGAAGGGGCAAGGTCAGAAAGGATCAAAAAGGCAAAAGGTACCTGACGAGTACACAAGAGCTTAGCCAAAATTACCAAAGCAAAAACAGAAGCAGCGAGTACGGCAACCCGGAAGCGTTATAATGGGTGGCCATGAATTTGCCTAACTCCGCCTCTTTGAAAGCGGGTCACGTGACGAGCATGGAGAGGATGCCATAGTCGCCATGGCAACCTCAGAGCATGTGCTTTACGAAAGCGGAGACGATTCCAAGGAAAAGCAGGACGTGGAAAGCCAGCGTGAGTAGCATTGTGACAAGAAGAGAATGTTTTCGTATGAGTAGAGGTATCAGGCTTTTGTGATGAGAAAAAATGCTCTTTTGAGACTTTCAGCGAGTGTTTACTGAGACAAATCCTGACAGTTCCCCTCCTCAAAGGAAGCCTCCCCCTCTTAGACCAAAACTCAGAGAGTAAGAGTGGAGCGTGAATGTTATCAGCTGGTTCCCATGTTCTGTCCTCCGGACCATAACCTTTCCAGTCAACTAAGTATAGCCAAAGTCCCCTATGGACCTTTGTGTCCAAAATGCTGCTCACTTCGTATTCATCAGACCCTTGGATGTCAATAGGGGAAGGATGAAAGGGCAACCTAGTGGATGGAAGACAAGGTTTCAACAAGGATACATGAAAGACCGGATGTATATGCTAGGAAACCGATAGATCCAAACGAACTGCCACAAGATTGATAATAGCAGTAATATGATAAGGACCAACGAAATGTGGAAGAAGGAAGCGCCGTCCTGGAATGCGCAGATTTCTGGTTGACAAACAACCCCTACCCACCTTATATGTGGGCTCTGGGGATCTATGGGTGTCTGCCTGTGCTTTCTATTGTGGTTTGGCTTTCTGTAATTGGGATGATACGTTATCCTGCACCTTGGCCAAATCACGCACACACGCACCTGCAGCAGGGCTGGATGTAGATGGGATTGGTTGCAGGGGAAGTGTCAGTGGATGCCTCCCGTACATCGCATAGAAAGGTGACGTTCCAGTGGAGGTATGAATCGAGTTATTATAGGCAAACTCGGCTATGACTAGCATAGACAACCAGGAATCTTGATACTGTAAAGTAAGGTATCGTAAGTATTGCTCCAGGGTAGCATTCAGACGCTCTGTTTGTCCGTCTGTCTGAGGATGATAGGCACTTGAATAACGGTCTTCAATTCCCAATGATTTAGTCAGGGCACGCCAAAAACGAGATGTGAACTGGGATCCACGATCTGAGACGATAATGTGGGGGAGACCAAAGAATCTGAAAACATGGTGCAAGAATAGCATAGCCAAAACAGGTGCCGTAGGAAGTCCCTTACAAGGTATAAACAAAGCCAACTTAGAGAAGTAGTCAACAACTACCCAAATGGTGTCATAACCATGATCAGGAGGTAGTTCGACTTTTGACTACAGAGTCCATGGAAACCATGACTCACGGTTCTTAAGGAATGGGCATTGGTTGCAACAAGCCAATGGGTTTTGAAGAGATGACTTTACATTGAGGAGAAACTGCACAAGAGGACACAAAGTCCGAAACATCCTTAGACATCCGAAGCTCCAACACCAACGTCGTAACAATTCCAAGGTTTTTTGTCCTCACGGATGAGCTGCAAACTTGGCATCATGGGACCAATGCATGGCAGTATCGCGGGTTCCTAAATCGGGGAGGTAAACCAAACCGTTATGATAAGGAATACCGTTAACGAGGTTTAGGTTCAAATCTTGGATTGTTGGTTGGTTCGGCTTAACCCATTTTAAAAGGTCAGTACGTAAGGGTGTTTGTACTCCACAGACACATACTACCTAATGTGGTAGGAGAATGGACTTTTCATCCTTAGAGCGAGGAAAAACTCCATGTAGACGAAAAAGAGCGTCTGCCTTAGAGTGTTTTGAACCGGGCCTGTAAGTCACTTGAAAAGGGTACATGGAAAAAAACGTGTGCCAGCGGGCATGGCGAGCGGTGGTACATTTCACTGATTGTAACGCCAAAAGATTACGATGATCCGTAAACACCTGTACTGGCAAGGCCGTACCCAACAGATGATGACGCCATACCAGAAAGGTGTCTCGAATGGCCAACAATTATTTCTCTGTGATGGTGTAATTAGCCTCATACGTGGTCAGTTTCCTGGAGTGCAATGCCACTGGATGGAGTTCTCCTCAAGCCTTACACTCTTGCGAAAGGATAGCCCCCGTGGAGAGGTCTGAAGCATCTGCCCCTACCACATAAGGGAGGTCAGGATTTAGATGCATCAACCAAACGGGAGCAGTAGTGAAGGAAGACTTGAGTATTTCAAACGCCTCCTGAGCTGTTGGATTCCAGCAAAACGGCTTCTTGGAACTGGTTAGAGAGGTAAGAGGAACAACGATATTAGAAAAAGATCTAATGAAGCACTGATAAAAACTGGCAAAACCAAGGAATGATTGGAGTTGTTTGAGAGTAGATGGAACTGGCCAATGCAAAACTGCTTCGACCTTGGCGTCACTCATTTTCATCCCCTGATCAGTGATGTTATAGCCTAGGAATTCGACAGACTTGACGTGGAACACACATTTTTCTAGTTTTGCGTATAAATGATTGTCTCTAAGTCATTTGAGAACAGCAGATACATGCTTGACATGAGTTTCGTAAGAGGATGAATAAATGAGAATATCATCCAGATACACCACTAGGTAAGTATCTAAGACATCTCGGAATACATCATTTATGAAATGCTGAAAGGTAGCCGGGGCATTACACAAACCAAATGGCATGACACAATATTCATCAAGGCCGTATTTAGTTTTGAATGCTGTCTTCCACTCGTCCCCGGAACGCATCCTGACCAGGTTGTAGGCTCCTCTCAAATCCAACTTTGTGAATATCTTAGATTTACCCAACTGATACAGGAGAAGTGAAATCAGCGGTATGGGATATTGATTCCGGACTGTGAGGCGTTTAGTTCACGGTAATCATATAGAGGGACAAAGATCTCCCTCTTTCTTCGGTACAAAAAACATAGGTGAAGCTGCTGGAGATCGGGACGGGCGGATGAAACCCGTACTAAGAGCATTATCAATATACTCTTTTAAGATGGTGTCTTCTTTAGTAGTTAAGGAGTATACTCGTCCATTTGGTATCTTAGCCCCTGGGACAAGGTCGATAGGGCAGTCATAGGGTCGATGGAGTGGCAATATCTCAGCCTCTTTGGCATAGAAAACATCTTTAAAACTTGAGTATTCCTTGGGCAAAGACACTGTTACAAGAGCACCTACCGTTGGAGCAATGCTTAGGAGTGCTCAACAAGGGTTTCCTCCATCGGGTTGATGCAGCATACAGTGTTTTACACAGTATTTGGATGTAAACAAGACTTTACCCGAACCCCAATCAGCAATCGGGTTATGAGTTTTAAGCCAAGGTAGGCCAGGAATCAGCCTGAATTGGAGTGCTGTTATAACATCGAAACTAATTGTTTCAGTATGACCAGCAGACATAGCCATGATCAAGGATACTGTTTGTTCGGTGACCAACCCAGATAACAAAGAGGTACCATCCACGGCATTGACTATCTCAGGTTGAGCTTTAGCCACAAAATGAACGCCGTTTCATGAGCGTAAGAGAGTTCAATATAATTCCTGGTTGCCCCGGAATCCAGAATCGGTTCACCAAACCAAGAAGAGCCTGATATTGGATGAAAAGTAGCTTTTAACGTGTTTGGAGTAATCAGTGCGGAGTCCTGTGGGAAAGGACTCAGTAGTTGGACCCCATCTACTACCGAGTCATCGCGTTTCCCGATTTCTTAGGTTTCTTGGGGCATACCTTCAAGAGGGGCTCGGAAGAACCGCAATAGAAACAAAGATTTTTTGCCCGTCTCCTCTCTCTTTCAGTCTGAGTTAAAGGACCCCTCAAAGCACCGATTTGCATGGGTTCAGGATCATTAGACGAAGTAAGGGGTGGTGTAACCAAAGCAGGCAGAGCTCCCCTTTTTTCTCCTTTTCTCTCGGCTTGCCTACCATCAATTTGGAGAACAAGATCCAACATTTCATGAAACGCTGTAGGTACCACTGGCACAGTGGCTAAGGTATCTTTTAGGGAGTCAGACAATCCCTTATAGAACAAAGAGGCTTTCTTGTCCTCAGGCCCACTGGTTTCGGCAACCAGCTGATTAAACCTAGCTACATAGGCCAAAAGAGGCGAATCACCCTGCTGTATTGCTTATAATTCAAACTCTGTGGCTTGAGTCCTGTAACGAGTATCAAAGAATCAACCTATTGCCTCCAATAAGGCATCACAATCGAATAGTAGTGGGCTATCGGCCTCCAGCAAGGGATTAACCCAGGTTGCTGCTGTACCAGGTAGATCGGATAAAACAAATGCTGCCTTGGTAGGTGAATCAGGGAATGCCGTAGGGCGACACAAACAATGCAGGTGGCTTTGATTTAGGAAGGTACAATAAACCTTGGGGTCACCATGGAACCTCTCGGGGGGAGCCAGTGGGAAATGCGTGGCCATAACCACCAAAGGTGAGGCCACTGCTTGTGAGATAGGATCAGCAGAACCAGAAGCCACAGCTGATGGAGACACCACAGCCGCGGAAGGGGTTCTTGCTTGCAATTCATTGATCCTAGCTTGTGTGGCGGTGTTTGTGCGGCCGTCATATCGGCTCGTAATTCGTCCATAAATTGCATAATGTTGGGCAAAGCCTCATTGGTGTCCATCACATATATGGCTTCTGATTATGTTAGGAAAACCAATATCTGATCAAGAATACGGTAGTTGAACTCGTAGAGTAGCTGTAGAGTTCTTCCTACCAATGTGTCCCTTTGTACATCCACAAAAAATACAAAGGAACCAATTAGTTGAAAGATGGAAACACCAGACCAGACTTCTGAGGAGGCAGGAACACTGTTAACTGCAGAAGAGGAAGAAAACTATGATCACCACTGGACTCAAGGAACTATAATACTAGATAGAATAATCTAGAGAATAGCATCAAGGAATAATGACAGTAGATGGTACTGCATTAATGTGTAGCAATCCAAGAATCAATAATTGATTTACCAAACTGTGAGCATAAAGATAGTCCTGCCAAAGAGAAAGTCTGCAAAACCCAATCTATCCCTGAACACACAACAGCACAAGGACGCCTAGGCGAGTGCAGTAGTCTCTAGTCCAGTGCATGTCCCGACGGAACGAGGACACCTGACGACCTTAGCGCCAGTAGTATAAGTCTCTAGTTCATGCGCTGTGTTTTCGGGTCATGCAGATTCTCTATGGGGTATGATGTTGATTCCTCCACTTGATTTATCCAAGAAGAAATGTGGTGATGGTACTGCGAAGAAGGGTTTTCCTGCAAATGCTGCATTCAGCAGTGTAACGTGAGGATGGCAACACGCAGACGATATGGCATTGAAAGATGACAGAAAGAATGGTCAAAACGTTCCAGATTCGATAACTTGCGGGCTGCGTAGGGTTTAAATCAGAAAGCAGAGCGTAGTCACAAACGTTCCGGGTTGACAACTTGCGGGCGGCGTAATGCTTAATTCAGAGAGCAGAAGAGTGGTCACAAACGTTCCAGGTACGGCAGTGTGCAGGTAATGACAGATTGAATTCTTAAGGCAAAGAGTAGATGTAACACAGGCCGTAGTCGTTTCCAGGAGGACTTCAGAATGAGAATAAGGAAGGGGCAAGGTCAGAAAGGATCAAAAAGGCAAAAAGTACCTGACGAGTACACAAGAACTTAGCCAAAATTACCAAAGCAAAATCAGAAGCGGCGAGTACGGCAACCCGGAAGCGTTATAACGGGTGGCCGCGATCTTACCTAACTCCTCCTCTTCGAAAGCGGGTCACGTGATGAGCATGGGGAGGACGCCATAGTCCCCATGGCAACCTCAGAGCATGTACTTTCCAAAAGCAGAGACGAGCCCAAGTAAAACCAGGACGTGGTAAGCCCGCGTGAGTAGCATTGTGACAAGAAGAGAACGTTTTCATATGAGTAGAGGTATCAGGCTTTTGTGATGAGAAAAAATGCTCTTTTGAGCCTTTTAGCGAGTGTTTACTGGGACGAATCCTGACACCTTCCTGATAATAACATATGTGTAGAGAAGGTCAATATGTGTTATTTCCAGTATGAAATAATTGAAAACCTCCTTTTAAGCTCCAATTCTACTGGGACGTAGAAGATGGTGAGTGGAAGAGAAAGAGAGACACATGCTGGATCCAGAGAGTAGAAGAGGTATGATGTGCAGCATCTTATAGTCAGAAGAGACCAAGAGCTGACAGGAGTGATACCATCTGTAGCAAGTGGGTCGGATGAGCTGAAGCCAGACACGTGGCGTACCAAAGCAAAGCAGGAGAAAGAAACCAAGATTGGTTGCCAGACCACAGGGACCGTGGACCGGAGATCCTCATAGAGATCATGAAACCAGTCTGCCATGGCAGATTAAAGATAAACCGGTACACAAGTTAACGGAACGCCATCCACGAAAACCAACCAGAGAGGAAGCGGGCGAGAAGACTGAGACGCCAGAGAAAGAGGAAAGGAAGCCGATCCTCACAAAACGAGAACCCTAGTACCGTTAACCCTAAACACTAAAGGTAACGGGGATAACAGGAGACCCAGGAGAAGATATAGGAATCGTTATTGGAATTCTCATAATTGTCACAGTCCAGAGAACGGAAGCATTACGAGAGTGCCTGAGAATCAGTATTTGAATGCTCATACTCATCGCAGACCAGAGAAAGAAAACATAACGAGAGTGCATGAGAATCAGTATTGGAATGCTCATACTTGTCACAGTCCAGATAGAGAAAACATAACGAGAGTAGATGAGAATCATTATTGGAATGCTCAAACTTTTCACAGGCAAGAAAGAGAAAACATAACAAGAGTGAATGAGAATCATTGTTCGAACACTCATACTCATCTCAGTCTATAAGGATGTGTTGTACAGCTAGTACAAAGAGAAGTCGAAGAGATATATTTTGGATAGGATCCAGCTAGTAATGATTCATACGAAGAACTAAGTGAAATAACAGAGCAGGTTATAAAGAAGAAACCAGAGAAAAAGCTGGACTTTGTACAAACATATCCAGAAAAAGGGAGACAAGAAATCAAAGACTATGGCCCTCATTCCGGATCTGGTGGTATTCTGCCAGTAACTCCTGCGGAATGTCACCAAAACCGAATCAGCATTCCCACCACCTATTATCCCGGTATTACTGGTGCGGTAATTGTGGCATTATTTTGCCGGTGGGGCCTGATCTACCAGCAGGTTAGGCCTTCAGGTAGATCCATGGGCCCCACCAGCAAGCTTGTGTTTCCCCAGTCCAGTAAAAATGCTGGTGCCGGAATGACCAGCAAATGTACCTGCATTTATTACGAACCGGGGAAATTGTAAATAGCCCCTATGAGTTATTTAGGAAAATAAGAACTAACCCAGAAGGAAAAGATAACTGTTTGATAAAGTCATCAGGGGAAGAGAAATGGGAGACATACAAACTGATAAAAGTGATCACTAGAGATTACCTGAACCATAAGCTTTGAGTTGTTAAAGATAGTGGTAGAGTCAGTTATGTTACAGTTGGACAGTGGACGTTTTCCTTTATAGACATTCACTGATGACTGGCGAGCACATTAGCTAGTTTGGTTAGGTAGGCACGCCTTCAGATTCTTTAATAAATACCCCAGTGAAATGTCTAACCATTATCTGCGTCCTTATTCTGACCTACCACATATGGTGTCAGTAGTGGGATGCTAAATTCCCGAAGCAAGACCACCCACATCTTTCCAAGGATGCATGGCTACACCTATTGACAATCTTCCACCAATAGGCTTGTTAGGAATAGAACCATCATTAACAAAAAGACAGTACCAAACAGTGATTAACCCTACTCCTCTGAATTTCACAATTACCAGACGACTCAGAGGTTGATGAAGAACCTGAAGATAAAATTAAAGTTAGTGAAAGATCAGACAAATGGGAGGAAGCTGAAAGTGAACAGTCTCTGAGTTCGCTATCAGAGGGTTAACCTTATCCCGACATGAGTACCTAGAGACCATCCTGGATCGGTGGACCAATGTTTCCAGGACAGGTTAGACCAAGTAAGGACAGGGACGCAACAAAGGATTGTTCCCCACGGAATATTACAGCCCTATCAAGAAGGAGAGGATTTAGGGGCCTTCTCTATAAACTTTGAAAGGTTGGCAACGCAATTTAATTGGGATGAGGTAAAAACGTGTTACCTGGCCCGATTGTTAAAAGGGGACCTGCAAGCCTCCTATCAAACCATTAATCTTCAGGGAACCATACCCTTCTCTGAAATAAAAAGGGCCCTTCTGGAAAGAGTAGGACATACGGGGAGTTTTATCGATGAAAATTCCAAGAACTCTGTCTTCTGAGCAATGAAAACCTGTTAGAATTAGTGTCAAGTGCAGAAAATAGCGTCTCCCAATGGTTAGGAAGAAAGACTCTGGACAAAGTCTTAGACAGTCTAGTCCTAGAACAATTTATTCAAGCCTTACTACCCTCCCTGAAATGAGGCATCCTACATCAACATAAACCCTCCTTTGAGACAGCCATTCAGGTAGCCCAAGCTCATTCAGAGGCAGCCAAATACTTATGGTACACCGTGAAACCAGCAGAGGGAAAAAAGGAAACAAGACCTCATATTCCATCAGAAAAAGGGTTAAAGAATAGATAAGACCCTTTCTCCTCGAGGAAGAGGTCTATGATATGACAAGACATTAATAACTCACCTGTACACAAGTGTTTCTAGGCGCGACAAGACAAGGGAGACAAGACAATCTTACTAGACCATGTGTCATTCAGATCGTGCAGGAATGAGAAGTGCAAGGGAAAAGGGAGGGGGGAGTGCAAGGGAGAGGGGAGGGGAAAACAGGGCAGCAACGCTCTGAGTAAGTGCAGGCAGGGCAGCGCAGATCTGGGTAGTGCAAGGAGAAAAACGGACTGTAGGGTTACAGTTACAGCCCCTAATAGCATGTTAGGCCCGGAGGCAGTGGAAGGGTGACTGATCAAGAAACAGCCTGATAACCAGTGAGACTCTGAGGGTAGCCAACCAAACTGTCGGTACAGCAGACAGGTAGGTCAGGTAGATCAGCAGGGAAGTGTAAGGAAGGCATGGTATCAACAGTGAGACAGATGCAAGTGACCACAGTACAAGGGTGTTTATTGAACTTTCACAAGTGTGTGATAAACGCCTATCTAAACCTAAATCTACAGATGGGAGCAAGATACAACCATCAAATAATAATAATGCAGTCCTAGTGGAGCCTTGTCAAAAATAAAAGGGTCTATACTAAAAAAACCTATTGCCTATCCTTACCACTAATTTACAAATAGTATAGGGTAATGTTCATGAGAATGATATGTCATGATGTTCGGGCTGTTGGCCTCCCTCCGCCATGTTTTCGGGATGGGGCAAGGCAGTTCACTCAAGCAAAGCACATACTCTGGCTTCTTCAACACGAGGATACAGTACTAATTCCAGTATCAGGGCCTTCCATGCCCAAGTCTCATTTCTCATCTAAGTCTCTTGATTCAGAGGGCCTGATGTACAAAAAATAATATATACAGTTCTTTTCTTCTTACAAGTATTCAACTTGGGTGCTTCACGCTGGATCCCCCTCAGCCGGGCTGAGATTCCTGATATTTTCAGGCCATTACTGCAGATACCCCTCTTCCGGGTTCAGATGCCACTTTTTACAAAGTTCCGATAATATTTGTTTTTTATGGGTGACTCACGGTTCACCCCAGATCCCCCTCAGCCAGGCTCAGATCCTTCCCCTTTTCCAATTAGTCTTTCCCAGCCGGGTTCAGATCAATTGTAGTTCACCTTGGTTTATCAAAGACTTTCGAATGTGCACATGATTTAGCTTGACCCATTGCAGGACTACTTTGATTCAAACTTCAGTTTTAAATTACAGTTGCCATTCAGTTGGATACTTAACAGAGACCTTCGAATGAGAACCGACATGGTGCCAGACCACTCTGTGCACAGTATCTTACTTGGCCTACCAAAGTTTATTCACTCCTTTGGTTTCCAATTATATTCGTGTCGCTCCTCACATGCATTTCACACACTGTCCACTTTGGATTTCTTCATACAATGTAGAAGAACCCTGTTACTCACCACACCATAAAGCGGTCGGGGCGTTGGTAAGACAACCTCGATGAAAGGAGTGGTATACAGAGTAGATTAGGATTCAGCTTCCAGGACTCCAGTTCCCCTGAATTCTAAGAGTCAGGCTCCCTCCAATTGAGGGACTCTTATTTACAATGTACCTCTCTGTTGTTTAAGTAAAACAAGCAGAGGTGTCTATTGTACAAAAGAGCGGGGAAAACACGCACCGCAAAAACCAATGCTGTAAAGGAATTACAGAAATTATTAGAATTGGTACACTGGAGAAGGATGACAAAACAGACAACAAAAGATTAGGAACACCTAGGGCAAGGTTTGTTCAATGCTGAATAAGGTATGGATTCTGAACCTACAAAGAAATAGACACCAAAGCCATGAGCCAGCTGCCCTACCCAAATAAGACCCCACTATTTTCAATAAGCAACTAGACTGACCTGGGTAAGAGTTCTGAGCCCCTAACGCGTAATAGTTGAAAGGAAATGACAACGGAAGGAAAAAATAATAAACAGGGTAGTTAGTATGGGATGAGTATACCCGGGCGGCACGAGGGACGCACTAGGTACGGGTTGGTGCATAGACTGGAGAGCATTCGAAGAATGCACTTAGGAGGATCTCTCAGCAGGTCCAAAGAGTACCAAAATAGTAATGACCCAAGAATCCCAGTTCAGGTACGAAATGGCATTTGTTGTAGGTCGGATATATGAAGGCAGTGCAGGATTATCCCCAGAGATGTAAACGTTGCAGCAAAGACACAGCAAAGACACAACACTCTCAACAAACAGTAATTCCCAGAGATGTAAACATGGCAGCAAAGACCCAACACCCGCAACGAGCAGTACTCACGTTCCAGGTGGGAATAAGTCTTCTGTTCTGTCATAAGCGTGATGTTCGCGTAGCACACGGCACTCCGGAAGGCGGGGAGGCACTTTGCGTGTAAACAATACAAAAAGCGTTCCAAGTCGGGCACCAGGACATCCTTAACAGCAGACAAGGGATGTGGCAACAGCAGTCCAAGAGTTCCGAGTTCGGCAACGGAATAACAATCAAAACCAAATGGAGAAACACAGAGGCAGTCCAAATAGACGTAAGCAGTGTTCGGGAGCCAGGAATTCAATAGAACCTTCGGAGAATAATCCGAAAAGTAGGAGGAATTCAAAACAGGAATAGTGGGAGTAACGCCACGATTAGCAACAACAGGCACCCAGGAGAATCCGGGTTTAAACTGCAGGTGTGCGGGGCTTCTTTGCACATATTCAATGCACGGAATGCATCAGCTGACACGACCGTCGCTGCCAACCAAGCAATCTCCACGGAAACCTGTAACTATGCCAGAGGGAAGCCCAGGAACTATTGTTTCCGTGCAAATCTGATGTAAAATAGAAAGGAACGGGAGGAAACCGCTGCCGACATGTAACAGCATCCACCCCCAAAGACACCGGCAACCCCTTGGCGGTATGGAATTCCCTTAGAAGGTCAGGATAATGCAGATTTGCAAGAGGTTCCCAAGTGCAGACCTCCGGACCGAACCCTTTGCAATCAACCAGATAAAGGATCGAACCCCTAGATATCCTGCAATCCAATATACGAGACACCTCGTATTCTTCTTCACCGTCCACCATAACAGGAGAAGGATGCGCCGGCAGACGTCTAGATGGAAAAAAAGGCTTGATAAGCGAGACATGAAAGACGGGGTGAACGCGCCAAGACCTAGGTAGAGTCAACCGGACAGCAGCAGGATTCACCACAGAGGAAATGAGAAAAGGGCCCATAAATCGTGGTGAGAGAGAACGTTTGCCAGCAATCCGTAGATTACGGGAGGACAACCACACTTTCATACCAACCTGATAGTTTGGTGCTGGAGTACGATGCACATCAGCAGATTTGTTGGCGTGCTCCTGGGCTTGGAGCAGATGGCATCATACGTCCCGATGTATTTGGTCCAGACAGCGCACGCAAGAAAGCACCACCGGATTGGCCTCCGGTAAGAAAGGATCAAGTGGTAGCATCCTAGGATGACAACCATACAAAGCAAAAAACAGAGAAACACCTGTGGATGTATGCATAGAATTGTTGTAAGCGAACTAGGCTTGTGGCAAAGCCGTGAACCAGGAGTGTTGGAATTGGAGACACAGAAAACGTAGATATTGTTCAATAGTAGCGTTGGCCCTTTCTGTTTGGCCATCTGTCTGAGGATGGTACGAGGAAGAGTACCTATCGTCAATGCCAAGAGAAGCTGTGAGTGCCTTCCAGAACTGTGAGGTAACTTGTGTTCCCCGGTCGGATACAATAATGGATGGCAACCCGAAAAACCGAAACACATTAGCCATGAATAACCCGGCCAACCTGGGTGCAGATGGCAACCTGGAGCAAGGAACGAATATGGCATTCTTAGTGAAATAATCTACGACCACCCAAATGGTATTATGTCCTTGTATCTTGGGTAGGTCAACTATAAAATCCATTGACACTATTTGCCAAGGCTTATAGGGGACCGATAAGGGCTGCAACAATCCCACGGGTTTGGCTCTGGATCTTTTGCATTGGGCACATACAGCGCAAGTCGCTATATAGTCTTTTACATCCCTGGCCATGGTAGACCATCAATCCCACCAATCCCAACGCAGCAATGCTTCCAGCGTCTTTTGAATTCCTGGATGCGCTGCCATAACAGAGTCATGAGACCATTGGAGAGCTAGCGTGCGGGCTTGGCCAGGTGGAATAAAGATACGTCCCTGGATGAAGAGTAGACCATGAACCATATCCAGATTGAGTTCTGCTATGTCCGCCGGATGAGTAGATACCCATTCATCAATAATGGATCGTAATGAGGGTTGAACTGTACACCCACAGACGACTCTGTTTGGTAGAAGCGATAGAGGCTCCGTCTGTAAGGATTGATTCCCCGCATGAAGGCAGGAAAGAGCATCAGCCGACACCTGGGCCCTGGCAGGACGATACGTAATAGTAAATTGATATTGTCAGAAGAATAAATGCCACTGCGCCTGCCTGGCGGTGAGACATTTCATCGATTTAAAGGCTAGTAGGCTCCTGCGATCTGAGTAGACAGTAACAGGATGCAGAGCACCTAGTAGATGGTGTCTCCATTCTGAAAAGGCATCCCTGAGGGCTAGGAGTTCTCGTTCTGTGATTGGATAGTTTATTTCGTAGGCCGTTAGTGTGCGGGAATAGTATGCTATGGGATGTATGTCGCCTGAGTGAGGGCACTGTTGAGATAAGACAGCACTGACCGCATAGCCTGATGCATCAGCCGCCACGAAAAAAAGAAGATCCTGATCAGGATGCTTAAGAACAGGTGCAGAAGTGAAAGCCGCTTTTAATTTATCAATGGCCTTCTGATGACCATACATAAGGAACTTTAGCACTGTCAGGGAAGTAAGAGGTGCAGATAGTTCGGAGAAACCATTGGATGAAACGCCTATAAAAATTGGCGAATCCTAGGAATGACTGGAGTGACTTGATGGATTTAGGTTCTGGCCAGTCCAAGATAGCTCTCACTGTGGACCTACTCATATGAACACCCGATTAGTAAGGTCGTAAACCAGGCATTCCACCTCAGGGGCATGGAAAATAAATTTTTCGGCTTTTACGAATAGTTTGTTCTCCCGCAAACGCTGGAGGACCGTTTTGACTTGTTGGATATGGTCAGGAATATTCCGAGAATAGATCAACATGTCATCTAAATACACTACTACATATTGATCCAGGATGCCATGAAATAGATCATTCATAAAAGCCTGAAAAGTGGCTGGGGCGTTACAGAACCCAAAGGGCATCACCAAATATTCGAATAGACCATAGCGTGTCTTGAACACCGCCCTCCATTCGTCCCCCTCTCTCATGCGTACCAAATTGTAGGCCCCTCTGAGATCTAGTTTCGTGAAAACCTGCGATGATCCCAGTTGATCAAGAGGGACAGAAATCAAGGGAAGTGGATATTGATTTTTTATAGTTACTGCGTTCAATGTGCGATAGTCAATACAGGGGCGTAGATCACCCTCTTTCTTGGGAACAAAAAAGAGGGGAGATGCCACCAGAGACTTTGATGAACGGATGAACCCCATAGCAAGAGACTTGTCGATGTACTCCTTAAGTACCGCGTCTTCTTTTAGAGTGAGAGAATACACTCGCCTGGATGGTATCTTTCCGCCGGTATGAGGTCTATCGGGCAGTCATAAACCCTATGTGGAGGCAGCGTTTCCGCCATACCTTTGTCGAATACATCCAGGTATTCTATGTATTCGGGGGGAACTGAAGGCCCTGGGCCATTTGAGACGGCCCCAATGTGCATGGAAGAAGAAACGAGAGCCCTGCCGGGACCATCCTGGGAAATACCATGCAGTGGAGTGCATTGTGTATTGCATACCTGTATTGCTCGCCAAGAGTGCACGGACAGTTATTTATCACCAGTACATTTGCAACGCAAAGCGAATACTTTGAACGCAGGTAGACGGGGCAATAACTCACAACCAGATACGCAGTTAGCAAAATAATGAGCACTTATACAGCTATTTATTCATAGCTAAGAAGCAACAAGAGATAAAACTGAAATAAATCACAGAAAAGATAGAGAAAATACATCACCATGGGCGTAACTGAATCCCTCATCTCACCAGAAGCTGCTGGAAGACCCCGGTAACAGCCAGGCAGAGAGCACAACAGCCTGCAGGAAGGTCGGAACAAGGCATCCCCCCTCCGACTGAAGTCTTTGTGTTTTTTCCACCTGACCTTTCCAGAGCTTCCCATATATGCCCTCTTCAAAAAGGGGTGGCAATTTCTCGAACCTTCTGGCATTAGCGCTTGCGCATTGCTGAGTGACGGTTGGTTGCCGGCCAGGTCAACCAACAGTAACCCCCAAGGAGCAAAGCTTCCCTCTTCTAAAGCACCACGGAAAACAATTCCATAACTCATCCTGAGCAAGACATAACAAAACCAGCTTTCCCAGCACAATGTCCTTGACTGAGGCCTGCATACCAGGCTCAGCAACGAATAACATTGAAAGCATGTCTTTTAGCAAAGCAAGTGCAATTTCCACCGAGGCATGGAATAAATATCCATTATAGCTCTGAGTGCCCCCAGAATGCACTGCGCCTCAGCGCCATGTTTTAGCTCAAGCATAACAATTCCACCCTTGGATATTTATCTTCCATAGCCCAGTGGCAGAGGAGCCGGTCTCTGAAACCGACGAAACATTAGCACGAAGTTAGGAATACATTGAATACAACAACAACCAATTATTATAATAGCCAAAATAATGCAAAGTCAGGCAAAGACATAATGCAGTGTACCCCCAATGTCAGGAATACATGAAAATAACCAATCCCACCAATTCCCAGTATGATCTTGAGACATTGGGAAATTAGGTCCCTCAAACCTCTAATATGACTTTCAATGGATCGTGAATGGTCACTTAGATTGAAACAACACATACCTTCAACTGCCTGACTGCCCAAATTATGTTTCAGCAAGAGATAATCAACGGCAGCCCTGTTTTGCAAAGTTGCTTTTCTAATAACTTTGCTATCAAGGAGCAACTCTTCTAATGCTTGAGAAGTATGATTCAGTCCTTTTACCACTAAACATGCTAGTTTAATCAAAGATTTGTCACCCCCAGCAGCTAAACCCCAGACTCCCACTAATGAAAGAGCTAATGCTAGAACCTCAGCCTCTGATAACAAATGCACGTGTGAATCACAATCTGGGGATAAACCCACAGATTCAAAAGTTGACCTTCTGCTTCGAGACATTGCTGGGTGTAAAGGCAAGTTAAGGCACATGGACCTCCGGAAATGTTAGTTGGAATGTAAGTGTATGTGATGTTGCCACATGAGAAGAGCTACCCTGTTGGAAGTTTGACGTGATTCATATGACTGGCAGCTATCACTGTATGATTGCATGACAAGGCATTATTCACACTGGTACATGTGCTTGGAACTCGTGAACATAACCTTCGCTCAAACGCAGTTTGATTTTTCTGTGTGGTTAAATTCAGCTGTTGGCATTTGCCAATTTCTTTTACATTGCAGGTCATAAAGTAACACACATCGACTTGAGTTGTATTGTATGTTATAATACATGTCAAGTTTCTCCACTTGTGATCTGTTTCCTGGCAAAACCTGCAGTACTCATAGATTGAAAAGGATTGTCTGATATCGGAATCCCGAACCAAAGAATCATTGTGCGTGACGGCAAAAATTTGCTTTAGAACCGGAACTGGCATTGGTACCGCTACTAAACATGTAGTTAGCAAAGCTTCTGCATGTTGCACGTCAGTAAGGCAAAAGTGCGTAATGTTGAGTACTTGCCGTGCCAAATATGTCCACATATTCTCGGTTTGGGTAATAATCGGGGAATATTTTCGCCGTCCTAAAGACATCTGTTGTATAGCTGGCATCAACGTTGTTTGCGTCTGCACCTGACGTGATTTTCGCATTCCACAGATCCATTTCTTCGGTCTGGCTGGCTTTTCGGCATCGGCATAGGGCTGCTTTTAGACATCATTGCTCATCGTCATCGGTCTCCCCTGGATCGCTGGCACAGATGCAACATGTTTCTTGGGAAGCAGCATGCTGTTTGACTCTCCCAAACGGAGTCCATTTAGTCCCACAATTACACCAGCCAGACACAGGATCTACAAGGCAAACCCAGAAAAGAGATATCAGTGTTGAAAATCACTCTCTTAGGTAACATTTGTCTGCGGGCTCCATCACTAAGACTACCTGGTCTTTGCCTGATGCAATAACATCTACGGGCACTGGTGGGCCACTTGGTCTTTCAACCCACAACTTCGCACCCAGAACAATAGAACCATACTGTTGAAGAGCCAAAACCACAATCCCCATGGGTAGATAACACTGTGGGAGGCTCCCTTTTTAATCATGGACAATTTAACAGCAACAATAATGAACTGGGCCACCCGATCGCCGTTATGGATCGGTAACAATTGATCCCCACTATTCATCAAGATGACTTTGATCTCGCCTTGGTAATCGGCATCAATGACCCATCCCAGCACTTGAACTCCCTTCAATGCTAGGCCAGATCTAGGGGCAATCCATTCCATATGCTCTGGAGGAATGTGTACCCCAATCCCTGTTCCAATCACAACAATCCCTCTTGGGTCTAATCTGATTTCCTCATGAGAATGCAAGTCTCCCGGATAGGGAGCTAAAGAACCCAGGGTAATTTCCCAGTACAATAGGGTTTCTCTGACTGAGTTGGGTTGAATCTGTAAAGCAGGAGTCATTAGCCGCATCAAAGGAGTTTCATGATTATTCACAGGCCTATTGTTCAACACTCGCACCGCATCAAACACACGATCACGCCAGCCTGCTAAACTGCCATCTCCAGATTTGCGCAACTGTTCTTTCAACAAACCATTCATCCGTTCAATTAATCCTGAAGCTGCAGGGTAATAGCTCACGTGGTAGAGCCATTCAATACTTTTTTCCTGACAGTATTCTTCAATTAATATGCCTTTGAAGTGTGACCCATTGTCACTTTGAATCTGCAAAGGCACCGCGTAATGCAACGTGATCTGATCCAACAACTTAATGGTGTTCAGTTGTGTGGCACGCTTGCACAGTAAAACCATCATGTATCCCAAGTATGTATCCACAATAGTACATGCATACTGACAGCCTTTACTGATTGGCAGGGGACCAATGTAATCAATCTGCCAAATTTGACCTGGTAATTTTCCTCTTCGCAATGTACCCTGGACAATCTGAGGGATAGGCCTGTGCTGTTGGTGTTGGCACACTGGACCTTGCAAAAAGATTGTTTTCACTACCTCTAAAAGAATACTGATTCCTCGAGCTTGTGCCCACCTGATAGTAGCCTTTTCTCCAAGGTGCCCACATTTCTGGTGAGCCCACTTGGCCAAACCCTCCAAATCGTCTTCCTGAGCCTCCGCATCCACAGATGAAATCTTGGTGTGTTCATCTGCAACAGAATTAAACCAACATTCTAATGAATCTGCATCACAATGCGCATCCACATGATACACAGTGACTTCACTTTGTGATAACATCTCAGCAATATCTTGCCACAGTTCTTTTCCCCACAACTCTTTTGAATGAATCATCCACCCTTTATTTTGCCAGGTTGGCAGCCACACCGCCACTCTATTCGCCACTGACCATGGATCTGTGTACAAATGACATCTACCAGGGGTCTCTTGTTTCAATGCTTGGTAAACTGCGTAAAGTTCTGCAAACTGACTGCTATTCCCTTTCCCTGATGTTGTCAAAATCTTTTTTGTCTTGGGATTGTAAGACACTGCTTTCCAGTATCGCTCGGTTCCCACATATCGGGCCAAGCCATCTGTAAACCAGGCATGTTCTGTCTGCTCTATGGTCAGATCGCCATAAGGTACTCCCCATTTCACGGGAGATTATCGTTTTTCAGACACTTCCGATGGTATGTAATCTGAGGGTGGTATGTTGGCCACTTGCTCATGTAATTTGGCAACCCCACCCTTCCCTGATTTAGCTCTGTCTTGAATGTACCATTTCCATTTGATTATGCTGGCTTCTTGAGCGTGTCCTATTCTGTGTGTTTTAGGAGAGCTCAGCACCCATTTCATAATCTGGATTTCAGGCCTCATCAACACATCATGCCCCACTGTAATTTGCTCAGTATCGACCAGGGCCCAATAACATGCCAGCAACTGCTTCTCAAACAGAGCGTATGAGTTACCAGCATCGGGCAACTTACGACTTCAGAACCCCAATGGCACACGTTTCCTGTCCTGTTTCTGCCACACACTCCAGTTGGCGTAATTGTCTTGCACAGAAACATTCAATTCCACTTCGCCTTCCTTCAATGGCCATAGATCAAGCACCTGCTGCACGGTGTCTTTCGCCAAATCAAATGCTTTTTGCTGCTCCTCCCCCCACTGAAATTCATATTTCTTTCGGGTCACTTTGTAGAGAGGAGCCGGTATCTGCCCTAAATGGGGAATGTGCTGTCTCCAAAACCCAAACAGCCCTATGAACTGCTGGGCTTGCATTTTGTTCAATGGAGTGGTGAACTCAAGATTTTTCTGTCGGGCCTTCTGCACCATCTCGCGATGCCCATTATGCCACTGAATCCCTAGGAATATCACTGTCTCAGCTGGCCCTTGGATTTTGTTTGGGTTAATCTCCCACCCTTCCTTCTTCAATCCTTCCATAATGACTTCTAACTGGTTTTGCACACTGCGCTCATCCTTACCCTGAATCAAAATATCATCAATATAATGAGAGATTTGTATGTCAGGTTTACACGGTATCTTGTCTAAGTGCTCTGCCGCCAGCCGGTGACAGATAGTCGGGCTATGTATGTACCCCATAGGTAACCTTGTGAAGGTGTACTGACGCCCGCTCCAAGAAAATGCAAACTGTTCTTGCCACTCTTCAGCAATTGGCACAGAGAAAAATGCATTGGCTAAATCTACCATGCATAGCAGGTCCCCTCAAACTTTTGGACATTCTCAATCAAGGTAATGGCATCTGGGACTGCAGACACCAAGGGAGGAGTGTGTTTGTTTAATTTGCGGTAATCCAACATCGTCCTCCAAGACCCGTCCTCTTTTTTGACAGGCCAGAGTGGGTTGTTCCACGCGGTAGTAATAGGGCGTAACACACCCGCCTCTACATACTCTTTGATGGTGTCTAATGGAATGCGGTATTGCTTCATCGCTACCCACTTGGTCGCCAGAGGCACCTGTACTGAGGGCATCTTCAATTTGCCTATGGTAATGGGTGTGCAGGCCAATGCACTCACCCCAAACTGATACGTTTTAACTCCTAGTCCCAAAGTAAATCCTTCTAGAATGTCAAAGCCAATTATGTACTCGGGTATCGGGACAATCAACACTTCGCATTTCTTCCTAGTCAAATTGCCTACTTTCATATCCACTTCTATTTGTACTGCGGGGGTCTCCTTCCCCCCTAGCCCGGTAATGGTAAAGTGTCTGCCTTTGACTCATGTTGGATTTCCATGAATCAGAGAGGCTTCCGCCCCGGTGTCTATCAATGCTCGCACCCCTTGTGTATTTACCGGCCCCCAAAAAATCTTAACATTAACATGGGGCCGCCTATCAACTTTTATGCGAGCGAACGCTGCCGGGGCTTGGCCATAACCCTAGTCAAATTTTGAATGAGTGTAACCTGACTCTGCCTCTAACATTGCACTCACCACCTTCCTCAAATCAGCATATGTTGGCTGGTACGGGGAAGGTGACCCCATAGGCCCTTCTTCCTGTTCTTCCTCAGGAGGGGCGGAAGGTGAGGTGCCCCTCTGTGGCTTAGTCACCGCATGTTTCTTAACCTGTTTATAGCGCTCTTTGGCTGCAAGCCCTCTCTTTTTGTATAATTCATACATTACCCTGGTTTCAATGCCATCAATTTCTTCTTGTGCAAACCCTCTTTTAACAAAGCCAAAAAGATGTCCTTTCTGGACACTCGGGAGGTTTATAGTCATTTGGTCGAAAACAAAAATGTCGAAAGTCAAAATGTACAAAAAAAAATGTCAAAAAGAAAAGTCAAATTTCTTTTTCAATACGTTTTTTTACGAAATGGGTGGGTTCCCCCCAACCCCCCTTTTTTCTATTTTTTTTATTTTACCCCTTTTTTTTACTTACCGAACCCAAAAAATGCATATAAATAAAAAAATAATAAATTTGACTTTTTTTTCTCGATATTTTGTTTTCGACATTTTTGTCATTCGACTTCTTTTTTTGACATTTTGACTGACCACCCACTCGGGAGTCTCTACTATCTTGCCTTCTGCCTTCAGTTCTTCTCTCACTGCGCCCCTCTCTCTCTCGGGGCTTGTCATCACTCTTATCCCACTCCCCTAAGTCTACCAATTGCCGGATGGCATCCACTACTTCATCAGTGGGTTTGCCTGTCATACCTACGAGCAAAGTCATAATGACACTTTTGTATGCGGGCGGTGCAGTTCTAATCACCATATTCCTGGTTGAAACTGAGAGCGGCACGGCCCCCATGTGTCCTGGAGCATCTACATGAATTGCCTCCTTCATAGCATGCTCTCTGACCTTTTGAATCACCTCTGTCAAAGTGTACCACTTCTTTTCCTCGCTAGGCCAATCTGTGGTAATGGGGTACTTACGGTTACATGCCTGGACTGCTAGGTGCAACAAAGACACCTGTGAATCTTGCCCATTGTCATCAGGGGGCGGCCCTGCCCTTAAGACCTCCTGTACATTGGTGTCAGTTGACAAAGGCAAAAAGCAACCCTGCAGCGCCCCCATCTAGCAATCTCACCATCCATGTCAGTAAAGGTTCCCCTGACTTTTGCCTCAAACGAGTAATGATTTCCCCAACCTCCTGCTGGGTGTAATCTTCCAGCGTGGTTAAATCCACAACCCCGCCCACAGGATTCTGCTGGTGGGGTCCGGCACGCCGTCTCCTAACCAGCTTCACTGCCACTGTCTTTTGCTTCAGTTCTGCCTTAGAATCAGACTCATTTGCCGAGCTACTCTCTGGGCTTGTTGAGTCAAAAAAAAAACATCCCACTTATTAGTGTCCCAATCCACACCTGCAGTAGCGATTACAGTTGCCACTTTCCTTTGGTTGGCCCCCTCACCTCTTTTTATACTTATAGCGAGCTACCCTAACCACGGCCAGCTCTGCCACAGCTTGATATGTATCAGCTTTGTCTTTAAAAAGTTTAATCTAAATTTCCTGCATCAAAGCTATTTGCTGCTTGGCAGTTAACTCTTTTTACAAATGAAAAATATGCTCTGTCATTTCTACAGTTTCTTGATGCATTTTCCTATAGGTATGCAGGAGCACCCACCCCCGCCTGCCCAATGCAATGCATTCCCGTCCCCTTTCTACTGAAATCTGCTGTAAACAAAGCATTACTTCTGACAGAGCAGCTTCTCCCAAACTAGAGTCCCATGTTTCGCTCAGACCCGCTCCGCACACCCACACCTGGGCTAATTTATCATATGGGCTTTTAGCCCAACCTGGAATCATAACCTTGGGTTCACCGCCAGTGGGAACACCCTTTTTCCTGAACAAACTATTCATCATTACAGTAATTTGCAAAACCTCTTTAATTTTTTTTTCTTTCCACACTGCAATCACTCACGCAGCCACGCACACAAAAAAAAAAGATTAACACAGTCCAACACTCACTGCCAAATGAAAACAAACCTTTGCTTGCAATTAAAGCAAAGCCTATCTGCGTTCAAACAGATTCTTTAATGTTTGGAAACAATTCATCACAAAAACCCTGCTCACAGCGCCAAAATGTATTGCTCACCAAGCGTGCACAGACAATTATTTATCAACAGTACATTTGCAGAGCAAAGAGAATACTTTGAAGGCAGGTAGATGGAGCAATAACCCACAACCAGATATGCAGTTAGCAAAATAATGAGCACTTATACGGCTACTTTGAAGGCAGGTAGATGGAGCAATAACCCACAACCAGATATGCAGTTAGCAAAATAATGAGCACTTATACGGCTATTTATTCATAGCTAAGAAGCAACAAGTGATAAAACAGAAAGAAATCACAGAAAAGTTAGAGAAGTCAAGAAAAAATACATCAACATGGGCGTAACTGAATCCCTCATCTCACCAGAAGTGGCTGGAAGACCCCGGTAACAGCCAGGCAGAGAGCACAACAGCCCACAGGAAGTTCGGAACAAGGCGTCCCCCCTTCGACTGAGGTCTTTGTGTTTTTTTCCACCTGACCTTTACAGAGCTTCCCATATATGCCCTCCTCAAAAAGGGGTGGCAATTTCTCAAACCTTCTGGCATTAGCGATTGCGCATTGCTGAGTGACCATTGGTTGACGGCCAGATCAACCGACAGTAACCCCCAAGGAGCAAAGCTTCCCTCTTCTAAAGCACCACGGAAAACAATTCCATAACTCATCCTGAGCAAGACATAACAAAACCAGCTTTCCCAGCACAATGTCCTTGACTGAGGCCAGCATGCCAGGCTCAGCAACAAATAACATTGAAAGCATGTCTTTTAGCAAAGCAAGTGCAGTTTCCACTGAGGCAGGGAATAAATAGCCATTATAGCTCTGAGTGCCCCCAGAATGCACTGCGCCTCAGCGCCATGTTTTAGCTCAAGCATAACAATACCGTAGAAGGGAATTGGATATGATGACCAATCAATGACTGGATTATGACACTGAAGCCAAGGGATACCAAGGATGACTTTGAACGCAGGAGCTCTGATTATATCAAAGGAGATCGCCTCAGAATGTCCTTCATCGGTACACATAAGCAAAGGTACTGTCTGATGAGTAACCATACTGAAGCAAAGGTTGATCCATCTACTGCATTAACGGTTTCAGGTTGTATTTTGCGAGTCAGTGGTATCCCAGACACAGAAGCAAAATACTGATCAATATAGTTACCCATTGCTCCAGAATCAATAATTGCCATAGGCTTGAAAGACACTCCATGAGCCGAGGAAAAGGCATCAGGGAGATGAAACAACTGGACTGGATCATGCTTGGGTGAGTCCAGAATTGGCTCTCCCGACGTAGGGACTCTGTCTACTGTTGGGATTTGGCGTTTCCTGCCTTTCGTTTGTTTTTTTTGGGGCATTCAGGCAACAAATGATCGGATGCTCCACAATACATGCACAGGTTGTGAGACCTGCAAAACTCTCATTGAGCAGGGGTTTGTGGTCCTCTAACGGCACCAATCTGCATAGGTTCAGGGGCGGGCAACTGTGCCCAGAGTCGTGGACTCTGGGACTGCTGATGTGAACACGGCTGTTCTTTTCTCACCACGTGTTTCGGCTTTGCGAGCATCGATTTGCAGGACCAAATCAAGCAACTCCCCAAACGCTGTGGGAACAATGGGGACAGTGGACAATATATCCTTTAGTTCATCAGAAAGATCTTGGTAGAAAACAGCCGTTTTCTTCTCTTCAGGCCAGTCTGTTTTTGATTAAAGTGAGCTAGATAGACCTGTAGAGAAGTATTTCCCTGTCTGTGCTTTAGTAGCTCTAAATTAGTGGCTTGGGTAGTATATCGAGTATCGAAAACTTTACTCATCATAGTGAGGAGGGCGTCACAGTTATAAAGAACATGACTGTTATAATCCAATAGTGGATTTGCCCAAGCCGCAGCGGTACCACCCAAGTGTGATAACACAAAAGCGGCCTTAGTAGTGGAAGTGGGAAAAGAGGCTGGACGAGAAAAAAAGTGAAACTAGAACTGCGTGGTGAGCATTACTGGTGCTGTTTCCTGAATGGGAGCAGGAAAACCAGATCCCGAAGCCACAGCTCCTGCTCCTGTAGGCTGTGATGCAGAGGACTGAATTGCATCTATGCGTTGACCAACATGTGCATTGGTCAAATCCATTCGTAGATCGGTGACCATTTTCACAATCTGGGTTAAAGCATCACCTGCCTCAGTGGACATTCTGGCTGCTAATTCTGTTACTCAACACCATAAACCGGTCGGGGCATTGGTAAGATGACCTCGATGAAAGGAGTGGTATAAAGAGTGGATTAGGATTCAGCCTCCAGGACTCCAGTTCCCCTGAATTCTAAGATTCAGGCTTCTTCCAATTGAGGGACTCTTCTTTACAATGTACCTCTCTGTTGTTTAAGTAAAACAAGCAGAGGTGTCTATTGTACAAAAGAGCAGGGAAAACACGCACCGCAAAAACCAATGCTGTAAAGGAATTACAGAAATTATTAGAATTGGTACAATAGAAAAGGATGACAAAACAGACAACAAAAGATTAGGAATACCTAGGGCAAGGTTTGTTCAATGCTGAATAAGGTATGGGTTCTGAACCTACAAAGAAATAGACACCAAAGCCATGAGCCAGCTGCCCAACCCAAATAAAACCCCACTATTTTCAATAAGCAACTAGACTGACCTGGGTAAGAGTTCTGAGCCCCTAACGGGTAATAGTTGAAAGGAAATGACAATGGAAGGAGAAAATAATAACCAGGGTAGTTAGTACGGGATGAGTATACTCGGGCGGCACGAGGGACGCACTAGGTACGGGTTGGTGCATAGACTGTAGAACGTTCGAAGAATGCACTTAGGAGGCTCTCTCAGCAGGTCCAAAGAGTACCAAAATAGTAATGACCCAAGAATCCCAGTTCAGGTACGAAATGGCATTTGTTGTAGGTCGGATATATGAAGGCAGTGCTGGATTATCCCCAGAGATGTAAATGTTGCAGCAAAGACACAGCAAAGACACAACACTCGCAACGAACAGTAATTCCCAGAGATGTAAACGTGGCAGCAAAGACTCAACACCTGCAACGAGCAGTACTCACGTTCAAGGTGGGAATAAGTCTTCTGTTCTGTCATAAGCGTGACCTTCGCGTAACACGCGGCACTCTGGAAGGCAGGGAGGCACCAGCGCGTGTAAACAATCCAAAAAGCATTCCGAGTCGGGCACCACGAGATCCTTAACAGCAGACAAGTGAAGTGGCAACAGCAGAACAAGAGTTCCAGGTTCGGCAACGGAATAACAATCAAAACCAAATGTAGAAACACAGAGGCAATCCAAATAGACGGAAGCAGGGTTCGAGAGCCAGGAATTCAATAGAACTTTTGGAGAGTAATCCGAACAGTAGGAGGAATTCAAAACAGGAACAGTGGGAGTAACGCCACGATTAGCAGCAACAGGCACCTGGGAGAAGCTGGGTTTAAACTGCAGTTGGGCGGGGCTTCTTTGCACGTATTCGACGCACGGAACGCATCAGCTGACACGACCGTCGCTGCCGACCAAACAATCTCCATGGCAACCTGTAACTATGCCAGAGGGAATCCCAGGGACACTTGTTTCCATGCAAATCTGATGTAAAATACAAAGGAACGGGAGGAGACGGCTGCCGACATGTAACAGACCCAAATGGTTATGGAAAGTTGGGTTTCCCGGGATATCGGGTGTGATGCGACCATTTACCGATCGAATCGCCCATTCTATTAGCCATGTATGAAGCCGGATTCCCTTTGCACACCAGAGAGTCAGTGAGGACAGCTTCTTTGAACAGCTCCTCACCCTCATGAGATCTCCTCAAATGGGGGCCATCCTTAGGGATGTCATCAGGGACATTCTCCCTCCAGCCCCTCCGCCAGTGCCCATAATTCAGGCGGTTCCACTACAGCCGCCACCAAGTGAAGGTAGTCTGGGACCCATGCTGGGGAAGTGTACCCCAAACAGTAACAAAGAGGAATACAAACTTTACAAGTGGTACTCACAAACCTAGGCAGGAGAGTAAACCAAAGCTGTGGGGTGAAGAGAGAATTGAAAGAGAGAACTAAAAGAGCAACCAAGGGAAGGGGGTCTGTTACCCATGTTGGGGGTCATACACCCCAAACAGTGATTGAGAAGAATACGAAGCATACATGTACAAGTGATAATCAGAGATCTTGGCAGGAGAATAAACCAAGGCTGTGGCAGGAAGTGAAGTCAAAGAGAGAAAACTGTGAGAAGGAGAACGTTGAGTACCCTACTTGGCAGGAGAGTGGATCAAAGAGGGGGTACTGAAAAAAGGGTCAGGGGCCCTCAACACAGCTTGGGAGAGAGAACCAGGCTATTCTTTATCGTCACAATACCCAGGAGTCCGGTCTGCCCACCAAGGGTCTGCAACCCTCAATGCGACTTGGAAAAGGTATCCTGGCCATTCTTTCTTGTTGCAGGGTCTGGGAGCCTGGCCAGCTAAATAAAGATAAAGACTTATATTTGACCATTAATGATACAAAGACCATCTTGGATGAAGTAGAAAGACTCAGGGGAAAGGGAATCAACCCCTTGAGTCTTGTGGAACTTTTGTTTGCTTTTCTACACCTTTTTGGAATTTTTGTTTTGAACAACAAAAACGGGCTGCAGGTTGGCAGTTAAAGAGACATTTCCCTTTTTCACCATACATTCAGTTAAGCTTTTGAGGGATAGGTTTGGGTTTGGACACAGGTTGGTGAACTTTCCTTTGGGCATTCTGACACAGACCCCTTCATTAGTTAGTTTTGTTAAGGTAGGGAAAACCCTCTTAGAGGTAGGGTTAGTTAGATTTTCCTGCACCCCTGCCCCGCCTTTGTTATTAATAAATGTCTTTGCCAATCAACATGCCACCCTTGTTTCCAGGTCTTACTCCAACACCCTGAGAGGGGGTAGCCGCTGTACCTTGGGAAGAGTGTAAGGTAAGATTTTCATAGAAATGGTAAATCTTCCTGACCTGGGTCAACCCCAGAACTTTTTGCTTTACTAGTGGGATATTTTTGCTTAATACCTCTGTGAGTGGAAACCTTTTTCCACACTCACAGAATTTTTTACTATTTTTATGGGTGTCATTCCCTTGACTCTCCATAGTGCCTTTTTAAAGTTATCCTCTTTAACAACTTATTGACAATAAGTGCCTGTTATTGCTGGGTTGCCCTAAGGGCTCCCCTTTTAACTTTCTTTTGCTAACCTTGGAGAACTACTGTTCCCAAGGGTAGAAAGGATCTTTGGATCCCTTTACATTTTATTTTGTGAAACCAGCACACCCACATTATGTGGAGTGCTCGAGAGATACAATGTATCCCCTTTCACACTAAAACTGTAACAAGTCTGTTACAGGCACAAGCTTACCTTCAATGGCTGGTGGCAGTGATACCTTGTATTAATTTAGTGCACCGTTACCGCAGGCTGTGTTCACAGCTACAGTACAGGCACCTAAGTGGTGCTCATTTTAGAAAAATGGCCCCTGTTTTCTTTTTTCGCCATTTTAGTGTTTCTTGTCCTTTCGTGTCCCATCCCCTGAAATCCAGGGTGGGAAATTCCTTTGTGTGATTTTTTTCTTCAGCGGGAGTCCCCTGGACTCCCCACCCAGGCTCCAGTCTGTCTGTGAGGGCAAGAAGCGAGGGAGGAGTCCAAATCTCCACAGCTCTTTGTCTTCCCCTTGCCTGAATGGGGACAAATCCCAGTGGGGGGCTGGCTGTCCTGATTGGAGAACCAGATCACCCTTTCTTGTAAAATGCAGGGAGAGAATGCAGAAGTTGTGCTGTGGTTCCTGTTAAATACTGCGAACCTGGAAGTTGAAGACAAGGAGACCACTGGAACCAAAACCGAACAGGAAGATAAAGGAAAAGCGGATGAAACGATTTCCAGGGAACGGAAAGCCTGCTGTGTAACCACAGCCTGCTGTAGCCCTTCCTTCCAATCAACCTGGGGGCTCCGAAAACGGCGATCCTGACCCAGAGCCTGGTAAGACCCACTACACTCAAGATGACCTGCATTTTGAACCAACCCACGCATTGCTGCAGCCTAGAGTTGTTGCAATACCCCAATACCCTGGGACCTCAAGCCACTGTGTGGTGCATGGTCTTCCGAATTCAGAATTTTGCTAAAACTTCGTTGACATCCT
Source organism: Ambystoma mexicanum (assembly GCF_040938575.1). Lineage (NCBI taxonomy): Eukaryota > Metazoa > Chordata > Amphibia > Caudata > Ambystomatidae > Ambystoma > Ambystoma mexicanum. Next base: position 1,097,391,148 of record NC_090934.1, on the reverse strand, counting down.
GGTGGATCTCCAGAGACAGAAATCGTGTCCAAAATGTCCCCTCAAGCGAGTACTGGACCTTTGTAACGACGAGAATTCAACCGCGATTTTCTGTCTTCTTCTGTGCTCCTTTAAAAGGCGCCAAATAGCTGTGGGTGTTTTCTGTGATGGGGAGGCATCTCATTTAGTGCACCCAGTGCCACTGCTAGAATCCTGCTAGGGTGTCTTCTGTAAAGCCACTGGACCCTCTTCTAACTCAGAAGTAAAGTACTCACTTGTTTGCCCAGTCTACCTAAGGAGCTCTGACTTTTGCAAGGAACTCTGACTTTTGCTACTTAAGAACCTATCCTGACACTGCCTGTTGGACACTAGAACCCCCCTTCTGCCACTGAGAACACTCCAAGAAAAAAGGAAAGACTTTGATTTTAAAGGATTGGGCCTTTTGCCTAGAAAAGAAAATAAGTGTTTAAATGTTACTTACTTGTAAAAGAGTTGGTTGGTAACTGTAACTCTAAGCTAAGAGTGAACAGTTACATATGTTCTTACTTACCTTGGATGTGTGATGCACTATTCTTAAAAGTATGGTTAATATCTTTCTTTCCTTAGAAACTGTTTTGCCATTCTAATAGAAAGTAGATGTAAAGGTATATCACTCACCTGGGATTAGGATGTGCCTCTTCCCATCAGGAAAGTGTTGGTATCACCAGATTAGGCTTGTTAGGATAATTTTATGAGTGTAACCCAACTGGGTCTTGCTTCCCCTGACATGCTCTTAGCTTGTCCAGAATAAGTCTGTATTAGGTTGTTGCCTACCTAGAATGACCTTGAGTCATTCAGTAAAGTGTAACATTAGGGTTTACTTTCCCTGTGCTATCTAACCCAGAGTCTGTGGTTCTAACTGTCCCTTATAAGTCCTACATCAGTCACTTGTACAGTTGGGAAAGAACTAACCTGGACTCCCTGTGAGAGTTAAAAAAAAGTATATGGGTTTTACTTATCTTGAGTTAGCTGTGTGCCATCCAGAAATAAGTTACCAGAGTTACTGCTTATCTCAATCTGTGTTTCACTGATCTCAAAAGCACCTGTAAATGAATATTACATCCTTAGGATTTAGTCACCTCGTATAAATGTGTGTTTTCACAAAAGACTGATTATGGGATTTGTACTGAGAGGCACTGTACAACTTGTAGGGTCCACTGCCCGTGCATTACTGAATGTAATTGTAAAAGTAACCATTGGTTTTTACTCCCCAAGAATAGGTTTGTTCTATACTGAATATGTATGAAAAGGTTTTGACTTCCCTAGAACTACTGTTCGGTGTTTAAAATAAGGTTTATACTTTGGTCTGTGTACCTTCAAGTGTTGTGTTGTGTTTATATAATTGTGATTACATATAATGTGTGATAGTACTTATTTACCCCTAGATTTATCTGAGCCTAACTGTATTTAAATAAATCATTTATTTTTGCATACATAGTGTTTCAGTGTTTCTTTGGACCATTTGTATTACAATTTCATTTGTACTGATTCTACAGCCCTCTCTCCCTCCCAAGATTAGCCTGGCTGCTCTGTCTACGTTACCATGAACTCAGGTGGTAAAGCCTTATACCAAGAGTGGAGTCTTGTACTGCCTCAGTTGAATGGTTTTACTAAGCCCTTAGTTGGACTCAGAAAAACGGTCCTAATAAAGATGAAATAGAAATAGCAAAAACCCAAAACAGACAATTTGGAGATGTATTATTGTAAACCCTTGAAAATGGAATACAGCAACCGCACTTATAAACTCTGGAAGCAAACAAACCACGGGACGGGTCGACCTTCTATATCCTGAAGACCTCCAACGCGGTAATCCCGTTAAAGATACATGAGTTCATGGAGATGCGGAAATCTACCCAAAAGTACCCTTGACTTTAGAAGTGAGGTCTTAACCTATAATCATAAAATCAGCAGAAGTACCAGGTTTTCCTGAAGAGGTTGTAATAGGCACTGATTTTCCAACTTTGGTGCGCTATTAATAAAACATGGGATCCCAAGAGCCCACTATTCTCCCATATATTCATGGGAACCTTCTCTGAAGTTAAAGGAAGAACACATTGGGAACTGGGATACATCGCAGTCTTCAAACAATCAAGAAAACACCTTTGGCATTCAATACTTAAAATCTGTGAAGGATGGAATCAATGGAGAAGGGGAAGCCACTGTATTAAGGGGGATGGCATGTGATGAATCGTGGGAATTCCTCCCTTCTCCCCAAGTGTGAGCCTCCCTTCTCCCTGTGAGGCTATGCAGGGGAGCCCACTATGCAATACACCCCCAGGGGGAGAAGCAAGTGGGACCTCAACGGGAGAGACTGCCCCTCTGGAGATGGATTCCCATTCCAAGGAGGAACTCCTTAAAGGACCTTCTTTTTTTTATTGTATTTGGTTCAAGAAAAAGAGTTAACATTTCATTAGAACCTTTACAATTATTAATCATAATACAAATTAAACATTCCCAGAAATGGAGAAAATAACCCAATAAAAGAAAACATGAGTAAAAAGAAAGTCAATAACCATTAAGAAACAGTAACTTCAATAAAATTAGTTAATTCTCCCCACTTCTTAGAGCCCTCCTTGGGACAAATTCAACTTTTTCCTCTATTCAAAGGTTGTTTTCCTATCAGCATAAAAATACATTTGTCATTATCAATTTTTCCATCCACATCAATGCTATTCGCGTGATGCATTTTTCCTTAATATAAATGACAGTTACCCCTCTTCCCCACTTGCCCTAACCAGAGCATTTCTCATCTGAGCTAATTTAACAGATTCAATTTTTCCAGTATATCAACAACTGTTGCAGTGTGTTGAATTCCATGGCCTCCAATCATTCTTTCCCAAAAATGTTCTGAAATTAAACCCTCCTCCTTATGCGGGAATCTTCTTAATTTTGCTAACCTCAGGGAACAGGTCCCTTCACACTCCATAAGGATGTGACGGAGTGATTGGAGTCTTGGGTTGGAACATATTTTGCATAGTTTGATTGCTGATTCTTCTTGATTTCTTATTACCAATTCTTCCCCTGTGGGGTCCAGATTCAATCTCACCTGCAAAAAGTTGTATCTAATTCTGGGGTCAGGGTATTTTACTAAATAAAGCCTATATTTTTTTCTGCAGTCAGGAACTCATTACAAAGTTTGAAGCTTCTCACCAGAGAAAATAGTTTTAATCCAGTTTAACCGCTCCAAATCGTGTTTTCCCTTAAGGGGGTTGGTAATCAGAGCTTCAAGATCAACGTCTGCTCTGTCTAACATGTTTTTTACTTTTAGATCCAGCCCTCTCAAGATCCTTGGCCTCTAACATCTTCATACAGTGAGCCCAACCTAGGAGACATGATCTCTCTATATAGTGTGACTAATTTCCATTCTGCTCGGCATTCTAAAGAGATAAGGCCCAATTCAAACCGCAGGTTCCAGCATGGTGTGCTCAATGGAAGGTTAAGGGAGTCCTTCCAAATTCTACCTTCTATTCTGGCCCAGTTTGTATTCCAAAGTGAGGGTTTAGCTTCTAGTAAGCACTAAAGTGATGGGTGGAAGGTTTTGAATAAATCTTAACCACTGGCATTGCTCTGGGCAACCTTCCACACCATCGTTTTTTAGCCTGTCTGCGCCATTGCAAAACGGGTCCAGCCATATGCAAATCAGTCAGGTACTGCCACCAATGGTAGCAGCCCAGCCCAAACTGCTAGGTTAGGTCCCCTCTGCACAGAAACACAAGCAACCCCAGACATGTTTCGGCCTTGTTGGGCCCCCTCAGTGAGGTGCAGCTTGGTTCCCTATGACGCAGCGAGCAAGGGTTTAGCTTCTAGGCCATATAGGATAACCGGTATTAATTTGGCTACATAGTATTTGACCATTGGTAGGATAGAGAATTTGCAGTATTTAGTTTTGATTTTTTTCATGTGAGGGATAATTTCATAAGCCTTGGTAAGGATATCATGCTCTTGGTTTCTCAGGCTGGCGTAGATCTTATAACCAAGATAGATTAACTCTGCCACGCGAGGAATAACCTGCCCATTCAGTGACCAGTTTTCAAAGCTAATTTTCTTACGTGGATGTTTAAACACAAGAATCTTAGATTTTAACAGGTTTATTGTTAGACCGTTTGTCTCTGCATAGCCACCCAGTTTGGTCAGCAATCTTTGAAGGCCTATAGCTGTTCTGTCCAATAGGACTATGTCGTCCGCATAAGCCAGCCAAAAGATCTTACTCCCATTAAGGGTTGGGCTGGCCAATGCGGACGGTTCTAGATCTTGACCCATATCGGACCGGAAAAGGTTAAAAAACAAGGGAGCCCCCAGACACCCCTGCCTTACCCCTCTTTCTACCTTCACTTCCTCAGACAGATGTCTCTTGTCATCCAACCTTACTCTTACTGTTGTATCCCTATGCAGCTCTATTAGCATGGCCAGCAGGGATTCTGGGACTCCCTTTTGTTTAAGGTTTGCCCAAAGCAGACCTCTGCTGATCTGGTCAAAGGCCTTCGAGAGGTCTATCCATGCCCCATAAAGGGGCAACTCTCCTTTCTCAGCAGTCGTCTCACTTACTAAGCTCATTATTTAACCCATTCAGGGACGTGGAGGGACCCCTCCTGAACCCTGTTTGAAAGCGAGACAGAGCACCTTTGGGCAAACCTTAAACAAAAGGGCTGTCCACCCAATTTATGAGCTCCTTGACTATCAGCCTCATAAAGATCTTGCTTTCGATATCCAAAAGCGTGATTGGGTGATAACTTGCGGGGTCAGTCCTATCCACACCCTTAAAGAGTGGAATAATCAACACTGTTTTCCAGAAGGGTGGATAGTGCTTTGTGAACAGAATCTCCTCAAATAACTCCCTCAAGAACCTTGCCCAGAGCTCTGGTTCATTTTTAAGAACTTGATACGTCAGCCCACTCGGGGCGGCGGCCTTAGATAATGATGAGCTCCTAATAATCTCCACAATTTCTTCCTCTTCCAAGGCTAGGGACCAATTGGTCTCCAGCTGCTTTGGATCCCCTTCCTCTCCTGGTTTCTGAAAAATGGCTGACAGATGGTTAACCCATTTAGTTTCTGTAACCAGGTTACACAGGGAGCTGTTTGCTTGCTGATCCAACTGTCCCATTACTGACCAAAAGCCTCGCGAGTTGGTTTCCCCCACCAACTTCAACATCTGTTTCTGTCTTTTTGCAATCTAGCCATTCTATGGTTTTTTGACCAGTGCCTATAGTTATTCCTGATGCGATTTGCCTCCTTAATGGATTTGTCTGGTGCCATATTCTGTTTTTTTAGGCTCCGAATTTTGTTTCTCATTTCCCTCTTTCTGGTCATAGTTTCCTCGTTTCCAAGGAGAAACTCCTTAAAGGACCTTCCAAAGTACCATGTTTTAAAATTCTTGGTAACAACATCTGTGAAGAAAAGGTCAATATGCGTTATTGCGAGCATGAAATTGAAAACCTCCTTTTAAGCTCCAATTCTACTGGGACGAAGAAGAGAATGTGTGGAAGCGAAAGAGACAAACACAGAATCCAGAGAGCAGCAGAGGCAAGACATGCAATGTCTTACAGTCAGAGGAGACCGAGAGCTGACAGGAGTGCCACCGTCGGTAACAAGAGGGTCGGGCGAGCTGAAGTCAGACACATGGCGTACCGAAGCAAAGCAGGAAAAAGAAGCCAAGATTGGTGACGTGGCCACAGGGAGCTCGTGGTGGACCAGAGGTCCTCATAATGATGCTGAAACCATTCTGCCACTGCAGATTAAAGATGAACCGTTAGCCGGTATACCGGAATGCCATCCATGACAACCAAAAAGCAAGGAAGCGGGCGAGAAGAGCCAAGATGCCAGAGAAAGAGGAAAGGAAGCGGATCCTCACCAAATGAGAAACCTGGTCACGTTAACCCTAAACAATAAAGGAAACAGGGATAACAGGAGAACCAGGGGAAGATATAAGAATTGTGATTGGAATGCTCATACTCGTCATATTCAAGAAAGAGCAAACATAACAAGAGCGAATGAGGATCATTAATTGGGACGCTCATACTTGTCACAGCCAAGAGAGAGAAAACATAACAAGAGTAAATGAGAATCATTATTGGGACACTCATACTCATCACAGTCAAAAGAGAGAAAACATAATGACAGTGAATGAGACTCGTTATTGGAAGGCTTATACTCGTCCCAGTCAAAAGAGAGAAAACATAACAAGAGTGAATGAGAATCATTATTGGAATTCTCATACTCGTCACAGTCAAAAGCGAGTAAGCATAATAAGAGTGAATTAAAACCTTTATTGGAAGGTGTAGGGGAGGCATGGTATCACAAGTCTGACACTGACACAATGGGTACAATTTGTAAAACCTTTATTGAAATTCTTAGGGTTGGAGAAACTTCTACTTTGCCCTATAACTAAGATGGGAGTAGTCTCGACCATCTAAAGATAAACAAAACAGTCTTAGTGGAGTGCATCAAATCAAAATGGCCTATGCTAACAAAACCAAATGTCTTCCCTATCCCTTGTACAAAAAAGTGTATAAAGGAGAAATGTATGCAAAGGAAAAATCAGTGTTCAAAAGAATAAATGTGGTTGAAGCAGCTCTCTTTGTCACACTTTCCGGGGGCTGGAAGCTATTGAGCCGCTGGAGAAGCAGACTCCATTAGGTGTGCCATCACGTTCAGCCTCGTTCTGCTAGTTGCGGTCTAGTTTTCCTTCAACATGACCGCCACGAGAAACTCAGTGAGTTTCCCGGCGGCCGGCGCTTTGCAACTCGTAAGGTTCTCACTCTGCTTTGTTGCGCTCGCTCTTGCATTATTTCCGTATGGCGGTGCTGCCCCCCCTTTCCCTGTCTTCCCTGTTGCTTTAACCTTTGCTCCCTGCTCTGCTTCATTTATTCCTCAGCTTCGTTCTTTCCGGTTTTCCACCGGTGCTCTCCCTTATCTCTTTCCTACCGCTCCTCTGGTTTCCTTTTGCTGCACTATCTCCTCTTTTTCTACATACTCTTCCCTCCTCGGAGTTCCGCTGCCTCGCGCTTCTCCGGTCAGTGCCTTTCCTTTTTTCTGTGCGCTCTATCTTGCTTCCTCCTTTGAATTCTTCTTACATCTACCTTTCTTGCGTGTGCTGTTCTTTCCGGGCACACGCTCTGTCATTCTTACCTGTCCTGTGTACCTGTTTGTTTGCCTTGAGTGCGTTTCTGCACTACAATCATTTCTTGTTACTTCAGACTTGGGTTTTGAAATCTGTGGATTCTTTCCATCTTATTTCCAAGCATTTGTCTTCCGTCTGGAACCAAACCTATTCTACACAAGACTTTTTTGAATAATAATTGAACTAAGTATATCAGACTTTTGGGTATACACATTTGTTTACCTGGAATACCTCCAAACAATCTCTCCACTGGGGATTTTTATGCCACACAGCTTTTTCCCCTTATCCGGCTGTCCAAGAAGCGCGGTCCTTCTTCTGCCTATTAGGCAGCCAAAGTGGCTTCCTTCCATGGCACATCCTACCTGCTAAAAAAAAGAGAGATACCTCCGTGAAGATGAAAGAAGAAGCCATCACCGGACCCCAGCACTTCAGGTGAGGAGGAGGAGGGGGATTTTCTAACCGAAACTAACACCTCTGGAGAAGGAGAGTTTGAACAGTGTGACACTCCTCCCCATGTTAGACCTCACGGAGTAAGGCTGTCCCTTTAGGCAGGATATGTAAATTGCTAGAAATCAGGGTGAGAGATCCGAAGACAGCTGTCAAGTTTTGAAGCTATTTTATTTTAACTTCAAAATGATTTTGCACAGATGAGTATATTTAAAAATTTACAAAACGTTTTACAACGCTGGGCTGGGATTGAGCCTGAGGTATGTCTCAGGGAGCGATGCTTGTGTAGGGGCGTCTGCATAGGGGCGATTACCACGAGGAGTGCAGACACCCCTACACAAGCATCGCTCCCTGAGACCATAGGCTTTATTAAGTAACCTGAGTGACCCGATTCATACGAGTCCTCATATGTCACTTGCAGACATGCTCCCAAGAGTCCAGCAACCATAACAGGAATCCAAGCACAGCGTTCCCGCTGCACCACAGCAGACGATTACCTTTACGGACAGAACCTCTATCAAGTGACCATCCTGATGAAGGCCACCACTACCTCGGGCTCAATCCCAGCCCAGCTTGGCCGAAACACCCCTGTGTCGATATTCTGTGGCACAACCCCTGTGTATATGTGTTTATAGATAGTGTTGTGTACACCATTGTTGTTTTAGTACCCCCGGACCTATCACAGTCCTGGATCGCACCCTGTTAAAACCCTATGTCATCACTTACCTGTACTGTATACTCGTGCATCACTGTGGAAACTGTTCCTCTGCAAAAAAGAGGACGATACTTACTTGTATTTCGCATAAAAAAGAAATATCTGTCCACCAACCTTTCGTGCTTATCGAAAGTTTTGTAAATGTTTAAATATATTCATCGGTGCAAAATCGTTTTGGAGGCAAAATAAAATAGCTTCAAAACTTGACAGCTGTCTTCGGATCTCTCACCCTGATTTCTAGCAATTTACTTACAGGTACCCTCCTGGGCATATCAGGACTCCACTAGGCGCCCTTTACATACTCCTGTAGACAGGATGACATACTCTGGCTCGGGTTTCAACACAATAAACAGTTCCAAAACGTGGATTGAGGCCCACCTGGCCTTCCACAGTAAAGTCTCTTTTCCTAGCTTCCAAAAAATGTTTCACACAAAAGGTTCACATAGGTCCCCCTCTGTCGGGCTCAGACCCTTCACAATAAAGTTCACGTAGGTCACCCTCTGTCTGGCTCAGAACTCTCACAACACAGTTCACGTAGGTCCCCATCTGACGGGCTCAGAACTTTCACCCTAAAGTTGAACAAAAAATTGCAAGGGGGTTCCCTTTTCCCTTCCCCAAGCGTATTACACTTTGGGTCTCCCTCTGTCGGGCTCAGAACACTTTCAGATGTCGAAGACTATCGAATGTGCATGGCTTTCTTTACAGACCACCCCAAAACCACTTTGACTCAAAGTTCATGGTTTAGCTTTCACTCTCCCCTTCTCTAGGAGTTAATCTTGCTTACTTCACTTATGCTGTTCATTCACTTTATCGCTTCAAACAATGTATTTTTCAGGGAGACTTTTGAGTGAGCTACTTCCTTTTGCCGGACCACTCCATTAATTAGTATTGCTGATTTCACAGCCGTCCTTATTTCAAAGTTCATTCAGAGGTCTGCCTTTCTTCGCGTCTCATCCACACACGTGGAACCTTCACTTGTGATATAATGTTGCTACTTCAAACATTAACACACACTAGTCTCTCAGGTTGCTTGCCAATTCACCGGATGTGTGCGTTTCTTTCCTGGTTTTATGATTTCCAATTCATGAATCAAGGTTAGTACCACAGGCTTAGCCTCACCTCCCCAACTCTGCCGTTCACCCAGGCGGGTTGCTGGCATCCTTGAAACACAATGCAGTCTTCTGATGTTGGATCTCGTTTTCTCCATGAGTCTTTCGCGGCTTGTTGGAGACAACGATTCCAGTAGGGATCTCTTGGGGATTTTGACCCACTACTCTCATTCCCTGGACCGTCGCTATGCTCCAGTAGGGATGTCTTTGTCCCGGAAATTCTGCTCATACTCGTGTTCCGCCTTGCTCAGAGTGTGTCTCAGGGTTCTGTCTTTTTTTTGTGTGAGGAGAGCTAATTGGTATCAAGTGTATGCACCTAGAATCAAGTGCCTGACTTTGCCTGACACGATTAGTGGGGCATGTCCAGTATGATGTGTGAAAGTTAATGTGGTTACTCTCAGTCACCCTCTTCCTCGGCCCAGTGTTTGTGTAAAAAAGGGGAGGGGAGTTGGGACCTCTGAGAATCCTGAAAAATAGGATGGGTTAGATAAACAAAACAGGGAGAATACCACGTCTCACCATCGGCTGCCTCACTCCCACTCCCCGAAGACCCCTCACCCAGGTGATCCTCCCGCACTGGTCCACCCCAGGTACTGGATCCAAAAGCATTGGCCGTGTCCTGGCCACCTGGATGACAAGTCCCCGAGGACTAGCGGGCGAGACCCCTTTGGTTTCTCACAAAGGCTCATATTAGTTCCAGGTAAAAGAGATAAAAACACAATGAGAGTGAATGAGAATCAGTATTGGAATCCTCATACTCGTCACAATCCAGAGAGAGAAAACATAACAAGTGTGAATGAGAATCATTATTGGAATGCTCAAACTCTTCACAGTCAAGAGAGAGAAAACATAACAAGAGTGAATGAGAATCATTGTTGGAACACGCATACTCATCTCAGTTTAGAAGGAAGTGTTGTACAGCTAGTATCAAGAGAAGTGGAAGGGATATATATTTAATTATTATTATTTTTTATTATTGTATTGGTCAAAGAAAATGTCAACCTTTAGAAATCATATAAAAATACATCACAATTATTAAAATCCATAGTCATCATATAAAAATTCATATTACATTTGTATCGTTTTTAATCAAATAAAACATACCAATTAATTTAATAAACAATAAAATATTTCTTAAGACTCCAACAACTGCAATACAAACTGATGGACAGGATCAACCTCAACAATAGCTCCAGAAAGATTCACAGTCTTCAAAATGCATCACTTCCATCACCTGGCTAAAATATAAGGTGAGTTGTGCTACAAGGGCTGTACAAAAAACAAAAACATGCTTTATCGTTTCAAATTCAGTAACTCATAGGCTCTTGGATCTCTGAAAAGAAGCCTCATGTAATGACTCATAAGTTCAGGGGTCCCCTGAGTTGCTATACATGGCTTTATCCCACATGTAAAAATATTGTACCTAGCTAGATAGAGAGGTGGTTACATTTTCTATGCTTTCCTCGCTAGGGAGGAACAAGCCTTTTTCACAGAAGTACCCAATCTTTTCTTTTTTAATGTAATGCTCCTTTTGTTGTCACAGATGTTGTATTTATTTATGTTGTACATATGTTATATTTATTAAAGTTTGGTCTGCTTGTCATATTTATGTTTGTATCAACATTGGGTTTACATACAAAAGCAATAAGTGTGATGTTTATGTTTATGTTTATTAGGTTTATATAGCGCTTTAATTCAAAGCTCTTTACAATATAACAAGGTACAATAATGAAAGAAGCATATTTACAATCATGAGAGAAACCAGTGAAACAATATGTAGAACAGTTTCCTTAGATGGAGGAGGTGAGGGAAGGGTGAGAGGGTGAGAGGGAAAGGAGAGGAGGTAGTCAAGGGAAGAGGAACAACAATTCAATTATCTGATTTAAATTCAAGTGAGTGTGAGAAGGAATGGGAAGGTATGAAGGGGATAGGAGGGGGACAGGGGAGATGGGGAGGAGAGATGGTAGAAAGAAAGTCAAGGGGGGGAGTGAAGAAGAAGGGCTTTCAAGGAGGTGCGGAAGGAGGTGTAGGTGGAGTGGGAGCGGATAGAGAGAGGCAAGGAGTTCCAGTGTAGGGGGGCCAAGAGCTGAAAGGAACGGAAGCGTGAAGAGGCACATGGTGATGGGGGTACAGTGAGTAAGAAGAGGTCAGCAGAGCAGAGAGAATGAGAAGGAGTGTAAAAGGAGAGCAGCGAGGAAAGATAGGGGGAGCAAGGTCATGGAGAGATTTGAAAACCATACAGAGGAATTGGAATTTGAGTTGAGAGGGGAAGGGAAGCCAGCCAAGGTGAGAGCGCGAGGTGAAAATAGAGTCGAAAGGACTGAGGAGACAGAGAGTACGGATAGAGGAGTGGTAGATGGATTTGAGGGGGGTCAGATGAGAGGCAGGGAGTCCAAATAGGAGAGAAAAGCAGTAGAAGAGACAGGAGAAGATGAGGGAGGAGATTAAGAGTTTAGAAGCCTGGAAGGTAAGGGGGGATCGGATCTTACGAATGTTGTAGAAATGGTGACGACAGGCATGGGAGGTGAGAGAAATGTGGTGGGAGAAGGAAAGGGAGGAGTCGAAGTGGAGACCAATATTGCGAGCATGGGTAGAGATGGGGAGATTGGAAGGGGGAAAGTGGATGAAAGGAGGAGCGGTAGGGGAAAGTGTGTTAGAAGGAAAGAAAAGGACTTCCGTCTTGTCAGTGTTGATGGAGAGAAAATGGGATGACATCCACTTTTTAATAGCCCTAAGGCAGGAAGATAAGGAGTGATGGAGATCGGGAGTGAGAGAGGAGAATGAGAGAAAGAGGTGGGTGTCATCAGCGTAGAAGTGGTGAGAAATGCCGAAAGAGGGGATAACGGGGCGAGAAGGGAGGTATAAAGAGAGAAAAGAAAAGGGCCTGGTACAGAGTCTTGGGGGACACCGTAGTCCAAGGGGATGTTGGAAGAGGTGCGGCCGCCCCAGGAGACAGCATAGGAACGATTGGAGAGGTAAGAGGAGAGCCAGGTGAGGACAGAGCATTTGAAGCCAAAGGAGGAAAGAGTACTAAGGAGTAAGGGGTAATCGACAGTATCAAAGGCAGCAGAGAGGTCAAGGCAGATGAGGATAGAGGATTGCTTAGCGTACCGAGTAGTGAGGAGGGAATTGAGCATGTAAGTGAGAGCAGTCTCGGTGGAGTGTTTAGGGCAGAATCCAGATTCAGAGGGGGAAGGAGAGAGTGAGTGGTTACAAAAGCTGAGAGTTGAGAGTAGGCAAGGCACTCAAGAAGCTTACAGGGGTAGAGGAGCAGCGAGAATGGACGAAAGTTAGAAGTAAGAAGAGGATTAGCAGAAGGTTACTTCGGGATGGGAATGATAGTGGTGAGTTTGAATGCTGAAGGAAAGGTGGCGGAGGAGAGGCAGATGTTGAAGAAAGTAGTTAGGTAGGGAATGAGGAGGGTGTAGATTTTAGGAATAAGGGAGGTGAGAAGGGGATCAGAGGGGGCAGCAGTAGGGTGAGTTTTGGACAGAAGAAGGGAGATACGAGATGGAGTGATAGGAGAGAAGTTGGACATGCTAGCAGAGGTAGGGGAGAAGGAGGAGGGGCATAGGAGGGGAGAGGAGAATATTTTGGCGTAGGAATAGAATTTTGGATGATAAAAAATTGGCAAAGTCAGAGGGAGAGGGAGAGGAGTTGGCAGAGGGATCAGGAGTAGGAGAGGAGAGGGGGGGAGAGAGGGTTTGGAAAATTCGGCGGGTTGAGAGGCTTGTGAGTGGAGAAGGTTAGAGTAGTAGGAGCGTTTGGCTCATTTGAGGAAAGAGTCATAGAGAGAGTGATATGAAAAATAGGAGGATTGGTTGGTCAGAGGAGGGGATTTGAGCCAATGTCATTCGAGGCAACGGAGGAGACGACGCATGGACAGAAGGTGAGGGGAAAGCCAGGGTTGGGAAGGTTTGCGAGAAGGGTGCAAGGAAGTAAGAGGGTAGAGTTGATTGAGACTGGTGGAGATAGAGGAAGACAGTGAGGAGAGGGCGTCATTGGTCGAGAGAGAAGAGAAGTCAGAGAGAGGGGGAATGTAAGAAGTGCAGGAGTTGAAGAAGAGGGAAGGGTTAAAGTTGCAGAGGTCACGACGAGAGAAGGAGGGAGGGGAGGGAGAGGGGGTGGACAAAGAGGAAGAGGGGGAATAAGGGAGAAGAAGCATAAGGCATGGTCTGAGAGATAGTTGGGAAGAGAAGAAACAGGTGAGGAGGAGTAGGTTGAGATAAAGATGAGATCAAGAGTGGAGCCAGAGGAGTGGGTTGGTGGAGTAGTGAGGGGAGAGAGGAGATAGGAGTCTAGTATGGAGAGGAGAGGGGAAGATTGAGAGGAGTAGGAGAGGGAAAGGTTGAAATCACCGAGAACTGAGAGAGGGGTGGTGGAGGGGGAGAAGAGAGAGAGGAGGTGATCCAGGTCCTCTTAAAAGGAAGAGAGGGGGCCATGAGGTCTGTAAATAATTAAGAAGGAGATTGCATGAGGGTAGGTGAAGGATTTGAAAAGATATTCAAAGGAAGAGAAGGTAGGGAGAGATAGGGTAGGGGTAGAGGAAAGACATTTAGGGTGGTAGATGAGACCAATGCCACCGCCGCAACCAGAGAGACGAGAGACATGAGAGAAGGAGGAAGAGGGGGGTAGTGAGAGAAGCAGAGACAGTGGAATTGATGAGGGGGATCCAAGTTTCCGTGATGCAAAGGAAATGAAGGTTGAGTCGGAAGAACATGTCAAGTGCCGCAGGGGTCTTGTTGCAGATGGATCTGGCATTCCAGAGTGCAATGTTAATGAAACTGGAGGGTTTGACTGTAGGGGGGGTTGATGAAGTTAGGACGACGAGGGAGCGTGTGAAAGGAAGGGGTGGACGGGGGAAGGCGTAAGTCATGGGGGCAGAAATGAGTAAGGGAGGAAGGAAAAGGACGAGGGGGAGCAAGGAGGGAGGGGAGAGGAGGGTGAACGAGGAGGGGAGGGACAGTCAGAGCGCATGACAAGAGGGGAAATTAGTACAAGCAGGTAGCTTCAGCAGTAGAGCATCCACAGACAATGTAGTGTGCACAGCAGGTTCCAGAGAGTGGTGGAGAGGCTAACAGGCCAGAGATGAATGAGGCCCTAGAGAGGAGGGGTAGGTAGCCTCAGCAGCAGGGAAGGATGAGGCCCTGAAGAAGAGGGGTAGGTAGCCTCAGCAGCAGAGCGTCCACAGACAGTACAGTGAGCACAGTGGGTTCAGGGAGGGATAAGGAAGGATGAGGCTAATAGGATGGGGTGGATGAGTCCCTGAGGAGGAGGAGTGGGTAGCCTCGGCAGCAGAACGTCCAGAAACAGTCCAATGAGCGCAGATGGTTCAGGGGAGGATGAGGAGAGTGTGAGGCTAATAGGATGGGATGGATGAGTCTCTGGAGAGGGGAAGTAAGTAGCTTCAGCAGCAGAGCGTCCACAGACAGTCCAATGAGCACAGATGGTTCAGGGGAGGGTGAGGAGAGTATGAGACAAATAAAATGGTATGGATGAGTCTCTGAAGAGGAGATGTAAGTAGCCACAGCAGCAGAGCGTCCATAAGCAGGAAAGTGAGCGCAGCCGGTTCAGGGCGGTAAGGATGAACTGTTCTGGTGGGCCTAGGTTATTATGTTATCCAAAATGTACAAATATATGTGGAAAGCCTTGCTAAAACAAGTATAGAATAAATGATTTGCCAAATGCAAGGCAGAAAATAATACTTTGCAGTAGATGTGTTATTTTTCTCTCCAACTGAGCGAGTGTGATTTAGGCCTTTGATTTATTCCTGCAGGTCTATAGCCAAACAGAAAGAGTACCTACAAGTAACTTGCAACTTAAAACTTGGGAGGAACTTGTCTCCTTCTACGAATTTTTTTCCTACCAGGACACTTCCTTGTTGTACACTCCAATCCGTTGACAGAATAGTCATGTTAGAACATAAATGAAATAACACTTCATCCCCAAAATAAAATCCAACATAGACTTACTATTGTCTCTGCGCCAAGTAGCACCCCTCGGGATATCCCCCCAAATACCCCCATTGGTCATATACAAATCAAGGGATGCCATCGCAATAGACCATTTAGCCCCATATTGGTCTTTGCGTGGAGTGTTTGAAAATTGTAAGATCAATTCTGAGAAATCGACCTCTTGAGAGATCAGAGAACAAGAAGAGTTGAGATCGCCAGTCAGCAAAGTATGACCCAAAACATGGAGACCTTTCCAGACTGTGACATACTGTAACTATTCTGACAAAAGAGTGTCCAGGTCCTTAACCCCAACATGCCAATATATATTTATCAGCAATAACTGCTGTAACTCCAAAGCACAACCCAAAGTCACTTCTGCAAACTGTACACCATCAGTAACAGAGTCTAGATGTTTAGCTTCAAAACTATTACATGTCTCAATGGCTAGTCTCAATGGCTAGCAACAGGCCTCCAGAAGGATGACTGTTAAGTGATCTCTTAGCTGGTTCTACAAAAACAGTGTAGCTGTCAAAAACCAGACACACCATTAACCATGTTTCATACAAGAATATCACGATATTGTCACTTAAGAGATTCATGGCTTCCACATTGGTAAATAAATGACCTGGTTGTCACTCATAGGCAGCGTTCGTATGCACCGCTCTCTAACAGACATGTCTTCTGGCTAAATCACAGTGCAAAGGTTTCCTTTTGGTAAAAGTGGAAGTTGCCATAGAAACTCTATACTTCGCCATCTAGAACGAAGACACGTCGTCTGTATCATTTGAAACATCAGCTGCTTTCCGAGGCTACACTTACGCACAAGCTCTGCCTTCGTACTGCTGCTTAAATCTGGCATTCAGCAGTTCCATGGTAATTGTAGCGTTACTCGGACATTTGTAATCACGTTTGCATTTCCTTAACTCGGCTACGTTTATCGGACTCCTTTTCGCATGCTCCTTGGTTACGATGCTCGGTATTCATGTGCTGATGTGGACTGCTGCTGGACTTCCTTTGCCTCACGTCTTCTTGGTTACGATGCTCAGAACTCCTGTGCTGACACGGACCGCTGCTGGACTTCTCTTCTGCCTCACGACTTTGCCTGGACTCGAGGATCCTTTACAGCGTTTCAGCCAGACGCCATTTGTTAGTATTCCGCTACTCGCAACAGCTCATGGTAACCTTTCTCTTCCTTTGATGAAAGACTGTGTATTGATACTTACCGCAGACCTGTAATTAACACCCTTGCCTGCTACCAATCATACCATATACTCTGACATACCAATATCCCTTTTTTCTGCTTCCAATCAAAGGCATATTGTGGAACATCTGTTCTTGCCTTGACTCTGAACCACAAGTGATATTTCCACCTCTCCTGTTCAGGGTTTCTTTTTAGATTTTCTACAAGACAACAATAAGTACACTCACGAACGCTTTGCTGCCTAGTGCACCAACCTGTCACTAGTACGTCCCTTGTACCCCGGGTTACTCTACCCCTACTAACCTTCCTCTTTGTTATTTTATCCTTACGTTGTCTGGACTAGAACTCCTTCTTTCTAAACCCAACTCAGACGACCTTGGTTAGCTCAATCACCTTATTATTATAGTGAGATAACTGTGTTACGTTCCCTGTTTCATTGGGTTGATGGTTTTTCTGGTTTTCTATAGGTTCTGACCCCCCATGACTTAATAGCCAACCATACCATGTATTCTGTTTTTGTTTAGGTCTAGATCCTTATACTTGTACTCTTGATGCTAACTTTGACATTAATTGGTTCTGTAGGGTTTTCTTGCAGTCTTGGCTTGGTGGTGCGTGTGTTCCCCGTCTTCTGTATGACCAACACATCTGTCTGTCTATTGCTAGAACAGCAGAGGGGTGTATCATAAAGAAGAGTTCCCTCATGTTGAGGAGGCCTGAATTCTTAGGGTTCTTGGTGAATTCAGGCTGACTGGTGATTCAGAAAGGATCTACTCACTGTTCCACTGGCTTGACTTGAGGACGTCTGAACAACGCCTGAGCTGATACTGTGCGGTGAGTAACAGAATTAGAAGCCAAAATAAAATCATGTCAATGGAGTCCTCGGACGCCTTGGCACAGATCATGCAAATGGACACACATTTACGGACCGACCTGACCACTGCGCATGAGGCGCTTTGTCAACGCATGGACATGCTTAAGTCTTTGGTAACCACTCCTGCT
Organism: Ambystoma mexicanum; assembly: GCF_040938575.1. Taxonomy (NCBI): domain Eukaryota; kingdom Metazoa; phylum Chordata; class Amphibia; order Caudata; family Ambystomatidae; genus Ambystoma; species Ambystoma mexicanum. The sequence continues at coordinate 1,097,373,588 of NC_090934.1, read as the reverse complement.
CCACAGGGAGTGGATGTATCAGGGGCCACTGCCTCCAGGTCAGGTTTTCCTACTCCTCGACAGGAATCTGCACCTGTGGTGCTTTCCACCCAGTTTCTGTTAGCTCCTCCGGAATGTTTCACGGGTGATCCAAAACAGTGAATTTGCATTTTCTACACCGTCCTGCTTCTTTTCCTACTTCTAGCACAAAAGCGGCTTGTACTGTCTCACCTGGGTGGTACTGCTGCTGCCTGGGCGAACCCATTGTGGGATTCAGTCACGTGTTATATAACTGTGATGCTCTACTTGCCATGAGGAGCAAAGTGTTTGACACCTGATATACCACAGGCCACGGATTTGGAGCTTTCAAAACACTGACAAGGCAATTCATCTCTCCTTACTTATCTGGCTTGTTTCAATCAATTGGCTGCCGAGACCAATTGGCCGGAGGATAAGAAGGCCACTATGTTTTATCAGGGTCTATCCGAAGAGCTGAAAGATACCTTGTCTACAATACCACTTGTTCCCACAGTATTTGGTGAATTACTTGATTTGGTGTTACAAATCGATGCCCGTAGGGCTGAGAGATGGGGTGAAAAGAAGCCAACACTCCTTCCGGTGCATCCTGAGTCCTCAGCTGCCTGCTCCTGAACCCATGCAGATCGGTGCAATTAGGGTGCCATTAACTCCAGCTCAGCAGGAGTATCGAAGATCCTATAATATATGCATGTATTGTGGCACCTCAGACCATCTGCTACCTGAGTGCAACAAAAAACCTAAAAGAAAGTTGGGAAATGCCAAATCCCAACAGTAGATAGAGTCCCTACGTCGGGAAGTCCTGGAATGGATTCACCCATTGATGGCCAGGCCATGCTCTTCCACCTACCTGTTACTTTCACCGTAGCATCTGGGGTTTCCTTTAAGGCCATGGCTATCATTGACTCGGGAGCCACTGGTAATTATATCGATCAGCATTTCGCTTCCTCATCTGGAATTCCATTGACGCATAAAAACAACCGGAGATGGTTAACGCTGTGGACGGTTCAGTACTTGTCTCAGGTCTGGTGACCCATCAAACAGCACCTCTAGTCATGTGTACAGATGAAGGACATTGGGAAGAAATCTGTTTTGTCATCATTAAAGCCCCGTCTTATATGGTTATCCAGGGTATACCGTGGCTTCAGTACCACAATCCCGCCACAACAATATACAAAACCCAATGAATGTCAACGCATGGTATTACACCAGAGAGTCCTTGTAGAGCCCTAGTGGTGACCTCTTCCCATTTTGGGGCTGTCTCAAGAACGTCAAAGGTTCATATACCTCCCGAATACAACAGGTTTCTGGACATCTTTGATAAAGGAATGGCTGAAGTACTGCCTCCACATTGGATATATGACTGTCCTATAAACCTAGTACCTCGGGCCAAAATCCCAGCGGGAAGGTTGTATTCTTTGACTTTGAAAGAAGACTCTGTATTAAAGGAATACATTGACAAATCGCTGGCTATGGACTTCATACGTCCTTCCAAATCCCTGGCTGCCTCTCCCCTCTTATTTGTTCCCAAGAAAGGGGGTGACCTTAGGCTGTGTCCTAACGTCCTAAACGCAGTAACCGCGAAGAACCAATATCCGCTTCCTTTGATATCCGTTCCCCTCGATCAGCTGGGTACCTCACAGGTGTTCACTAAGTTAGATCTCTGTGGCGCGTACAACCTTGTACAAATAAGAGAGGGAGATGATTGGAGTACCGCTTTCAAGACATGGTACAGTCTTTACAAGTACCTGGTGATGCCCTTTGGGCTATGCAACACTCCTGCCACATTTCAGGGTTTTTATGAATGACCTATTCCACGATGTTTTAGATCAATACATTGTGGTCTACTTAGACGATATTTTGATATATTCCCTGTACCCAAAACGGTGAAAGCTCTTCAGTCGTTTATAGGATTTACGCATTTTACAGGCGTTTCATCCATGGTTTCTCGTCTATTGCAACTCCCCTCACAGCATTAACCAGTGCTAAAGTCCTATGTGTGTGGAATCAGGAGAGTCAAGCTGCATTTGATCAATTGAAGACAGCTTTCATCTCAGCGCCTGTTTTGAAGCATCCAGACCCAGATCTGCCATTTTTTGTGGAAGCAGATACCTGGGGAGATACATCCCTTAGCATACTTTTCAAGGAAGTTGACGGTATATGAAAAAAACTACAGTATCACTGAGCGTGTCACTGAGCGTGAATTACTGGCCATCAGAGACGCATTCGCCGAGTGGAGACACCATCTGTTGGGTGCTCGGCATTCAGTCACGGTTTACTCTGACCATCGAAGTATATTAGCCTTTCAATCGATGAAGTGTCTCACGGTTATGGCAGAGGTGCTGTCTCGCTTACATGCAGAGGAACATACCCCTCAGAAAGAACTGCTCCTTCTTTTGCCCAACAGGGTGGTTTGTGGGTGCTCAGTTCAACCCCCCATGCGAGTCCTCATCAAAGAATGGGTTTCTTCACATCCCAAGGAGGTTACAGACCTTAACCTAGACATTGTCCAGGGGTTGCTGTTTATCCAAGGGCAGGTGTTTAAACCGCCTGGGCAAGCCCGTACTATGGCTCCTCAGTGGGCTCATGATTCGGTAGTAGCAGCTCATCGAGGTCAACATGCTGACTGATGATTCAGAAAGGATCTACTCACTGTTCCACTCGCTTGACTCGAGGATGTCTGAACAACTCCGCAAGCTGATACTGTGCTGTGAGTAACACTGGCCTCTTGTGTTCCATGAAACAATTTTGAAAGAGGCATTGCCACTAAAGACGATTTGTGCCTTCCCTGGGCTTTGCTGTACCTTGTATGGTGCCCCCCAACCATGACCAATCGTTAGTGGGAGCCTTAACATTACAGACATGTTGTGAGAATTCCACTCTCTTGGCGGCAACTCCACCATTATTAATAAATACCAAAATATCTTTGCCCCAGGACCAGTGGAATCTATGATTAGACCTTCACCACCACGGTTGACGAATTCAATAATTTAAAAACCCCAGGGTCTCAGTTCCCGAGATTTCTTCATAATGGTATCAAAAACTAGTCTCGATCCCAGGTGTATAACACAAACGCCAAATCTATAAGGGTCACAGAATTCTATTCTGTAGATGTGCCTGGTAGAGACCATGCATAACAATATGATCTCCACAAAGATCACTAAAACACAACTCCTTTTCTTCCTGAAAGAAACTACAAATATGTATTTTAAAAACATTGGGGCAAAGCAAAGACCTCTTCCTACCCTCCCATCTCATAGGCAATTTCTTCAAAACACACAAAGAGTTACGTGAATCCTCCACATAACTGGGGCTCTTCAATGTCACATCCCTACCGTGCGCAGCCCTCAGAATACTGAACACCCGTGATTGGCCAGCACATTTATCCTTTTCAGATAATGGACCCGGCTCTCGTAGAGCTGCAGACATTCTTTTGTCAGTAGAACAGTTAGCGTCCCGCTCACATGGGGGTATGCAATTTTCTATGCTCTCAAGTTTATCCAATACGTGGAAGAGATATATTTTGGAAAGGATCCAACTAGTAATGATGCATACCAAGAAAGTCTACGTGAAATAACACAGCAGCTTATAAAGAAGAAACCTGAGCACAAGATGTACTTTTACAAACATATCGAGAAAAAGGGAGAAATGAAATCAAAGACTATGGGTCATTCAGGAAAATAAGAACTAGCCCAGAAGGGAACGATAACTGTTTGATAAAGTCATCAGGGGAATAGAGAAGTATCCCCTGTTATAGAATGGAACAAGAGAAGAGCTAAGAATCCAAAACAGTAACATATGAACTGCATGAACTGATACAATTGATCACTAGAGATTACCTGAAGATCCTATATTGAAAAGTGGCAGAACCATAAGCCAACACGAATCATGAGAAGGAAGATATTCCCAAGACTTTGAGTTGTTACAGACAGTGGTAGGGTCAGATAGGTTAGAGTTGGACTGTGGATGGTTTCCCCTATAGATATTTACTGAAGACTGACGAGCACCTTAGCTAGTTTCGTTAGGTAGGAACGCCTTATAGAATAGGAGAAGAAAGGCATTATTGATATTCTTTAATAAATACCCAGTGAAATGTCTAACCAGAGTCTGCGTCGTGGGCAAGTATGACTGCTGGCCTCTGGCCCAACCTGGCCCCTTTTAGTAAAGGCTTTTACTCATAGTTTAAGTTCCCAAAAAAGACAGTTCTTAGGGTGTTGGAAGGTTATACAGGAGTCCCTCCATCTCTTCCCCCTCAGTGATTCTTTCAGTCTTTCTCCCCTCTGGGATTCTTTCAATCTTTCATCCCCGACCTTGGGATTCTCTCAGTCTCACTCCCCATTCTGGGGTGTTCTCAGGCTCTCCCCATTCTGGAGCTTTTCTTACTCTCACTCCCATCTCTGAGGTGTTCTCATTCTCTCCCCGCTATGCGTCCCCTTTCTCTACCTTTAGCCACCTCCCTTTGCACTGGTGCCTCTGCGTACCTGATAGATTCCAGCGATGCTCCACGGGAGGGCTGTGTTTCAGGTATGCTCTTCTGTCGTCCCAGAGCCACTTACGTGACTTTGCAGCTGGGATTCATGTCGGATTTCCAAAGCTCTTCTTACATGTTCCTGCAACTCTGTCTGTGCGGAGTCGGTAACGCAGGGCTCTTCTTGGGCCTTTCAAGGGTTTTCCCCCTCATTCTTGCAGCTTTTCAGGGCTGCACCGACCAGCCATCAGCTGCACTTCACTGCACTCTCCTGGTGCGGGCTGTGGTCACACCTTCTTTGGCACGTTTGATGCAGTTAAACTCTGCAGGGCCTCCTGAGGCTCCTTCGTGGCCGGTTCTCTCAGGGACACACCACCAGAGGGCTGGTTGACTCATCTCTCTACATTCTTCACAAGAGATTGGGCATACCTAGGGTCAGAGGCCAAGTCAGCCATTAATAAAGGGTGTATCTGGTTATTGTAAAATCAAGCCCCTAGATTCCCAACAAAGGTGTTAGTGACAGGGGGGGTGGTAATGTATAGCCCTCTCTTGGTCCCTGTCCCATAAGGGGTAGTCACCTGCAGAGGGATTCCACTTACCCTCTCATCTAGGGAGTGTTAAGCATATTGGGTTCAACTCCCTATTTCCATAGGGGGAGGGTCCCTGTTGGGGAGAGGTGACGATCTTCCTGGATTTGTCACAGACCCCAATGCAAAGCTGCTCCTGAACACCTGCCCGAAGCCCCATCCACACATACCTACAAAGACACATATAGATCTTTCTGTACAACCTCACCCAGATGCCTTCTCTACAGATTAGTCCAGTAAACCCTACACAACCCCATCCAAACCACACTCTGCACAACCCACGTTTAGATACCTGTTTTCTCTGCCCTAGCCATACCTTTCTGTAAATTCTCATCCACACAGCCACATATAAATCAACATACAAATGCCATCTATTAAAGGTACATCAAGGCACCCCTCCTTAAAAGGCCTGCAGATAGTGACTAAAGTCCATAGATGTGGACTAAAGTCCTTATCTCTCTAGAAGATCCTATCCATTCCTTTCTACAAACCCACATCCCGATTCCCCAGAAATTCCCCACATAAACCTCGACTCTACAAGGACATGCATTCAGATCCATCACTCTACACATCCTCTATCTAAATGCTTTGTGAGGCCCCATAACAACGTGCATGTGTACTTACCCGGCGTTGCCATCATCCTCAATCTTGAAGAAACGCCCATGTGTGTCAGCTCTCAGCCATGTTACTTCCTCCAGCTCCTGCTGTCCCACTCGTGCAATGATCACAAGGTGCTGAAGGGCATGGGTTTAGGAGTTGGGCACAGAGATCTAATACAGAACTAGAGGGCTATGTGACAAATCTGGCGATGTTAGTATCTCTTATGTGGCCAGGGAAAGGCAGAAGCTACCTGACTCTGACCCTTGGGGTTGCTATCTGATGGAGGGCCACATAGGGAAGACCAACTCCAGAGGGGTAGATAAACATTGTACCAAAATAACCTTGCAGCCACAATTCCACCTGACACTCCTGGGCCTTTATAACATACCTGTATGGCCTATTGTACCATAGAAAATGACTTTACAGATTTTCCGAACCAATCACCCTTTTCACCTTCGCCCGCCCATTTCAGTACTGAGACGAGGGGGAAGGATGGAGCAATGAAGATGATTAGAAGCGAGAAGCCAACATTGCATTCTAGTCTTTGGAAACTTTTGACCAATGCCGGGAAGTTTAAAATGGCCACAGGTGCTCTGTGTGAGAGAGCGAGGCAGAGTCAGAAGCTGTATGTAACTTGTTTGCACGCCGGTCGGGACACCAGGGATGAGACAATCACAAGAAACAGCACAGAGGCTGATACGAACGGTGTGCAAGAACACTGAGCAGAAGGAAGCTTACTGCTTGATGCCCGTGGGCTGCTGGAGCTGCCCTGAGCGAAGAAAGGAAAAGGGAACGCTGACCGGCTCATGGGACGCACGCCCAGTCAGTGGATCGAGAGAGAAGCAGGGAAAGAGACGCGAGGTCTGCCAAAGCCACCCAGTAAGCCCAGGGAGAATGAACAGGTTACCGGGGAGCGTGCAGGCAAATGTGTCACAGGGATATCGCGGGAGAGCCCAGTTAAAGACAGTAAAGAAACTGAGACGGATGAAAACCTTGTTGGAAAGCAGGTGCTGACGCAATGCTTGAGAAGAGGATTTGCTATATATTTAATACATATACAAACAGTGTCAAAGGTGGGTCAGAGACCCAATGCTTGAGAAGGAGATTTGATATACATGCAAATAGCATTGAGAGAGGGTTGGAGACCCAACGCTGGAAAACAGGAATTAACACAGTTGTGAACTTTGTCAAGAAAAGGTCAGGGACCCAAGGTTGGAAACATGTTTTCACATGGATGAAGGAAAGAGTGAATAGACAAAGTAAAAGCCCTGGCAGGTTATTTTATACATTTATTTATTGGTTATTTATATGGTGCTTATGCAACAAGACAGTGTTTCAAAGCACCACAAGGTTCAAGGGAGGAGAGCAAGGAAACTAATAAACAGTGGAAAGACAATGAATAAGTAATAAAACAGACAAACAGCGGTCCTACTAGGCCATTGAGACCTTCGGAGTGTGCAGGTGCAAAGAAAAAGAAGGGGGTGGGGGTGTAAGTGCTAAAAGGGTGCCCCTTGGGGGAAGTGCCAGAGGGGCCTGTTGGGGGGGGGCAACAGGAAAGTGCATGGCCGAGATATCAGAAGCCGAAGAGGGAGGCCCATCAGGTAAGTGCAGGGCTGAGGCAAACTACCCAACTGGCAGGTATAAGTGCACCGGGCAACCTGTGAGGCTGGAGGAGTGAGAAGAGAAGCAAAGTAATATCCTGACAGGGCAGTAAACCAGTAGTGAGAAGAGAAGTGAAGAAATATTCTGTCAGGAAAGTAAACCAGGTGTCAGAGGAGAAGTGAACCTGAAATTGTGAATACAAAAGGGAGGATTCATACTCCTTTTAGGGATCAGAAAGAAAGTTGCAAATACCCTGGCAGGAGAGTATATCAGTGGGCAAAAGAGGACTGAGTGTGAGAAATTGAACTGTGATCAAGTGACATTTAAAACTACCAGAAGTATTCTAGGGGGAAGGGGAGCCCATATTTCCCTTCTGTTTGGCATCTTAAGAACTTTGCATTGAGAACTTTGAAAGAAAGCTACAAGTACATAGCTTACCAGAATCCCCCTTGTGCACATTATATTGAGTTTAGAGTGCAATGGCCAGTTTAGGAATTTTGCACACAGGACGGAAGATGATCTTTTGTTTAACATCCTGACACAGATGTTCCTTAGTTTTGTTGAGGCAGGGAAACCCCGTAAGATTAGGGATAGATAGGATTTCTCCCAACCCTTTTTTATTATTTTCTGGAAATAAAAGTCTATAGTCAAAACCTAACATGTCACTATGTCTGAATCTTACTCTTGATCCCTTACAGCTAACATTCTATGCCTTTTGATAACATAAAGGTTGGCAGCCATGGATGCTAGGCTGGTGGAATAGAGGCAGTAGAATCCCCTGCATTCCCTATGGACCAGACTGAAATAAATTTGCAACATGTCTATTTTACATTTTTTGCTTTAGGTTAATCTATATATAAAACCAGCTTTCTAAATAATTAGAGTGTTAGTATGTTCTTTCAGTCAGTCGTGCCCTCATATCATTATGCATGTCAATTAAATAATACACTGAAAGATTTCCCAATGTACTCCATCGTCCCATGTTCCTTTCTTACACCCCACGATACATTCCTGCTTCATTGTTCTTTTTAGCATCATGCTAACTAAGTTTTCCAGTTTTGAAAACTGGAAGATTTTACAAGATATGTGCATGTGGTTCATCTTTAAATGGATACATACTGTGCACTACTACCATTTGAAGGCATGTTGCATACTTGCCAACATGTTCCATTTCATTCAGGATTTAGAAGTGTAGTCCTGGTTTTAATTCTGCATTCTGGGACTTTTAGTCCTGGGCATCCCCAATGTAAACCTAGCACTACAAGTCCCAGAATGCAAAGTTAAAACCATGACTGGACTAGAAGCTGCTAAATGCAATGGGGTATGTTGGCATCTATGCTGTTTCTTTGAATTATGGTAATATTTTATGTTCTCATTATTAAACCATGCCTACCATACAAGTCACACAAAGCAACGAAAAGATGAGGACTGGGGGACTGTCTCCCAAATTACATGGAGCATGTTAGACTTCAAATGTTACATACTTGAGGTTATCTAAGAGGGAGACTGTCAGGCAGAAGAAAGAACTATTTAAATTGCCCATTCACTTGCGTTTAGATGTTTGGATGAGGGTTTTTCTTTTAGCCGGGAGAAAATAAAATGCATGAAGAATAGTAATGTTTTCTGGAAAATAACCGGGGGCATTCTGCCTTTTCACTATGCTCACTCAAGTCCTCCCCTGGTATACTCTCAGTTTCTGCTTCGTAGAGGGTGTCTCTCTGTGCTCACCTAGATAACCTTACCCCCACAGAGTTCTAAAGAACTAGAGGGCTAACATTATTTACATAATCACAGCAAAAAGTGAGGAAGCAATGGACGCTGTGCTGGTGGATAGGGAGCTGTGGAATACCCAGCATTTCCAATGCAGTAGTCTGCAGAAGAAGGGCAAAATGTGTAATCTTCATTGCATTTCGTTAATACGTAAATAAAGCCCACATAATAAAAATGATAGCCCAAGAGCATTTTCTGAATTCGTGGTGACTTCATGTAAGTTGAAAGGCAATAAAAAAAGCAATCAAAGATTCCCCAAATGAGTCCAACATCCCCATTTCCAAGCCTGTACAATCTAGCTATACACTAGGGTTGTAGGTTTCCAGTTTAATTCTTCCTCTTTGTAGCTTCATGCTTCCTAAAATTGTCAGATTTGAAAATATAAAGATTATGTTAAAATGTGTGTATTTTCAGCAGAGCTTTTGAGATTCCCAACTCCATGTGTGACAAGCAATCCAAACCTGTTTTTTTCTATGAATTTTGGGATTCGTAGTCCTAAAGTTAAAAAAAAATGGAAAAGTCAAAACCACAAGTCCTAGAATGCCAAGAACAGACACGAATGGATGACATTCTCATGCATGATAATGGAAAACTTGAGAGCTCAGCTTCAGAGTTGCATTACCAAGGCATACATTTGTTTTCAAAAACTGATTAGCAGAGTTTGCTAATGAAAATGTTTTTGATTGGCAAACAGACCCATTTGCTTAGCAATTTTTACTAATATTGTTAATGTCACTGGATGTTATTTGTACCCAAGACATGAAATGAGCAACAATACAGCAGTTTTGCTTCCCACTGAAATAAGACATTTGTGAGTGGAGTCAGGCCTTGCAAATTCTGTAAACTTCAGCCAGACCTGAAGGTCAGGTAACTTAGCTTATCAATTCAACCTAAGAGAAATGCACCCGACCAATAGCAACGGAGGACAATTTTATAATGTGATTTCTGTAAAATGGTGCATGTCACTACAAACCCACTCCATGTTTGGCACACTGCTGCCACCCAGAGTCCAGCCATGCACAGTGAAACTTGTATTTGACATTTACTGCAAACCAAGTAGATGTTAAATGAAAGTTTCAGACATCTCTTGTAAATGCTACTCGCCCATCATAAAATCTACTCGACTGAGTGGGTGAAACGACTTTGCGAGCCATAGTCTGTAAAATGTAAAAGGTTGGCTGCATGAATGGACACAAACTCGGTGCAGTGACGAAGTTAGCATGGTAGCCCAAAAACAAAGCTGGTGTTACGCCCTGCAGTGGGCAGCGGTCCCCTAGCGTGGCACAGACTGAATATCAAACGCGGCATCATTATCGGCGCGTGGACTTGCCCCTTTGGCAGTGTTGGCGCTTACCATGGCAACGCACTACAACAGTCCATTGCTCTACACAGAGACGAAGAGCAGGTCACGTGAACAATCGGCTGACTAGCCCTGTGACAGGACTGATGAGGACCCGCCTCTCTAGCAGGATTTAAAGTTGGCTTCTCAATTCGAAACGCTGCTTCTGTTTGTAGCGTTATTCCTAGATTGCTATCCAGATACGTTGTTTCCCTCAACTGACCTCGGCTTTCAAAAAGGATTCCTCCTGTCGCACGTCTCGGACTCCTGATACTGCTGCATTCGACCCGGACTGTTATTGGATTGCCTTTGTCTTCCGATTGGTTTGTTACTTTGTTCCTCACGTTGCCAAACCTAGCCTGTCCCCGGACTTCCGCGTTAATTACAATGCAACGAAAATCAAACCATGCACGGAACCTCATAGTGTGTTTTCTCCAGCAACCTTCACTCCACTGGTAAGCTCTCCTTCTCCACTTGTTTCTGCGGAAAGTGTGAGCTTTACAGTGTATACTTGTTGCACTTTGCTTACTATTGAAAAGCATTTACTTCATTTTCCTATTGTTTCCATACCAAGTGGGAACTGCACAGTGAGTCTTCTCTTCAACCTGTTGCCACTTGCTTCCATTGGTTCCATGTAATAATGTCTATAATGTAATAAACGAAAAATGCCTGTTTTTTGTGGGGACATTATTACATGGAGCATGCGAGGGACGCCTCTGCAACCCCCAAACACTTTTTTATTTTTCGTGGGGAGCGGGGGACACCCCCGCAACCTCCCATTCTCCTGTCCCTATATATATGGTCACCTATATAATGTTGCCACAACCGTTTCCCGGCGACATATACGCCGGCCATATATATAGGGATATTATTACCTGATACCCTTCCATCTACTTTGGTTCTGAGGCATTCTTCTAACTCTCAGTGACTATCTTCTTACTTACCATTCAAACTACATCTGTTGCCTACCACAAGATTCATCTACCTCCTTCAACCCGCTCAGGGATTACTTCTAAGAACTTTCCATCAGTGCACTTAAGGACGCCTTGCAGATTGTGCACCATCCCGGAGCTAGTGCAACCCTTGTGTTGTTCGGGTTACTTACCTCTACTAACTTCCTGTTTATTATTTTGTCCTGTCGTTATTTCCATTTACTTCCTGGGATTCAAGAGATTCCAACATCCTGTTGTGGTAAGCCTTTGCACTTCCCTTGTCATACTTTGTGTTCCTTCTAGAAATCCTGTTACTGATACGACTGTTCTCACCTAGCTGTATAGTCTTGCTTATAAGGTACACCAAAGAAGAACTAGAATAATTAGCTGTCTCCAGTCCATCCCGCCAGTACTAACCTGTTGTCTTTTTACTCCTACAGCATTGTGGTTTGGCAGTGCACGTGTTCCCTGCTCTTTAATTTGATATACTCCTCTGTCTGTCCGTATTAACCAGAAGAGGGGTGTATCATAGTAAAGAGTTCCCTCAAGTTGAGGAGACCCAGGTTCAGGACGAACCTTGGCTTGCTTTGGAGGCCTTCCGGATTCCCTGCTGTCAGCCCTCCTTTGGCCACTTCCGGTTCCTTACTCAACACCCCAGCCAGTGTGGTGAGTAACAGAAACAAAAGCCTAAAGAAACCTGATGGAGCCTACGGATGCCTCTGCAACCATTATGCAGATGGTTAACGATCTTCGTTCTAATCTTACCTCTGCCCAAGATGCATTACGTCAACACATTGACTTCCTTCAGGGCATTATGACTGCGCCCGCTTCTCAAGGGTCTGTAGGAGCTTCCGCCTCTTGCTCAGGTTTTCCTTCCCCAAGCCAGGCGCCTACTCCAGTGCTGATGGCTAATCAATTCCCGCTGGCACTCCCAGAATGTTTTTTGGGTGATCCAAAGAATTACAGAACGTTCATGAATCAGTGCAGATTGCACTGCCTATTTCGCTCATCCTCCTTTCCCACTTCCACAACAAAGGCAGAATTTGTTTTGTCACATTTACGGGGTACAGCTTCTGCCTGGGCAAACCCCTTAATGGAATCAAATAGTCTTATACTATATGATTATGATGCTCTTATTTCCGCCATGAATTGAGTCTTTGACACGCGGTACACTACGCAAACCATGGACCCGGAATTTCTAAAGTTAAGACTCTCTTATCTTACTTAGTCAAATTTAACCAAATGGCCGCAGAGACAGACTGGCCCGAAGAGAAAAAAGGCAGCTGTGTTTTACCAAGGTCTATCAGAAGAACTTAAAGAAACTCTGTCTACAGTCCATGTGGTACCTAAGGAATTTGCGGGATTACTCGATTTAGTATTACAAATTGACCCCTGCAGGGCTGAAAGAAAGGGTGAGAAGAGAGTGGTTCCCATTCCTGTACCAGGAGACACTGCTGTTGCACATGTATCTGCTCCAGAACCCATGCAGGTAGGGGCCATACGGGGACCCTTGACTCCGGCACAAAGGGAATACTGCAGGTCCCAAAACCTGCGTATTTACTGTGGTTCATCAGAACATCAGCTACAAAACTGCACCAAGAAATCAAAGAGAAAGGGGGGACACTCCAAATCCCGACAGTAGTCAGATTCCCTACTTCGGGAGAGTCATGTTTGGACTCACGCATAACTGGACACACGGTACTGTTTCATCTGCCTGTTACGTTTACGGTTGCTTCAGGAGTACCTTTTTCATCCTCTGTTATCATAGACTCTGGAGCCACTGGTAATTACATGGATCAACCATACGCCCGATCCATTGGATTTCCAACAGTGACTAAGGACCAGCCCGAGGCCGTCAATGCTGTGGATGGCTCCGCCCTGATTTCAGGCCTAGTCACACAAAGGACGGTCCCTATTTCTATGTGTACTCTGGATGGCCATTTGGAGGAGATATAGTTTGATATCATTAAGGCGCCACAATATAAAGCCATATTGGGTCTTCCTTGGCTCCAGTACCATAATCCTGTCATTGTCTGGGCCCTGCGCCTGATACAGTTTCCATCTGCAACTTGCAACAGTCAGTGTATGCTGCTTCATGGTATTACTACAGGAATGCTGTGCCAGGCATTGGCGGCTACTTCCTCTTTGATTGGGTCTGTATCTCCTGCAGCAACTAATGGAATACCCCATGAATATTCGGATTTCCATGATGTTTTTGATAAGGGTATGGTGGAAACTCTACCACACCATAGGGTTTACGATTGCCCAATTGATTTTATACCCGGTGCAAAAATACCATCAAGTCGGGGTTATTCGTTGACACTTAAAGAGGGCCAAATCCTCAAAGATTACATCGACAAAAAAGCACTTGAGATGGCGTTTATTCGTCCTTCAAAATCACCCGCAGCCTCACGCCTCTTTTTTGTTTCCAAAAAAGAAGGGGACTTGGGGCCTTCCATTGATTACAGGGCTTTTGACGCAGTAACAGTATGAAATCAGAATTCTCTTCCTCTTATATCCATTCTCCTTGATCAGATGGGTCACTCCCAGTTCTTCACCAAATCGGATCTCAGAGGAGCCTACAATCTGCTGTGTATAAGGAAGAATGACAAGTGGAAAACGGCCTTTAAGACCACGTTCGGCTTATACGAATATCTGGTGATTCCATTCAGGCTCTGTAATGTGCCTGCAACCTTTCAGGCTTTTATGAATGACATATTTCACGATATCCAGGATCAATATGTTGTAGTCTACTTAGACGATATTCTTATTTACTCACCATCCTTGACTGAGCACATTCAACATGTATGCAGTGTGCTACAAAATCTTCGTGAAAACCACCTGTTTGTAAAAGCAGAGAAATGCTTATTTCATGCCTCTGAAGTGGAATTTCTGTGGTACGATTTGACCAAATTCGGTATCCGTATAAGTAAGTCTAAGGTAAAGGCAGTTCTAGAATGGCCTGTAGCTGAATCCGTGAAATCCCTGCAGTCTTTTCTGGTTTTTGCAAACTTTTATAGGCGCTTCATACATTCCTTCTCGTCCATTTCGGCTCCTCTCACTGCCCTAACAAGTGCTAAGACTTCTTTCACTTGTTTCCCGAGAGCCCAGATTGCTTTTGAAGCATTAAAGGCCACCTTTTCTACGGCACATGTATTGCAGTATCCTAACCCTGATCTACCCTTCTTTGTCGAGGCAGATGCCTCAGGGTTTGTGGGTGGTGCCATCCTACCACAAGTCTGTCCTGACTCTGGCAAAATCCACCCTGTGGCCTACTATTCAAGGAAACTGTTGTTATACAAAAGAAACTACACCATTACAGAAAGAGAATTCCTAGCTATCAGAGACGCATTTACTGAGTGGAGACACCATCTTCTGGGAGCTAGGCATCCGGTCATGGTATACTCCGACCACCAAAGTCTACTGGGTTTCCGGTCCATGAAGTGCTTGACAGCCAGACAAGCTCATTGGCATCTCTTCTTCTCGCAATTTCAGTTCACGATCACTTACCGACCTGCTAAACATCAAGCTTCTGCCGATGTGCTCTCCCGTCTACACTCAATGGAACCTCCTCTGCTTACAGAGCCTCCTCTACTCTTGCCGAACAGAGTAGTTTGTGGGTGTACTGTCCTGCCATCCCTACGCTCTCTTATTAAGGAGTGGGTCCTCTCCCATCCAACAGAAATCGCAGAACTTAACCTAGACGTCGCTCAGGGCCTGCCTTATACCCAAGGTCTGATCTTTATACCTCCAGGGCAGGTGCGTTCCCATGCCCTGAAATGGACACATGACTCTATCCTAGCTGCTCATCCTGCCCAACAAAAGACCCTGGAGTCCCTGAGGCGATGTGCTTGGTGGCCAACTATGTCTAGGGATGTCAATGATTACCTGTCGACATGTGCTGTTTGTGCTCAATGCAAATCATTGTAGTGGACTATTTTTCTAAGTCAGCTGTGTTTGTTCCATGCTCAGGTCTTCCTACAGCTCCCGTTCTAGCCAAGCTCTTCCTGGAGAACGTGTTCCGTCATTATGGTTTACCTTCCATTAGAGTGTCTAACAGGAGTACCCAATTTACATCCCGATTTTGGAGAGCCCTCACTGCTTCTTTAATGATTGATGACAGGTTTTCATCCTCATATCATCCCCTAACGATGGAAAGACTGAGCGGATCAATTCTACCATGGAACAGTACCTCCGGTCTTTATGTCTCCAATTCCAGAGCTCTTGGCTTTTATACCCGGCCAAGTTCGCTTACAACAATTCGGTGATCTCTGCTACTGGATCTACTCCATTCTTTACTCTGTATGGTCCACATCCACGCTCTTTACCTCTAAAGCCATCACTTCCTATTGACAGTCCTGCTGCTCTATCCTGTGTTCGTGACATGGACCAGGTTCATAGGGACATAGGTTCTCATCTTCTACGGGCTCAGGTGCGCTCCAAGAAATACGCTGACGCTCACCGCACTGCAACCTCAGAGTACCGGGCTGGCATGCTGGTATGGCTGTCTACCCGTCATTTGCGCATTCCGGGTAAGAAGTCTTTGCTTCCCCGCTTGGCAAAGTGGTATCTCTTATAAACCCAGTGGCAGTCAAGCTCTCCCTACCGGTTTCCTGGCGTATACATCCAGTCTTCCACGTCTCTCTGATTAAGCCTTGCCCTGCTGGAACCCATTTACCTGCGCACCTGTCCCTGTTCTAGTGGAGGGTGAGGAGGAGTACAAGATTGCCCGTATTTTGGACTTCAGGCTTCGTGGGGGTCATCCTCATTAACACGTTGATTGGAAGGGTTACGATCCTGAGGACAGGACTTGGGAACTGTTGGCTCAAATCCACTCTCATCTCTTGCGTGCCTTTCACGCTTCCAAGGGGTAGCCGCTGTCTTTGGGGGCGGATGCTGTTACGCCCTGCAGCAGGCATCGGTCCCCTAACGTGGCACAGACTAAATATTGAACACGGCATCATTATCGGCGAGCCCCTCTGGCAGCATTGGCGTTTACCATGACAACGCACTACAACAGTCCATTGCGTTACACGGAGACGAAGAGCAGGTCACGTGAACAATCAGCTGAATAGCCCCGCGACAGGACTGACGAGTACTTGCCTCTCAATCAGGGTTTAAAGTTGGCGTCTAAATTCGAAGCGCTGCTTCTCTTCATAGCGTTATTTCTACATTGCTATCCGGATGCATTGTTTCCCTCAACTGGCCTCAGCTTTCAAAAAGGATTCCTCCTGTCGCACGTCTCGGACTCCTGATACTGCTGCACTCCACCCGGACTGTTATTGGATTGCCTTTGTCTTCCGTTGGTTGGTTACTTTGCTCCTTGCGTTGCCGAACCTAGCCTGTCCCCAGACTTCCGTGTTGATTACATTGCAACGGAAATCAAGTTGTGCACGGAACAACAAAGTGTGTTCTCTCCAGCAACCTTCACTCCACTGGTAAGCTCTCCTTCACCAGTTGATTTCGCACAAAGTGGGAGCTTTACAGTGTATTCTTGTTGCACTTTGCTTACTATTGAAAAGCATTGAGTTAATTTTCCTATTGTTTCCATACCAGGTAGGAACTGCACAGCGAGTCTCCTCTTCAACCTGTTGCCCCTTGCTTCTATCTACTTTGATTCTGAGACATTCTTCTAACTCTTCGTGACTATCTTCTTACTTACCATTCAAACTACATCTGTTGCCTACCATTAGATTCATCGATCTCCTTCAACCCTCTCAGGTATTACCTCTAAGAATTTTCCATCAGTGCACTTAAGGACGCCTTGCAGATTGTGCAGCATCCCGGACCTAATGCGACCCTCGTGTCGTTTGGGTTACTTACCTCTACTAACTTGCTGTTTATTATTTTGTCCTGTCGTTGTTTCCATTTACTTCCTGGGATTCAAGAGTTTCCAACTCCCTGTTGTACTAAGCCTTTGCACTGCCCATATCATACTTTGTGTTCCTTCTAGAAATCCTGTTACTGATACAACTGTTCTCTCCTATTGTAGGTCCTTACGTCACCTAGCTGTATAGTCTTGGTTAGAAGGTATACCAAACAAGAACTAGAATAAGTAGCTGTCTCCACTCCATCCTGTCAGTACTAACCTGTTGTCTTTTTACTCCTACAGCATTGTGGTTTGGCGGTGCGTGTGTTCCCTGCTCTTTAATTTGATTTACTCCTCTGTCTGTCCGTATCATCCAGCAGAGGCGTATCATAGTAAAGAGTCCCCTCAAGTTGTGGAGGCCCAGGTTCAGGACAAACCTTGGCCAGCTTTGGAAGCGCTCAGGATTTCCTGCTGTCAGCCCTCCTTCGGCCACTTCCGGTTCCTTACTCAACGCCCTGGCCAGTGTGGTGAGTAACAGCTGGTCAGCCACAGTACGGTTCCAGGGCACTTCCGAAGGCGTTTTTCGTGCTGGGCACCGAGCAGATGTCGGGAATGTAAGGCCAGGAAGAAGGCTGACAGAGCTGACTGAGCGCAACTGGTGCTGTGGCGTCAGTCAGACCAGCGTCCCTTTGCAGAAACCAGCACATTCCTACCACCTGGTGAGTTCATCCTCTGCGACCCTGCCTATCCGGTGCATTGTGTGACATACACCTCGCTGCAGCAAGGTCTGTCATTCCCAATAACTTTTTAAAACTATGAGACCGAGCCCCATAGATCCCACTGTCACGCCACCATCCTATCTCTGCTCAGACTAACCTTAAGCATTAGCCCGGAATCCTATCGTGACCACTAGAGCTGGAACTTCCACCATCCCTACCTACGTCCGCCACGCACCCTGAACTGCCGAAAGTAGGCGCACCTTCCCGCCCGCTTCCAGAATCTCTGAACACTGCAACGTGTTACTGCCACCTATCCACATGCAACACCTGGTGCCTGGAGCCTAGTGCATTCCGCCCGCGATATGATTGCAATGTGCTACAAATGTTATGTAAGAATGGAGATGTCTCCGATTTAGTTGTAATCGAACCACACTGCTATTGATCTTGTACACCTTGTCTATGAAACAGCCTGCCTAAATGTATTCACAAGTACAATAGTCATTTGTGCATGTTTGAGCGATTTACAAATGTTCCATGAGTACTGCACCTTCCTATGTGCCACTGTGTCCACTGCAGTATTAAGCTTAAGCTCACATTAGCACTCTAAACCTGTACCCAATTAAGAGACTAGCGACTAATTTACTGACACTGTTTGTATTATCTTTGCTGCCTTTATCTTACACTGTACTAGCACTGAGCCCGTAAGCCTAAAATCTGCCACTGTACTTAGCCTTGCCTCTATATTGTAGTGCTACTCTCGCCTGATTTTACGCTAGTTCCTGAGCGTGTTTGCCACCTTACCACAACCTTACAACAACAACCCATCGGCGCCTCTGCAGGATACTATACTAGCACTAAGCAGGCATACCCCCCATTATACCTACTGTTGACCTGATCCTTTGCTTTGGTTGTCTTATTGTACTGGTGCCACCATATGATAATTGTGATAGTTCGGCCCCATACTTTGCCGCCACGTTGTACCAGCTTTGCCACTTCAACATTTGGTTGAATCTCTGGTCAGAGACTAGTATCAGATAATTGTGCATGGTTGATGACTCTCACTGAAATTCTGGTTGTATTTGATTCTCAAATCTAGATGTGCCAACCAGACAAGTTCTAGCAAACTGGTCAGAGACTAGCATCAGATAATTGTGCCTGTCTAGATTACTCTCACTGCAATTCTGGCTGTATTTTTGATTCTCAAATCTAGATGTGCCAACCAGACAAGCTCTAGCAAACTGGTCAGAGACTAGCATCAGATAATTGTGCCTGCCTAGATTACTCTCACTGCAATTCTGGCTGTATTTGGATTCTCGAACCTAGATGTGCCGACAGACTAAGTTCTCCATGACCTGCTACTTCACCTGCCCACCAACATCAGATTAATTAGTCCTACCACTAAGACATAGGGTACCCCACAAATTATACAATGTACTTAACATTGTCCAATCTAGCATACCTGGGAACCTTACTCATACTATTGGGACTACACACCATGTCGCCCCTTACAGAAATCATACAAAAACTGCAAATATCCGTAGATAGTTGCAACAACCTCTAATCATTAATAATGAACAATTTGTGCGTAAAGACGCAACATGATCCCTTCCAACAAACAACCCTGCTTAGAGGGTATACATTTCTAGATAGAAAAACAGTATGTATAGGAATTCATTTATTTTATTCATTAATCAGACATAGGGCCTCATCACGAGTTGGGCGGTAACACCGGCGCTATTAGCGCCGGATCACGGGTTTGGCGGTAATGGAAGTCCCCATTCCCCACTGAGCCCATTCGGAATGCCCCATTCCCATTGGGCTCAATGGGGAATTTTCACGCTCATACTGCCGCCGGATTTCCCACCGGTGGTATGAGCGCGAGTGTTCGGCGGATTTCCCCCCAGCTCAGAGCTGGGAGAAATCCGCTGAAGCCCTGATTTGGCAGACCCTTAAATCCGGCGGTAATAGCGCTAACGCCGGATTTAAGGGTTACCGCCAAACTCGTGATGAGGCCCATAGTCATAAAAAAAAATTACAAAAAAATCACATAAAACACATTAATATCACATCTATAAAAGTTGTCATAACCAATTCAATGATTCAAAAAACACATATATCACACCAACAAATAAGTTCACATCTCACATATCATTTCTCACATACTCTTTCATCCCCATTCATACAACACACCACTCGTACTTGTGCAAAAGTCGCAGTTTTGATGACTTTGTTCTGTAAACAGAACACCCATACAATTGGGTTTCTACTTAATTTACTCAAAAAAAGCCTTGTTGGCAATGTTTTTTGAAAGCCAAAAACAGGGTAAATGTTACAAAAATGGTTGCTCTTGAACATATGTCGATTTACCACATTTTTTCCGTGTGAACCTAGAGCCAACCTTGGGAGGGGTGGGCTCTATGGTGATGTCGACTCAAGTTTCGGGCAACCAGATCAGCTTAAACAGTTCCGTCTGGCGCACCTCATCAGGACATATACAATACAAAAACAAACAGTTCTTTTAATGATAAATTAGGTTGGTGTGGGTTAAACATTGTCCAATGTTCTGTGTCTCGTTTCTTCTATTTTCCAAAATTTCGAATTTCTGGGAAAGATTTTCCCAGGCGAGCCATCAGGCTGCCCTGTGCTGACTTCACTACAATGTCTTCATATGGTTGCAAACGGGGCCACCACAGACATAGAGCTCCTTCTTTATGCTGGTGCTGTTTTTTCCTTGCAGTTATGTCACTTGTCAATTGCGTATGATCTTCTTCAAGAAGCAAGGAAATGGTTCAAGCCAAGGTGATGTTGGGGGATGTGAACTTCAATTTGAAAGGTCCCTGGGTGTTCTGCCCAGTTGGTTCATCAGGTGTATTTCAGTTTCACCCACGATTCCAAACCGCTGTGCGCGGTCTGTCATCTTCAAAGTCCGTCTACTCCTGGTTTCTTACAGGAATAACAACTGACACCTTTAATAATATACTAGCGCCGCCCATACAACCCTACAACCTTCAGCATAAACCACAACAACTTATGACACAATGCAATATAGCTGTGAGAAATGCAAGACTACGAGCACGACTACCTAGAATTTTTGATCCTCTTATCAAATATGAAACTAACAACCATCAAACTAAAATGGCCACTGAACCCATTCCCAAACTTAGCTCTTATAACTACAAAAGGCATAATAACCTTCAAATAAATAGAAAAAAACCATCACCCCACAGTGCCAATAAACCTTATCTCACTCCCTCCAACCAATTCCATACCCAAACTTAAAGGAGCCCTAATAAACGCTAGATCTCTAGGCGCCCATGCTACAGAAATATCTGAAGTCATCTCTACTGAAGACTATGACTTCCTAGCCATAAAAGAAACATGGCTGCATGAGGCATCAGGCCCAGCACTATCCCTAGCTGTTCCTAACAACTACACTATCCTCAGAACGGATAAATGTGGAGCTCAAGGTGGCGGACTAGCCATCATCGCCAAAACTAAGCTTGGTATGAGACTTACTCCTTCACCGACCACTGAATCCTGCGAGATAATGTCTACTTAGACACCTACAGCTAATTCTCAAACACTTAACCTCCACTTGATATACAGACCTCCTGGTCCCATCAAGACTTTCATAGAAGACCTATCTACCATCCTTTCAGAAAACCTTAAAGACACCACCCAATCAGTATTACTTGGTGACTTTAATATTGGCTACAATGATACCAATGACCCACAAGCCATAGCAGCCTCTAAAATTCTGACTGAACTGGGCTACACCCAAAGAGTGTATGAGCCCACGCACATCAAAGGGAGAACTCTAGATTGGGTTGCTGATCATAACTGCAAAATCTCTACCCTTACTATCTCATCTCAACTATGGACAGATCACCATCTGATATCATTCTCCTTGGACACTAAAACCCCTAAACTGCAACAACCTTGTGCACCACCTGCACTTACCAGAAACAAAAAAATATGACACTAGACAAACTACTCCCCGGCATCATGCCCACTTTGAATGCTCTACCTAACAACTTAAACCCCAACGTCTTAGTGGAAGAATTCAATAAAATGATGAACAAGACTCTTGATGATATCGCACCGCTAAAGCTTAGAAACAGTAAACCACAGAGCCACCTGAATAATTGGTTCACCCCTCTCCTAAAAAACCTTAGATTAGAAAAAAGAAAATGGGAAAATACCTGGAAAGCTCACCCCACTCCAGAAAATACATTGAAATTAATTAACATCTCATCTCAGTATAAAAAAGAAATCATCTCAGCTAAACAAGAGACCTACAACAACAGAATTAAACAAGCTAAGTCAAGCACGAAAGAATTGTTCTCCAGAACTGGAAAATCCCATAACGTCTAAAGACAACTGCCTTAAAGATAAAAAATGGTGCTCTGAAATCCAGCATGCATTATCTAACAAAGTCCTAAACCTCCAAAAGAAAATAGAACTAAAAAAAGAGACATTAGCCACCACCACATTGCCCACTACTAAAACGCCATCCAAATCTAAACCATCCACCCAATTCTACGTCTCCAAAGTCTCCATAATAGAGGTGGAGAAAGTAATACTTGGTCTAAAACCGTCCAATTGCAAAGGAGATCTTTGCCCAGCACAACTTATCAAAGATGCTGCGCGAGACTTAGCACCTTTTATTACAAAGCTGATTAATGCCTCCTTTACCACTGGCACCATCCCAAGTAACCTAAAGGAATCTTGGGTGCTCCCACTCCTTGAAAAGCAAATCTTAGACCCGGCTATACCTACTAATTATAGACCGATCACAACTGTGTCGTTCCTCTTGAAGATTCTGGATAAGGTGGCATATATCCAAATCCAGAACTTCCTGGAACTAAACCAACTACTAGGCTCCCGTCAATCCGGTTCCCGTCCACTGCATGGTAAAGAAACTGCATTGATTGACCTTAAAGCCCAAATAGACAAATTACGAGATTCTGGAAAAGTAGCACTACTGCTCCTATTAGATTTATCTGCTGCATTTGACTTAGTGGATCACAGAGTCTTATGTAACCACTTAGATACAGCAGCACACTTCTCCACTGAGGCTATAGGGTGGATCCAATCATTCCTTAATGACCGCACCATGAGGGTCTTCTCCCCTACAGCAGCCACAGACCCTATCCCCATCACCTGCGGCGTGCCACAGGGCTCATGAGTCTCACCAACGCTATATAACATTTTCACTAAGCCCCTGTTTGATGATCTGGACCATCTGGGTATCACGTACACTAATTACGCAGACGATACCCAGATCCTCCTCCCACTCACAGGGGACTATGAAAAGGACTTAGCACTGGTGAACAGAATCCACAGCATCGTTCAGGCATGGATGGCTACCCATGGCTTATGCCTGAACGATGATAAAACTGAGCTTCTCATCCTCGGTACCGCTTCCCTCATCAATAAACTAAGTACAAACTACTCCTCATTCATCATCGATGAGAACTGCATACAAGTAGCCAAAGAAGTAAAAATGCTCGGTATATACCTTGACTCTACCTAATCATTCTCCAAACAGGTAAATACCCTAGCCTCATCAACAGCTTACACATGTAAACTAATCAGAGCAGGAAAACAATTCTTATCTTAGCACAGCTGCCTAACATTAGCCAGAGCCCTAATTATCTCCAAACTAGACTACTGTAACGCCTTGTACATCGGAGCCACCAAATCCACCATCAACAAAATTCAGATACAGCAAAACAATGCTCTCTGAGCAGCATTGAACATCCCTAAGAGAGAACACATCTCAGAAACAAGAAGGAAACATAAATGGCTCTCCACCCATGAGAAAATCAGACTTAAAACTGCATCCCTTACACACAAATCACTACATAATAAAGCCCCACAATACTTAAAGGACAGATTCACTTGAACACACTCCATAAGACAAACAAGACTAGCCAACACCAATCGCCTTCAAGTACCCCGATTTAAACTTGCCACTATAGGTCGAGCCAGCTTCCCAGTCAAAACTGCTCAGTTGTGGAACGAACTACCTGTCACTGTGAGACTAGAACAATCTTTTACCAAATTCAGGCAAATTGTTTTCAACTGGTTGACGACAACAAATGTTAAATGATTGCATGAACTTGCTCCCGCCTGCCTCTACCCATGTGCCTGCTGCTACAAATGTTGCCTGTCACATGTATAACACGCTTGTAACCTATGACCTCTGTAACCTGTAACCTTGCTCTAAGCTGTACATCTTCTTACCTTCTGCGCCCTTATACCCTAGGGTCTGGTGCGCATAATAAATACTAAACAAACAAACTCCAAGGATCGTAGCACCTTTGCAGGGCTGCTAAAGATCAAGAGTAAGACAGGGCTCCACCAGGGCTGCAGCAGATGTTGGTTGCCAGGCCTCCTTCAGTCAGGTTTCAGGTTTCTTTGCGGGTCTCACAGCTGGACAGGATACATGGCTCCTTCAGGTTTCTCCAGGATCTCTGAAGAATGGCTGCAGGTGTCCTCTTCTTATCCTAAAAGCCAGGTAGGAGCTGAAACTCTCACTAGCCAATAGAAGGACTAGCCCACACACACACCCCAACAGTGGTACAATCAGGACCACTGGCGAGAACATTCATGCATACCACTCAGACACACAGAAACCAGAATGTGGATTGGAGCGAGACTGACCCAGCCCACATCCTGCCTGCAAACACACATTGCCCTCCAGTAGCCCGCCAAAGGCTAACCACAGTTAGTAGCCAACCGCGCTAAATGCAGTAAAGCTAAAACAAAATTCCCCAAAAAGTGGGGAAAAGTCATTGCTGCCACCAGCCCATCTTTTAAGCACACCTAGAGTAACCAGAAATCCTCTCAGTGTTAGTCTAGGGCAAAACAAAAATGCACCCCATTGCACTGCAGTGTAAGCTGCTTTGTGCAATGATAAAAAGTTACCACAAGTGATACAAAAGTAACCACAAGTAGCAACATAGTAACACGACTAAGGGAAACACTGTTTCCCAGCACTGACAGCCTGAAGGACATATCAGTTTCCCCATAGCATATGAGCAAAGGCCAGTGCAGTGAAGCCTCAGACTTCACTGTACTGCAAAAAGTACAAGTCAGATTCAAAAATAAAAAGCAAAAAGTGTGGGGGTTCCATAAAGATGGAAGGAAAGGTGTAGTAAAGAGAAGCTTGCCTAACAAATGGAGCATGCATTGTAATGCAGTCCCCACAACTCCTGCTACCCCCCATGACTTCTGCTACCCCCACAAGGGCTCCTCTCCTACCACCTAGACTTTGTAGCAATTATGGAATGCAAATTAAGGCGAACAATAACATACAACGGGCCTCATTACACGTTTGGTGGTATTTCAGTGATAAATCTGCCTAAAAACACCAAACAGATATAACGTTACCGCTACTTGGACCGCCGGAATTACCAGAGGAATACAAGTGGCGGTAAACGATTTTAGTCCCCATTTATTGGAGTCCATAGGATTCCATGGGGATTTCAGCAGAATTTCCGTCTGCAGTTATTCCGTCGATTTGGCCATTTTTGGGTTGGAAGGCGCAGAAATTACCTACAGCATTCTGCTGGAGGTTTTTACTCTGCCTTACCTCCAAACCCATAGTTCGGTGGTACGGTAATACGGCGGTAAGGCAGTGGTAACTTTGTTACCACTGCATTACCACCATTTGTGGCCACACTGCCAAACGCATAATGTGGGCCAATGTGAGTTAAATGGCAGTCATATTTGTATCACCCTGAAAGTTACCTGGCTCTCACTATATACACATTGAAAAACAAGAATTAGCAAAGCGAACAGGTTTTGCTTTGAAAATGAAGAGCATAAGATTTATCTGGACAAAAAAAGTCTTTCTTTCTTCCTGGCTTTGCTACTTATCCAAAGCGCCTGATAGTGGGCAACTCATTTAATCTTACTGTGCCTTGTCGGACAAAATTGTGAGTCCCTAGAAGTGATTCAGTTTGCAGCGTACGGTATTTAAAAAAGGCCACACTTTACTAGACTCGTTTTGCACCACATATAATAATAGTTACCATTCATATTCACTGTAAAAAGAAGCATTTGATGTTTGCAGTGATGTGCGTCGCAGTCTCGTGGTTACATTTCAGTTGCTGTTGCTCTTTATCTCTGTCTCTCCTGCAGTCAAGTACTCCTGCGCACCTTCAACTAAATCAAAAATGTGCCTCATAAAATATAACTTTGTGCTGCAAGAATTCCTTTCCACCAATGCAACTCAATGGGGGAAAAACAAACCTCTCTCATCTGGGTGTAAAGTCTCCCCCTTATCTCTTCTCCAAATGTTGGACGATGTGGTTGAAATGTGAATACACTGCACTGGTTGTGGTGTTGTTAGTATCACTTCAAAATGTATTTTACATAATGCTCTTGTGACGATGGCATGCGAGCGAGACGGCAATGTTCGCCGTCGCAAATTTGCAGAAAATAAAGTGGCCGTACCCGGGCTCGCCAGTACGCGCCGAGAACCCGAACCGTCAAGACCTGTGTCCCACGTCTCCTTCCAGGTATGGGGGGCAAGGCCTGACAACAGAGGTCCTGGGGGCTAACCAGGGGTGTTGCTAGGTCTGGAAAAGACCCGGGGCTAAGCTGATGTCGGAACTGTTGGGACTGGGGGCTAGCTAGTCTTTTGGCTGTAGCTCCTGAGATTCTATCCGGGGCTACAACCAAAAGATCAGGGGCTACAGCCCCCTTAACCCCCCCCCTAGCAACGCCCCTGGGGCTAACCATCGAATGTCACACTGGCGACGAGGACGCTACTGGGCAACGGGCTCATGATCCGATGCCTGATTCCACATCGGTATCATTTTCCAATGCCTACCAGAAGCGCTACCTGTGCGGGTACATTCTAACTGCCATTTTGTGCAGTTTATGGTTGCGGCTCCACACGTGGAGTGCTTGTGCGCCATATTACTAATTGGTTGAGCCCATTGGGGCAAGATCTTGCCAAGAAGGCCGCAGGAACCCCTCCTGTGGGGCCCATATTTAAAAAAAAAAAAACAAATTTTGTCACACAAAAAAAAAAAGATTTCTTTCTATGCTCCTGGAAAGAGAAGTTTGTTCTCCTTCTCATTGGTGTCAGAGAGGAGGGGGATCCTGAAGTGTCATCCTGAAGTGGCACCATCACACACCCCCATAGGTGCATACCGCAGCCTTTGTGAGGGTGCCTGTCCGGTTTGTACACCACATTGGTCCATCAAGCGAGCGGATTTGCGACCTTCACGTAAGTGACAGGTGCCTCTGCGATCCGTGGACATGAGGAACACTGAAGACGACGCTCAAGGTGCTAGTGGACCCCCACAAGGCAGGAAGATGCCCAGACAACAAGGCACACTGGCCCCTATGCCAGAGTTTGACACATTAGGTGCTCCTTCCAAATTGGGTCCAAAATGACTGCTGTGGCTCGAAAAACTCGAAATGTATTTTAAGGCCACGGGGGAGACGGATGATGAAGCAAAGGTGGCGACACTAATCTATGCAGCTGGGTCTGAGGTACATCGCATCTTCAAAGCCCTCACACCCACCGACAACTCATATCAAGCTGTGAAGGACTCACTGAAGGAGCACTTCATGCCGCTGGAGAATCAAGACTTTGAACGATTCGTAATGTGCTGCGAGAAGCAGCGGGAAGATGAGTCACTGGACCAATTCTGTGGGAGGCTACATCAACTAGCGACTACGTGCCACTGGGAAAATGTAGAAGGCATGGTCTGTAACCAGCTACTGCAACGAAGTAGTTCAGGGAAGCTACGTAGACAAGAACTTCGTAAACCGGGGCTCACACTAGCCCGCATCCTTGAAATGGGAAGGTCCTACGAACTTGCAGACAGCCGTGCCACCAAGATGGATGCTGCAGTCAAATCGCTGAAAGGGAAGAAGTGTGTGCAATTGGGCGGACATCGAACGCTGGCCCGTCACGACACCGTTGGCCCCAGAGGAAGGTAGAAACATCACAGCCATGCCCAAAATGTGGCTACGATCTTCCATATGCAGGTGACTGTCCAGCAAAAGGGAGAGAGTGTGGACGCTGTGGGGCTGCAGGACACTTCGCAAGAATGGCCGGCCCGCTGTGCCGATCACCATTCCCAGAGGGCTGAGCAGAACGGCCAGCGAAATACCATGCAGGCAGAGGAATGTGGCCATGGTAGAACAAGAGTTACAAGACGTGGAGATTGCGGAAGAAGAAGAAGAGGAAAAAGAAGTCTTCTTCATATCCAGCATTGACTCCGTGAAGAAAAAAAGAAGGCAACCTACATGCACAGTGACAGTCTGTGGGACGTTGACTCCGGTGCTAATAGACACAGGCGCATCAGTATGCATACTAGCGACCCACCATTATGAGGCACTTCCAGTACCTCCACCGTTAGGAGAAGCACATGCCAAAATATATTCATGCGGAGGGACCCAAACACTTCCCCTCCGAGGTTTATTTGTGGCTCAAGTGTCCCACGCTGACAATGCCATCAGAGCGAGGTACTTTGTGACGGACGTCAGCCCTCACTCGCTCTTAAACTGCGCCGAATCGGAGGCACTAGGAATCGTACACTTTGCACTCTCAGTGTATGCGGCAGACATCAGAGACATACTTGAAAGGTTTGCTGACATTTTCCGAGGCGTTGGTAAACTCAAGGGTGAGCCCATCCAATTGCATATTGACAAGACAGTGCACCCAACAGCACTAAGACATAGGCGCATACCCTTACAACTGAGAGCGCAAGTAGAAAGAGAGCTACAGAACCTCATGGACGCGGATATAATTGAGAAGATAGACGCCCCCATTGTAGTCGCTGCCAAACCAAAACAGCCAGGGTCTGTTCGCATCTGCGTGAACATGAGGTTACCTAACCTCGCCATAAAACATGAAAGACACCCCACGCCTACACTAGTCGACGTGGTAGAGGAACTACAAAGAGCCAAGGTGTTCTCCAAGCATGATCTGCGATCCGGATACCACGAGTTAGAGTTACACCCGGACTTGCGATATATAACGACATTCACAACTCATCACGGGTTATATCAATACAAGCACCTGAGCTTCGGTGTCTCCTCGGCGGCCAATGTTTTCCAGAATGTCATCAGTGGGCTCTTGCCAGCTGTCACGGCTCGCTCCCTTCGCTCCCGTTCCCGTCACTTGGGGGCATGTTTTGGGGTGTTTTCCCTACTGGACATTTCCTCCGAACTTTATGCTCCACTGCTGTGATGAATTGGGAGCGCTAAAACTTTATTTTCCAAGTTACTTCCCTTCCGGATCCATTCCTGGTTTTTGGCAGCCAGCATGCTACTTTAATCTAATGACTATGCTTCGCATAATGCCTGGCTCACTGCCTCACCTCCTCCCTTGCAGGTCAAGGTTGGGTGGAGGATAGGCAACACCTGTGGCTGCAGGTGCAGCAAGCGGCACACCTGAGGGGTTTGCTCATTAAGCAGCTTTAAAAGCCTCAGTTTACTTCAGTCCAGCGCTGGTCAGTGTTGCAGTGTTCCTGTTGTGACTGGTCCCTTGTTCCTTGTTCCTAGCTTTTGTGCCTAGTTCCTAGTTCCTGTTTCTTGTTCCTCTGCCCACGATTTCGGATTTATGTGCTTAATTGATTTCTGCTTTCTGGATTTCACTTTCTGTCTTCCTCTGTCAGCAGGCAGCCTTTCTCTGTGCTTTACCCTTTTGATGCTGCCCAATTTGCCTGTGTTCTCTGTTTCTTTGATGCTGTCCTTTGCTACTGAAAAACTTGATGCATTAGTCTTTCCCTTTATAGATTTAGCTTCCTGCCTTTTCTCCTTGGATGGGTGGGAAAGGTTTCCTTTTGTGATATCATTTTCCCTGCTCCTGATCCTTACTTTCTATTGGGATCCATTCCATGTTTTCCATTGCACTTCTGCATTTATTTCCCATTGATTATTAGGTGTGGGGTGCTGTTGTAACTAGTCCCTGTGTGAATGCCTTTTGTTTTCCTCACTATTCTATAATCACTATTCCTACTTGCCCCTTGACTTGGGTCTTATGTATTTAGTTATCCTCCACCCATTGCTGTTATAGCCTTCTGGGTCCCTGTTTGATCAACTGGGTTCGTGGGTTTACTGACATTCAAGTGGTCTTTCCGGTCCTCGTGAGTACTGTTTCTAAATTCCTTATTCAGTATCATCCAGAGTGTCAGCTCACAGATCCTGTCCTTGCTTGCCCTCTACGTGGGCTTAGCGCTGTCAGTATCTGTAATAGCATAGTGGGTAAGGAGTTTGCCGACTTTCCTTTCAGTCATAAGGAGGATCTAAGTGCTTACCCCACATCCCTTTTCATATATTGGTATTATTGTTTCACTCTATTTGCACTCCTGGGTTTTAGTATACACGAGTCTTGGGTATTGTATGCACGTTGTTAGATTCAAAGTTGTTCACTGTGCAATTCCGTGCACATTTCCCTTGCCATATTCATTGCCTTCTTCCTTTCTTAACAGAATGACCAGCCGTTATTCCCGTTTGAATATGGCCAGTTTAAGAAAGAAAGGCAGCAAGGCCACTAACAAGTTTGTACAGAAAGCTTCCATTAAGTTTACCTGTGACAATCAAATCACTGATCCTGACTTAAATGAACTCCTTGTTACAAATGGGTATTTACGTGCAAAGTATTTTTCCCACAGGATGGCCCATCGTACATTGCCTGATCCTAGTTCTGTCTTTAATTTTGAGCCAGATTCTATGTCCGCATAAGCCTTAGCAGCGGAAAACAACACACTGCTAGATTTACTTCACACGAGTACGTCTGTTGTTGAACCCCATGATTCCGGTTGTGCTTTAGCTCAGATTGAACAGTTTCATGATTCAAACATAAAGAATGGAGGGGTTCATTGCATGTCTTCTATTTTCAGCCCTCAGTCTACTGCTTACTCCTCTGCACAAGTACTTACTGTAGTCCCTAATGTCAAGAGGTCTGATGTCAGTAGTCTGCTTAAGGGTAACACAGACCAAGTCGGTAAGAGAGAGTATAGATCACAAAACCTGCAAGCAGTAAATGACAATGTACAATCAGTGCACATCCGGATGGCTAGGGCAGGATCCAGCCCTGATGCCACCATGCCTTCCCCTGTGCCTACTGATAGGGATGTACAGTTAAGGCGGGGCATGCTAAAAGCTGAACTTGAGGAGTTAAAACAAGAATACATTACTTTACAAGAGGAGAATAAAACCTTACAGTCTTTTCTGAATACACCTCAAACTTTATCCGTTGATGAAGTGAATACTGTTCAATCCCTGAGTGCGGAGGTTTTTGTAGGTCATGATGTAAAATCTATTGGGAGTGAAAGTCTTTTTTCTAGCACAGCACTTATTCAGGGCACAGGTTTTGACAATTGTCCTACCGTTTGTCAGGAATTGCCGTTAGCTGAAGATTTACAAGCCACTCCTTTACCTAAGATTTCCTGTGTAGCAGTTTGTCATAATTCTGAGCTTGAACACATACATGCTTCTGATTCCCAAACACAATCCACAATGGTGGCATACACAGAATCAGTCACTACTGTAGGCTTAGTTTCTGCCCTTGATCTAGCTGCTGAGACTGAAGTAGACATTCAAGCTGATGTGGAAAACAATGCTACCTCTGTGTTCGCTCCTCCTTCTGCCAATTTTTGTCACAACGAACAGTCAAAGACAGTACAGAATTCATGTTTTGATGGACTCATTC
The DNA here is from genome assembly GCF_040938575.1 of Ambystoma mexicanum. Taxonomy (NCBI): domain Eukaryota; kingdom Metazoa; phylum Chordata; class Amphibia; order Caudata; family Ambystomatidae; genus Ambystoma; species Ambystoma mexicanum. Next base: position 1,097,342,057 of record NC_090934.1, on the reverse strand, counting down.
CACAGTATACTGAACCAAAGACCCGGCAGGCAATTCCTGAACTGTTGATTGTTAATATGCCACTTTCAGACGCTAAGACAGAGGAATGGACATTTGACGAAATCCTGATTAACAGAGACTTTACTATGGTGATTCCTCTGGTTGATTTTGACTTCTACAAAGGAAGAGACTCTGTGTCATCCACTAAGGAGAGGGACAGCAGGGGTACAGCTCAGTCTTTGGTTACTGGTGCCAAGGAGTCAACCGCCCTAAAGGTGCTTTCCATTCCTGAGCCACAAATGTGTCTGTCGACTTCTGGGACTTCAGTCTGTCCTCCTACAACCATTGACTCTTCGATTATCCAGTCCACGGCTCTGCAGTCATCGTTGTCAAACTTGTCTTCAATCAATGAACAATTGCTATGTCTGCCTGTCACTCAAGAGCCTTCACCATGTACGTGGTCAGAGCCAAAGACCTTGACAAGTTTGTCTTCAGCTAACGAGACGGCTCCAGCTTGCATGCCCTCAGCCTCAGAATTCCCTCTGGCATGCCTGTTTTCGGCTACAGTGACTCATCCAGCGGATTATCCTTCAGCCATGGAGCCTCCGGTAGCACATCCTGAGTGCCTGTCTTCGGTCCCAGAGCCTACTGCTAGTTTGGCTTCAGTTCATGAGAGACCTGTATCCTGCTCAGCCTCGCTGCCAATATCGGAGGTGCACCTGTCTACTCTGTCTGATCATGTTGCATATTCTTCTTCTTCAGAGTTACCTCCTGAATCCCAACCATTTATTACGGATGAATGTCCAGCCTGCCCTTCTTATGCTTCAGGAGGATCACCAGAAGGCCTGCCTTTTACACAAGTTGATTCTCCCAACTGCTTGACTGTAGAATCAGCGCCTCCCGAATATGCAACATCTGAGTCTGAGACTTCTGCCAGCTCTCTCTTCAGAAGCATCAAGCTGGATCACGACTCGGGAGGGCCTTACATGCAAGGCCGTTGGACTTGCCTGGAGTGTTACGAGAGGGAGACGGATACCATCCGCCATGGCCCAGTCACCGAACAAGTAGCCGACCAGGATAACGGGCTGGACGGTTCGCATTTGGGGGCCGGTTTGGATCAGCCGCTTGACAGCTTTTTTGTTGCCGGATCCCACATGAGCCTGAGGGAGGGGACGGGCACGGCCCCCCAGCTGCTGCACCATCCGGGTGCTAGTAGCCAAAGGAAGGGTATGACTGCTGCAGTTCAAGATGTGCCTGTTATTGCTCCTGCTGCGAGTGTGCCTGATGTATCAAGTACTGCGTCTATCACTCCTATCGGTATGCCAAACGTCCCTGCGGTTGTATCCCACGTGCAACAAGATGGCTACATGACTGACACCAGGAGTGCCAGCCTTGTACAACCCATTGGACTTCCAGGCCCCCAAGGTGTGGAACAGATGCAGTCGAACCTTGGTCACTCTCAACCACAGGCCTTTAACCAGATGGATGATGGGAGAAGATCTGAACCTCTACCTCGGCCGCCACCTTCTTTTTCTGAACATGAACATTTCCTGAAACCTGCGATTTTCTCACCTCCTGTGTGTCCGCTCTCGGCAGGGAGGATACCAGAGCATCTACCATTGTCTAAAGCATGTTGCACCAGCCTGCCTCCCTCCTCAATGATGTATGAGTGTTCGCTCCCAGAGACTGAGCTTCCTGGACCTTCCAACTCTGCTTCGGGTCCTGCAAGTCCTTCATGCCTTTCTTCGACCCATGAGTCTCTTCCTCCCCGAAAACCTGCCTATGGCTCTTCTAGACTGCGGCCTGATTCTATTCATTCCAGTCCCTTTGCTTTTGCCCGCGGGTCATCGTTTCCGTCAGTGCCACCTCCGAAGACAAAGCGCTCCTGTCATGGTAGGAAGATGTTTTGTGCGGGTGACGGCCGCCTGGAGTCGGCCGTGGGAGGGGGTATAGTGTCATGGCTCGCTCCCTTCGCTCCCGTCACTTGGGGGCATGTTTTGGGGTGTTTTCCCTACTGGACATTTCCTCCGAACCTTATGCTCCACTGCTGTGATGAATTGGGAGCGCTAAAACCTTATTTTCCAAGTTACTTCCCTTCCGGATCCATTCCTGGTTTTTGGCAGCCAGCATGCGACTTTAATCTAATGACTATGCTTCCCAGAATGCCTGGCTCACTGCCTCACCTCCTCCCTTGCAGGACAGGGTTGGGTGGAGGATAGGCAACACCTGTGGCTGCAGGTGCAGCAAGCGGCACACCTGAGGGGTGTGCTCGTTAAGCAGCTTTAAAAGCCTCAGTTTACTTCAGTCCAGCGCTGGTCATTGTTGCAGTGTTCCTGTTGTGACTGGTCCCTTGTTCCTTGTTCCTAGCTTTTGTGCCTAGTTCCTAGTTCCTGTTTCTTGTTCCTCTGCCCTGGATTTCGGATTTATGTGCTTAATTGATTTCTGCTTTCTGGATTTCACTTTCTGTCTTCCTCTGTCTGCAGGCAGCCTTTCTCTGTGCTTTACCCTTTTGATGCTGCCCAATTTGCCTGTGTTCTCTATTTCTTTGATGCTGTCCTTTGCTACTGAAAAACTTGATGCATTAGTGTTTCCCTTTATAGATTTAGCTTCCTGCCTTTTCTCCTTGGATGGGTGGGAAAGGTTTCCTTTTGTGATATCATTTTCCCTGCTCCTGATCCTTACTTTCTATTGGGATCCATTCCATGTTTTCCATTGCACTTCTGCATTTATTTCCCATTGATTATTAGGTGTGGGGTGCTGTTGTAACTAGTCCCTGTGTGAATGCCTTTTGTTTTCCTCACTATTCTATAATCACTATTCCTACTTGCCCCTTGACTTGGGTCTTATGTATTTAGTTATCCTCCACCCATTGCTGTTATAGCCTTCTGGGTCCCTGTTTGATCAACTGGGTTCGTGGGTTTACTGACATTCAAGTGGTCTTTCCGGTCCTCGTGAGTACTGTTTCTAAGTTCCTTATTCAGTATCATCCAGAGTGTCAGCTCACAGATCCTGTCCTTGCTTGCCCTCTACGTGGGCTTAGCGCTGTCAGTATCTGTAATAGCATAGTGGGTAAGGAGTTTGCCGACTTTCCTTTCAGTCATAAGGAGGTTCTAAGTGCTTACCCCACATCCCTTTTCATATATTGGTATTATTGTTTCACTCTATTTGCACTCCTGGGTTTTAGTATACACGAGTCTTGGGTATTGTATGCACGTTGTTAGATTCAAAGTTGTTCACTGTGCGATTCTGTGCACATTTCCCTTGCCATATTCATTGCCTTCTTCCTTTCTTAACACCAGCCTGGAAGGTATAATAAACTTGAGTGACGACATATTGGTATTAGCAGCATCAGAGACCAAGCACATGACCCAGCTAGAAAAGACTTGAAAGGATCAGAAATCTAGGCCTAACATTACACCGTGAGAAATGTGAATTCCTTAAAGACAGCACAGAATTTGTTGGGTTCATCTTCCATTCCAAGGGAATCTCTCCAGACCCACAGAAGGGGAAGGACATTCAAGAAGCAAAACCCCCAGAAAATATATCAGAGGTTAGGAGTTTCCTTGGCATGGTGACCTACTGCAGCAGATTTATCCCAAACTCAGAGCCTCTCCAGACCCTGACCAGGAAAGACACTGCATGGACATGGTCAGATACCTAACAGAAGACCTTTGACACCATAAAGGAAGCTCTTACAGGCGGAGAGACCATGGCGTTCTTCAATCCAGGGAAGGACTCTGAATTAATTATAGATGCGAGCCCAGTTGCGCTTGGGGCAGTACTCCTTCAGCCGGACATCCATTGACAAATGAGACCCATAGCCTATGCCAGCAAGGCACTTACGGCGACAGAACAAAGATATTCTCAAATTGAGAGGGAGGCGCTGGCTGTCCTATGGGGCTGTAGGCACTTCCGTATCTATGTTCAAGGAAAACTGGTGTCTGTGATTATTTATTTATTTAGTTCGTTATTTATTTCTATAGCGCTGCAGCCCGCAGGCATCAGAGCGCTTTACACAAAGATAAGGAACATGGTGACGGGACAGCACAGAAAAGGATTTCTAGGTTTGGGTGGTCATGTTTGTGAAGGATTTATTTGAATAGAAACGTTTTCAGTTTTTTTTTTTTAATTTAACTGGTTTGTTTCAGTTCTTAGGATTTTTGGTACTGTATTCCATTTTTTTGATGACTTTGGTGGGGAATGCTCTGCCTAATCCATTTACTTTTTTTGATAGTTTGTTCTCTATTAGCTCTTTGTTCAAAGATCTTAAGTTTCTTCTGGGTTCATATTTTTTAAGTTGTTTTTGGAGGTATATTGGACCATTTCCATTTGTAGAGCGGTGGACTAGCATCAGTGATTTAAATGTTATTCTTTCTTCTAGTCTGATTACCGACCACAAGCCACTAATTCCAATACTAGCAGGTTCATCCTCCTAACCACCACCCACGATAGAAATATGGATGCTAGCTCTCATGGAATATGGGGTGAAACTACAATACTGACCAGGAACCCATAACCCAGCGGACTACTTGTCCCGACATCCCAGGTGTGGCAGTGATCAGGAGCAAAGACAACTTTGGACAGTGAGGAACATGTCCGCCTAGTAGTGGACTCAGCGAAACCAGTAGCTCTGACACTGGAAGAAGTGGCAGGGGCCTCAAACGAAGATGAATGCTTCCGGCTCATTCAGGATACCGTTGTTAGCGGTGAATGGAGGGCAACTCTAGCTGGCAAAACTTGCAAAGACAAAGACATTCAACGTAAACTACAATAGCTGTGGCGAGTCCGACACAAACTCTCTAGAACGGCAGAAGGAATGATGCTACGAGGCCAGCAGATCGTAATCCCGATAAATGCTGGTCATGAGAGTAAGAGAGCTGGCCCGCTACAGCCATCAGGGCACAGCGAAGACCAAAGCGAGGCTGCACCCCAAAGTGTGGTTCCCAGGGCCTGAGGAGAAAGTGGATGAGTATGTTAGCAAGTGCATCTGATGCCAGGCAGCCGCCCCTGTCAGCAAGGAACCCAGCATCGAGTCAATGGAGCAAAGCAACAACCCATGGGACACAGTGCATGTGGATTTTGGGTCGACAGGGAGAGGAATGTACTTTCTGGTGATGATCGACCAGTGGTCAAGATACCCGGAGGGGAAACTGGTCGAGTCAACATCATGCACACAAATCATTCTAGTAAGGGAAAAGGTATTCGCGACCCATGGATTCCCACAAGTAATATGCTCGGATAATGGACCACCATTTCAGGGAAGGCATTTTTCAGAATTCATGACAGACTGTGGCATCACACATAGAAAAGTGACACCTGGATGGCCGAAAGCAAATGGAGAGGGCGAGCGGTTTATGCTCACGCTCAATAAAATATTTTGCATTGCACAAGGACAAGGAGGAGAGCTAAAATGGACCCTATACCAGTTCCTCAGGGAATATCGATCTACCCCCCACCAATCCACAAGGGTGCCTCCAGCTGAAGCCCTGTTCAACAGGTGCCCGAGGGGGCTCATTCCCGAGACGGACAGCCAACTACTGGGTGTCATTGATGACCAGAAGACGTCAGAGGACATGCTAACGCACAACTAAGGTGAAAATGCCAGGCGCCGGCTCAAACCACCAAACATTGAAGTGGGCGCTATGGTCCTGGTGAGAAACCGTTATCCGCAGGGAAAATTGTCCCTCAACTATGAACCTACACCCATGGGAGTAACCCAAGTAAAAGGGTCCATGGTGACCGCCCCCGACCAACGAGGGTCGGTGACAAGGTACTCATGCTTCTTCAGAAAAGTTGCAAAAGAAGAACAACAGAGAGTGCTCCGAGAGGAAAAGTCCACAGCCCGAAAGGTAAACAGAGAGAAGCCTCCTGATGAAGACACTGGGGATCCCGAAGTGGGGCAAGGTGACCTGGAAAGAGAGAGAAGCGCTGCTGCGATAGAAGAATGATATCCCCGCCGGGAAGGCTGTAGATGTCCGGTGAGATTCAAAGACTATATCATGGGGCCTCACTACAGGTTTGGCGGTAGCCCTGCCGGTGAAACCGGCAGGCTGCCGCCAAACTTGCAAATGTTTCCCGCAACCGCAAATGGGCAATTACCGGGTCATTATGACCCCGCCGGACCCGGTCATTGCCCATTCGCAGGTGCCGGAAAAAAATGCTCCACATTCCCATTGAGCCCTATAGGGCTCAATGGGAATGGGGAGGTCGGATGCTCTGTTACGCTCACGTGGCTCCCACAGGGGCGTCGATCTGAACTGGACAGCTGCGGTCTCCACCAATGTGACGCGTAGTGCCGAGATGACGGACTGGACTGGCCCATCTAGCTTCGTTTGCTTGGCCCGTAGGAATAGTCTTCTGCAAATGGAGAAAGGGAATTAACCACACGTGGAGTTGAACGTTAACCCCCCCCCCACTCCCGCTGTTCTCCCCATTGATCACCTTTGATGTCCCCTCTTATAGTCTCACCTGATGGTTTGGAAAGATGAGCTCTCCATCCTGCATTGAGCGCAGGGGCGCGTAGATAACCAGTTGCTTCACTGGCTCGAAGGAATTGGTGAGTTCCAGAACAATATTGACTCTGAGATTCCCGGCAAGACGCCGTAAGTATGTAATTCGTAAGAGTTCAAATGTCTGACTTTCACTCTTGTCCGATTCCTTGCAGGTTGCAGCTTCACCCTAGTGAAGAGTTCCTCGTAGCAACCGGTAATATTCAGGTAAGGATTTGTATTATCCAACACAGTTAGATAAAATAATGTCAATATCTAACCTGTTGCTTTCTCCCTTATTCAGGCGCTGAGAGAAAGTATGAAGTCTCGGGGAATAATGCCTCTGGCGGTAAAATCAGGTAAGTCTATTGTGGTGAGGAGGTTTCCCCTTGTTTGTCCCTTTGTTTCACCTTGCTGTCTTTTTGTTGCCCCTTAGGGGCCGGGGTTCGGCGAGGATGCAGTGGAAGCTGCGCCGACCCGTGAAGAGGAATAGCACCCCCAGTGGTAAAATCAGGTAAGTCTATGGGGGGTAACTAATATTGCCTCTGTGTATTCCCTTGGCTCACCTTGCTGTTCTTGTCTTCCCCTTAGGTGCCGGAGTGCGGCGGGAACATGCAGAAAGATGTGGTGGAATGTGAAGATGCTGCGAAGGCCGGTGAGTTCAGCGCGGCACTGCAGCAGGCGAGGCGACGCGCATAAAATAACTTCTTTCTTCCAGCTCAATGGCACGATGGATCGGGAATTCAGGTAAGGATCAATGGTATTTCTCTTGTTCTAACCTTTTCTCCTTCTTTCTCCCTTTTTCTAGGAGCTCCAGACTTGAGGCGGGCGTGGCAGAAGACTGGATGCAGACTTGCAGGCACGGTGAGCGTTACGCTCTGGATGCAGAATAACGCGAAGCGTGTGCTGTTCTTCATGCGTGCTTTAAATAGCCTCCAAAGTAGTCCCAGGTAAGTATTCCTCCCCAGCCCCACCCGAGTAAAAAATAGTCCCTAGGTAAAGTAGTCCCTTCCAAGCCTCTTTTGGCTTGGAGCTCTTGCAGCATGGTCTGCATCAGGTGAGTTTGCAGCATGGTCTGCATCAGGTAAGTTTTAATCTATGAGCCTGGCGCCTATGGCGCCAGGACTGACTCTCCATATGAGCCTGGCGCCATAGGCACCAGGACTGCACCCAAATAGCCCCTAGCAGGGGTTGTGGGGTTTGCTTAGAATAACTTGATGCCTGCTTCCGGGGTTGCTGGACTTGGTCTGGATCCCCGGGGGTAGGCATCATGACAGCACTCCCCCCCAAGGCCCCTCCTAAAGTCGTTCTTCCCTGTGGTTTCGGTTTGTCTGGGAAATTTCTGTGGAATTTTTTCACCAATTGGGGTACATGAACGTGGTCACTAGGTTCCCATGACCTTTCCTGTGGTCCGTAACCTTTCCAGTCGATTAAATAAAAAAGTTTTGACTTTATCAGCTTGGAGTCCAGGATGTTCTTAACTTCAAATTGAGGGTCCCGCGTCTACAAGGATGCGGTCTGGTGGCTTGGTTAGTCTTGTCCCTGGTTGCACTGGCTTCAAAAGTGACACATGAAAGACGGGGTGAATTCGCATAGTAATGCAGGTAAGTCCAACTTGACAGCCACCGGGTTGATAATGGCCTTAATAGAGTAAGGTTCCAAATATCTGGGGTTAAAAGTCTGTGTCCCCTTTAGAGGTATGTGTTTTGTCGCTAACCATACTTGGTCCCCCATCTGGTATTGTGGAGTATCACTTCTATGCCGATCAGCATCTTTCTTGTATTTTTCTTTCGCCTTTTTTAAATGTACAGCTGCTTCCTTAAAGGCTTGTGTAATCGTAGCGTGCAGATGGTCTACTGCGGGCATTTCTAAATGTTGGGGTGAGTCAAGGTCTGAGGTTCGAGGATGGTGCCCATATAAGGTATAAAAGGGGCTTTGTCCAGTTCCAGAATGTACTGGATTGTATGCATTTCGGCGATCCAAAGAATGTCTTTCCAATTACTCTCAGTCTGATGTAACATACAACGCAGGTATTGTTCGAGAGTGTGGTTGGTCCTCTCCGTTTGACCATCGGTTTGGGGGTGGTGACTGGTCGATAACTTCACATCGATTTGCGCCAATTGACAACATTTTTTCCAAAAATGTGAAATGAATTGACTGCCCCGGTCAGAGACCAATACGGACGGAAATCCGTGTATGCAAACAATGTTTTCGAGGAACTCCTTGGCCAGGATTGAAGCTGAAGGTAATCCCTTTAAAGGAATAAAGTGGGCCATCTTGGAAAAAAGATCCACAATAACTAGAATTTTGTTAAATCCATTGCATGGGGGTAGATCAGTAATAAAGTCTAACGATAAGGTGTGCCATGGTGTAGGCGGAATTTCTAAAGGTTGTAAGAGTCCGGCTGGTTTTTTCTTTTGACTTTTGTTTTGGGCGCAAATGCCACAAGACATCACAAATGATTTAATATCCTTTTGCCAGGTGGGCCACCAGAATTGACTCTTAATCTTAGCTTCAGTTTTTGCAATACCTGGGTGCCCCTCCATTAGGGTATCATGATAACAGGAAATGACTAGCTCTTGTAGTTCCTTATGTGGCAGAAATAGCCGCCCTTAGTAATAAGGCAGGTCATTGGTGACAGAGTAGTCCGGGCCTTTCTTTACCCAGTCCTGCAGGGCTGAAGGATGAAAGAGTTGTTGGATCTTTACCTGAATTTCCTCTAGTGTCTGTAGAGTAGTCAGGCCAAGAATCCTTTGTTCGGAAATTATAGGTACTGGTTCTGGGTTCACTTCTGCCTCTCCCATCCCTATTCGGGATAAGGCGTCTGCTTTACCATTCTTACAACCTGGTCGATAGGTTATCACAAAATCGAATTCGGCTAGAACAATACCCATCAGAGTTGGCGTGACGATTGGGCCTTGGCTGTCTTTAAATACTGTAAATTCCGGTGATCGGTGATCACAGTAATGGTATGCCTGGCACCGAGAAGATAGTGCCGCCAAGCCTTGAAGGCGGATTTAATGGCTAATAACTCCTTGTCGGTAACCGCATAGTTTAACTTGGGTGCCAAGAACTTTCTGGACCAAAATGCTACTGGGTGAAGCTGGCCAGTTTCAGGGTCCTTTTGAGACAGGACAGCTCCCATGGCTAGACTGGATGCATCAGTTTCCACTATGTATGGAAGTTCAGGGCGCGGGTGCTTTAATACAGGTGCAGACGTGAATTTCGCTTTTAGCTCTTGGAAGGCATTTTCAGCTTCTTCAGTCCACATAATGCATTTATTTTTTCTCAAGAGTGCTGCGATGGGATGTACAACATGTGAAAAATCCGGGATGAATCTGCGTTAGAAATTGGCAAAGCCGAGCATGCTTTGTACTCCTTTAACTGAACTTGGTGATGGCCACTTAAGGATTGCGTCCACCTTTCGTGAGTCCATTCGGACTCCTCTTGGGGTCAGGATAAACCCAAGCAATTCAACTTCTGTGGCATGAAAAACGCATTTTTCCTGTTTTGCATAGAGTTTGTGCTGGTGCAATTTCTCAAGGACTGCTCGGACGTGCTTCACATGGTCAGATTCTGAAGAGGAGTATACTAGAATATCATCGATATATACGACAACACAAACGTCAATGAGTTCACGAAGGACATCGTTCATGAAGTATTGGAAGGCTGCTGGTGCATTTCACAACCCGAAAGGCATCACCTGGTATTCGAATAACCCATACTTAGTGCGAAAAGCAGTCTTCCATTTGTCGCCCTCTTTTACACGTACCAGATGGTATGCCCCCCAGAGATCTAACTTAGTGTATATACAAGCGTCCTTCACTTGGTCTAGTAGTTCAGGGATCAGAGGCAATGGGTATCGGTTCTTAACAGTTATCTGGTTCAATGCACGGTAGTCTATGCACGTTCTGAGGTCACCTTCCTTTTTGGGCACGAAGAACAAAGCTGAAGATGCAGGAGACTTGGATGGGCGAATGAAGCCATTAGCAAGGTACAGGTCTAAGTATTGTCGTAGGTGAAGTTTCTCAGGTTCCGTAAGAGCGTAGATCCTGCTACAAGGGGTTTGTGCACCGGGTATGAGACCGATTTGAAAATCGTACGATCTGTGAGGTGGTAAGGTGTTTGCTTGTTCTTTTTGGAAGACATCCTGGAATTCTTGGTATTCTGGAGGTAGTTGCACGACTGCTGTGGTTACTGTGCCGAGGCCTGCGTTCAGATTTTTCTTTGGGTAACAGGTTTGTGCACAACCCGGGAAGGTTATTCTCTTCTCTCGCCAATCAATACAAGGATTATGTGTTTCCAACCAAGGTATCCCCAGTATTATTTGAAACTGTGGGGCTTTGATTAGATCAAACACAATAGTCTCTCGATGCCCATCCTGACCCAATAGTGTCATCTCTGCGGTGGAATGCGTTACAGGCCCAGAGGCAATTTCAGTTCCATCGACTGTGGTGATGACATCTGAGGTGGTTTTTCGGCAGAGAGGTAGCTTCATCCTGGAAGCCAATTCGTAGTCCACATAGTTTCCTATGGCCCCGCTATCAATGTATGCCCTTACTGCGTGCATACGCGATGGCTGCCTTAGATCTACCAGGACCATTGGTATGATGAAATGCGAGGTCTGATTATCCTTCTTCAAGCTCGGCAAGCGGACCTCTACGCTTGTCGGGCGTGGTCGTTTCCCGAGTCTGACTCCATATGGCTTTTATCAGCAGCTCCTACCACCTTCTTGGGTGGATTTACAGGGCAATCCTGTAGAAAATGCCCAGAAGTTCCACAATATAGACACAATTGCATTTTCCGTCTCCTTTCTCTTTCCTTCTGGGTTAAGGGTCCTTTAACCAATCCGATTTGCATGGGTTCTGAAGCATCTGCTCCTTTGGGGTTAGCGTGGGTTTTGACCAACACCCGATTCTCAAACTTGGCTCGATCAGCCTTTCTGTTCTGAAGTCTGTGATCCAACTGGACCACTAAGTCTATATATTCAGCGCAGTCTTGAGGTGGGTTCACGACTTGATCCAAGACATCCTTGAGTTCTCCTCGAAGCCCTCGATGAAATAACGTGATTCGTTTTACCTCAGGCCATCCAGTTTCCACTATCAACCTATTAAAGGTCGCGATGTAGGATAGAAGGTCCTGGTTACCCTGTCATAGGGACAAAAGTTTGTTATCCAGGGCATGTCCTTGGGAGTGCCGGGCAAATAGTCTTTCCATGCTCATTTGAAAGCCCTGAAAATCCCGAAGAATTGGGTCATCCTGAGTAACTAGTGGAATTGACCAATCAGCTGCACTGCTGCTGAGATATGACAATACAAAGGCTACCTTGGCTTGATCGTTTGGGAAGGCTCCAGGTCTGCATATAAAGTGCAAGCGGCATTGGTTCATAAACACAGCGAACCTTTTGGAATCTCCGGCAAGGCGTTCGGGCGGAGCTTATGGAATATTTCCTGGTAGGTCCATTTGCACAGGGTTACTCGATGACACAGGAGCTGGATTTCCCCCGGGACCTGGTAGGGGTGCTTGTCCAGCCTGGCTTTGCAGTAGTTGCCTAGCAAGGTCATCAGTTCACTCCTAGGGGCCTCCCTCCGGAACAGCCTCCCTGCCTCCCTGAAACTTGAGGAGAACCATCTCCGGTTCCGGAAGCACCTCAAAACCTTCCTCTTTGCTTCTGCTTTCTCTCTCCCTCTCCCCTGCTAATTCTTCGCTGAATCTGCTACTGGGCCACTCTCACTGACCCCGGTCCTGGGCCCAGCCACTCTCCACTTGCACTGCCTCCCTGGCAACCCCTGCACTGCGGGACTGTCTCTGTATCCCTACAGCCCCCCTTCCCAGCACTTGTCTGCACTTACCTTGCACTTGCCACCAGCTGGCCCTCTTTATTTATTTTATTTTATTCTACTTACCTTGTACTGCACTTCCCCCCCTCCCCTTCCCCATGCACTTTCTCCCTTCCCCCTACTCCTGCACTTGCGCGATGAATGACACCTGGCCTATTAGGATCATTGTCTGTCTTCCCCTTGTTCCCCCCTCCCTGCCTCGTCGCGCCTTGAAACACTTGTGTATAGGCGCGTTACAAATGCCATATCATATCATATCATATCCTATCATATCATATCATATCTTTGACAAAATCAGTTCTCTCCTAAGGGCATTGGTTTCTTGACGGGCGGAATGCACTTCAGCCCTCAGTTCCCCTAGTAATTGGGCCAATTGGTCAGTTTCTGAGGTATCCATAACGCCCGGGTGGGAATTTGTGGGTAGTCTTTGCGTTCTGTTACCCTCACCTGGCTCCCACAGGGGCGTCGATCTGAACTGGACAGCTGCGGTCTCCACCAATGTGACGCGTAGTGCCGAGATGACAGACTGGACTGGCCCACCTAGCTTTGTTTGCTTGGCCCGTAGGAATAGTCTTCTGCAAATGGAGAAAGGGAATTAACCACCCGTGGAGTTGAGCGTTAACCCCCCCACCACTCCCGCTGTTCTCCCCACTGATCGCCTTTGATGTCCCCTCTTATAGTCTCACCTGATGGTTTGGAATGATGTGCTCTCCATCCTGCATTGAGCGCAGGGGCGCGTAGATAACCAGTTGCTTCACTGGCTCGAAGGAATTGGTGAGTTCCAGAACAATATTGACTCTGAGATTCCCGCCAAGACGCCGTAAGTATGTAGTTCGTAAGAGTTAAAATGTCTGACTTTCACTCTTGTCCGATTCCTTGCAGGTTGCAGCTTGACCCTAGTGAAGAGTTCCTCGTGGCAACCGGTAATATTCAGGTAAGGTTTTGTATTATCCAACACAGCTCGATAAAATATTGTCAATATGTAACCTGTTGCTTTCTCCCTTATTCAGGCGCTTAGAGAAAGTATGAAGTCTCGGGGAATAATGCCTCCGGCGGTAAAATCAGGTAAGTCTATTGTGGTGAGGAGGTTTCCCCTTGTTTGTCCCTTTGTTTCACCTTGCTGTCCTTTTGTTTCCCCATAGGGGCCGGGGTTCGGCGAGGATGCAGTGGAAGCTGCGCCAACCCGTGAATAGGAATAGTACCCCCGGTGGTAAAATCAGGTAAATCTATGGGGGGTAACTAATATTGCCTCTGTGTATTCCCTTGGCTCACCTTGCTGTTCTTGTCTTCTCCTTAGGTGCCGGAGTGCGGCGGGAACATGCAGAAGGATGTGGTGGAATGTGAAGATGCTGCGAAGGCCGGTGAGTTCAGCGCGGCGCTGCAGCAGGCGAGGCGACGCGCATAAAATAACTTCTTTCTTCCAGCTCGAAGGCGCGATGGATCGGGAATTCAGGTAAGGATCAAAGGTATTGCTCTTGTTCTAACCTTTTCTCCTTCTTTCTCCCTTTTTCTAGGAGCGCCAGACTCGTGGCGGGCGTGGCAGAAAACTGGATGCAGACTTGCAGGCACAGTGAGCGTTACGCTGCTGGATGCAGAATAACGCGAAGCGTGTGCTGCTCTTCGGGCGTGGTTTAAATAGCCTCCAAAGTAGTCCCAGGTAAGTATTGTACTTACACTTCCCCCCTTTCCCTTGCACCTTCTCCCTTCCTCCTACCCCTGCACTTGCGCGATCTGAATGACACCTGGCCTAGTAGGATCGTTGTCTGTCTTCCCTTTGTTCCCCCCGCCCTGCCTCATCGCGCCTTGAAACACTTGTGTATAGGCGCGCTACAAATGCCATATCATATCATATCATATTCCTCCCCAGCCCCATCCGAGTAAAAAATAGTCCCTAGGTAAAGTAGTCCCTTCCAAGCCTCTTTTGGCTTTCAGCTCTTGCAGCATGGTCTGCATCAGGTGAGTTTGCAGCATGGTCTGCATCAGGTAAGTTTTAATCTATGAGCCTGGCGCCTATGGCGCCAGGACTGACTCTCCATATGAGCCTGGCGCCATAGGCGCCAGGACTGCACCCAAATAGCCCCTAGCAGGGGTTGTTGGGCTTGCTTAGAATAACTTGATGCCTGCTTCCGGGGTTGCTGGACTTGGTCTGGGTCCCCGGGGGTAGGCATCATGACATGCACCAACACCATTCAAAATGGTGCCAGTGCATCTGACATGCTCTGCTCGCGGGTGCCGGTACGCCCGCCAAGTCAGACCTGGCGGGTGGGAAGGCACCCGCAACCAGAACTCATAGTTTGCTGGTCCGGTAAAAACGGTACCGGCAAGCTTACCGGTACCGTTGTTACCAGACCGGCAAACATATAATGAGACCCCTGGACCCAAGCTAAGATCAACCTGCAGTTTTCTGTATTTTCCCACGTTGGGCTCATGTAATGTTTCATGTGTTTTCAGTTTTAAGTTATGCCTAATGGCCATGTTGCATTTCGTTATGAGAAAGGAGGGATGTGACAATGACATGTGAGTGCGCCAGCAATGTTTGCCATTGCGCATGTGCAGAAAATAAAGTGGGCGAACCCGGGCTCGCCAGTGTGCACCGGGAACCTGAACCGTCAAGACCTGTGTCCCGCGTCTCCTTCCAGGTACGGAGGGGCAAGGCCTCTGACAACGGAGGTCCTGTGGGCTAACCATCAAATGTCACAGCTCTGACACTATGTTTTACTTCACTGTACAGCACTAATTACATGTGAGCTCTGGCTATTAAAAAGATTTTCTCTTGTAATAATGTTGCAAGCCATCTGCCATAATGCCCTGTTCAATGAATATTACATTTGACTGCAGTGTTACAGTGCGAAGTATGTGTACGCATGCGCGAGCCACTTTTCGACTCACGCATGCGTGTGAGTAATAAATACGTCCCGAACGGCAGTTGCCGCCAGGACCTCACCAGCATCAGACACGTCTCTGTGTATCATTTGTGTGCGTGTCTGTATGAATGAGTGGGGCGGCCCAAGGCACTCGCAGACTATCACATTGGCGACGAGGACGGTCGCAGGAGGGAGGGTTAACACTGCGCACGCGAGTGCATGTGTCAGTTATCTTTCCCCGACGCGGCCAGAACCCGACGCTGACACGATCGTCAGTCATCTTGGATTAACTTGTGACGCAGTTGCGGCCCGCAAGGGTGCTCGTGCGCTGCTCACAAGTTCATTAAGGAACAATTTTTGGAGCTTTTGTTGTTCTCCCAGGAGGGGGACCACGATCCTGGCCTGAGGGGCACATCTCCTCAAGACAGCCTTAAAAGACAGCAATAATGTGCCAACATTCCATACCTGATGGCCCTGCATGAAAGGACCACTGAAGGAAGAGCCTGCCATAAACACAATCAGGACATCCAGGTCAGTGGGTAGCAGTGTGGGGTCTGACCACAAGAACAGGTTTGCGGCCTCAGCCACGTATGTGGGGTGCCTGTGCGACCTGCAACAATGAATGGCTCAGAAGAGGAGACAGCAACACCTGCGCATGGAGCGCGGCGGCAGCATAGCACTCTGGCGCCCATGCCCGAGTTCGACACAACTGGTCCGCCCTCGAAGTTGGGGCCCAAGTGGCTCATATGGATTAAAAAGTTGGACATGTTTTTCAGAACGACTTTGGAAGATGACGACGACGCCAAAGTCGCCACACTGCTATATTCTGCAGGAACCGGGGTGCTACGCATCTATGAGTCACTAAACATCCAGGTGACTACGTATGCTGCCATCAAGACTGCGTTTCGGAACCATTTCATTCCACTTTCGAATGTTGACTTTGACAGATTTGTGATATGTGGGGAGAAACAACACGACGATGAGTCCCTTGACCAGTTCTGTGCACGGCTACGTCAGCTATCAAGCATGTGCAGGTGGGACAATGAGGAGGTGATGATCAGAAATCAGCTGATACAAGGATGCAGCTCAAGTAAGTTATGGCAAATTAACAAGGGGGTCCTGGGAGTCCCTCTGCCAGACATTAGTCCTGGTTATGAGAGACTTACCCAGAGTCTTTAGCTCACTATCTTTCACAGAGAAGAAATATCCCAAACATATCAGTCTTTGTCCTGCCCTGGGGCAGTCCAGCACCGAAATGCTAGGCAATTCTCCTCTGAACAAGAGTACCAACAGAAACCCCAGACACATGTTTCGGTCTTGTTGGACCTCATCAGTAGGGTGGATCTGTGCCTCTCTAAGAATAGTGAGAAAGGGGTCCACGTCTGGATTCCCCTAGTAATTTAGGGTGAGACCCAAAGTTACTTAAATATGCAAATTAACAAGGGGGTCCTGGGAGTCCCTCTGCCAGACATTAGACCTGGTTACGAGAGACTTACCCAGAGTCTCTAGCTCACTATCTTTCACAGAGAAGAAATATCCCAAACATATCAGTCTTTGTCCTGCCCTGGGGCAGTCCAGCACCGAAATGCTAGGCAATTCTCCTCTGAACAAGAGTACCAACAGAAACCCCAGACACATGTTTCGGTCTGGTTGGACCTCATCAGTAGGGTGGATCTGTGCCTCTCTAAGAATAGTGAGCAAGGGGTCCACGTCTGGATTTCCCTAGTAACTTAGGGTGAGACCCAAAGTTACTTAAATATGCAAATTAACAAGGGGGTCCTGGGAGTCCCTCTGCCAGACATCAGTCCTGGTTACGAGAGACTTACCCAGAGTCTTTAGCTCACTATCTTTCACAGAGAAGAAATATCGCAAACATATCAGTCTTTGTCCTGCTCTGGGGCAGTCCAGCACCGAAATGCTAGGCAATTCTCCTCTGAACAAGAGTACCAACAGAAACCCCAGACACGTGTTTCGGTCTGGTTGGACCTCATCAGTAGGGTGGATCTGTGCCTCTCTAAGAATAGTGAGCAAGTAAGTTACGGCGGCAGATCTTACGAGAACCTGGGATGACCTTAGTCCAGATATTAGACAATGGTAGAATATATGAGCTGGCAGAAAGCAGGGGGGCGAAAATGGACGCTGCCGTACGCCCGAGCAAAGGGGAAGAGGCATTCGCCCTAGGGAAATCCACTCAGTTGAAGGCCTGCTGGAGCCAGAAGCACCAGGAGGCGTCTCCTGCCCAAGGATCCCCGGTGGTGTGCCAATATTGTGGGTACAACCTGCCGCACACCGAGGACTGCCCTGCCAAGTCAAGAGTATGCGGGAGGTGCAACACACCAGGGCACTACGCAAGAATGTGCCGAGCCACAGCGCCAGTAACGACACACAGGGGTCCTGCAAGGGCAAGCAGGAGGCCGCGGAGCGTAGCTTCAATTGAGCAGGACACACAGAGACTGAATATTGCCGAGGAGGAGGAAGATGACGAAGAGGTCTTCTTCATATCGACCATTGCCACGGGAGCCAAGAAAAGGAGGCAACCCACCTATGTTGTGGACATTAAGGGCACCCCCATACCAGTCCTCATAGGCACATGAGCATTGGTGTGTGTTCTAGCCACGGAGCACTACATGGCCATCCTGGGCCCACCGCAGTTGGACCAGTCAAAAACTAGGATTTACACATTTGGAGGCGACACACCACTGCCAATTCAAGGGGTGTTCGTGGCACCAGCCACACACGGCCCCAATGCAATCAAGGATCGGTTTTATGTAACAGACGTCAGTCCCCACTCTCTATTGAGCTGCGCAGTGTCGGAGGCCTTCGACATCGTCCACTTTACGCTGGCAGTATACCAGGCGGACATCGAACAACTCCTGAGCAAGTTTGAGAGCATTTTTCAAGGGGTGGGCAAACTCAAAGCTGCGCCGGTTCATCTACACATCAACGAGACCATAAAACCGACCGCACTCAAACACCGGAGGATACCCTTTCACCGCAGTCCACAGGTGGAAAAAGAATTGCAGACCCTTATCGAGATGGATATCATCGAGAAAGTCGAGGGGCCCACTCCCTGGGTATCACCAATCGTGGTGGCACCCAAACCAAAACAACCGGGTGCCGTCCACATCTGTGTAGACATGCGGCTGCCAAACGCAGCAATTAAGAGGGAGCGCCACATCACCCCGACACTGGATGATATCGTAAGTGAGTTGTAGGGAGCCAAAGTCTTCTCAAAATTAGACCTACGGTCCGGGTACCATCAGCTTGAGCTCCACCCGGAATCACGATACATAACAACGTTCACCACCCACGAAGGGCTTTATCAATTCAAGCGTCTCAGCTTTGGCGTGTCCTCTGCCTGCCGAAGTGTTTCAGAATACGATAGGGGCTGCGCTGGCGGGCATTCGTGGGGGCTCAACATGAGCGATGACATTCTGGTGTTCGCGTCGTTGGAGATGGAGCATATGAAGTGGCTAGCACTGACCCTGCAGAGACTGAAGGAGCTAGGCCTGACGCTGCACCGCTGTAAGTGCGAATTCTTCAAGGATTGCATAGAATTTTTCAGATTCATCTTTCATGCTGGGGGTATCTCAACAGACCCGGAAAAAGTCAGAGACATTTGCGAGGCCGCTGCTCCTGAATCACCGGCTGAAGTGCACAGCTTCCTCGGAATGGTGAACTACTGCGGCCGCTTTATAAAAGGACTAGCGTCACTCTCTGAACCCCTCCGGGCTCTCACTAAGAACGACGTGCCGTGGACATGGGGTGGAAAAGAACAGGAAGCATTTCATGTCATCCAGCAGGCGTTATCTGATCAGGACACTATGGCGTACTTCGATCCGACAGTTGAGTCTGAAATCGTAGTGGATGCCAGCCCTGTCGGGCTGGGAGCTGTACTGATGCAGGCGGATGCTCAAGGAAGTATGCGCCCAATAGCATATGCAAGCAAGGCACTGTCAGAGACTGAGAGGAGATATTCCCAAATTGAGAGAGAGGCGTTGGCGATCTTGTGGGGCTGCCAGCATTTCCGACTCTACATCCTGGGGAAGCCGGTGGTCGTAGTCACCGATCACAAACCGCTGATCCCGATCATGGCCGGGGCGTCATCGAAACCCCCTCCACACATTGAACGCTGGATGCTGTCAATCATAGAGTATGGGGTGAAGCTGCGCCCCAGGCCTGGAACAAACAATCCCGCGGACTACCCGTCCTGCCACCCGAATAGCTGGCGGGAGCAGAGCCAAGGGGAAATTGTAGCATGCCAGGATATCATAAATAACATTGTGGAAGTGGCCATGCCGGTGGCACTGTCGAGAGAGGTCGTTGCCAGAGAGTCCAACGAAGACAAAATCTTCAAGGTAATTCAGACAGCTATATGGAGTGGGGAGGGGAAAGAGGTCCTGAACAACAACGCAGGAAGGGAGGCAAGAGCCCAGAGAGATCTGCAGGCGCTGTGGAAGGTGAGAGACGAGCTATCCATCTCGGAAGAAGGCCTCTCCTACGAGGCAGACAGATTGTGATGCCCCGCGCACTAGTTTCCAGAGTTCTCGAACTGGCCCATACAGGTCACCAGGGCTCAGCGAAAACGAAGACGAGACTGAAGCCACAGGTGTGGTTTCCCGACCTGGAGGACCGTGTGGAAGGACATGTGCGGAGGTGTCTACCGTGCCAAGCCACAAGAGGCAGAAAGGGCCCCGCCCGTAAAATCTATGGACAGGAGCGAACTCCCCTGGGGGGCAGTCCATGCAGACTTTGGCTCTACTGGCAGAGGGATGTATTTCCTGGCCGTCGTCGACCAGTGGTCATGGTAACACGAAGTAGAGCTGGTGGACTCCACGGCATGCGACCACACCCTTTTGGCCCTCGAGAAAATGTTTGCGACCCATGGGTTCCTGACCGTCCTGTGTTCAGACAACGGCCCCCGTTCACGGGGAACCAGTTTGCAAGATACCTGGAAGAAAGGGGGATACAACACAGGAAGGTGAAACCCTTATGGCCCATGGCGAACGGGGAAGCGGAGCGATTTATGAGGACATTGAATAAAGTGTTCCGCATCTCGGCGAGTGGAGGGGGCGAACTCAGAAGAAACCTATTAGAATTCCTGAGGGAGTACAGGACCACCCCCCACCAATCAACCGGAGTGTCTCCAGCTGAAGCCCTGTTTGGACGCTGCCCAAGAGGGCTGATTCCAGAAATGGAAGGACGTTTGCCAGGCGTAATTGACAACTACAGGGTAAGGCAAGAACGAGTGACGAGGGATGAGAAAGAAAGTGAGAGGAGAGGCCTGCAGGAAAAGGAGGTCTCTGTGGGTGACGCTGTGCTGGTCAAGAACCGCCGCCCAGAAGGGAAGCTGTCACTGACATATGCGCCACAATCCTGGACAGTCACTCACGTCAAAGGAGCGATCGTAACAGCGGCCAGCGAAAGAGGAACTGTAACCCGAAACAAATCCTTCTTCAAGAAGGTGGACTTAAGTCCCCAGGAAAGGCCACCGGAGGAGGAGTTGAGAGCAGAGGCAAGTGGAGGGTTCCTCGAGGCCGACACGCAGGCAGAACAGCAGCCAAGTGATGTTGCACCGCTGCCGACCCATGGGAGTAGCAGCCGGTACCCGGTGAGACGGGGCGGCAAGCCCTAGTGCGATTCAAAGACTACATCATGGACTCGGGAGACTGAGCCGGGAGTAAACCAAAGTGTATGACTCACATTGAGTCCTGTTTGAGTTACATGTGGTTAATTGTTTCTGTTTAAAGAAAAGGAAAGATGTTAAAGTGCGAACTATGTGTACGCATGTGCAAGCCTCGTTTCGGCTCACGCATGCGTGTGGGTAATAAATACATCCCGAACGGCAGTTGCCGCCGGGACCTCACCAGCTTCGGACGCGTCTCTGTGTATCATTTGTGTGCCTGTCTGCATAGCTCTCAACTCACACGCTTTTGGCGGGTGTCACCCGCCTTCTAAACAGCTGACTCACACGCCAAGCCTCCTGCATGCCCATTCATTTCAATGGGCCTCTCACCCGCCAAAAATAAAATCGGGTGTTTTCACCCGCCTATGTGACACAAATGGTTGAGAGCTATGCTGTCTGTATGCATGAGTGAGGGGGCCCGAGGCGCTCACAGACTATCACATGCAGAGGGACAAATTCTAAAATAAAGCTGACATTAGTAATCGTTTCTTTTTTTCTTTTCTGAAGAAGTTTATTTTTCTGGAGGAATAAAATATACAGATCAGAAAATTCACATTTGACATGTAAAATGAAACATAATTTTTAACAGCCCCTACCCCTTTATCCTTAAATTTCAGGGCAGCACATGCAACTTTAGCTCGCAAATGCCGCGAGCATCGTATGAAAGTGGGGATTCCCTGACTGCTCGGCCAACCAGCAGGACCTTCATAATCGACTCAGTTTCTCTAGGAATGTTAGCCCTCCGGACAGTACTTTATTAGAACGCTGTGACCTGAACGTAACGTGAAACTCACGTGATGAGGAGGAAGACGGAACGTTGCTAGGGTCCGTTTTTCAGATAGTGAACTAGCTAGTGCTTAAGAATACCATCAGCCAATAGGCGCGAAGCATCCTATAAAGTTATGGCCAATGGTTGGAAACGCCGTGCCATTTAAATGTACAGGTGATCGCGCTCACTTTATGTTCATTTTCTTGGTATAGTTGTGTTGACTGAACTTTTGCTGAAATGATGAACGCCCGGCGCCCAGCTGTAAGTATAGAGAATTAAAGAGGTCTGGGGTGTTGTCACATCAATCACTGGTGTTGCTTCCTCTCCCCTTTCCTTCCTGGTTTTCCTGAGCAACTGTGTACACGCTGCTAGCCCTTCGTTCGCACCCCTCTCCTTCCCAAGCCGGCATTTTTCTCCCCACATTTAACTGCATCATCGGTTGATGTATTCTCACTCGGGCCCGCCGCTTGTGCCCGTCTGACTCGCTCACATGCCCCGCTGTGTTAACCATTAATTAGCCAAGCACTTTCTCATGTTTTAGTTATTTACCCGATTTCCTAATGCGCTCCCATGTACTTATTTCCCCGATATTTTGCATGCCTTCCTTCACGGCTGAACTCTCTTAACCCATACCCACCCCATTCCATGTGATTTACGCCTTTTCTCGGGTTGCTGGGAATGCGCCACACTATCCCTCCCTTATTTCTCTTACATGCCCGGTTTACTTTTTGTGGATCTAGTTTCATTGGGTATTGAAGTTTCCAATCGTAATGGTTTCTGTTTCTGATAGAGCTCTTCTGCATACTAAATCTTTGATGGCGATGGGTAATTTTGGTGTTACGGTGACATGCCTCCCTGTTAGATGGCCCGTGTACCCTTCAGATCTGAGCTGTACTAATGTTTCTTGTTGCTTGCCATGGAAAACTGGCACCGATGAAGTACCGTGGCACATGATCACCGTGGCACATGATCACCTGCAGTTGCACGAAACATTACTTGGGTTATAGTTAAAGGTCCTGAAGGGGATGCGCTGTGTTATGTTATGTTTATTGCGCACTGCTACCACCCAAGGGCAATCTCCAGGTGCTCACGTGGCTCTGCAAGACCAGAGTGTGGGGTGTGTTAGTGAGGATAGGATAAGTTCAGAGCCAGGAGGAAATGGCGTCTGTGTGGGTTGTCGCGCTTGTGGGTTGGTTGTGCTGCCTGGCTTCTTAAGGTTAAGATTCTGTGCTTTGGGTGTCCAGTAGTGTTTATGTTGGGTGTCTGGAGTATTTGAAGTGCAAAAGTATACATACTTTGTCACAACGTTTGGTCAGAAATCCTAGAGGTCTGTCCCTGCACTCACCTGACATTGGTTGAGTGGCCCATTTTGGTTTGTGTGAAGGGTGTTAACAGTAGTTAAAACGAGCCTAGCAAGGTAAGTGAAGCAAACAAGCTTCACTTAGCTGCAGATGTCGGCAGGGTTAAACGCAATGGCCCAAAGTAGTGTTACACTGGTTGATGTCCATGGAGTGAAAGTATCAGGACTGCTCTTGAACCAGTGACTTGCAGGACACCGCAGCTGCTGAAGAGAAGCAATTGAACTCTCTGAAAAGCCTATTACCCTTTAAGACATTTGAGAGGACTCTGATCTACAGCATGGTGTGACATTTTAGCAATAATTTGATATGCTTCTTACATACTATTTATGTGTAACTGAGGCAATTGTTTAAAGTGTTGAGTTGCTTTTTAACTTTAAATTTAGCAGTATGTATTATTTATCCATTTACTGTAGTCTGACGTTTTACTACTGGAATTCTGATATTTTGGCACGATTTCAAAAGTATTTGTACAGCTAGCCCTGTGTTTACTGTTAAGGCACTTGCTGGTTCCCCATAGTGGGCTCATATTACATTAATTTTCCCACTCCTTGTGAGACCTCGGGCACAAATACTAAGTATGCTTCCCCTGATGAGCTGGGGAAAAATAAATAAGGGAGCCTCTGTGTACATGTGTTAATGAGTAGAGCAGTAAATTACTGGACCCGATTTTCTGTTCTCCCTTTATCGTGGTACCCATTGTGCTTTTGAGCCCTTTGCATGCTGACGTTGCCAGTCTTAAGGCTGTGAATTTAGCTCACTCTAAACGTGTTTTAAGTTGTAGGACTTCATTCCTTTCTTCCATGCCGAAACACGGAGTAGAATTGGTTAACTATGTTCCAAAGATCCAAATCAAAAGGACAGTTATTAAGTTCTACTTCGCTTAGGAACTGTGGTAGTTCCCAGGTTAAAGCAATCTCTCGTAGGACATGATCCCTTGCACCAATGAGCTGAGCCACCGTGGCTCATGCTCTACAATCGCCTTTTATTTATTTGGTATTTATAATGCACCTATTCAGCAAAAAGTGCTTCAAGAGAAGGGGCAGGGGGGCGCAGAGATGGATGAAAAACATCCTACTAGTCCATACCATTGGGATTGTGCGAGTGCAGTAACACAAAGTGGGTGGGGGTGCGCCAGTCTGGGTGGAAAACGGCCCATGAGTCAGTGAGTGTTATGGGGAGGCCAGGTGGACAAGTGGTAGTGAATGCAGAGGGTGTTGGGGAAGAAGGTCCACGTGAGGACGAGGCTGGGGCGCTCAATGTGGTGCAGCCCCAACCGGGCTAGTGCCAGTTGAGGTAGTCCAGAAAGGCAATTGAAGGTTTGTGGGGATGGGGGAGGGGCAGTAGAGACAAAGTGCAGGGGCAGATTGGTCGAGAAGGGGCTTGGTGCCCCTGTAATAATCAGAAGGAACCAGGTAGCCAGTCAAGAGGCATGGGAGGTGCAGAGGGAAGGAGGAAGCGAAGTGTCTCAAAGCTTCTAGGACTTAGATCTGGCTCAAGTCAGAGGGGCAGGGAGGCCATTCTAGAGGAAGGCACCTGTGAAGGAGAGGGTTTTACGCCCCCTCTTAGCTTGGCAAAGCACCTGACATGCAGAGTCCTGGGAGCCAGAAGACAGAACTCTTATCAGGGAGGTATTTACGGAGACTGTTGGATGTAGTGGGGTCCCAGGCCCCAGAAAGCCTTGTGGATGATGCAGTGGGTCTTTAACTATTTGATCCTTGCACTAACCAGGTGCCAGTGGAGAGGTTTCAGCGCTGTAGAGATGTGATCCCTGGGCTTGAGGCTAATCTTGCCGTCCTATTCTGAATTAGTTGAAGGGAGGAATTGGGCAGATTGTAGAAGATGCTGTTGGAATAGTCCAGCCTGGAGAGCACCAGAGCTCTGGCAACATTGAGATTCTGGGGGAAGGTAAGGGAGAATGCCTCGCAGCTGAAAGTGGGTCTTCTTGTAAGGTCCATGATGTGAGAGGAGTAGAAAATGACATGAAGGATCATTGTCCCACCACAGGGTAGGGGGCACCTGGAGGGCGGCCAGAGTAGGAGGCAGCTTGGGTCCTAATGATAAGCATCTCGCCTTTCTGGCATTAAGGCAGAGCTCATTAGCAGTGTGCCATGCCTGATATCAGTCGGAAATGATAGTAAGTGGAGGGAAGCTTGGGTGAGAGCTGAGTGTTGTCTGTATAACACTGGAAGCTGGGAGAAGGCGGATATCAAATGGGCTTGAGGGGCAAGGTAGAGATTGAAGAGCCACAGCGAGAGGATGGAGCCCTGAGAAATGCCACAAGTGGAGAGTGATGGAGGAGAGAAAAGGGCCCAGTTGAACCTGGGAAGGTCAGTCAGAGGGAGGTCAACCCGTCCAGAACTAATTTATAAGGGTGGCATGTTTGACCATATCAAAGGGTGGCATAAAAAGGCAGAGATAAGGTACAGGAGAGTTGGAATTGACATCGGAGAGCAAGTCTTCATGGGTGTCCAGGAGTGCCTTTTCAATGCCTCTGGCTACTCTGAAGCTAGCAGACAAGTATAAGTTCCACCCTTTTGGTGCGCTGCTGTATGTACAAAATTCAAAAAAGTCCTGGTTAGGCATTGATTTTGTGAATAAATGCGCTGACAAGTCAAATCAAGTTTTTCCATTAAAACCTTGTATTCTGTTTTTGAATAAGTGTGCTCAAAGCGATAGTCTGCCGACAAGTGTTTCGACTTGTACCTAGGTCTTTCTCAAGGCAAGACAAATGAGATACTTGCGGTCTGGGATTTCAGTGGTCTGAGTAAGATGCTGCGCGCAGAAATGCACATTGGCAGCCAGGATTCCTGAAAGTGAGTCTTGTTGTTGGCTGGATGTACGTTGCCAAATGGCCGGAGCTGTTTGTATCTGACGTAATAGTCGTTCTGGATACTGTGGACGAGTCCCAATGGCAATAGTTGCCTGTGTGTGCTGCACGCGAAGTCCAATGGCCATTTGACCACTTGAATCCCAGATGCCAAGTATCTCATTTGTCTTGCTTGAAAAACTTGATTGGACTTTGGTCAGCGCATTTATTCACAAAATCACTGCCTAACAATCAGGACTTTGTTTTGAATTTTGTACATACAGCAGCGCACCAAAAGGGTGGAACTTATACCTGTCTGCTATTGTGTTGTACTAGGTTTGAGGAGCCTAACTGTTCCACTTTGGCGCAGCAGCTGTTCGAATCAGCTATAGGACGTTCGAATCAGCTATAGGTCGTTGAGCAGTTTTATCCATTAGCCCCTGCGCTACAAACACCTGGCATTCTTCAGATTCCACTGTAAACTGGTGGTCGTGGAGCGAACCAATGTATTCAGTGTGGTGGATAAACTGGGAGATGGCCGGCTTCTCCAAGGTTTGCCCAGGAAGGCGGTTATGGAGATAAAGCAGTAGTTGGCTTGACAGGAGGGGTCGGCATGAGGGTTTTTGAGGGGGTGCACAAGGGAGTGCTTGAGTAGCGGGAAGGAGGCGTTAGCAGAGGAGGGATTGCAGTAATGGCCAAGGCTGGAGCAAGGAAGGCAATGTTGTCCTTGATAGTTCTGGCTGAGCAGGTGGAGCACCTGCTTGGATGAGACTTTAATAGAGCGCACTTGTCTAGTGCCCTCATCAGGTGATCTGGGAGAGTAGGAGGGAAAAGCAGGGGGTGGCAAGGGAGACCTGAGAGAAGGTGACGGAGAAGGGAGTGGTGAGTTTTAGTAAAAAGAAGCCAGTGCAGTGGGTCAAGGAAAGCAGCAGAGAAATGCAATAGGATTGGCAAGTTCCTTGCAGATTTTCAACAATTCAGCTGTTGGGTTGCCCCAGAGATGTTTGGATATAAGGTTCTTCGCGCAGTTGGCGGCATATGAAGGAGCATGACATGTAGCATTTAAGGTTGGAGCTCTTAGCCAATTGTTTCCTAGCCTAGAATCTGCATTATTTGCATTTTTAAAGCACTCGCACAGCCCGGGGGCATTGAGGTGCTGTTTCGGGAATGTCTTGGTTGCATATTTAAACGGGCTTAATAACCAGAGGTTTCTAAGTGCAGACCCGGGGATCAAACCTGTGTTGCTTAATGTCGTCTTGTTTCCAAGGCGAGCACATTGCCGCTGAGCTATCATCCCGGGACATTAATTTAGCAGAGGTCTCCTAGTTCCAGTGTTGCTGCCTCAGTCTTGGTGGTTTGGAGGCAGTGTAAGGTTTTTGGCTACCTGAAGTCCTTATGGGGTTCGAAATCGGGAGCTAACACAAGCTCCTGGGTGTCCGGCATCAAGGCAGGAGCTACCACTGGGGATCCAGAAGCAAGTCTGTAGAAGAGATTTGCATAGCCCTGCACGAGAGGCAAGCTAACGTCTTGCACATTAGGTATGTGTACTAGATGTGACCTAATTCTTTGTTAACCAACACTGTTATATTGCATTGTATGTTAAGGCACCAGAAGGCCTAGGAAGCCGAAATCAGCTGCTGGTTTTCAGCTATATGCTCTCCTCAGCTGGAAGCAGGAACGAATAGCTCCCAGCAATTTTGAACCCTGCTTTACCAGTAACCTTGTGTGGAAGCCCTTTACTCTATTGTCAAGGGGCAAAAAGTGGGTTAAATTAAACTAATTATGATTCTAGGACGGGAGAGCTAAAACGAGACCACAAAGTTGGATTGTAAGCGGGAACAGAATTATTAAGCCCGTGCGCTCAATAAAATACTTGGGCGCTATGAGACTTGCAAGTGCCTGCGAGAGCAAGTTCTAGCTTTTACAAAATTAGAGAGAAAATCAAATGGTGACCCCAGCCTTACATGCTGCAGAAGCATGCCTGAGCTTACCATGGGAAAGAATTGAGGGACACTTTGGAGAAAGATGCTGTGCCTCCTGAACAGTCCAGATTTATGTCATAAGACATGAAGTTGGCCTCCTGTCACCTTCACGTGAGTGGTCTGGAAATCACTGCTTCTCTTCAGAAGACATCGCTGATTGTCCAGTGCCATTCAAAATTCTTTTAAACCAATATCTGACTGGCAGTGAACCTGCGGCTTGATGGATGTAGAGACCTTATTAAATTTAGCTTATTTGCATATCCCCTGCGCCTGTGGAGGTGTTGCATGCTTGTGAAGGTACGCAGAATACCCCTTGCTTCGTACTAAGTATACCGGAAAAAAGAAAACCTCCACTTATTGTGCCACAATAATTCATGCAAACACTGATTATAATTTTCCTCAGTAAATCCTATTTATTAGGCAAGTTATCACATTCCTTGGTAGTGTATTCTGATTGCCCTTAGTGAGACACGTGTTTCGGCAAATTCTGTTATTTTCAATCAGGGCCGGTCATGGTTTCGTTCACATGAACCTACAAGTGGAATCTAACACGTTATTTGTATGCGAACCACATTACTAAAGCCATTGAAAATGAAACCATGACTGGCCCTGATTTAAAAAAGGCATAGAATTTGCCGAAACACGTGTCTCCCTAAAGGCAATCAGAATACACTACCAAGGAATGTGAAACTAATTAATAAATATTAGGATTTACTGAGGAAAATTATAATCGGTGTTTGCATGAATTATTGTGGCACTGCGCAATAGTCATTTCCTTTTTTCTGGTATACTTAAATTTTGGTTTGTCAAGATTTCTCTGCAGAAATCCAACACTAGTGAAGAAATCACTTTGCGCTGTTGACTGGAGCGCAATAGAATGAGTAGTGCACATGCTTTCAAATAACCTCCCCTCGTTACTCCACAGTACAGTTTTCCAAGTGCAAAGTTCAGAGACTTGTTCTTCAACCTGAATCTACTACACACAAAGGTTACTTTATGCAGCAATGGTGCGGAACCAAGAGATGATCAATGCAGACTGTGCAACACCCAAACAGAAACTACATCTAATTCTGTTCTGCCCTGAGCTGCAAGTAAAAGGACACTATTTATAATCTGATGGTTAAAGATTTGGGCCAAATTAAATCGGGTGTAAATCCTTAGCGTAATCTGTCTGAACACTCTGTTTTAAAATCCCCATTACATTTATTTATGACCCTGTCCTTAATAATTAATCTGAATGTTCGCTTGGGTTCGCTGAGTGGCTTCAGTTTCTTTATCATTTTAATGATGTGAATCTGATTGTACAGGCTATTGGCAACATTTGTTTTAAAGCATTATTTAAGTCTTTTCAATTGCTGGTAGTACCAGGTTATCTGTTTAAGAGGAAGCCTCAAGATGCTTTAATGCTGCACTTGGAAACATTCCAGCATACAACTGTTGGAGTAAACACTTCAGACCATATTAATTTTGCAACGCATAATGGTTTTGAATTGCATGGGACACGACCCAACTGGATACCTGTCAAGTGAACTACTGAACAAATGGAACTCTATGTAGCTTTTTTGATAACCCGCACTAGGAAGATGGTGGTTCTCGTGAGCTAGTCTCCTAACATCTGTTGCTTGTGCATCCCTGCCTAAACTAGTCACCATGACTTGTTCCCTGTTAGCATTCGATCCTAAAGAGCTAGAATTGTATTCCTTCTGTACCCTAATCCTTGACGTTCTATTTGCAGGGCAATGTTTCACCTCATTTTGACAACTGCATACTTGCCCACCGACTTTCTGCCTAAAACACATGGCATTTGGCAAACTGGACGACTTTGCATGAGTGCTGCAAAAATCCTAAAACCACCTTCCGTCTCATGAAAATTCAAACCTCAACACAGGACATGGTCATGAACACCTCCCTCCATAATGCAACTCTGCAAGACCGATAATTTGAAAATCCTATATCAACCCAAGGAACACCCCCACTTTTGACTACCCTACATTTTACCCCCTTACCACACCCAAATGGAAACAACTGACTTGAACATGCCTTCTAAGAGACCACACTAACATTCCAAACGTACACCACTAACTTACTCTGCTGCTGGCCAATGCATGCCCAAGGCTGCCTTCCCCGGGCACACTTTTGCTTCCTACAATTCACACCTAAAACCATGAATACCTTGGGGTATTTGCAATCTCGGCCCAGAAGCAGTGTCTTGCCTTTCCCTGTCAGCTAACCAAACCATCCACGCTCTTCCAGATCTGATAGTGTCTGAAGACTTTGCAAATGGCATTGCGATGCAGTACAAATTCCACAACCTAGCTACCTCTTTCGAACACCATATTGCATGGCAGTTCATAGGAAACTGCTGCTTCTAGCCTTTACCATATCAGTTATGGGTTCACACCTGCCTCGAGCCTTCCACCTGCCCTAATGTCACTAAAAACCCATGCTCCATGGGTTTTCCTCCCCAAGCAAATGTACTAAACAACCACTTATGTTGATCTGGATGCATGTAGCATTTGTGGTTATTGCTTTGTGTTGGTCACAACAGCCCTTTTGTAACGCTGTCCATGTCCATTAAATTGTTTTGGTTTTTTAAACTCTAGAATTGGTACCAGTGAGTAGATTAAATAACATGTTGGCAGTTCTGTTATTTGGTCTTTTCAAGTGCCTAACCTTTAAACTGACCCTGTTTAGTTTTCTGTTCCAGTTGCAGCAAAACTGCTATGCTTCCAAATGTACTTGTTAATGTAATCCAGCATAAACTAGTGTGCAACACTACTATCCTGTCCCGTAATATTGGAAGTAACTGGATGCTAGTATGGCCAATTGCTTGACTTTACCATGCGTCTCCTTGTAAGCCACTTGACTTGAATGTTTCATTTATCATATGACCAAACCTGAACCATTGTTTTTATTTTTATGTTGCTGCCAAGGTAAACAAGCCCCCTGCCAGAAGAGCAGCCCTGGGAGAGCTTGGCAATAAAGCAGTTGCTGTGGCCCAGCAATCAAAGGTAAAGTGAATGCGGCTAGTATGTGACATTGGGGTGTACCTTTTCAACTCATTTTTACGGGGTAAGGGGTGGGATGTGTAAAATATATATATTTTGCATTCTTTGGGTAGTCTTTCTGGTGGACATGTTATCACTTTGCAATTAGTGGGAGTAATTGGTACTTGCAACTATAAAACTAAGGCACGTTATGTGTTTGGGGTGGATGAGGGCCTAACGGTAAGCATCATGAAGTCCAAAAAAACAGCAAATACTGGTGGTATATGGACTGCAGGATTTTGAGGGACCTATCATGAATTGGAATGGTTTTTGCAAGTGATGGGCAAAATCCTGTAGGAGCCATCCGCCTGTAGTAATTTGTCATGTCGGAGCTGAATGCTGCCCCCCTTCCAAGCTCTTTATAAAGAAAAGTCTTCGATTACTGCTGAGCAGAGGCATGTGGCCCTTTGTGCCTCCCACCCCCAGATGAGGTTTTATTTTCACTTGAGCAGGCTCCAGTAAACCTCAACACAGTGTGCTGAATGTACCTGTTGGGCTTCTAGACAGGAAGAAGACGACGTCCTGGAAGTGTCGTTCTTGGGTAGTCTTCAAAGCCATGAAAGCCTTGGTAGCTGTTCTTGATGGCTTTAACAGTCGTCATTTGACAGGGTCTACAATCCTCCATTGTGTTTAAATCCTATAGTAGGTCCATTACCAATGTCAATCTGACTTCTTGTACAGGCTCCGGAGCCTGATTTGATGAAGGCCTAGGTATCAATGAATGACCTCGGTTCTTTCACACTGCTGTAAGTGGTACTGGGGAGGAAGGATAGCTCGGGGAGCGCAACATGTTTTTTTGGAAGCAAGGCAACACAGCACACCACTAGTTCGAATCCTGATCCCGTTCTTGGAAACCACTTGTTGGTATTAAGCACATTATCCCTGCACAATTGTAATTGCCAAGGATTATTCGTACATCCGGATTTGGTCTCGAAGATCAAGCCAACAAGTATCATTGTGTGTGCACACTCTAAATGGCGTTTGACGTTTCCTGTGCCAGATGCATGGCATGCGATGTTGCATAAGAATATCAATCTGTAGGAGTAATGTGGCCATTGGAAACGCCAGTATCCAAAAAGTACAATTATTTTGATAAATCATTGTTTCTAAGCATAGTCCCAGGCTGTGCACCTGTGTTGCTCTGCGTCTTGCTTCCAAGACGAGCGACGCTCGGCTATACTACCTGTGCCATTGAGGGGCCTTGTGATTCTTGGATTACAATTCATAGTTCTTGGGATACATTACAATAATTATGCAGTTATGGCTAAAACCATGATCCTTCCACTCCTTCTGGAAGCCACCAGAAAGTGTGTGGAGGCAGATCACATTTGCCATTGTCTGAACCAAAACTTCTCTGAAGGTGGGATGTTGTGCCGATGCATGCAAAACTCCATTTAACCCTACTTGGTTACCCACTTCAGAAGAAGCCTATGAAACCCAAAGGGCCAGTAATCCATGGACTCACGTTTTTCAAGAGTACTTGTTTGGTACAACTGGTTTCATACCAATGGAGTATTTTTTTAATACAAATTTGGGGGGGCATAGAGGGGGGACAGCAACTCAAAGGAGTAACCTTTTGCCACTTGCTCGCTAATGTAAGCATCAGTTCGTTAATATACACTTGAGTAGCAATAGAACCTCATTGCAACAGTGAGTCTTGTGCACACTAGATTGAAATTAAGCAGTAGGAAGCACCTCGCGCTGATCAGGTGTCATGGAAGATGCTTGCCACCCTATACATGGTGGTGCCCTAAGCCTTGCACTCTTTATTTGGCAATATTGCCACATTACCGCTCCCATTCTTGATAGAACTGGTGTAAGGTCCAATGGCACCTAGATTCTTGGTCTGCCGAGGCGCATGCTAGGCTGAGATCCTCTTGTGGCCAAGTGAGGCAGTAGTTTCCTTTTCTTTCATTCTGGAATAAAAGCCCCCAAGCTGGGTTATGGCCAAATACTGCACATATGTAGTGGTGGAGGGCACAATGGCATATGGTGATCGAATTGTCTACTTTCTGTCCCATCTAGCTGCCACCCCCCCCCCCTTTTCACAGAAGTCTGCCGTGAGGAGGGCGACTGTAGTAATTATAATGTTTGATGAAATAAACTGTTGTGCCATGTCAGTCTTCAGCCGCATTGGTATGGTATAGGTGAAGTTGCAAATCTTCAAACCGAGGTTCGTAAGTATGACTAGTGCACATCCATACTTGGTAATGGAGAGTACTGACCCACGAGGCCTGCTGCTGCAGCGAGTCCCTTTTTGGTCTAACACTTCGGATTCAATTAAAGCAATGATAAATGTTCCTGGACCTCTCGCAACAGTTTACCGAACCCGAAGTAATGGTGCTGCTGTGTCCACAATAGCAACCGATGTGTTCTTGCTGGGATACCCTGTTAACCAGAACACTCTTGGAAGTTTGGTGGTTTATCACAGCAAAGCCATACAATTTTGTAAATCCTTTATAATATACATACCTTTTCTCTACTAGAATTGCGATAATCTACTTAACCGTGCCATAAAGCGAGCCAAGAATAATTCAGTTGGTGATATTGCTTCAGCCAACAAAAGCATATAAACATTTTATAGGTTATTCTACTTTGATTACGGTCTAAACGGGATCCTAACGCAATAATGAGAATTTCGCTTTTTGTTTGGTGGGGCCACCAGCTTTCCTTACCCCCAACCCCTCACATACTTACTAATGTTTTTCCCCCCTGTTATTTGTGTTACCTAAAACTAAATTTTTCGTGATGTAACACTGTATACCGTCTAAATGTTATCGTTAACCTTCAATGAACGATAAATGCTGCTCTTTTGACTCCACCACAATCCCTCTTTCATTACCGTTGCCATGACATTGTTGTACACGGGTGACATGTTGGGTTTTCCGAACAGTACCTCACATATTCATGCAATAAGGTTAAAAGAATTACCCGCAATAAAATGCTGTTAAAATCTTGTGCTCCAGGCTTTATTTGTGGACAATTGCATCGATCATTTTTTAAAAAATGTTAAAAGCAGTTTCCTGTTGTCTGCCCAAATAAGGTATTTTGCTCTGCAAATATTGAATGAAATGCACTCAACCATAGTCCCTGTTTAGTGACGTCAAACCCTACCTCTGTTCGTATAACCTGAATAGACAAACTATTTCAGTACCCAACTTTCTAGAGTCCAACTAGACCCAATCTCCAGTAGCATTTTCAATACAACAAAGTGAGTGTGGGGGTAGGGTTCCTTTCTGTTCAAATGTTTGTTCAGACCCTGTTACTACTCGTAAAGGTATACACTTTTATTAACTCTTGATCTTTGCGCGGTTTTCGTCAAAGTAACAAATGTACACAGAATAATTGTACCATTTATATTTTCTAGCATTTAAAAGTACCAGTTAAAGCACAGCCAGTTGCCTGCAAACCTTCTGTATCTGTGAGAACAAAACCTGCTCTGCCAAAAACCGTGCAGGAGCCACTTCAAACGGTAAGCTGGGTTTTTAATTGCTGGCAATTTTCCAGAACACAAACCTGTTCATGTGAAGACCAAACTGTAGTATTTTACAAAAAAAACTGCTTCCCTGTGGGATACTTTTGCAGTTACTTTAAAATTACAGTAAAAATGTTTTTGTTAGTTTGCAAACTCGTGTTCACCCTGTCTGGCTACTAACCCTCTAAGCCCTGATTCCTGTGGGCTTAGGCGCTTTCCAAATGAGAGATTAAATCCAATAAAATGACCTTGCTAGTGCCCTAAAATGGCTGTTACTACTTTGGCCGTATTGTTTCTTCGCAGCCGTCCTGATTTCTCGGGTCAGGAAATGCTACGTGGTCAAGTTTGCCCAGGAAAGCTGCTGTCTTAGCGGCCTAGTGTATGCCATGTGTGGAAGTGGGTGGGACTGTCTGGTCCCACTCCACATCTGTGGTGCCAGTGTCTGGAGTACATGCACGAGTTAAATCCAGTGGCCCCTGATTGGACCACTGATTCTGATTGTTTGCGTAGTGCAGATTCGATTCTTGGACTTGCTTCTAGCCAGGATTCCTGCAACTATTTCTTCAGATCAGCCTTGGACGCCAGCATCCCATGTAGAAGAGCAGAGAACTGAAGATACCTCACTTTCCGGTGAACCTTCCTGAATTTGGCCTGGTGAAGCCCTGCTGGACTAACTGATCTGAGAAGGACATCTGTGGTGCTGTTGACCCTTGGCATGGTGGGACCAACCAGTCTGGATGCCTTCTCTATGCAGCTGTAGGAACCTTTTGCAACCTTTTCCACCCGG
The DNA here is from genome assembly GCF_040938575.1 of Ambystoma mexicanum. Classification (NCBI taxonomy): domain Eukaryota; kingdom Metazoa; phylum Chordata; class Amphibia; order Caudata; family Ambystomatidae; genus Ambystoma; species Ambystoma mexicanum. Next base: position 1,097,306,973 of record NC_090934.1, on the reverse strand, counting down.
TGGACCGACCAGCTCATTTGGGCTACCTCAAGAGAACTGCAGGTCTTTTTTTTCATCTGGAACTTTGTTGGTCGCCAGTTCATGCTATGTCTATTTCCTGTCTGCTTTCCAACATCAGGGATCTTTTCTTGGAAGGTCTGTCTTCGACCATGACTGGAGATGCATGCTGTCAACCATGTGTGATGTCTGTCGATGGCACCAACATTCCTGTCTAATGTCCTGAAGAGGCCTGCATTGGTGCCTGCTGCATGTCTTTGTCAAAGGATTACACTTGGCTGGACCCGGCCAGAATCCACATTGCATTTGTAGATCCTGGCCGTCTTCTAGTGTATCCATGGGCAGGAAAACCTACCTCCATGGACTCCAGTCGACCTGCCTCAATCACATGGTAAGTCAGAGGGGAGAGTATGTGATACAACTGCCCCCGTCTCCCCTGAAATAAACCTGTAGAAAAAATGTGGTTTATTCAGTACTTTTTTGTTCTAGAGAAAATGGTCTTACTTGTAACACTGTCCTTTTAAATTTGTTTGTCAACTTGACTGTTGGTATTTTTCCTGCTTGATTTCAATTTATCAGTGTTACTAAATACTTTGTGGATCCCACTCACTCCTGAGATGAAGATTTAGTCATTCTCCATGCTTACCCTGAGTTGTTGCCCTGCTGACTACAACTAGGGGGGCCTCCTGACATCTGTCCGCCAGGCCAGAGTCTAGAAATTAAGCTTAACAATATCCACGCATGGATGGACCCCAACTGTTTTGCCCTGGTGGCATCCTTGCATTGGTGCTCTAGGATAGTGTGCTCAACTCACGGGGGTGACTGGTGTGGTATCAGTTGCATGACAGCTGCTGAATGGAAGGTGATCTGGAAGAGGTGAGGCCAGCTACAGGTGATATGGGCTGGAGAGAGAAGCGGGCTGTGAGTCGGTGCAGGAATGGAGGCCAGGTGGACCTTGGAGGCCCCCCTTTGTCACACACGTATTCCCCACTTGCATGCACTACGACAGCTTGCTCGCCCTGTACTTCTCTGCAGTTTGCCGTGGACTCTAGCCTGCAGGAAACCAGTCCCAGCCTTAATACCCAGGTTGACATTTGCACGTCCCAGGCTAAACTTTGCGTCACATCTCTGCTCATAAACACCTGAAAAGATAAGACAGCAGGTGAATGACATGGACCTGCCCAATTACCCATGACCCTGATGAAGTGACCCTCTAGCTACACTGCAAGCAGCAACTCTGAAAAAGGAGAAACCACCCTTGAGGTAACTGGCGTGCTTGTGGCACGGATGTTGAGGTGCTCAGTGTTAGGAAAAGCCCTACTGGTGGTAGTGCTGTATCCCAGTGGGTTGTAGATTCCCCGTAACTGTTATTATTGGTATGTACTAACTCAGGACCTTGGTGTGGCAGAGCAGTCAGGCTTATCTTAAGATGATGTGAGCTGTAGGTAAGTACACTGAACCTAGACATGCACTTTTGTGTGTTCACTGCTACATTTGTAGCAACATTGGAAAGGGAACCGACCATCGTATTACAATATTATACGCACCTGCAGGTTTTAGCAGTTCATACAGTAATGCATTTACTCTGTAAACATAGTAGGTAGTTAAATGAGCAGAATGGTTAGTGTAAGATTAGCTTGGTTGAATGTTGTAGAGGCTTTCTTTGCCCAGTAAGTCTTATGTTCCAAAACGCAACCCTAGCTAAAGTCCCTTCAGAGGGGACTCGACTTCTTGTCAAGCAGCACTAACAAGGGATACCCGTAGAAGGACTCTATGAAGGGACACAAGCAGTGGCTTGAGTCGGGAGGTAAGGGGTGGGGGGGGGGGTTTACCCTGGGCACCTCTACGTGCACTAACACTCTGGAGCCACTTCTCAGAATCGGGTAAACAATACCTTTCCTCACAATACCTTAGGTTAGAGGAAAATGGTTGTGCTGCTTGCTCTGCTATGTTGCACCTCTGGACCCAACCTCAGGATTCCTTGGTCTGACTGAAGGCAGTACAATGGATGGGATCTCAGCAGCAGTCTTGCGGGACGACCTGGGGGCATGACTTTCAGCAACATCTTGGTTCACTGTGGTTTTGGCACCTTTTTTTTGCAGCACCAGCCAAGGACACTGATCACCCAGTCACTGATTGCCCAGTCAATCTTTGCTTCCTGCAGTCCCACGCTATGAGTGGGTCAGTTGGATTGGATCTTTAGAGGGTCCTATTTGGATGGATTTGGCCTTTCCATGACTATGCACTTGACATAGGCAGCAGGTCTCCTGGTATTGGGGTTCTGCAGCTCGAACTGCCTAGGACCACAGGAGATTCAAATTTGGGCTTGAGACCAGCTAAAGGGAAGGAGTCCTCTTCAGAGCTCCTGTCGCACAGAAAATGGGCCCAGGATGGCTGTGATCACTTCAGTGTTGTAAAGGATCTGCAGGTCTCTTGTCTTCGGTTACTTCTGCTTCCAGTGGTCGACTTGCTTTTCGCTCCAGAAGTATCACCTTTTATACAGTTCCTGCAATCTCTCAGGATTTTACAGAAAGGGGCATTTCACTGTCCAACAGGACAGCCAGACCCCATGTTAGAGCTGGTCTGCTTCGGGCATTCCGGGAGACGATGGACCAGGTGGTGGCAGACCACGCCCTGCCTTCCCCGACACACTAGCCTAGGTGGGGGGGGAACCCAAGGGTTACTGCCAAAGGCAAAACACACATTGACCCCCCCCCCCTGACCCCCTCCAGAGTGGTATGGCAAAAAAAGAAGGGAGACCCCCAAGTTGGTATTTGGGTGCTCCTATTGTGCACTACCAAGGCTATGGACATAGCCGTGCAAAACCTAAACAATACACATTCACTGCCAAGTCACAGGAACACAGAGAGAGAGGTGGGGATAGGGGATACTGGGTATCCTTTTGGCACTCCACTGAAGTTTGGTAGAGATGCAAGTATCTCTCTATCCTTAAGAACGGTAGTCACTTGAGGCTTTAAGAAAATGAATCTCAAAGGCTGACCCTAAAGCGCCACAAACGCATAGATGTATGAAGACTGATAATACTCGGCTATTCCCATGTAGGCATGTGGCTTGCAACTAATCACCTGCTAGACCATATTGGAAGAGATCTCCTTCCCCCCCACCCCGCCCCAATCACAATGTCTGACCATATACCAATTACACTGCCCAAAAGACAAACACTTCTGCTCTGGGGTTCTTGGAACACGCTGATGGCATTGCTCAAGGGGGCTGTGATAACCATGCTGGGATTCCAAGGCCTTCTTACATGCTAATTGGATATCTGCTTGGCACATAGGCTCCAGAATTGAATCCTACGTCCTTGTGCAGCCCAGATAAATTCCATCGGTTAAGGAAGGACCTAGACATTGTTCAGGCAGCTTGCACAAACCCCCCATCACTGGAGTCCAAATTAAATGAAGACCAACAAATTCTGTGGCTTTCGTGCAGGGACGTCTTCAACAGAGCAGTGTTATTGCAGCTGCATACAGAATAAGGCAACCTTGTTTCAAAATAATATATATTAGCTTGACTTTTTTTCTTAAACTATTTTGGGTCACCAGTATGACTCAAACCATAGATTTAGTGTTAGTAGATATAGACCATCCTAGGCGCAGATGTCCCACCCCAATTTTGGAAAAGATCACTTACCAAGGCAGCAGAGTTTGCTTTAGTGCAAAACTGATAGTTTTGCAGTCCTTGAAGAGGCACAACTGCCTGAATCCATGTATGATCCCAACCAGGAAAAGATCCCTCGCTGTGTGAGCATTGCTCTATCTATATCATCGAACAATGTGAATGTGCTAGCCAAATGGTTGGCATCCAGGAGGTATATGCCAACATTGGTGCAGCCAGATTAAACTAGTTTTACAGGCAGGAACTTTGTCAAAACTCCTTTATGCCAAAGCTTTTGACCATGTGCATTTGGACTACAAGCTTAGATTTCCTATTGAAATTAGGCATCTGCTCTCCCAAGGATTCTGTTGTGAATGGATTACCCCTTTCTCACTATATATGGGTGTGAGGCAAGATTGTTCCCCCTCACCTGTATTATACACACTTTCAATAGAACCCTTCGCTGCCAAACTCCGAATGGTTGCACAGGTGACGGCTGGGGGAAGGAAACCTAGAATTTACCTGCATACTGTCTGTATTTACCTGTCAGTCCTGCCTTTCCAAGAAACTAGATTACATCTAAATGTATGACCTGGTCGCATGATCTAAAGCAACTCTTGCTAAAGGAGTGACTGTAGATATACCATAGGATCCTGGAGTTGTTGCACCCTCCACATTCAAATTGCAGTGATTTGGTAGGGTGTCTTGGCGTTATGGCAGAAAATATTCTCTAAACTACAATAACTTGGTATCAAATCATGTTGGCTCTAGCCTGCTGGAATGTGACCCTCCATTGCAAATGCATGCATTTAACTCTGCCTACATTTACATATGATGCAGCCCAGATTGCAATTCACTCCCTCCCCTAAATCCAATTGCTGCACCAGTAGATTTTTTTAGTAAACTAAAAAGTGACTAAAGTACTGCAGACGGGTGACATCATGGGTTGGCACTGCATCCGCTACCAAGTAGTCCAAAAACAGTGTGGGCCACAGCAGGCTAGCTTTGGATGCCAAGGCACACTGGTGCTCTATGGAAATGGGGTACTTCTGAGGAGGCCTTTCATGCGTCATTGAATATTGCCTGAGATCAAATGCCGCCCTATTGTTTCATAAAATGTTGACATGCAGTTTTAAAAATAGAAAGTGTTATGCCACCCTTTTCCCATTGGGAGGCACTGACCTTGGCAGACCAGATGAGACTATCCCAGACCAACAAAATGTAAGAAACCTAGTTGCCTGCTGTAGGAATGGAGACCTTGCGTTTCTTGCTCACTAAACCCAAGTGGGGTGTTAAGACCAAGACCTAGATCAGTAATGTGATTGCCAATCCCAACTAACACCCATGCGTTAGTACCAGGTTCATATGGGAAACCTTGGGTACATGCATACTCTTGGCTTAATGTTGTCCAGCTTCCAAGCCATTGAGTCCAGCATAATGCTGTCCTCACTACTCTGGAGACCTGGGGATAACCATGAATTCCTTTGACCAGGGTGCAGAATATGCACTCCACTAGCCATTGGCTAGTGATATTTGACTCTTGGGCGAGTAAGAATGGGGTGCAGTATAGTAGCTTGCAACTTTTTGCCCCCTGCCGTAGACCTTGTCCTGTACTTCTCTGGATGGGTTTTCTGCTTAACTAGGTGATTTTGCACAACTGACTATATTGCTCCACTATGGGCTTATCTTCTCCTGACCCTGGAGCACATGCTATGGGTATACCCCATCATAATTCCATGCAACAAAAATCTGGCAATGGTATGGATGATTTGTTTGCAGATAAACTTCGAATGCGCTTGTTGCATATCCTACTTTCATTATCCATTAAAACTTTAATACAGGGGAGCCGCCAGGGGGTGCCGAGATGTGCTGACTTCTCTCGGCGGGTCTCTGTCCGGGGGTGCTAAAACTTTGGGATTTGAGCCCCGAAGCCCTGTTGAAGTTGGACTCCGCCCCCCCCCCCCCCCCCCCCCCCCCCATGAAGGCAAGCTGACCCTGGGTGTGGGGTCCCGAGTCCTGAGGCCTCAGAAGACTGAGATCGAGCAGTATTCGTGCTTGAGGCGTGTGGCCTGCTGTCTTCCCTAGCGGGAGCGCCGCGCTAGAGACGTTGGCCCTGCGGTGGGGGGGAGCAGCAGCCGCCTCCCTGCACGCCCCCCATCCTTCCCCCGGGAGGTGGGAGAGGCAGATGTTGGAGCTGCCTCTCGAGCTCGGGTGAGAGCTCCATTGCGGTTGGAGTTGTGCCTGCGGCCAGGACCAGGTCTGAGGATTCCACAACCGTGATTGCCTCCCTGCTCCCTTGGGGTTCAGGAGCTGTGGAGATTGGAGTGGACCGATGAGCCTGGGTGAGGGCTCGGGTGCGGCGAGCCCCCTAGAGTTTGGGGAGGCTCCCCGTGGTGTCCTGTTGGAGCGGGCGGAGGCGATCTAGGAACTCGATCCGGGCTGTGGCAGTGAGTGGAGCCTGGGTTGTGATTCTCATAAATGCACGGTGAGTCGGCTCGGCTAGCCGCTCTTGGTGGAGGCGGGTGGTGGTGATGGGAGTTTGAGGGGGGGGAGGGGGTGCATGTAGTTCCCACTCCCCTCCCCACTGGAGTTTTTTTGGTCTGAATAGCTGTTGGACTCTGGTGTGGATACATGTTGTGGGGGTGCGCTGTGCTGCATATGCCTTTGTCCCAGGGGCCTAGACCACGTTCATGGCGTGACTTGAGTAGGTGGAGGGGAGAGGCCTCCAGGCCAGGTCGGGGACCCTAGCACAACTGCCCCAGGATTTCTTTTTCTTTGTTGCCTGGGGTGCCCCCTGCCCCCCCAGATGGACTAGGCACGGGCCCTACAAAAATATCAGAGTAGTGGCAGTGAAGGGGAGGAGGCCGCCATGCAGGCTGGGGCCCAGTTGGAGGCTTCAGAGGCTGTGTCAGTGGGCCGCAACATGGCAGCCCTGCTGGAGGAGATATGAGGCTTTCGAGCGGATGTCAACAAACGTCTGGACTCAGGCACTTGAGGCCAACCAGTCCTCGGCAGACCTTTTTGAGCTGCAATTTGATATGAGGTTGGCTGAGCTTGAGGGGGGAGAAGTACACCCTCAAGCTGGACGACTTAGAAAATGGGGAACGGCTCTCTAATCTGAGGTTTTTTGGTATGCTGGAACTTTGGGGTGGGGGGGGGTCAGTCTCAGGGGGACATTGTGACAGGGGTCAAGGCGATTGAGTACCCTTTTCGATGGGGGAAAATACTAGCAAACCCACAATTGACAGGGCCCATAGAGCTGGGGGACGCGCGGGTGAGCCCCATACGGTCCTTGTGAAATTTCACTATTCTGCTGAAAAAGCCAAGATCTTGGACTTGGCATGCAAGTAGAGTCCCATCGACTGGAAAGGCGCTTAAATAAAAATCTATTGTGATCTTTTGGCGCTCACCCTTGCTCAACAGGGCCTCTGGACCTCTGACGAGGTGGTTGCACAGTCTAAGGGGGTCCGCTATAGATGGGGACACCCGTTTTCACTTGCCTTTGAACTGGATGGCTACAGATATTCTCTCTCCTCAGAAACTGACATTTAGCGAGTCTCGCGTGAGGTGTTGGGATATCCCAACCCCCCCCCCCCCCCCTCCTCCTAAGGACGGTGCAGGGAGGGGGAAGGGGTTGGATGGAGATCGGAATTCGTGGGTCAGCGCTGTGTGCGGGGCACATGAAGTTCAGGAAGATGGCGCCTCATCCCTGAAGCAGCTACTCCCTGACTTTGTTGGTGTAGTCTTTTTGTGCTGGTTGGTGGGGGAGGGGGAAGGATTTGTGGGGCCATCTGGTTGGTCTTGCCTTGGTCATAGCTGCCCCCTGGGTTGTTTGTTCATTGCTTTGTTCCAAGCTTATGTTGAGGTCATGGGGTCGGGAGGGTGGTGAGTACAGGCAGGGGTGTTTGGGGCTTGTTTCCAGTTTGGGGATGGGGGGGGGGGCCTGGCTCAATGTTTGCTCGCATGTGGGAGGTGCCCGGGTGGAGGTGATCTCTGATGGCCTGGTGGTGCGGCAGTGAGATGTCGCAGTCTATCCAGGTGCTCGGAGGGGGAGGGGGGTGGGGAGGGGGGGGTGAGATAGTGCAGGTGATTTTGGGATGGTTTTGGGTGGGAAAGGGGGCTGGGTTCTGTTTGCTTTTCTCATGGTTGTGGGGGTGTGTTTAGGGTTGCTGTGGTTACTGAGGAGGGGTGTTGGGTCCTTTTTTGGTCTCTTCTGGTGTATGTGAGCTGGGGGTGCGGACGTTCAAGTGTGGCCTCCAAGAGGTGGGGAATGCATTTTATGGCCTATCAAATGAATGATTCTTTGCAGAGGGTGCTGGTGGGGTCCCTGAATGTGCGGGTGTTGAATTCTCCTACGATCCCTGGTGGTGAGGGAACTCTCCTGTCTTAAGCTACACTTCTTTTTCGTCCAGGAAACTCACTGGGTGAGGGGGAAGGAGCCACCGCTTCGATCTAAAGCTATCCAGGATTTGTTCCATTCCCCATATGTGGCGAAGAAGCACGGTATTGCTGTGTTGGTTTCCCCCAAGGCTCTTTTTGTCCCAAAGGCTCATAAATCCAACCCTGAGGGGCGCTACATTATGGTTAAGGGGTCAGTGAAAGGCAGGTTGTTTACCCTGGTAGGGTTTTATGCCCCAACGAGGCGCAGGATCTCTTTTGGGGAAAAGGTGGGGAAGACTATTCGGGGCTTTGCGGGGCTTTGCGGAGGGTGCACTGATAGTGGGCTGAGATCTTAACATGGTTCTCTCGCCGGATAGGAAGTCCCCTTCTCCTTGCCCTGATCAGCGGGTTCAGAGGAAGTTGACACTCATTTCGGCAGACTAATGAGGTGCTGGGTTTGGTGGATGTGCATTCCATCGAGGGGAACCGCGACCCTTTCTTCACTTTTTACTCTGCAGTACACAGGGCGTTCTCGAGGATAGATCTTGTCTTGGTGGACTCTCCTCTGCGGGATAGTATTTCAAACTTTGGTGTGGAGGTTGTCCCGTGGTCCGATCATGATCTAGTTTGGGCCACATTGGGGATTCCCCCGATGATGCCGGCTAGGGCTCGGTGGATATGCAATGATACGCTGTTGCAAGATAAGGAGCTTAAGAAATCTCTATTGGGTTCAATTAATGAATATTTCCGTCTTAATGACACAGGGGAGGTGAATGTCCAGGGAGTGTGGGATGCATTTAAGGCCACAATCGGGGGCTCGCTCATGGAGATGGGTGCAAGAAGAGGGAGCGGGGCAGGGAGGAATTGAAGTTGAGGGAAGCGAATTGTTGCCATTCAGCCGGGAGGAAAGCTGAAGTCTCAGATGGCTCTGGGAAAATGGGAGGAGCTTCCGAGTCTTAAGGCTAAATTGTCAGCCTTACTTGTGGGACAGACAAAGGGAAAGCTGGCATTTTTGAAACTGCAGTATATGGAGCGGGGGGATGGGAGGAGGGGGGGCGGACAGGATCCTGGCCTGGCACCTGAGGGAGCTTCGAAACAGCAGGAGGGTGAATCGGATTATGGGTCGGACGGGGGAGGGAGTTCTGCAGGATGATATAACAGTTTGGGCATTATTACGAGGGTCTTTACTTGTCGGAATATTTTGGGGGCGGGGCTGATGTGGACCTATTTTTGGAGTCCCCGCACATCCCTCGCCGCTGAGGGTGTCGACGTGTTGGAGCTCCCAGTTTACCACCAGGAGGTGGTAGACACTATCGCCTCCTTAAAGAGCGGCACAGCTCCGGGAGACTATGGCTTCACGGTCCGGTTTTATAAGACGTTTGCTCCGTGGTAGCCCCATTTCTGGATTTCTGGCTACAGTGTTTAATGGCGCTTTAAACTCTGGTTCCCTGCCCCCTCTGTCAGCTCTCATTGTAGTGTTACCGAAAGATGGGAAGGATCCTGAGAGATGTCAGTTCTATAGACCCATTTCTCTTAACGTAGATGTTAAGATTTTGGCGAATAGGCTGTCTGGGTTTCTTCCTTCCCTGGTCCACAGCGACCAGGTCTGATTCATCCCTGGTCACCAGGGTTCGGATAATGTAAGAAAGACTATGGGGCTTATGTATGAGGCATCGAAGCGAGACTTGGAGGTCTCCATCTCTTGTCATTGGACTCTGAGAAGGCCTTCGACCGTGTTGAATGGCTTTACATGGGGAGGGTATTGCGGAAAATGGGCTTTGGGGACAATTTTTGTAAATGGATCGCTGCGCTGTACAATGGTCCCTCACCTAGGGTGTTGGTTAATGGCTGCATGTCCATGGGGTTTTTGCTATCAGGGCACTCGGCAGGGGTGTCCCCTCTCTCCTTTGTTATATGCGTTGGCAATGGAGCCTTTTGCCATTGCAATCAGGGCTGACGGGGGGGGGGGGGGGCGGACTTGCAGGGGTACACTGTGGAGACCATTAATTTAAATTATCCTTGTTTGCGAATGATATTTTAGTGTATCTGACCAATCTCTGCGTGGCTCTCCCACGGCGGTTGGATCTGATTTGTCGTTTTTGGGTCTTTCTCCGGGTTCATTTGTCTATTATGCCAATGGGGGGGTGGATCTTGAAATTGAGAGAAGAAAGGATATGGGGTGCATGTGGAGCAGGAATCTACCAGATATTTGGGCGTTAGCATTCCCAGAGACCTAGGCAAGGTGTTTGAGCTAAACTTCCTGCCTCTTCAGGCAAAAATCCAGGGCCATCTTTTAAGGTGGGCCCCCTTCGCCCTTTCATGGTTTGGGCCAATGACGGTGGTTAAGATGAATATTCTCACGCGGCTCCTATCTTTTCTTGTCCCTTCTCTGTCTGGTGCCGGATTCCTTCTTTGCCTCTTTGCAATCTCGTGTCCTTCATTTGGGATGGGAAGAAACCCAGAGTAAGCTTGACTACCTTGACCCTTCCCTAGTCCTTTGGGGGTTTTGGTTTCCCGAACTTTATAGGGTATTTTAAAGTGGCTCAACTGTGAGTTATGTTGGAGCATTTGAGGGACGATCTATGAACACACTGGACGTATGTGGAAGATGTTCGTTCATCCAAGAAAAGTTAGGGACCTTTTGAGGGCTCACCTGAACTCTATTCCAGGGCCTGTTAAATTGCACCCTGTTCTTGTGGCCGGTTTGGAAGCCCTCTAAAGAGTATAGGCGGCTTTCTTCCTGGCCTTCTCCCCTGTCATACTTGTGGGGTCCCCCGATTGACCTGGGCAGGAAGGGGTTCTGGGAAACGCAGTCCTGTTCTGATCAGGGGTTGGAGAGGGCTGCTCGGCTGTTTGGCTGTTTAACAGGGTCCTTCTTGCAATACGACCAAATGGCGGAGGTGTTTGAGGACAAGCCGCTCACGGTCTTTGAGTATTGAGGCTAAAGGGTATCCTCACCGAGGCGCGGTGGGTGGCTGGCTTGTCACGCCCCTTAACCCCGTTTGAGAAGGTTTTTGCAGAAGCAAGTCTAGGAAGGGATCCCTTTCTAAGATCTAAAACATGCTTATTTCTTATTTAATAGGAAGGCAGTCTTTCAAACGTGTTTGGGAGGAGCGGTTGGGCTTGTCCTTAGATGACTGAACTTGGCAGTTGGTGTTTAGGTCAGGGCTTCCTGGGGGGCTGTATATGGCGGCTATGGAGCATAATTTTTGCACTCTTGGCATCATCCTCCGGTGGCCCTTTCCAAGATGTTTGTTGAAGCGTCCCCATGGTGTACCAGATGTGTTCCAACAAAGGTACTTGATTTCACATGTGGTGGGAGTGCCCGGTTATTCGCTCAAACTGGGCGGCGGTCATTAGCTGGATTAAAGATATCCTGGGAACATGTCCCTCCCTGCACCCACTCTAGGTTCTCCTGGGCACTCCCTTGCCCAGCGGTGGGGTTCCTTCTCGAGGGTAATGGGGGGGGGGGGGGGGGCATGTTGAGAGCGGGAAGACTGGCTCTGCCTCAGAAGTGGAAGATTCCTCTAGCGCCCTCCAAGACAGAATGGTTTACCAAGTTAATTGCTATTTTTAATACAAGAAACTCTCTGCTATTGTCAATGATTCTGTCCTCTTTTTTGCAGTAATGGACTGTGGTTATCCTCAGTGCGGACTGTGAAGCTTTGAAATTATGAACTGTTTTGTGGTTCTATGTATTATGTTGCCGGGGAGAGATTGCTGATGCTCTTACCAGTGGACATGTGCTTGGGTGTGCGCAGAGACTCCGCCACTAGCTTGGCCTAAAAGTATAGATGCAATTTGTGTTCAGTCCAGTCCTTGCTTAGTCTCTAGCACCGAGGATTTTCAGAGGCCTAGTCGACCCGTATGTTTGGGGAGGGTGAGGGGGGATAGCGGGGGGGATAGAGGACGCGGGGATTTAGTTGTTGGGTAGATCCTGTTTTTGATCTCGGTTTAATGTCTTTTGGGGACTTGTTTTTCTTTTGAAACCTTTTCAATAAAAATAGTCTTTATTTAAAAAAAAAAAAAAACTGTTCTTGGGAATTAACCAGAAGAACTATGTTCAAAAACATGCACTTGTCACCAGACTGATTATTTGAAATACCATCCTCCTTCACTGAAGCACTTACCACCATTGACTCGGGAGGATAGCGCAGTGGCAACGTGCTCGCCTTGGAATCAAGACAACAAACACAGGTTCAGTTTTCCCCGGGTCCACGCTAAAACGTCTGGGTATTAAGCATACCCAATCGTATCACTTACCAACCAAGTTTTATGGTTTACCTTAAAGTTCCTTCTTGCTCCTGTTGGGAGAACTGGGGAGTTGAGCAAACCGGCTTACCCTGTTTTGAATGATGGTATAAATATGATGTCCTTAATATCAATCACTGAGGTAATGATACTTTTTGGGCAGGGGCCATAATCCTGACCACGTCTAGCAATGTGTAGGTCTTCCTGCAGCACACCAAGCTGTTAAATGCTGGGCATGCACAGCCAGACCTTGTGGACTGCAACCTGTTATGATCAAGTCTATCCCAAGCATGAGGTTGTCCAAGTACACATTTATCTTGGTCTACAGGAATGGAGCCCTCTTTCAGCCTACATATTTAGGCTTTAGCTGTCTGATTAGTCTGCTCTTTGAATAACCAAGTGTTAGGGAGAATTCTCATGTCTGTGCTGATGGAGACCTCCAGCTCTTTTGCTGGACTTTAGGACTTTTATAACCCTAGAGTGAGACTGTTGCCACACGTGTTTTTGACATTTGGATTTTTTGTTGGAGTATGACAAACACATATGCATTTACCTTTTTGTATGGTGCCAGAGAAATTTCTCAAGGTTTAAATGTTTTTCTTGTGTGCACTACTGTTCCAAAGAATATTGAAGTGAAATATAATTACCTCGTCGTAGGTTCAGCACACCACCTTATGTGGAGTGCAGGGGGAACAGGGGGTTACTCGGAAGCCCCTTACCTACCTTTTTTGTTTGTTACCCTCCCTACTTTAAATGGCTGGTGGCAGTGGTTTCATTTTCCTACCATTGGGCTTTTCTACCAGTCTGGAGCCTCCGCTGCAGTATAGCACCCATGGTTCTTGGGTCAAAGTCCCTGGTAGTTTGTGGTCGTTTTTTTGTGGCCATTTTCTGTATGTGGTCTGTCTTGGGTTTTACTCAAGTGCATAAAGCCAGGTTTGAGCCCTTAGTTTGTTCTGACTTTGGCAGGCTTCAGTCCTGAAACGTGCCTCTGGTTCCAGTGTGTCTAGAAGGGCAGGAAATTAGTGAGGTTCCAACTCCCTGTCCTTGTCTATAGGAATGCCTGAATGCATCCAGTCCTGATAGGTTGGCTGTCCTTTCCAGACAGCCCCCCCCTGCTGTTTGAGTGACGGTCTAGGCTGTGCATGAATGGGAGAAACCGTGAGTTTTGGGACTAGAGGCAGTTGACCACTGGGAAGAGAACCGGACTAAGACTGAACGAAGCTTGCTGCATCCTGGACTCTTGAATTGCTGCGCTGAAACCCCCTTTTCTGATTTAGAAGCTCCAGAGGTACTAGTTCTTCCCTTGGGTTAGTGGGACTAACTAACCCTGAGACGAACTCCACTGGACCATGCCCTGCCACCCCCCCCCCCTCTCCACATGACTGGCTGTACTTCTTTGCTTCTGCAGGAACACAGTGCCAGGGGTCAAGAAATCCGTACTGGAGTGCAACGTCTGAAGCCTCTGAGCTTTTGCCTGGATTGCAAAGGACGACCCAAGCTAGAGTCCCCTCACTCGAGGAGTGAAGGAAGCCCAACTGATAAGATCTGCGGTGGGGCTGTTTACCGCCTGCTGAAGAAGTGAAGTGTCGCTGATCCAAAAAGAACCCATAGCTGCTGCCAACCTCCATTGCTGCTGCAAGAGTAGATGTCCTCCCTCTTATCCCCATGTCTGAGGCTTCAGGAACCCAGGCTCTGCATTGCTGCAACAGGACAGAAGCCAGCTGTACCACTCAAGCCAGAGGTACTGTTCAGACTTGGGGTACTTGCTTCAGTGTCTTTAGCTTTGCTCTTCTCCGTTGAGACTTGCAGTGGCTACTGAGATTTAAACTCTGCTTTCCACCAGTGTAACAGCTTGTGACCCTACAATGATTTTCTACATATACTCCTTAACTTTGCTTTAACTACGAAGTGTCTCCGCTCCCTAACTGACTTTGGCTTTCCTGGCTCCCTGCAAACTCTTGTATTGACTTTGATATTTTCAGTCCCTCAAAAGTGTTAAATTGGTATTATACTGTTGCGTTTTGGCTAGACTTCTTTGGATCTTTGGACGATTGTAGATTTGCATGCCCCGAGAATCTGTCTAACGTTTTTACTTCCCTTTCTGCAAATGCCTTTACTGTCCTTGTGAATAGTCATCTCTGGGTGTAGGAAGTGTCATAAGCATCTTGAGTAGCCACTAAGCGTATGCTGAGTCTGGAAAGGTATTTTATTGTATATTTGTTACGTATATCACCCTTTTTAAAGAAAGCTTATTTAAAAACTGTTGAATAATTATTTGGCTACTTGCATTTGCAAATTTCATTGCTACAGCTCATATTTACCACTCTTGAGAGAAGCCTGGCTGCTCAAACTACCAACTTGTATAGTACAGGCATATACCAAAGGTGGGTTATAATGCCAAGAGCACACGTGTTGTCTAACACCAAGGTATTGTGCTCAGCAGAGACTCAAAATGTGTTGCATTATCAGCCCACTCCCCTTTTGCTTACTGGTGCTGCAAATTCAGGGCCATTAAATACAAATTTCTTGTCCTTGTTGCACTGTAATTTTAGATGTAAACCAGCCAATCTGCCCTCCATTTGCAAACCCTTAATGTGTGTAGGTGCACTGAGACTGGTTTTGGTGATTGGTATTTGATGTCTGTCGACTTTGATTTAAGACTACTTTTGCCCTGTGCCTAGGTACTCCACACTTCATCAAAAGATGTATCCATGGATGAGGAACAGCTGTGTCAAGCATTCTCTGGTGCCTTGATCAACATAGAGGAAATTGATGAGGATGACAACCCTCAGCAGTGCTGTGGCTATGTGAAGGATATCTTTCTTTATCTCAGACAGTTGGAGGTATGAACTGTGTGCATCCCTTTGCCACCTGCAAAGTCATGGACGTAAAAAGTTAAAGTAATGGTGGCAATGTCAGCTATCCGATGTGCTTTTGACATGTAATTTTAAAAAAGTGCTTGCGGAATCTTGCTGTGCTTCACTCAAGCATGCTTTCTGGGAATTTCACAACTTCATGCTGCTGGTATGCCTGTCCATCGCACATTCTTCCTGGGGTTCAAGTGCTGAATTTGGAACTGCAACTGGCCAGGTAGCCAACAGGCACAGATCCTCAAACGGGGGCTTTGTTCTGCCCACAAGTGTGGTGGGGGGCTACCGTGCACCTAAGCCCTGAGCTTTGTGGAGATCTGGCTCTGTAGTAGCAGGGCTTCACTGGGACTTGGCTGGAAGCAATGCTCATTGGCTACAATGGTTGTCCTCTTAGTGGGCGGCTGGGTGTGCTTGGTCTTTGTTCAATAATCTGTCGCAAGGCTGCCTTACTATGTTGTGGACTTGTTACTTCCAGGTCCACTAATGGTAAGGATCTTTGCTAATAAAAACGAACTTGCTGTCCAATGTGGGTCAAATGCTACGTCTGTCCAGTGTTATATTTAGGAGGCAATGGTGTACAGGCAGTCTTGGTCATTAGACCAAACCAATGAAGGAGCAGTGCGAAGTCTTGCTCTCAGTAAGTGGTCTAGGCCACACAGAATAACGCACAATAGTCAATGTCCAAAAAGCAACTATTTACTAGGCCTTTAAAGAAATTAAATAGCAGGTTGTAATATTACTCAACCATAGATTCATCAGTAGGTTAACTTACAGTGCCTTAATTTAGGAAGTAAGCTAGCGCAGAGTAAATTAATACAATCACAAGGCCCTTTTGCTTAAGGCAAGGATGTATGGGGCATAGTACCTAAACAAGTTCCAGTATAGGTTTCCTCAGGAAAGGTATTCTAATGGATGTATTGGGCTGTGGTGGTTGGAGGAGGATTTGTCCAAAGACTGGTAAGTTCTCCTGTCCCAAGGCTAGGGGGGGGGGGGGGGGGTTAGGATACCTGACCCATGTTAAGAATGCACAGGTGGCAATAGCCCATCTTCCGAGTATGATCGCAGAAACAGTTATAGTACAGCCTTCTTTGATGCTGGGACCCTGCCATTTTCAAAGGTCACTGACACAAGCTGGTGATCAGTTTGAGCCACGGCTGCTTCACAGTAGCATGTGGGGTCAGTCCAGGGACACTTCTGAAGGCTCTTGTGGCGATGTCTCCTAGTTGGTCCCACTAGTCCATGGGTTGAAGCCTTTGGAGATCGGGCAGAGGAGCAGGGCGTCACTGAAGGGAATGCTGGTCCACTGCAGAAGTTATCCTGTCAGTGGGCTGCTCTTAATAATCTTGGCTCCATCGTATGAAGCCTTACACTCCATCCAAATTTGAGGCTGGAAGCCAGTCCAATTGTGCTCGGTCAGCAACTATTGCTTTCACATCTGCCCAGCAGCAAACTATTAGGGAGAATTCTCATTTCTGTGGTAATTCCCTTCAACCTTGGAGACCCTCAGCTGTTTTGCAGGACTTTTGGTTTTTTTAAATTTTAACCCTGGAGTGAGTTATTTTATTCTTGTATTTTTTGATCTGATTTGGACTTGTTTCTTTGTTTTTTGGAGTCTGACAAACTCCATAGGCATCTACTTTTTTGTGAGCCCATTCAGTGAAGTGTCAAGAGGTCCTTTAGATTTCTCGTGAGGGTTAAATACCTTCTCTTGGGTGAATTACTGGTCCCAAGAGTAGTAAGTGACAGACTTACCTCTTTCCTATGTAGGTCCAGCACACCCATCTCATGTGGAGTGCTGGGGTGGTTACTTAGTATTTCCTTTTCCTACTTAACGCAACACTTACATTTTATTTTTTTTTGCCCTCACTACTTTTAACTGGAAGTGGCTTAATTTCCCTACCGCTGCAGGATAGCACCCCTGGGTGACCATTGTGTCAATTTCTTTTTTTTTTTGTGTTTTTTTTAGTAAGATCTTTCTTGCATTTTACTCTGCGTGCCAAACCAGGTTGAACCCCTTTGTTCACTTTGCCTTTGGTCGGCTTCAGTACTGAAACATGCCTCTGGCACCAGTGTCTGACAGGAAGCAAACCTCCCTGTCCTTGATATCCTTGGTTACCTGAATGTACCCAGTGCTGATTGGCTGGCTGTCCTTGCACGACAGCCACCCTGCTGTGAGTGACAGCTAGGATGTGCATGGATGAGGGAAACCTGCATAAAAGGTGATGGTTCTTGAACTGAAGAATCTACCATTGGACCAAACATCTGATGAAGGAATCTTGAAGAGAAGCTTGCTGCAATAGCCTGGACCGGTGAAGCCCTGCTGCAGTGCTGAAGTTCCAATGCTGCATCGACAAAAGCCCTGGAATGGGCAACTTCTTATCTTGGTTGGACCAACTAACCCAAGATTAACTTTGCTGGAGGCCCTTCAAGACTGCAACCAGAACAGAAGCCCGCTGTATCCTCTTCAAACTGAACATACTGCCCTACCAAGGGGTACTTAACTCTTGTCTGTAGCTTGCATTACCCTCAGTTGAGACTTGCACTAGCTGCTTTTTCATTTCAGCTCTGACTTTCACAAGCAACAGCTTGTGGGCCAAGCTATCCATAGACATTGTTCACATTGACTTTGGCTGTCCTGGCTCCCTGCAGAGACTCCTGACCCACTGACTTTGATGCCAACATTCACTCATAGGTGGTGCATAAGTTTAACTTTACTGCCTTTTTTAAAAAAAAAAAATAATAATTCTGGACAGGTTGAAGGCAAGGAAAAGGGTGCACAATTTTTATAACATGGTTAATAACAAGCATGGGCCCGGGTTTTGAACCTGTGTTGCTCTGTCTTGCTACCAAGACTAGCATGTTGGCATTGAGCTATACTATCAATGTATCAAAAGGTGCAAACGAGAATGGCACACCTTGGCTTGGATATGGTGTGGCCAGCCAGCTCATCTGGCCATGTCTGAGAAACTGAGGGTGTGGGGCGTGAAGGAGGCTTGTTTTCTTCATATGGCATTTGAAGACCTGGAAGGGCCAAGTGCAAATCTCGGGCCACTCCAAATATGGAATTCTAAATTATATGCTGCAGTGCACAAGGGGAAAAGTAGAACTCAGTAGGGAAGTCTCAGCTGCCACTAGCCCATCCACAAGTAAAACACCTTACACAAAGTACAACAGCTGCATGTCACTATGTGCAGTTTAAAAAATGTACAAATGCCCCAATGGAGATGGGTGCCTTGGTCTTGGGTCTGATTTCCCTCTGGTTTATCTGCCTCCAAAAAGTAAGTATGCAAACAATGGGGGTAAAAAATGTCCTATTGAAGTTTATGGAGGACAACTGGTAACTGCAACACCGCATACATATATTTGTAAGCATTTGTTTGCTGGTTGAGCTTCACACTCGTGTCTAATTTGCTGCCATCCCAGAGTTTTCAAAGCCAGTAGCTCTTCACTAACAAACCTATACACTGCTAATGCCTGCTGTTATGTTACTTTTGTTTGGTTTCCTTCTAGCACTGGGCGGGTGCGTTAACTGCATTGAGATGTTTGACTAGCGGGGTCAAAGTCCCAGTGTTGGTAGCTATGTCAATTAGCAGACTAGAAATCAATTTGCTTGCAAATTTTGTGGCTTTAACCTTCATGCAGGCAACAACTACTGCAGTTTATGAAATGTCCTAGTCTTGCAGTCACCTGAATGGAAGATCTGCTATATCTGCTTTGATTTTGGTCTGCTGTATTAATTTCTAGATTTGAGCGCAATGAGCTTTTCATTGGCTCAAACACTGCCTGCTGTTGGCAGCATTTCTTAATGGGTTTGGTCCTATGTAGCAGTACAGATGAGCCTGATTTTAGAGATCATGACGAGGCCTTCAGCGGCTTAATGGCAGCCTTATTTGGTGTGTGCACATTTTGTCAATACTTAAATGGACATTATTTTTTTTATTGTAGCTTGAGCAGCCAGTGTATCCAAGGTATCTTGACGGAAGAGAAGTTAATGGCCGCATGCGTGCAATCCTGGTAGACTGGCTCATTCAAGTTCATGCCAAGTTCCAGCTCCTCCCAGAAACTCTATATATGTGTGTTGGAATAACGGATCGCTTTTTACAAGTAAGCTGCCAGACTGCTGCTATGGGGGGGGGGGGGGGTGCAGGGGTACTGGTAATTTACCCCTGTGAAGGGGGTGGAAACGGGCAGTGCAAGCACCAGAAGCTTTAGTCTAATACCATGCCATGATGTTGCAGTTCCTGCCATAAGCAGGTACTGAATTTCCAATGTTTCATTTAGTATGACTGATATGCCAGTTGTCACCAGATACCAGGCAAGCAATATCTATGAATAGTCTAGAACAGTGGTCTCCAACCTTTACGTTAGCATTAACCAATTGTAGTTAATGGCCAGTAGGTGGGAGCTACTGGGGTGTTATGTCCAGGAGAGAATTTGTAACAAGACTGTTTTTGGCAGTTTATTTATGCATTTACCATGGTATTAATTTCAAAAGCATTTTATTAGTAGCTGTCTCCTATTCTCCTTTTTGATTTGCTTGACAATCGGGCCATTCAATGCGAAGGCACACTGCTTGCAATCTACCAGTGCTCCGTAATCTGGTGTGTAGCTTGAAGCAACAGCAGCCCTCTGATGATCTCAGACAGAATTTCAGGAAGCTTATCTATGAAAATTAGGCAATGTTGGGGAGAATTCTCAGAAATGTGCTAATTCCCTTCTACCTTGACACCCAGCTCTTTTTGCTGGGCTTTTTATCGCTCATGTCATTTTTAATTTCTGTCTCAACTTTGGAGTCCAACTCCATTGGTATTATCTTTACATTGTCGCACAGCACCTTCATTGTAGTGGCAAGCGGAAGTCTTAGATTTCCTAAAGGTTTAAATACCTTCTCTTGGATAAACTATGGTTTCCAAGAGTAGTGACATTGACTTTACTTACTTTGTAACTTTCTAGACCCAGCACGCATGGGTTCTGGAGGGGTGTCTTGGTATCCCTTTTGTCTAGTTTCTCATGTAACCTTTTTGTTACCCTTTCCTCGATGAATGGCTGGTGGCAGTGGTTTACTTTTTACTATCATTGTGTGGTTTTGCTGCGTTCACAGCCACAGTAAGGCACCCTTGGGTGCCCATCTTGTCAACATGGCCCGGTCTCTTATTGCATCTGTCGGTTCCTTGATTTACTCTGCATGCCAAACCAGGTTTGGTCCCATTGTTCATGTTGGTGGGACTTGCGAGTGGCTCCAGTATGTCTGGCAGGAAGTGAGGTAGGTCCCCGAAAATCCCTGTGCTTAATCCCCTTGGTTACAGCAATGCACCCTAAGGTGATTGGCTGGCCGGCTGGCTGTTTGTTAAGGAAGGCCGAGTCGACCGCTGCGAAGGAATCTGAAGAAGAACTTGGAAGAGACGCCTGCTTCAACTCCTGGACAGTTGGTTTGCCTGGACACGCCCTGCTGAAGATCCGAATTCACCTAGACTAGAGAAGCCCTGCCAGGATGACTTCTCCGTAGAGTTGATCGACTCCAAAGTAAGCCCGTCTGGACATCCTCTTGAAGCGGGTTGCATTTCTGCTGCTGGAGCCAGGGAGAGGTACACCAGATTGTGTCGGACCCGGGCAATAGGAAGATACTCCAGTCTTCCCTGATGCAGGACTGTCTGAGCCACCGAGTGCTGGACCCCAGAAGCAAGGAAAGGCTTAAGTGCTATCCGAGAACCAATGTTGCTAATTGCTGTCAGACGCGAGGAGCTGAAACCACCGCTGAATAGTTTGCCCACTGCCACTGACTGTCCGTTGCAGAGCAGGAGTCCTCAAACATCCTCGCTCCCGATCCCCAGGATCGGGAACAGGATCTGCAGACCTGTACAGGAACAGAAGCCAGCTCGAACCATTTCTTCTAACCAGACGTACTGTAGTCTAAGAACTCATGTTGTGTAGCATTACCTGCTCAGTTCTTTGTTACCTTGCAGAGTTGCTAAAACATTGCCCCCTCACAGCTTGTGGCCCTTAGTGTTCTATTTTCCACACATTTACCTACCTGCAAAGAAGATCTTCAGCTCCCCTTGACATTGTGCAATTAACATTGGCTGTCCTGGCTCCCTGAGACTCCTTTACCTCCGATGTGCTGTAGCCTTCCCCAGGAAAGGGTTAATTTACTCTGCTTCGGAAGGTTTGTACAAGTACTTATTTGTTATCCTTTTCCACCAAACACAGTATTGCATGGCCTAGTGATAAATCAATGTCCAGTGCCCTAGCTATTTAAGTCACCCGAGTGTGTAGGTGTAGAAAGTGTCTGTGCCATCCCACTGGGTATCAACTAACTTAGAGAAACTAAGTGTGGTTTGAAGTGTTGCATATATTGCTCCCTTCTGAAGGCTTTACAACTGACTGAAATAAATTGTTTTAAACCTTGAGTGTAACTGTTTATTTGGATAACTGCTACTGTGAAACTGTCACATTACTGCTCACATAACCCCTCTTGAGAAGCCTAGCTGCTCGATCACACTGTCAACCTGTGTAGGTCAGACTTATACCAAAGGTTGGGGTCCCTATTGCCAGTTGGTCAGGGTTATTGTAGTGTTCCCAAAAGGTACTGCATACAATCTAGCCTAACTGGCAATCACACTGGCTGCACGACTGACGAGCATACATTCTCCAGCATGGTGTCTGGCATGGATTCAAATGCTCATGAATATTTCCCATCAGGCCGGGAATATTCTCAGTTTTTTTGTTTCTAGCAACCAATCACTGGTCTCTACCCTAAGCCCCTCCTCTGGCAGCCATCTTCAGATTTCTACCGCAGGTTCAAGTGTTGGAGTCCTCGTTCTATAGCTCTCGAGCTTTTACTGTTTTGCGAAAAGAAAAAAAAGTTTTGTGTTTTTTTTCCCCAGAGAGTTTAATCTCGCTTTTCGGTCAAATCGAGCCACAAGCTCCACCGTTTCTACTTCTGATTAACGGGGACCTGTTTCAGAATTTTCTAGACCCCTCAAGGGCGAAGTTTTCACCGACCCTCATTCCAGAAGATCTTTGAGGCCTACCCTGCGTGGACCCGGCCCAGGACAAAGGAAACGCGACCCCCAGGTCCAAGAGCTGCCCTGGATGCGGATTGCAGAATGTCTTCAAGGAGGATGAGCATTCCAGATGCCTCTACTGCCTTCACGAAGACAAAACTCGCATGGAGAAGGACTGTGCGTTTTGCAAGAATATGTCGGACGGACTATGAAGGATCGACGTACCTGGCTCACCAATTGGCTGGAAAGGAAGAGCCCAGCAGCAGCTGAGAAGTCCGAGCAGTCTTCCGACCTTTGAGGGCGCCCCGGTGACGGGGGGCGGGGGGGGGTGCCTAACATAAGGCAAAGCACCACGGGCACCGGAGTGCCGATCGGTCGGGCTCCTCAGCTGCCAGGCAGGGTGTACTTTCACCGAATCAACTCTGGCTTGGGGAAGAGGAAATCTGAGAACCCAGTAAGCTCTGGGAGATCTCTCGGTTGATACCGATGGAGAGAGCCGAGGGGGAGCGAGGTGGTGACCTGTTCCCCCCCATCCCTCAGATGAAGGCCTCAGGCACGTTTAAGGTAGTGAAGGCCTTGACTCACCCGGCTAAGGCCTCTATCGAGGGAGTCGCAGCAGCCCTGGCGAAGCCTGTTGAGGCTACCCCAGTGGAGACTACCTCTGGCCTAGTTTCCCTGCCACCACAGAGGGAATCCCCTTTTCAGCCCACCAAAAGACCCCCCCATGAAGCCCCAGGTGGAAAAAGGGGGGGAGGGGTGGTGGCAGTGGCCATTACAGACACAGGAGCTGGCTGGAGTCGTGAAGATCCTGAACAAGGAGGTCCAGTCCCACAAGACAACTCGGGAGCAATCTTGATGCTGATCCAGGCCTTGTGTACAGAGTTAAAGACAAGGTTGCCCTTACTCCCAACTGACAATCCAGCGGATCTGGCCCGCCGGGAAGCCCTCCAAGCAAGCGGAGAAGAGTTAATTTCCCCCTCCCCCACACCCTTCACAGCCTTCGTATCCTTATCTGAGGGACGACACTGGAACGGCAGGGACAGATGACTACGGTGGCGACGATGGGGTGGGCCTCCCATCACCACCTCCTCGGGCCTCCCTGCCCAACGAAATTGGCTCCTTCCATGCCATGAGCGCAAGGGCATCCGAGCTCTTCCAGCTCTGCCCCGAGGAACAGAAGAAGGAAGGTTTCCTCTATCAACGGCGTGAGGCCAAGAGGAAGACAGTCCTCTCGATTCCTTTACTTGACGACATCTGGGACGAGGGGCTGTCGCTCCTGAAGAACCCATCCACGGCTCCTGTCAGACCAGTACGGATTCTGCCCCCATGTGCCTTAGGGTGCGGCAGATCCCCGGGGTTCAGTCGTCGCGGCGGCCAAGAAGGCAGCATGGAGGGCCTCAACTTCGACCTCCCTGACAGCGAGGGAATGAAACTGGACGCCATGGGGTGGTGGGGGGTTCCTCTCGTCGGCGACTACTATTAAAGCAGCCAGCACCCTCGCGATTGTGGCCCGCTACGACAGGGAGCTGTGGTTTAAGATCGCTCCCCTGCTGGACTTCCTCCTGGACGACAAGAGGGCTGAAGCCCTGGAGATCTTTCAGGAAGATGAGGTGGCGTCGGACCACGCCATAACGGTGGCCACGGACCACTGGTTTTCACCACATGGGCAACAGCGTTTGCCTTCGCTGGCGTGGTTGTCTCAAGTCAACCAATTTCCACCAAGACATGCAGACCAGAGTTATGGACATGCCTTTAGGGGTTATAGTGAAAAGGTCGAATTTAAAAAAAAGTTGAATGTCAAAATCTCAGAAAAATAATCTCAAATGTCGAATTTTTTTGACGTTTTTATTCGAAATGGGGAGGGGGGGGGGAAGAGACCTCAAAATAAAAATATAATTAAAGAGGGAATTCGACTGGATACCGCCTTTAGACGGGAACAATCTGTTTGGCAAGACAGTGCACTGCAGGCCATCAAGGCCGACGCGGGGACGGCTCGGGCCTTGGGTGTTTTGAAGCAACAACGGCCGCCCTTTCGTAACTCCGGAGGCAAGCTCCTTTACGTACCGCCAGGCAGCACGCTCCTCATCGCAGGAGGCCTACAGAGGACACTGCTAGTCAGGAGGACCTCGTCGTTGCCAAGGCGGCTGCCAAGCAGTACTGAACCGGCTGTATCATCGGGCCCCCACCTGAGCACCCCATTGGGAGGCCGGCGGTGAAGTTAATCAGCGTGTGTAGTCCATATCCACCGACCGCTGGGTGCTGGATGTCCTGTTCCCGCGGACACTCGTTTCAAAAGAAGTGCCCCCGCATTCCTCCCATGGCCAGGAAGGAAAAATCACATCCCTCAACTGCTGGAAATCAGGGCGATGCTGAAGAAAGGAGCCATCAAGCTTGTCCCAAAAAAGCTCTGGGGTGTACTCCCGATACTTCCTCGTAAGAAAGATCGGTGGCTAGCGACCCATCCTGGACCTTCGTCTAAACAAGCACATAGTCCCAGAAGTCCTGGATGGTCACCCTCCAGCATGTGCTGGAGCAGCTGGAGGGAGGCGACTTCCTATCATCGCTGGACTTGGAGGATGCCTACTTCCACATCCCCATCCTAAAAGGACATCGCGTTCCTGAGATTTGTGGTCCAAGGGTGACGCTCAGTTCAAGGCCCTTCCCTTTGAACTGAAGTCAGCACCCAGGGTATTCACCAAGTGCCCAGAGGATCCACATTTACCCCTACCTGGACGATTGGCTCATCCAAGCAAGGACCAGAGAGCTCGCCGTCACGCACACAGCGAAGACATTCCGCTGCTCGAGGATTTTGGGATTCTCCAACTTCACGAAATACCACTTGGTACCGTTGCAAGTTGCCCTGTTCCTGGGAGCCAGTCTCGACACAGTGGCGTGATTGGTTTCTCCATTAGAAGAAAAGGACAGGCCATCCTGGGCGCGGTTCAGCGGCTGTCAACCATGGACGTCGCCAGAGTGAGGTCCGTCAAGTCCCTGCTTGGCATGATGTCCTCTTTGCCTGTGCATGTTGCGGATGCGTCAACTGTAAGAGTTCCTTGATGTCCATTGGATGCACGTGGCGGGCAGCTTCGCACACCGGATCTCGCTCAATGTTACCTTCTGCCAAGCGATCCAGTGGTGGGGCACCCGCATGCATCTGGCAGTGGGTATGGACTTCCAGACCCTGGCACATCAGGTGACGGTGATGACAGACTCCTCCCTGGAGGGATGGGGAGCGCACACCAGAGGGCTCCACGCAAGATGCCTTTGGCTCCCGGAGGAGAGGTCACTACACATCAATGTCCTGGAACTCCGAGCCATGTTCTGGGCCCTCGGGTCGTTCCTCCCATCCCTCAAGGGCAAGGTGGTAAGGATCTTCACTGACAACACCACCTCGATGTTCTACATCTGGAAGCAAGGGGGCATCTGATCCCCAGCACTATCCAAGGAGGCCAGGATCTGTGGCACTGGGCCGTCGGCCAAGGACAGGAACAAAGCACACCATCGCTGACTCGCTCAGCATGGAGCTGCACTTGTGCCACAAGTGGGAACTGTGTTGGGATCAAGTGGATCTACTTTTCCAACAATGGGGCAATCCCCATCGACCTATTTGCGACAAACACCAAGTGCCGGAGGTTCGCCAGCAGGTTCCCCCCAGCTCGGGAGTATGGGCGATGCCTTCTCATTCCCCCTGGGACAGCCTGTATGTGTGCCCCGCCCCCCCTTTCCCCTGTTGCTGTTGCGACTCATTCAACTTGGTCCCAGTGCAGGATGATCCTTGGCGTGGCCAAGGCAGATTTGGTTCCTGGACCTTCTGGACATGTCGGGTCTCCCCCCTCCCCAGTCAAACTGCTGATGGACGCGGATCTTCTCGCCAGAGAGTGAGGAGCCATTCTCCACCACGACCCGGGGTTGCAGAAACTGGAGGCCTGGCTCCTGCGGCGCTAGAGTTCGGAGGATACGCTATCCCGGCAGACTGCAAGGAGGTACTTGCAAAGGCCAGGGCGTCCTCGACTCTCGTGCTATGGACACAAATGAGGTTCTGTCTGGTGCCGTGCACAGATTAACCCTCTGCGAATTACGGCCCCTCAGGTGCTGCTGTACTTACTATCGTTGGCCATGGCGGGGCTGGCACATGTCTCCGTCAAAATCCATCTGGCGGCTATCTCCCGCTACACCAGAACTACTGGGCGGTTGTCCCTATGGTCCCATCGCTGGGTGAAGGAGTAGATGAAGGGACTGTTCCGATCGTTCCCGCCGGTGGGCACTCAACGTGGTTCTGTCCAGGCTCATGGGGCTGCCATTAGAGCCTCTGCATTTGGCACCGCTGAAGTTCCTGTCGTGGAAGACTGGGGGAGATCCAGGTCTTTCCTGTAAACCTCCATACCTTACATTCCACGAGACGAGGGTAGTGCTGAGGACGCACCCCTCCTTCATGCCCAAGGTGCTGTCGGACTTCCTCTCAATGAGCCCTTGGTGTTACCTGTGTCCTGTCTTTGTCGCCAGCTGAGAGGACTTTGCACTCGCTGGATGTGGCTTGAGCGCTGAAGTTCTATGTGGACTGCACGAAGACCCTTCGGAAGAAATCGCAGCTATTTGTGAACTTTGGACCTGTGAACCAAGGGAAGGCCCTCTTGAAGGCTTCCATTTCCAGATGGCTCTCTGGCTGCATCATGCACTGTCATTGGTTGGCAAACCGGCCGTCTGAGCCCATTCAACCAGAGCGATCGCTGCTACCATGGCATTCTTGTCTGGTGTGCCCCTGCTGGACATCTGCAGGGCTGCTACATGGAGGTCGACGCACACCTTCATGAGATTCTACTGCATCGACCGGGATTCCAGGGAGGAGTTCAGAGTCGGCCAGGCAGTGCTGCACAACCTGTGAAAGTGGGCCTGGTGAGGAGGTAAGAGATGCTTAATGTTGAGCCTTACCACCTCCCGTGGTTGCATGTGTACTGCTAGGTATTCTTGTATTCATGAGCATGTGAATCCATGCCAGACACATGCTGACGAACAGTTACAGATAAGTAACTTGTTCCTTTAAATCTTACAGCAAACTGGGCCATGGATTCACTGTGCCCTGATTGTACCATCTGTTCAAGTACAGTCATACAATTGGCACCTTTTGAAGGATGCCACTGTAATGCATTTGCATTGCAGCGTTTAGTTTACCTACTTGTTTTGCAAACCACTTAAAGATGCACTTTCTTTTTATGCTGGACACTAGATGGAAATGGTACAACTTTTTCCGTGATGAATAGTGGATCTGCATACAGGATTTAACAAGGTCAGTTTCGTGTGTTCTGGCTTAAAAAGCATCACATTCTCCTTTGAAGTATCCATATCCCCAATTCATGCATTGCTCATGTGTTGGGCCACAATTCAGCAAAGCCAAATCCTACTAAGTTTATGTCAATTATCAAGATTGAACATGTGATGTTATATACAAAAAAGTAAATCCCAGGGGTAAAACGACAAGCGAGTCCTTCAAATGTGCATACAACAGATAACAAACTGCTATATTAACATTTTAAGCAACCAGAGTATGGTTGTTGCGTGAGCCTTGTTTGTGTACCTTAGCCAAAGGGGATACATTTAATTGTTCTCCATGCATTGTCTCTACTGTTATTTCCCCTCTATTCATCACCTGTTTTGTATAGATCTTTGTTTCTTGGTAACTAGGTTTAACCTATATTAATCCTATAAATGGCAAAATTTACATACAAACCACTGCTCAGTTTATCACCTAATTAATTCATTTGTATTCTTGTCAAACAGAACTAAAATACATGTTTTGAGGCCTGACATTGATGGTACATGCAAAGTGGACAAGCGCTAGAATACAGTGCAGCTGGTAGTTTTTCACATGTAAAATTTCCTTTGGGACATCCATAGAGATGGGTTGCTCGTATCACATTCCATCCTAACTTTCAATAAAATTGGGGTAAGGTTGCCTTACAAACTGTCCCTTCAAATACAATGTAGTTCAGTTTTACCATGAACGGCAACATGTACCGCTGGGTGTACTTTTTTTTTTTTTTTTTTTTTTTTTCTTGCAAGCTCGGACTTGTGCAAATTATCCTTCTGCACGCATCAAATCAATAGCTTTATTCCCCCAATTTGATTGCAAGCTTCAATTGCCAGCATGCAAGTAATGCTAACAGAAATAAATCTGAACTGTGGGACTGAAACAATCACATCTTGGCTTTGTTTCATATTGCATGTAGATGTATGCACCCACAGCCATTGTCGGCTCTTGGTGACAGTGGGCAAAACTCGTGTGTGTGTATATATATTTTTTAATAGGTCATCCCTTGACACACTGACCTGAGCCCTTCAAACCTAGATGCAGCCCATTCTCACCATGCACATGAGGGAGTGGGCTGCGTAAGCTGCCCAGGGACTTCAAACACTATTATGAACAGTTTGGTGTCTGCAAAGAGCTACTGGGAAGCCTCAGGCGAGCTACCAGTGGCTTGCAATCTACTGTTTGGAGATCCTGGGTTTTGAACAATTTTTACACTCCACATAGACTTGGTGGATAGACTGCAATATCCTGGAGTAGGGCGGGTCGCGGGAGCAGTACATTTTAGAATCTGCCTGATAGACTGATTGGCTTCTCTTCTATTAGTTTCATGTTCTGGCTTTAACTTTCAGATCCAGCCAGTTTCCAGAAACAAGCTTCAGCTGGTAGGTGTTACTGCCCTACTTTTGGCATCAAAGTATGAAGAAATGTATGTTCCTGAGGCTGGGGACTTTGTGTATATGACTGATAATGCATACAGCAAAGCACAGATCTTAGAAATGGAAATGCTGATCCTACGGGGGCTGAACTTCAGTTTGGGGCGACCACTGCCAATACACTTCTTGAGGAGGGCATCTAAAGCCAGTAAGGTAAGTAAAGTGGTGTGACCTGTTGAACTGAGCCTTAAACAACTTTAAACAAGGAGTGCGACATTAACACATTGTTGGCTGAAGTATTGAAAGGTTGCAAGCTGTGCTCTTCATAGTATAGCCAAAGGTTTAATGCCAGCATTTTGACCCTGCATAAAATGGGCGTGCAGCCATTGCTGAAGCACAATGCATGGTTCTGTTGGATTGCTGTATCACTTGGGCATGGGTGACTGTAGGGGTTGGAGTAGTATATTCTGTGGCAATTCAGAACTTGGTACAACACTTCAATGCACCTTCCGTTTTGGGCATAGCAGGAGCTGGTAGTCCTTCTGGAAATTGATGTTTATTTGCATAGCTTATTGTTACATTGAAGTTGGTTAGCTGATAGTCGGGTGTGGAAAATGTTGTGGTGAATGCACAGCTAGAGATGTTGGTGGTTTTCACAGCCGATATAGATGGTCAATTGTGCTTATGTCTGAGTTTTTTGTTATAGTTTTTGTCATTGATCTGATCCTGTAGATTCCTGTGCACAACAGATCGATTATGGTGAACAGTAAGACCCTAATTTGGCTTGGCAATGGGGCTTCAGGTTCATCTGCCTTTTTTAAACCATTTCTAATGTGTGCTGCCTCCCATGCAGATGTACTGGTCACATCTAGAAAGCCTAGGTTGGTGTAACCTTGTCACACACCTTCCATAGTAAGGGTGGACTGCAGGAACTATTTGTAATTTGTAACACAGGGTGGGTGGCTTGAACACATCGCACTACCTGCTACTGTGTGTTCTGTTATCTCTATTGTTGGCTCACTTCATGTATGTAATTACTTGTCTTGCTCAGTCACCTACCTGTATTGCACCTATACATGAAGGGACCACTTTAGTCTCCTGTATCCACCTAATCAACATTTCCTACAAAAGTCTTATAACAGCGCCTCCATGCCCTTGGGCTGTAACTGCGCTATACAAATAAATATATATGTGAAGGTCATTGCTATGTTGTGTTTGACTGACTTCTTACTTTAGTTGGTGCTGATGCACTCAAAGGCTTTCGAGTTTGTGTAAATCCTGAAAAGGCATTGATGCTTTGACCCGAAGCGCGTTACAGGGGTACCCTTGTGACTATGGGCCCACAATTGCCAGCCCTGTTGTCTTGCATATGGGCTGCAGCATTCCGTGCCTGCTGCTTTAGGCCTTGTATTCCTTTTTTAGAATAACATCTTCATCCAAATGATGTCTAGTGACCCAGATTGGCATGACCTCCTTTAATGTTCATTGCTGCACAACTAACACGAACTGCAGCTCATGCTGTAGTGCAGGGGTGGTCATGCCTTGTAGCCAGAAACATTTCAGGTTACCACTCATTTATGTCATGAAGATTATTGCTCATGACTATTGAGGGCTAGCCTAGGTACCAGGATGCCAGCCCTGGAGTTCACCCTGCTCTAGCTGAAACCTTTAGTTGGGCACATTGATGAATTTCTTGTGCCAGAGTTGGTCACTGAACACCTGGGGGCACTGTAATGGATGTCACTTGATGGGTCTTGGACAGTCACCCCAAGATTGAGCTGCATTCTAATATTCTACATATATGCAGCTAACTAATCCGCTGGCAGTCTCCAAAAATGGAAGCAAACTCTGGGTTGGAGATCTAGCAAGTGTTCATATAATCCATCTTCTGATGTATCTATTTCAGTAAATGTTAAATATCACCAGGTATTGCCTAAACAACTTATGTTTGTAATCTCAGGCTGATGCCGTACAGCATACGCTGGCAAAGTACTTGATGGAACTTGTACTGGTTGATTATGATATGGTCCACTTTCGGCCTTCAGAAGTCGCTGCAGCTGCTTTGTGTCTGGCTCAAAAAGCGTTGGAACAAGGCACATGGGTGAGTTTGGGTTTAGTGTGCATATATTTTCGTGCAGTTGCAAGGTGTGCTAGTTTAGTAGTCTAGGCAACAAGCAACTCTCAATGACTACTCTATGGTTATCTGGGGGACGAGTAAGTGGGGGGGAGGGCGGGGGCAAGGGTTAAAATCCAGCAAGGCAACTTTAGTTTTTTTTTTCTTCGTAGCATTTGACTTGGTAGTAACATGTGCCATAGCTGATCAGCACCAGGAGTTAGCATGATTGTGGGGTGGGTGTGTTGCTCCCTTGGCAGTGTAAGGGATGGAAGCTGTCACCGGGTGGTTTGCAAGACTTCACATTGAAAAAATTTTCTTAGTCAACTTATGCACGCTTTGCTCCAGAAGTCTAGTTTTAACCACTCACCCCCCCCCCCCCCTTCTCCCCGGTAATAGAACTAGCTTCTGTGAGTTGGCAGCAGAGGGAAAGGTATGATGGGGAAACTGACTGTAATCTTGCGTATGGCGAGGCAAGAGGTTCAGTGGAAGGGCAGCTGAGTACTATTGTCACCCATGGCATCGCCATTAGTATGTTCGTTATCTTCTGTAACATGCACAGATGCTATAATCTGAGTGGCCTGCCAGGAATTTTGCCCACCTACAGCAGGCATAGTGTTGGGCATTGGTCAGGGTCCCAAGTCCCTGCTAATTTCACCCAGGACCCTAGCGTACTCTACACGCCCCAAATTAATTGCACCAATCAGTGATGATGAATTTGATCCAGCACTGAATGGACCATGTTTGCTTAGATCCCCCTTCCTAAATGGTAAGTTGGATCAGTTATGCAACGTTAATATGGTTTTTATAAAAAGACCATTGCGTTGAAGCTATTCGAAGTGAAATATGAACCTGATTTCAGATAATGCTTTATTACTTTATTTCAGGATTGTACTACACAACACTACACTGGTTATGCAGAAGAGAACCTTTTACTAATCATGAAGCACATGGCCAAGAATGTCATAAGGGTGAACAATAACTTAACGAAAAATGTTGTAAGTATTGTGTGTAGTTTGCTCTGCATAGCTGTCATTCTGCGGTCAATTGCACTGTTTGGAGGTGTGGGGGGGGGGGGGGGGATCAATGAAGATCAATTTTCCATGGATGATAAACCTAGTGTATCTGGAATACCATATTGACTAGTTGCTTGATTTTTGGGGTGGTTAATACATAACATTGATGGAACAGGTCTAAGATGCTCTTGTGCATTCATTGCGTTTCAATACCACCAAATGAAGATGTCTTCAAAGTAATTCTCCCACAGATGTTTTATTTATAGTAGCCAGTGTAGTTGCCAAAACTAGCGTTCAGACCTTCAAATTCTGCATGTGGCTTTGTTGACCACCTAAACGCTGATAGCCACTAGGAGGATGTCCAAATCCTGAAAATGGGCTACGGTGGAATATTATCGATGGGGCATTTGTGCCAGATCCTAAAAGCTTCATACTGTGTGCTGCTCAATGGATAGTATTTCAAGGTGTCCGTCACCCCGTCAGTGCACTAGCCCACTAGTGCATGAGGGCCTGCATTTTTGGTGTGCAGCAGCTTTAAAACCTTTTCACCTTGTATAATTAAGCCACTGTATCCTTGCTGTCCATTTATACATTAAATGGCTTGCTACTTGGGGTTTCCACACGGGCACTAGAGAATGCTTAACTGCTCTATTGTCAAATGGACTAAGCTATAAACATTTCACTGACTCTTTGGCACAAGCCTGATTGGTTAGTTATCAGAACTGCATGGTACCATATTTATTAGCACATTTTATTGTGCAGCTGTGGCATAAAATACAATTGCCTGAACTGCGTTGTCACAGACTAATCCAAGGGGCTCAGCTTTACTTGAATGTGGCCGTCACCAGGCTCTTTAGGCTAGGGGAGTAAAGATTACTTTGTTATATGAAGATTAATTGGTTGCATTGAGGTCAGTTTTTTTAAATTTTGTTTTTTCTTAATCTGCAGGCTATAAAGAATAAATATGCAAGCAGTAAACTCTTGAAAATCAGCACAATCTCTTGCCTGAAATCGGAACTCATTGAGAACTTGTATACCTCCTTAATGGAGGGGTGCTAGCTATAAGCTGGATTTATTTTTTTCATGCACTTTGTGAACTGCTGCTTTGTAAATAACTGTTTTTATCTTGATTATTAAATATGTATGAGGAGTTTGTGACTAAGAATAAAGATACTTTTTTATATAAATTTGCAGGTGGTTTCTAAATTTTCATGCTTCCTACACCAGTGATTTACAGTTCAAGCTGTGAATCTTTAGTCCCGACTGGATTCGCATCACTGATCTTGCTCCTAAAATGGGAGTACAAATAGTGCTATCCTATTGGGAGGAGGATGCAAAGGCAATGCCTTTTTTCTCTGCAGAGGAAGAGCCTACATCTTGCAGGCCAAGCTGCGCACAGTGCGTTATGCAAGTTGTTGTGGTTTGGGTGCTTTGTGGTCAAGGAGACAAGTGCCCTGTTGGGCTATGGGGCTTTTATTGTCAATCCATCCTGACTAAGCAACAAAGTGGGGACCTCGGGAGTTCTGCAAGGGCCCCATACTGGTCAGTGCCGGAAAGGTGCATGGGGTTGTACAGACAATCAACCACTGTTGACCCAATCCCCCATAAAATCCAACTGACTAGCTTAGCTGGTCACTACTGGGACAGGCAGCCTTGGAGGTAGCAGCACAGCCAGTGGCATGTATACTTTTGGGACCAGTCGGTAAGAGACAAGCTGGCAGAGCCACAGTGCCCACCTCTGCAGGTGGGATCTGGTGTAAACCTAAAATGGCTGGTCATGGCAGCAAGCCTTTTTGGTGAGTATTAACTCTTATCCAACAATGGTGTTGGAATTTGCTTTAGATCAGACAAATGGTTCAAGTCCATGTGAGATGCTGAGTATGGCGTGAAATGACTGCCTGCTAGGCCTATTCTATTTGGGGAACTTGGCATAGGAGGGTGGTGTGGTTTGTTTCCCACTGCCCTTAACTGGGAATACTAGACCTTTTGCACTAAGTTAAGCAAAAAGCCTTTACCTTGTCGGAGGCCTAAATGACACTTAACATTCACACGTTAAGAAGTAGGAATCAATATAAACATAGTTTGGGTGTGGGGAGGTAAAAACTAGCCTTGGTACATAGGCTAGGGAATAGAACAAACTATGTTATCCAAAGAATATGGATACCCCAGTGAAAATTGTTATTGAAGTAAAGAAGAACTTGGAAAGTTAAAGATGTGTTTACTGTGTCTCTGGCTTTGATTTCAAGCTCAAGGTGGGTCGGGGATAATCCATTCATTGATGGCAACAATTTATCAACAGAACAATTATATACTAACCCGTATGAGTTAATCGTTAAATGTCTTCTGCATAATCATGTCTCAAGTCTCCAAAAGAATAGGAACATGCTGCTAATGCATAAAAAGAGCTTAAGAACACATCAGTGACTGGTTCCATATCTGACAAGAATACAATTACATTAATATATAAGCAAGCATGATGGCAATCAGCAGTTTAGTTTTAAGACAGTACCTGTATCTGAGAATAGCCAGGCTAGAACACAATCTGCTAATCTGTACATAATGCATGTCTGTTTTATGAATACCCTCGGATTCAGAAACAAAGTTTTCCAAAACTAATGTATCAAATTAAGATATCATACTAATATTGGTTGAAGGGTGTACAAAAGATTGGAAACACAATCCGGAGACAAACCTGTTCTTTGAGAGAACAAATTCCTTCACATGAACAAAATGACTATAGTGCAGTCTTGGTAGAAGTAATGACTAGTTTAAAAAAGTAGGTCTCGGACACAGTACTCATTGGAAATTGAAGAGTGAATGAATGTTGGAAGGTGCCAAAGCGAAGCGTTTATAACAGCCGTCGTTGTCAAAAGAAGCATAATGTTGTCGTGTGCAGGTAGCCGCAATCTGACGGATTTGAATTGCATACAGATTGGGTCCCAGAAGGGTTATTCTGAAACACTGGTACTTTTCTACCATAAACTAAACGTCTGATTTCCATTAAGCTTTTGTGTATTGACTTTTTGTATTGGCAGATAATGGAAAAATGCGTGATTCAAAACAGTCTAACTTTTTATTGGCATTTTCTCAACATTGCTCTGAGATTCCTATTTATTATGTTGAAACAATACTTGACCACTTGCAAGTTGGCTTCAGACCAATAAGGGAACATAATGCGCACTCTTGTCAGTATAGAATGACCTGAAAATAAATGCAGATAACTGCACACAACTGGCTTTCCTACTACTGGACAACTCTGGCATGCACTACAATTGGCCATGTAACTATAAATTAAATATCTCCTTCAGAGTTTCACAAGGATCCAGACTCTCCCACTGCTCTCCATGTCCCCCTGATGAATCATTCACACCCACGGACTAACCGACTACAACTACGCAGAGGAGATGTAATTGCTAGTGTAGATGATCATGGAACCAAACCACTGCAACTGTCTCACTGACATCTACAATTGGAAGAGAATGAACAACCTCAAATGGAACACTGCCAAAATGGAAATGGTCTCGCCCACAGCAAACACAACAACCCACAACTGGATTGGCTGACTAGCATTGGAACACAAGCAACCAAAGACTGCCAACGTGGTAAATAACCGCGGAATACTCGTGGACGACAGACTATACTTGGAACCGTAAGTCAACGTAATTGCAAAACATGCTACCATCTCTTAAGACTTCTTTTTGGTGGGGGGGTGTGGTGCTCCCATACCTCTCCTTCCCACAGAGAACCCTCTGAGTTCAATTCCTAATATTAACCATGAATTGATTACGCAAATGGCCTCTATCTAGGAATGCTGCAAATATTTGCCAAGTAACTCGGCCAGGATTCTCCTGAGAAGAAACTGAGACCACCCCAGCTTTGAGAGGCCTTCATTGGCGACCAGTAAAAACACAAATTCAAAGCACTCTACATTGCTGATAAATCCCTACATGGAGCCAGATTCCTCCTGGCCAAGGTCGGCTGCTATCAACCAAGAAGGGACCTAAGATACGAAAAGCAGAAATTTGGAGGAACGGCATGGCATTCTCCTGCCTAATCTCCAACCTCAAGAAATTAGAGCGACCGAAGACCTCGCATTCAGCAAACTACTGAACCTTGTTTTTCAACAGACCATGAAAAACACATTGGAAGTAACACTCACAGAATGGCAGCAAAAGCCAAGAGGACCAGTCATGCTCCACAACTAGAGCAGCTCAATCAACTGGCCTATGCAGAAAGACACCCCACGTGCAATCTATGCATTGGAGGGGGGGGGGAGCCCAAACCAGTAACACATTAAATCAAAATTAGTATAACAATTGCTCACCTGCCTAACTAGGGTTGCCTGGTTGTGCACCACTTATCAAAAGTATTACAATACCAGCTGTGCACCCATTTAGTATCCAACCGCACAACAGGCCAAACTGCAACTGTGCCGACAAATCCCTGCGAGTAATTGGCACACACTAGGTACAAGCAACTCTGTCTTCAAAACCGTAGGGGGGAAACTAGCCTCCATGCTTGGATAGGAGGCATGGCTGCAACCAAGAACGTAACATATTATTGAGCGGCAACCAAAGACTAAGTTGAAACCACTTACTTGCCAATTCACTCTCCTGCTCCTATATAACCAATGTCACTAGGGATTGGCCACACTACACATGGACACACTGAAAATAATCTAATGCTTGCACTGAACAGACTCTGGGAATAACCTTTTGAGGGACTATTACTCATAAATCCATGGGCACTACACCAATGCAGAACCAAAACACCTAATCGACTAGCTCTGACCCTCCCCACCTTATGGATGCACTTAACCAGTGTGCAAGACTGTGACCACCCTAATCCCCTACGACCCGCACACCTAACAAACCCAAGCGCCCATCCGAGGCCTACCCTTGGTTACAAGTGGGGTGTCTCGGAAAAACTCCCACATGCAATACAATGCATAGATGCCAGTTCATCCTGGTTCTAAACCTATCCTCACTAACGCACTCCACCCTCTTCTCTTGCAGAGCCACATGAGTGCCTGGCGACTGCTCTAGTGTGGTAGCGGTGCATGATATAAATCAACATGGCATTACTAATGTAGAAGTATTTATAGCTGGAAAACGTGTGGGTATTGACTCCCGTATTGGCTGAGGTTTTTGTAACACTGATGCTACTGCAGACCAGAGTCTGTCCCTTGCTTTTGGAAACTGAGCGCACTTAAACAGATTCCCTGGCAGAAACGTAGCATAATGCCGCTGAGTCTTGCGTTTGCTGTGAAGGTGAGTGATATATCGGGCACCATAATTAGTGGCTGCTGCGGAGGGAGGACCTCGAGTGAATAACTGTCCCTCACAGGAGCAAGAATGCATCAACAAATGAGCCCACTTGAAGCCCTGGGAAGTTTTAAAACTTGCAACCTAAAAATTTGAACTGTGTGAGAAAATGCCTGTAGGGGAACAGGTCGGAAACCCTGGGGGTGAATGAGGTGGCCCAGAACAGCTTAAGCCTGTGCCCAATGGGTTGATGCCCCAATTGTGAACCTATTGGGAAGTATGGGTGGGTATTATTCCTGAGCTTGGAGGTGATGAATGGGGGGGATGGATTAAGATATCTGGCAGCTCCGTCTTTGCTGACCTTGGAGATGCCGTTTAAATCACCATGTAACATATGCTGTATAACAAAGGCCTTGGCAAACTGGGGCAGTGAAGAAAAATCCAGGGACCAACCCTGTCTGGGCGCTTTGTAACCCCACTATTGGCTATCTGTACAGGTCACTGGCAGGAGGGGGTGGCTGGAAGTGAGCCAAGAATTTAATTCCTGACCCAGGTAGCCTGTCTAACCCATGTACCCTGCTGTAAAGGGGGGGGGGGGCATTGCAACGACATCCTGGTTGGAATGTCAAGACCTGGATGACTAGACAGAGGGCATGAGAGGTAAATAATTCTGTCTTGGCTGCTAGGTTGTTTAAGGATATCCTGGCCTGAACCACAAATTGCAGATCAAAGGTGATGGCGTTTGCCAGAGCTGGGAGGGCTGACGGCCATTCCTAGCTGTGAGGATGCAAGGAGGGGTGTGAACCAGTACCCTGCAGCAGATTGGGAATAGCCGACCCCGCTAAAAGGGTGGGAAATGATGCTTTCAGCCCAAAGAGCCCTGATCTTGAAGGCCAAGAAACAGACCCCAGTTGGATGGCATTTGCAGAATCGCCTGAGGCAGAGGTTACCTGATCTTTCTGAAATGGACTGATTCATTGGAGAGTGGCAAATATTTGAGACTGAAGGGATGCACAAATTGGTACATAGGAGGGAACCTTTGAGGGGATAACCGTGAGGCGATGGCGCAAATACAAAACGGGTATGGTATCTCTGGCTATATCAATGGCCCCTTTTGCAAAGCTTTATGAAGCACTACATTAGTTGGAAGAACTGGCTACACCCCTAGCCATGGGCCATGCTAAGATGACCTGTTTTAGTTTTGTGGTTCAAAGTACAGGACCCACTTGACAAAGGCTAAGGCTTCCTTAAACTGGCAAAATCTCCTCAGTGACTTGGCCAGACATGAAGAAATGGGCAGAACGACGCTAATGGAAGCAGTATTGGAGGACTGCAAATGGACGAGAGCTGAATTTGCAACCCAGGACAATTGTTGGGCTTGACGCAGCACCGCCCGTTATTAGCCCAGGAAGCAACTGCTATGCAATTAGCCTCTACGAAGGCTCCCTCTGACCGACTGGTTAGACCTAATGATGGAAACCTTGGGTTGGGAGACCTGGCTCTGTCATTGGATAATGAACCAGGAGGAGTGGTGCAATGTCCATTTGGCTCCCCTAAGGATGGGGGTCCTGCCCAAGAACAAACCAGCGGAAAACAATGAGGTTGTAGACATCGCAGCCTCTGGGGACAGCAACATGGTCTCAATTTTTCAAGTCCATGTAACCAAGGTAGTAGTCGGCAGCAGCAAGAACAGAGCTTGGCTTGGGAATATGGAGATGAGAACAATATGCCAAAAAGAGCCTATGGTGGACCCTAAAGCTTTCCTAGAAAATGTTCAATCTGACCAGAGGCTGGAGATGGGGAAAATAGCCAGGGCAAAGGAGTGTGACACTATTTCAGACTCTTAAGTGAGCTTATTGATATCATAATGATAGATGAGGATGATGAAGAATGGGCAAACCTGAGCATGTCTGAATTGGTGGAAATTGAAACTGACAGGGGTGAACAATAACTGGCTCAAGCATCTCCAGCAATAGAGCAGACTTGGAGATTGCCAGCCCTAAAACCATGCCAAACCTTTTTAGAATGTTGGAGGGAAAGGGGAAAACATCTAGGGGCAGCCAAGAAGAGCGTCTGGTCCCATGAGTCGGTCCCCTCTCCTAAAAAATCCAAACTAAGGGCCTCATTGATTGTCTTACTACTGTTTAAAATCTTTTTGTTGCTGTTTGCACACCCTGAGAGTCTTCCAGCTGTTTAAAATCGCTATTAGATGTGTGAACATCCTGCTTTTCATGAGAATTGCTTGATGTTCTGTCTGGTGTACTATCTGTTCCCTTGCCTTGTCAACACCCATTGTCTCTTCCCTATCCTGTCTGTCTCCCTGAGCGCTTGCTCCCTT
This sequence comes from Ambystoma mexicanum, assembly GCF_040938575.1. Lineage (NCBI taxonomy): Eukaryota > Metazoa > Chordata > Amphibia > Caudata > Ambystomatidae > Ambystoma > Ambystoma mexicanum. Next base: position 1,097,267,447 of record NC_090934.1, on the reverse strand, counting down.
CTTGCCCCCTCACAATGGCACCTTAAGTCTGGCAGGAAGAAACTGGACATACTTGCCTCAACCCAGGCATTCCCTATCGTTGACACCTACATCAGTGCTTCTGCCACACTCACTGACATCCTTTGTTCCTTAATCCTGACCTATGGATTGCCCATATGCTGCTTTTCTCTTTACCCTTCCTCACGCACAAATGGTGGCACCCGCTGTAAGGCCTTTTGCCTCTTCCACCACCAGGGCTGTCATAAATGTCTCGATGGTACCATCCTAGTACAAGGACTTCAACTTAACCTATTTTTGATAGGCTCCTTTCTCACCGCTTCACATGCTCCCTTGCCCCCTGTTTCAATGGCTGCCCAGGCTCCCTTGCCAACTATGCCCACCCTGGCTACCTTGCCTCCTACAAACCTCAACTCTTTGTTGCTCTCAACTATACAGGCTCCCTTCCCTACTCACTACACTGACCACCTCAGGCCCTCCACCCTGCTGCCCTGGCCACCCACTGCATCTGGAGCTCCCTTGCCTCTTCCTACCTCTATCTCTCAAGTACTCTTGCCACTTGTGGGGGGACCCTCTGTCCCCTGCATCTCCCCACCAAAGTCCTTAAAAGTGGCAACCTGCTCCATGTCACCACACTAAACCCATGCTCTGTCAAGCACTCCTGACATCTGCCACCTCCTAGACCTTTATGTTTGTGCTCTTACTGAGACATTGTTTAAGGACAGCTCCCCTGAAGGCTACAAGATCCTGTGCCCAGGCCCAACGGGCCAGGAGGTGGAGTAGCCTTGATCCTTCCTGAGTGGATTTCTGTTTCCATCATTCTCATTTGGGTCTACTCCTCCTTTGAATGCTTGGTCTGCAGGCTCTCACCTGTCTCCTTACTCTGGCCACCTTCTATCTGCCGCCAGGCCAGATCACATCTTCTCGGAATGGGCTGACCTAGCCTCTTCTCCCCTTCCAACTCATCCTGCTGTCTCATCTTAACATCCCTCTTGACTCCCCTGACCCTTTCCAAAACATGAGACACTCCCTTTCTATTCTACTTTATGGTCCTACGCACACTACTTGCCACACCTTGGATGCTCATCACCAGACATCACTCTATTCTGCTCACTACTTCACTCTCATGGACTGATCATTTTCTTCCCTCCACACTTTAATCTCTCTTCGCCTTTGGCAATAGCACACCCTACACCACCTCCTGCCTTCAAGGTCATCCGACCCATGAACATGTGGCAGCACTTGCCTTTGCCTCCACCAACTCTCCTACTACTGTGGCTGACACGGCCCGGCCCTCCAACTGTCATTGTTCCATTCCTGATATTCTTGCCCCTGTCATGAGGGTCCGACAGAAGCCTGCCAAAAAGTGCAACTCTTGGTGCAACCTTGATCTGGCTTCCCTTAAATGCCAGTGCAGAGCAGCAGAACGGAAATGGAGATCTTCAGGTGCACCTGCTGACAACTGACCTGCACTCTGTATCTGCTCCAAGAATTTACATTCAAGCCTGCATCTCTGTGGTATCTAATAACACGGTTGAACTCTTCAAAGTCTGCAAGGAACTGGCCAACCCTAATGCAGCCACAGCCTCCACTACACCTACCAAGGCCCTTTGCTAAGACCTGCTCACAAGCTTCACCTCCAAAACACAGGACCTCCTGTCCTCTTCTGCACCCCAGGCCCCCTGCATCAACATCTCTTGGGCACTCCTTGGCTGCCCCACCTCACCCCTTTTGTCACACCTGATGAGGTCTGTAGACGAAACTTGTCTATGAAACGCTCCTCCAAACAGGTGGACCCCTGCCCCTCCAAAACCATGAAGGAGCATATTGACAATCTCGCTCCAGCCTTGGCTGACCTCTGCGGCCGCGCCACTGGAGTTTCCCCTCTCAGCACCCCTTTGTGCACCCGCTGCTTAAAAAAAAGCTGATCTTGATAACCCCTTTCCTGGGGAAACTCCTGAAGCACTCAAATTACTCTCCATACTGAATTTGTTGGTTGTCTCCATGACAATCAGTCTGGCCTTAGAGCATCAAGAGGCATGGGAACTGCCCTTCTGAACACCTGCTAAGACCTCCTCTGAAATCTTGATTTCAACTCACCCTTTGTCCTCATTCTTCTCGACCTATTCTGCTTTTGATACCATAACCACAACATCCTGGTCACCCGTCTGTTACCCTGGGCACCGCCGATCAGAGCCTGGTGTGGCTCACCTTTCTTTGACTGGCCCGCCCAGGTGCAACTCTGGACCTTTCTCAGCCTCTACCACTCTCTACTTGTGTCCCCAGGGATCTAACATTTATACCCTGGTTCTTCAATATCTACTTGGCCCACAGGATCTCTACCTTTACATTTCAGTGTTATGCAGATGACACACAGCGCTCTTTCGGGCTAACCTCTGCCGCCTCCTTGCTCATCCCTGACTGTCTATCTGCAAATCATGCTTGGTGTGCTGCTAATCTATTTCTGAATGCCAGTAAGACCGAGATTGTCATCATTGGGACCTCTTCTCATGCTTTCCCACTGGCCTGCCTCCCTTGTCGCTGCTCCCTAAGCTACCAATGAGGCAAAACATCTTGGGGTCATCTTCAACTCAACTCTCTTTGTCACATCCGACATCTCCAAAAAGTCCAACTACCAACTGCACCTCCTCGGATATTCTACCTTTTCTCACTGCCCCAAGGGGCTCATCACCTCGAGAGCCCTGGTTCTCTCTAGGCTGGCTGGACTATTGCAACGATCTTCCTACTTCTACTCTTGGTCTTCTACAACTCATCCAGAACTGCAAGACCTATCCTTGACCTTGAGCCCTGGGACCGCATCTCTCTGGAGATGAAAGCCTTCCACTGGCTCCCAATGGCTACAAGTAACAAGTTCAGGACCCTCTGCATAATACGCAAGGCTTTCTGGGGCAGGGACCTGCACTAGCTACACTGCTCTCTCCCTAAATACATTCCCTCGAGTCCTCTGCATGTCCTCCAACTCTGTGGGTGAGCTGCTTTCCCAAACAGATTTGGGGGAGATCTATTCTCTGCAGGTGCAAACCCCCTCCCCACCCCCCAACCCCTCTCCATCTTGAGCTGGAGCACCTTGCGTTCTGGAAACTCTTCCAGACTACTTTTCTTTTCTTTCTTACCGCCTTTCTTTTCTTTCCACCCTCCTCCCCAACTCTTCAGTTCAGTTTTTTGCTGACTGCCTGGTTCACCTCCAGAGCCTACAGGTCCCAGGCTCCCTGCCAGTCTTTTTTCCCTTGCCTCTGGGCTGCTGCACTTAGTTCAACATTACTGCACGTTCAGCTTGCGCCCCTTGAGCGGGGCAACCTCTCTGCACTTAAAACAGGGCCCTGCTTGACTGGACTTTGTTCCACCCTATCGTCTCATCGCTGTCTCTATGCATGACTTAAGTGTATTAGGACCAGTTAGTCTGTCCTGTCCACCCCATGCCACGCCACTGTTTTCCATCTGCCCCACCCAAGTTTGGTCTCAACTGTACCACTTCATGCACTAAGAGCAATGTCGTCTGGCCTAGTATGCTAGTTTTCTGTTTAGATCATTCTGAATCTTCCAGGCCTAAGAATGATTACTGCATTCCCTTCCCACCTTGAAGTGTATGTGCTATATAAATAAACAATAAATAAGACTGGCAAGGAGCAACCACCATTTCAATACTGATGGGGAAGGTGCCAGTCTGACTTGTAAATCTCCTCCCCAATGAAGAAAATCTTATTTTGAGTCACTGCAATGTAATATGCCTATTCCAAAACATCCCCAAATTGAGCTCTATACGAACAGTGGATATCTGTATGGTCCAGCTCATAAATGAGTTGTGTATGGACTGGATTATTCTGCATTTGCAATCCACTTTAATAAAATCAAATACTGGAATGGAGAGCTGCTATTTCCACTGGGTTATGATCTAAGCAATTAAGCACAGCATTGAATTCTTGAAGTAACATTCTATTCAGGTCATGAAGACACCAACTTCTAAAAGTGGATACAAAGGAGGCGGGGGACAAAAATGTATGGATCCAGAGGAAATTGAATGGCCAGCATGGGGGTAATACTAGAAAAGCCCTCACTAACACGAACCTTCACTAATGCAGCTCAACAAAAATAAAGCAGTTCTGACCAGCAACATTCTGAGAACCGATGTCGAATCTCCACTCTTGCTTGTGGCTGGTGATCGCCCTGATGGAACCTCAGCTATCCTAGAGCCACAAAGAGGAGGCAATAAAGACCCTGCAACTTGGCTGCTGGAACACGAAGTTTTGTGGAACTGTTCACATATGAAAAGTTGGGCCTGGAAAGATTTGATATCTGCTTGCAAGAAACCTAGCTGCGGATAAAACCACTTTGTGAGGGTTATGAGGTCTATCTAAATGAAGCACAAAAAGGCCCCTTTGGGCCATTCTCGGGACTGCTAATGTTGATCAAAATGGACACCTCGGTAATAAATTCCTCCAGCCAAATCAATTTGTTCAAACTTTATGGATTGTGTCGCAGAGGCAAGCCTCGAATCTAAAAAAACGTATTCTCATTAACGTGTACTGGAGTGTGGTAACGACAGTGTCTCTCGAAGTCTATAATGCTAATCTACGTGAGGTCCTGATGTCAGTGGATAAACCCCATTTTATTCTATGTGTCGATCTCTATATGCATCTTTTAGATGGTGAGGGGTGGCCCAGTTGAGATTCACTATTGGGAGTGAGGGCTACATTATGGCTCCATAAAATGAAGGCCTGTGGTCTTTGTTGAATGGCCAGACTAGGGGAGATATTCCGAGATCTAGTACTTGGTCAAGGGGGGGGGGGGGAAGCACAACAGGCCTGTGTTGATCACTATGTCTTCCAGAATGTTTTGGCCGATATTGACCAGTTTGTGGTTGTTGAGATGCAGGCCAGTGATCACAATCGATCAGTAAGCTGGGTGGTGGGTTGCCACGATAGAAGAGCAGAAGCCTTGTGCCTGATTGATCTAACGTGGGGGATGAAAATGGGCTTAGCCTCAGAGCACTGAAAGTACCCTGAATTACAGGGAAGTTTGAACACAATTCTCAACAATCCTTGGAAAACCAAATATGCCTGGATTCTGCAGGCCTATAAAGGATGGGCTTGCGATGGGAAGACAGATTTTATTCCAGTACACAGGTATGATCACTGATAGCTAAGAGGGCTTTTAGATCTGATAGACTGCTAAAAAGGTCAAATAATGGGATTCCAAGATGGCCACCAGCACTGTGTAGATGTGCTGATGGCAGCTCTGGGATCTGTGGCCTGGTTTGGGTGGCCCCACCACCCCTCCCCGCACCGAGCGGCCACGGGCAAAGTTGGAGGTGGTGTGCCGGAGCACTGGTGTGCCTCTGGAGGAACGCGGATGGGGGGACGACGAAGGAGGCGGTATTGAGGGCGACGAGGCAGAGTGAACCAGTGTTTTATAAAGGACAAGAAATCTTTGTTTCAGTACCTGGCCGCCAGCATGCTGGTGAAGAGAAGACGCATGGGCCTGGTTGTGAGGGAGCTGGCCAGGAAGGGGATAAAGTACAAATGGTCCTTCCCATTCGGGTTGGTGTTGGAGTGGGAGGGGAGCCAGAGGCGAGCCACTACCCTTCAGGAGGCTGCCGGTATAATCCGACAACCTGGAAAATGGGAGGGGGGGGAGCCAGGAAGGGGGCCCCTCAACCTGAGGCAAACGAAAGGAGACAGGCAGACCATGGGAATGGTCTACGGTGGGAGAGAGGAACCGAGGTAGGAGGAAGGTGGCGCTGCGGGGGCTAACTGTGGGGGAGTCGGGCAGTGTCAGAGGGGAAGGGTAGTTGCAGCGCGGGGGAGCCTGGGAGCATAGGCTCGTGGTAGGCTTTTATGGGGTGGGGATGGTGGGAACAAGGGCTTTCTTTGGGGGCCTAGGAGGATGGAGTTGAAAACATCCTGGAACGAGTAAGGGCAGGAGTGTCCGAGGGGGGTGGTGTGGATAGGTAGGGGGAAGGGGGAGAGGGTGGGGGTAGTCTCGCCTTAAATTGTGGATTCAGGGTGGGAAAGGGAGGGGGGAGGGGAGTGGAGAGGGTGGGTGGATTGGGGGGACATAGCAGCTGATGGAGCAGTGTGGACTTGGGTAAATGGAAGGATGGAGCTAGGAGGGAGAGAGAAGTCCCTACAGTAGGGGGTTGGGGGGGGGAAATGCCCAGGGTAAACCCAGGGAAGGGATGGCGGGATGGCCAAGGAGGGTGTACCAGGCTTCATTTCAGACTTTAGGTGGCTAACAATGTGAGGGGGCTAAACTCCCCCCTCAAACGAACAAAACTGGAGCAATTTACCATGTCCCACAAGCAGGATGTGCTGGCGCTGCAAGAGACCCCTTTACTAAGGCAGGACCAGGGCTGTTTGCGACTGAAGGGCTTCCCACAGATCTTGTTTGCATCGTGTCCTACGAAGAAAGGGGGCGGGAGATAGCCCTGGCTTTCGGGAGGGGGATAAACTTCAGAATCCAGGACATTCTTGGGGACGCTAACGGGAGATCTATTATGGTGAGGGGGGAGATTATAGGTTTGTCCTATACTATCGCATCAGTGTATGGCCCAAATGCGGGTCGGGACCAGTTCATGCGAGAAACCCTGGGCATTTTAGAGAACTTTGCGAGGGGGCAAGTGATACTGATGGGAGATTTTAATCTTGCCTGGGACAGAAGGCGTGACCGATCCCAGCATGAGGGAGGTGGGGGCAGTGTGGTGGCTTCTCCCCACTGAAGGAAAGCTGGGAGGAGGCCGGACTATGCGATGTATGGAGGGCAATACGGGGAGAAGAGGAGGGGTTTACGTTTCTCTCTGATGTCCACAGAACCCAGTCCAGAATTGATTACATCTTGGTATCCGCTAGCTTGGTCGGGGAGGTGGAGTCTGTCGAAGTGGGTCCTGTGGGGATAGCCGACCACAAGGTGGTGCAGATGAAAATGCAGCTGTGAAAGCGAAAGCCGGGGTGTAGAGCTGGAAATTCCCTGGGGAACTCCTGAGGGACCAGGTGCTGCAGGAGGAGATTGGAAGCAAGATCTGGGACTTCTTCGAGAGAAACAATAGTTCGGATACGAGTCGGGGCACAAGGTGGGACGCCTTCAAGGCGACTTTGAGGGGGGGAACTCATTGCTACAAAGAGAGTAACAGGCTGAGAGGGCTAGAAACTCAGTTGGGAAGGGAAGTGGAGGCCGCTAGGGTGTGGGTACGCGAGACCCCTACAAGGAAGGTATATAGGGAATATAGGCTAGCAGAGGGCCAACTGGGGATTTTAAGGACCAAAAAGGCAGAAGAAGCAATGCTCTGGGTGAGGCAAAAATTCTATGCGAAGGCCAATAAGGCAGACTCACTCCTGGCTCGCCTTCTGAGGGGACAAAGGGAACAGAATTTTATAATGGCCATCAAGGACGAGAGGGGAGAGAGACTCATCCGGACCGAAGAGATAAAGGGGAGACTAGCTGAATTCTATGAAGCGCTGTATACTTCACATGGCCCACCGCTTCAGCCGCAGAGAGTTCTTAGGGGCCCTGCCCCTCCCCCGACTATCTCGGGAGGAAGGCGAGGATCTGGGCCGACCTATCATGGAGGATGAGGTGAGAGCTACCATTATGTCACTCCCCTGTAACAAAGCTCCGGGCCCAGATGGTTACCCAGCTTCCTTTTTATAAAACCTACTCCCACTTATTGGTCCCGCACTTAACACAATTATTTAATACGTTTGGGGCTGGGGCGGAATTACCCCTTCGATGGAGGAGGCCAAAATTACGCTTATCCATAAAGTGGGAAAAGACCCAGAAGAATGTACTTCCTATCGCCCTTATAAACACGGAGGCAAAAATGTTCACTAAAATATTGGCGAAGCACCTGGAAAAGCATCTACCCTCGCTGATCCACCAAGACCAGGCAGTGTTGATGGTGGGAAGGCAGACCTCCGACAATATCAGGCGCGTGGCTCACTTGATGGAGAAGTCACGAAAGACGACCACTCCGGCGATCCACCTGGTGCTTGATGCCGAAAGGCATTCGATCGGGTGGAGTGGTTGTTTTTGTTTCAGGTTATGGAAAAGATGGCCCTGGGGACAGGTTTCATAAATATGGTCACTGCAAACTATAAGAATCCCAAGTCCCGTATTTTAGTAAACGGAGAAATGTCTGACCCATTCAGACTGAAACGGGGGACGAAACAGGGGTGCCCCCTTTCCCCATTGCTTTATGCAATATACTTAGAGCCCCTTCTCCTGGCAATATGAGAGGCAGACAATAGTCAGGCTTTACCATTTGGGGGAGGTCAGCATAAAATGGCGGTCAGCATAAAATGGCAGCACTTGCTGATGACATGCTGCTCACATTGACAAACCCAAAGGAGTCCATCAAGGCAAGCATATAATTACTGACCAAATTTGGGGAGCTTTCGGGTCTGCGGGTTAACTTTCAGAAATCGGAGTTAACCTGTCCCTAGGGGATCATGAAGTGGAGGAGACAAGGGCAATTTCCCCTTTCAAGTGGAGTCCGGTTGGGTTGTGATATTTGGGGGTCAGGATAACCCCCTCGCTGGCGGGCTGGTACGGAACGAACTATAAGCCCATGTTATCGGCAATCAAAAAAGACCTAAGGAAATGGGGCGCCCTAAGAATATCCTGGTTGGTAAGAGGGGCAGTTCTTAAAATGGTGGTTTCCCCACCGTGTACTTTATCTATTTCAGGCTATTCCCCTACCTGTCCTGGCAAGCTTTTTTAAGGCACTAGATCGGGCGGTCAAGGAATTTATCTGGGATGGCAAGAGGCTGCGTTGTCTAGGTGACTACTTGGAGCATCCAGGGGCAAGGGGGGGGGGTCTGGCTTTCCCCGACTTTAGCTGTTACCATGAAGCTGCACAGCTCAGCGTAATTCGGTAATGGTTCTCAGAGGATTACCTTAAGCATTGGGTGAAAATGGACCGAGCAGTAGCTCGACACCATCTGGGGGAAGTACTGTGGCTTCCACGAAGGCTGAGACCACCTCACCTCTACTTGAGTGCCATTACGAAGGGAGTTGTGGACAGCTGGGACAGAGCGGTCGAGAAGCGTGGGTTCACGACCTTCCCTTCGCCGTTTACACCCATCTTCAATAACGGGAACCTAATATCGGGGAGGGAAAAAGGGGCGTTCCTGGAGTGGGAGAGGGGGGGTGTAGAACTCTGAGGGACATGTTTCGCGGCAAGAAGGTGAAAACGTTATAGTAATGCAAGCAGGAGTTTGTGATGGGCGAGCGAGAGGTGCACCGATATTTCCAGATTAGGCACTGGGTTATGTCAGTGGATGTAAGGAAGGCCGCTACACGCGACCTCACGCAGTTTGAACGGTTTCTTCTAACACACAAAGGGTCGAGAGGGTTAATTTCGGACCTCTACAGTCAGAGAGTGCCGGCCTGAAAATCACCTGGGCATACATGAGGGGATGGGAACAGCAACCAGGGGTTAGAATGGAAAGAGAGGACTGGGAGAGGTTATGGAAGTTGGTACCGAAGGTGGCAAAAGCTACCCAGTTTCAGGAGGCCTGGTATAAGTATATGTACAGCTGGCACTACACCCCGGCCCGCCTACATGCGATGTACCCGGCAAACCGGGGGAGTGTTGGAGGGGCTGTGGGGGGAGAAAGTACAGCAACTCATATTTGGTGGGACTGTCCCACTATCCGGCCTTTTTGGTGCGATATCGCATGGGCCCTGTCTCAGGCACTGGGGGAGGGAGCCAGCCAGGATCTCCGGGAGATTCTATTGGGGACGAGAGCACTGGGGGGCGAAGGGGAGAGGCGAGGGAGTACTAAGGCAAAAGTGATTTTCACTCTGGCTGCGATGGCCCTTATTGCACAGAGGTGGAAGAGTCCAAAAAACCCGACAGAGCAAGACTTGTTAAGGAAATGTGGGATATAGTCTCGATGGAATGGGCAACGTATGCGGCCAACAATAAGTTGGAGAATTTCTCAGCGGACTGGGGAGAGACCCTGGCCTATTTGAAAGGGGAATTTAGGGAAGAGTGGTGCCCTCAAAGTCTCAAGTGTTACGCTCACCTGGTATCCACAGGGATGCCACCCAGCCGGGTTACTCGCTGGTATACTTCTCAGCTTTGCCCAGATGTGGTCTGCGGGGAAGGTTCTGCCTTGTGATAGAGTTAGGCGTGCTCTCCGTCCTGCCTTCTTTTCAGGGGCGTGTTGTCTTTCGTGGGCGTGTGCGGTCCAGTTACTTCACTGATGCCAGCCCGTTTGATATTGTTCAGGTAGGTCTTATTGCTGTTCTTTAGTATTGTTGCTATTCTGCATGCCTTTCTTGTTTAAAATGTCTCTTTTTCTCCCCTAGGTATGCGGAGCTTCAGCGTGGCAAAGTGGCTTGGTTGAGCCCCGCTGGTAAATGATTAAGAGCGCTATGATGCGGTAAGTAATCGCTATGCGCTGCGAAGTCTTGCCTTTGCTAACCTGTGTTTTCCTTCCTTGTAGGTCGCAGTGTTCTTCAGCGTGAGTGGAATGTCCGGAGTGGTGCCATCTGAGAGGCGACCAGCCAGGTAAGCCTTTTGAGCAGTTCGTAATTTGCAAATGTCTCTGCTGCTTTCTTTAATGTTGCCTCTATCTTCCTCTTTCAGGTTGTTCTGCCCGGGAGGTGTGCAGATTCGAGGAAGCTTGCTTTCAGGAGCTGCGAGTGGCTAAAGATGAAGACTGCAGGTAAGATGCTGCTGCTAATGATGTTCCTTTTGTCTCCTTGCAGGTTCTGCTTCTCCGAGGTTCGGGGGGAATAGCTGGACACGGTGAGCGTCACGTTGGAAGCAGCAAAGTAACGCGAAGCGTGTTGTCTTGCTCGGGTGTGGTTTAAATGGCCCCAACAAAATAGTCTAGGTAAAGTAGTCCCTAGGCTACCACACCCAAAACACTAGACCGCATAGCTTGGTTCCCAGGATACAAGCTATGTGGATGCCTCCATGTTGGCTGACAATACAATAAAGCAGTTCCCAAGCATGTTGTTTTTCATGGTGTATGATCCTGGCGCCCCATGAGGGCTTTTGAAGAGGATGCCAGACTCTAGAAGCCCGAGTCCTGACACCACCTGGCCATTGGGTTTGCCAGAGGGGGTTTTGGGCGAGGGTCGTGACAGCACTACCCCCGCCCCTCCCCCCCTCCTCCTCCCCCCCCCCCCCAAGGCCCCTCTCGCAGTGTTCCTTCTGTCTGGCCCAGGTTTAGTTGGGAAGTTCAGATGGAATTTCCTGATTAGACGCGGTGCGTGGATGTTCTCACTGGGCTCCCAGGATCTATCTTGTGGTCCAAATCCTTTCCAATCGATGAGATAATATAGCTTGGACCCAGAGTATTTAGAGTCCAAGATATCTTTGACTTCGAATTCTGGTTCTCCGTCAACAAGTATGGGCTTAGGTGGTGTCCCAATCAATGTGCCGGATTGCATTGGTTTCAAGAGGGACACATGAAATACCGGGTGGATTTGTAGATTAGGTGGTAAATCCAGTTTCACGGCTACTGGGTTGATAATTGCCTTAATGGTATAGGGTCCTAAGCATCTGGGATGAAAGGTCCGGGTTCCCTTGATGGGTAAGAATTTAGCAGCTAACCAAACTTTGTCTCCTACTTGATAATCAGGGGCCTTTTTCCGGTGTTGGTCAGCGAATCTCTTGTTTTTCTTTGGCATGAATAAGATGTTCCTTCGCCTTCTTGAAAGCCTGAGTAATGGTTGTGTGTAGAGTCTTTACCGCTGGCATTTCCAAGATGGCTAGAAGGTCTAGTTCAGAGGTACGTGGATGTCTGCCATAAAGGGTATAGAAGGGCGTTTGTCCCATGCTTGAATGCAAGGAATTGTTATATGCATATTCGGCTATCCATAGTAAGTCTTTCCAAGTCTTTTGTTCATGGTGCAGCATGCACCGTAAATATTGCTCGAGCGTCTGATTGGTTCTCTCGGTTTGGCCGTGTGTTTGGGGATGGTGACTGGTAGATAGCCGAACGTCGATCTGCGCCATAGCACAACATTTCTTCCAGAAGTTAGAAACAAACTAGCTGCCTCGGTCAGAGACCAGAACCGGAGGGAAGCCTTGTAGCTTAACAATGCCCTCTAGGAATACTTTTGCTAAAGTGGCTGCGTCTGGGAGGCCTTGGAGAGGAATAAAATGTGCCATTTTCGAGAAGTTCACAACTACAGGGATGGTGTTGAACCTTTAGCTGGGAGGTAGATCAGTGATGAAGTCAAGGGAAAGAGTGTGCTATGGAACTTGAGGAATGTTAATGGTTGTAGGAGACAGATGGTTTTTGTTTCTGTGATTTTATTTTGTGCGCAGACACCACAGGACTGAATATACTGAATGATGTCCTTACGCCAGGTAGGCCACCAAAAGTTCTCCTTCACCTTAGCTAGGGTTTTGGCGATACCAGGATGCCCTTCAATCAGTGAATCGTGATCATTTGAAATAATATGCTGTTGTAATTCCTTCTTGGGTACATATAGGCAATCCCTAAAAAAGGGTAGATGGTCCTTGATGCTATATTGTTCTCCTTGAGTTTGCCATGCGAGGAAAACATCAGGATTCATTGGCTGTTGAATTTCTTTTCGCAGTTCTGCTTGTGTTAAGGCTGTCGTGATACCCAAGAGTTTGTCTTCAGGTATAATAGGTACTGGATCTGGAGTTGTATATACCATTTAATCTATGCCCATGCGAGATAAGGCATCCGCCTTTCCGTTTCTGACCCCTGGTGGAAACGTGATTACGTAATCATATTCGGCGAAGAAAAGGGCCCACAATAATTGGCGTGAGGACTGGGCTTTGGCTGTTTTGAGATATTGCAGGTTTCGATGGTCTGTGATGACAGTAGTGGTGTGTCTGGCCCCCAGAAGGTAGTGCCTCCAGGCTTTAAAGGCAGATTTAATAGCCAGGAGTTCCTTGTCCGTGATGGCATCATTAATCTCTGGAGGTGAGAACTTTTTTGACCAGAAGGCCACAGGATGTAGTTGGCTGGTTTCCGGGGCTCTCTGTGAAAGGACAGCCCCCATTGCGAGACTGGACGCATCAGTTTCAATGACATAAGGGAGGTCTGGACGAGGGAGTCGCAGGATTGGAGCGGAGGTAAACCTTTGTTTAAGTTCCTGAAAGGCTTCTTCTGCTTCTTCGGTCCAAGCAAATTTTTTATTGTTTTTTCATAACAGTACTGTGATTGGGTGCACAACCTGAGAGAAATCTGGGATGAACCGGCGGTAGAAGTTTGCAAAGCCCAGCATGCTTTGCACCCCTTTCAGAGACGTCTGTGAAGGCCATTTCAGAATGGCATTTACCTTGTGCACGTCCATTCTGATGCCTCCTCGAGTAAGGATAAAACCAAGAAACTTTACTTCGGTAATGTGAAAAAAGCATTTTTCAAGCTTTGCAAACAAGCAATGTTGACTGAGCTTGGTGAGGACTGAACAAATGTGCCTGACATCTTGTTTTGAGGCTGCGTATACTAAGATGTCGTCTATGTACACTAAGGCGCACACATCAATTAACTCCCTCAAGACGTCATTCATGAAATATTGGAATGCCGCAGGAGCGTTGCATAACCCGAAGGGCATGACTTGATATTCAAACAAGCCGTACTTATTACGGAAGGCGGTTTTCCATTCATCTCCTTTTCTGACTCGGACCAGGTGGTACGCTCCTCGAAGGTCCAATTTAGTATAAATCTGGGCATCTTTAACTTGGTCTAGCATCTCGGGGATAAGTGACAAGGGGTACCGGTTCTTCACGGTTGTCTGGTTCAATGCGCGGTAGTCCGTACAGGTTCTCAAGTCCCCTTCCTTTTTCGGTACGAAGAACAAAGGACTGGCTGCAGGAGACTTCGAAGGACAGATAAATCCATTTGCAAGGTACTGGTCTGAATAGGATTTCAAATTAAGGTTTTCTGGTTCTGTGAGAGCGTAGATCCTGCCGCAAGGGATTTGTGCACCAGGAACAAGGTCGATCTGACAATCATAGGGCCTGTGAGGCGGCAATGTATTGGCTTGGTCCTTTCTGAATACATCCTGGAAATCATGGTATTCACTTGGCAAGGTATTAGTTACTCCCAGGGTTGATACTGTCGCTACGGGAGTCATGGGGATACAGACGTCAGGTTTTTCCTCTTGATAATAGCAGACAGGGGAGCAGTCATCGGGGAAGGCTAATTTTCGTGCCCTCCAGTCTATCAAAGGGTTGTGAGCAACCAACCATGGCATCCCTAGTATTGGCCTGAATGGATGGCCCTGATGAGATCAAACGAAATAGACTCCCGATGTCCTTCCTGGCACAATAAGGTTACCCTGGCTGTGCACTGGGTTACTGGTCCGGAAGCGATTTCTGTCCCATCTACTGTGGCTACCTTGTCCATAGTTGGCTTAGAACACAAAGGAAGCCCCATCTCTGCTCCCAGTTCTTGATCAATATAATTTCCAACTGCTTCGCTGTCGATGTATGCTTCAATGGCATGCATTCTTGACGACCGTTGGTGGTTGATTAAGATCACTGGTATTGCCAAGTGCGAGGTCAGCGACTTTCTTCTCACTCGACAAACTGACCTCTACGTTTGTCGAGCTTGGTAGTTTTCCGATTCCTTAGCTTCATCCTTCTCTGTGGCCCCGACTGTTCTTCTTGGTGGTTTTACTGGAAGTCTTTCAGGAAATGTCCTGGTTTCCCGCAATACAAACATAGTTATTGTGGTCTTCTTTTGTCCCACTCTTGTTTTGTTAATGGAGGCCGTATCCCTCCAATCTGCATGGGTTCTACAGCATTCTCAGGTACACGTGATGCGTTTTCCCTTGGTCGAACATACACGGTCCGAGGGTCCGTCTTAGACCGGTCCGGTTTTCGGTCCTGCAACCGGTGGTCTAGCAGCACGAACAGATTTATGAATTCGGCACAGTCTCTGGGCGGATCAACCACCTGGTCTAAAACATCCTTTAATTCGCCTCACAAGCCTCGATGGAATAACGTGGTTCTTTGGTTTTCTGGCCACCTTGCTTCGGCAACCAGTCTGTTGACGGTAGCAATGTATGTTAACAAGTCCTGATTACGCTGTTGGAGGGATAAGAGTTCATTGTCTACTGCTTGTTCCTGGATATGGCAAGCAAAAAGTTTTTCCATTTCTCTCTGGAACCCCCCAAAGTCCTGTAATAGAGGATCGTCATGGGTCACCAACGGCACCGACCAATCTGCTGCACTACCACTCGGGTATGATAAGACAAAAGCTACCCGAGCTTGGTCGTTTGGAAATGCTCCAGGCCTACAAAGAAAATGAAGGCGACACTGATTGATGAATGCTGCATACTTCCGTGGGTCGCCCGAGAACCTTTCTGGTGGTGCCAAGGGAACTGTTCCAGGTAACGTGATCTGTACCGGAGTGGAGGTAGTGGATGGTATGGTGGGGTTTTGCATCGTTGGATTGCTTCCAGGTAGAGGCGTCAGTCCTGCCTGTGATTGCAAGTATTACCTGCTAATCTCTTCAGTGCGTTCTTTGGTCACTATTAGGTCTCTCCGGAGGGTATTAGTCTCTTGTCGGGCAGAATGAACCTCAGCACGAAGTTCTCCTAGTAATTGGGCCAATTGGTCCATTTCTGATGTCTCCATGGCACCCAGATGGATTTGTTATGGTAGGCTTCGCGTTCTGTTACGCTCACCTGGTATCCACAGGGACGCCACCCAGCTGGGTTACTCGCTGGTATACTTCTCAGCTTTGCCCAGATGTGGTCTGCGGGGAAGGTTCTGCCTTGTGGTAGAGTTGGGCATGCTCTCCGTCCTGCCTTCTTTGCAGGGGCGCATTGTCTTTCACGGGCGTGTGCAGTCCAGTTACTTCACTGATGCCAGCCCATTTCATATTGTTCAGGTAGGTCTTATTGCTGTTCTTTACTATTGTTGCTATCCTACATGCCTTTCTTGTTTAAAATGTCTCTTTTTCTCCCTTAGGTATGAGGAGCTTCAGCATGGCGAACTGGCTTGGTTGAGCCCCGCTGGTAAATGATGGCGCATTAAGAGC
Source organism: Ambystoma mexicanum (assembly GCF_040938575.1). NCBI lineage: Eukaryota > Metazoa > Chordata > Amphibia > Caudata > Ambystomatidae > Ambystoma > Ambystoma mexicanum. Next base: position 1,097,251,446 of record NC_090934.1, on the reverse strand, counting down.
GCTATGATGCGGTAAGTAAGCGCTATGTGCAGCGCTGCGAAGTCTTGCCTTTGCTAACCTGTGTTTTCCTTCCTTGTAGGTCGTGGTGTTCTTCAGTGCGAGTAGAATGTCTGGAGTGGTGCCATCCGAGAGGCGACCAGCCAGGTTAATCCTTTTGAGCAGTTCGTAATTTGCAAATGTCTCTGCTGCTTTCTTTAATGTTGCCTCTATCTTCCTCTTTCAGGTCGTTCTGTCTGGGAGCCGTGCAGATTCGAGGAAGCTGTTCTCAGGAGCTGCGAGTGGCTAAAGTTGAAGACTGCAGGTAAGATGCTGCTGCTAATGATGTTCCTTTTGTCTCCTTGAAGGTTCTGCTTCTCCGAGGTTCGGGGGGAATAGCTGGACACGGTGAGCGTCACGTTGCAAGCTGTAAAGTAACCCGAAGCGTGTTGTCTTGCTCGGGTGTGGTTTAAATAGCCCCAACAAAATAGTCCAGGTAAAGTAGTCCCTAGGCTACCACACCCAAAACACTAGACCGCATAGCTTGGTTCCCAGGATACAAGCTATGTGGATGCCTCCATGTTGGCTGACAATACAATAAAGCAGTTCCCAAGCATGTTGTTTTAGATGGTGTATGTGCCTGGCGCCATGAGGGCTTTTGAAGAGGATGCCAGGCTCTAGAGCCCCGGGTCCTGACTCCACCTGGCCAATGGGTTTGCCAGAGGGGGTTTTGGGCGAGGGTCGCAACATGAAGCTGTTGGACATCCACGGTTAAGTGGCTGGAAGGGGAAAGAACAGGAGGGAAGGACCATTGGCGCTATGGCAAAAGTTGGGGGGGGGGTTCTTAGTTTGATGTTGTTTTTGATCTGTTTTTCTATGATGAAAATAATAAAGTTTAAAAAAAAGCTCAAATAATGATCCATCAGGTAGCCTCAGATGAAAAAACATTGTAAATGGCTTAAAGCAGAAGGGGTGAAGAGAGGGGGGGGGGGGGGTTGCCCTACAAGAGACCCTGAGCAGAAGCTGGACTTTTTAGCCTTGAAATGGGGGAAATTAAAACTCTCTAATTTGAGCTCCTTGAGAGCGGCTGGACGGTTTGGCAAACTGTCATGGAAAAAAACACGTTGAAGCTTGGGTGTATCTCACTGTAAAGATTTTCAAACAAGTCCTGGCAACCAAGCAGATTCCCTCTACGTGGAGAGAGGCAATACTAGTGGCAATTTTTAAGAAGGGTGACCGAAGCAACCCTAATCTATCGGCCAATAGCCCTATTGGACACCATGGGTAAGCTGTTTGTAGGCCTACTATTAAGAGACCTGAATGAGTGGGCGGCCCAATCTAGACATATGGACCCGAGACAGACCAACTTTGTGAAGGGGGTTGTTACATCACTAAACCTGTTTCTTCTAAACCTCCTGAAGGTTAGATTGATCGAAGCTTGCAGGAATGTGTACATGGCCTTTATGGACCTTGAACAAGCTTTCGACTGTTAAGAGAACTGCTTTGGCACAAACTGTTAGCTTGGAACTGCCTGCCAGATGTAGAAGCAGTCAGGCTCCTGTACACGGACACTTGGGTCCAAGTGAGGCTCTCGTCGGGTGGGGTGCTATCGTAAAAAATTCAGACATACCGTGGCCTGAAGCAAGGCTGCTCTTTAGTGCCGATACTTTTTAATCTTTATATGTCTGACCTGAGGGAAACCCAACAAGGGATCCGTGTCTCTTCCCCCCCCCCCCCCTCCCCCCACCCCACTGGTGAGAGTTGCCTTGGGTCTTATATGCGGACGATTTGGTCTTAATTGACCAGACGCTGATCGGGCTACAGTGCAGATTAGGTACCTTTTTGTCACCTACCTAGATTTGAATGTTATGCGGGGCAACGCAAGCAAATCCAAAGTCATCATGTCTTCAGCTAGTAAAAACAATAAGGGAGGACTGGTGTGTAGAGTGGGTGGGAAATTGTGGAGAAGGGTGATGTGATAATGTGTCTATGGAACATAATCAATAAAAATCCGGATGAGAGGGCTCAGTTAGTAAATGCTGTGGGCCAAGGTCGGGAGACTTGCAATCCAGGCTACAGCCTTGTGTTGGAAATGTGGGGTTTTCTCAGTGCTAACCACACTGATGTTTTATAAACAAAAGGTAGTACAGATACTTACATATGGCGCAGAAGCAATCCTTCATACAGCATGGAAACAATGGGGTATCCTAGAAGGGATGTTTTGGAGGAAAGTTCTGCGACTGCCAACCTCCCTCCCAATGGTGCGCGTTATCTTCGAGCTGGGGTTACAATCAACTGAGGCAGTGGTGGTGTGGAAAATCTCCCTCTATTAGAAATGTCTGATTTTAGATAGCTCCCCCTACCATTAAAAGTTTGAGGCAAACTGAGTCAGCCTGGTCAGACAAGTGGTTGAAAAATGGAAGGAGCAATATGATAACCATCTGAAGGCATGTGGAATAACACGAGACATATTAGTTAATAGAACCCACTGAAGGCCACAAAGAGGATGCTAGAGCTTGACCGGATGAACACATTGCAATCTCGAAGCTATTACCGGCTCTCACTGGCACTTTCAGGAACAGAGGGGGTTAAACCAAATCCTGGGGCCTTTAAAGTTTCCCCTCTGCCCATTATCGGATTTTGTTTATGCGGTGCTACCTAAATATTCTGCTGATGAAGGAGGTGTGCTCCTAGTAAGAAGGCAGCTTTTGGAAGCTGATTCAAGCTTTAGATCTTGTAGTGTCCTCCAGGAGAAGAGCATATTCCATTTGGTAACCAGCTGTAAGGCTTTAGCTGAGGTACATTTGCGATAAATGGGAACCTTTCCTTAGCAATCCGAATCGCTAACAGCAAAATAGGCTAGGATCCTAGAATGAAGAGGCAAACTGGGATGGTAGCTGCCAAGAAGGAAGTGACCCTCGCCAACTGCCCTGAGGATGCTGCTTAAGAGGTCAGTGTCTGGAGTCGCCAACCAATCCAGTTGTAGGGTGTGGGAAGGAGGGATATGGGGAAATGGAGGCTGGGTCTGGCTCTCCGAGCAGGAAGCGCGGCACAGGGAGAATGGCCAAAGAGGCACCTAAAGGCCTGGCTAGAAATGTAATCTTTGGATGCCATCTCTAGTTTTTGTTCCCTAGCTTATGTGCCAAGGCTATTCTTGCCTCCCCTAAATTGATCTAAATCATTTAAATTGATTAATTCCTTTGCTTAATGAAGGTGCGCATGTGGACACTTCATTAGGTTTTTTTTTTACCTATTCAGTGTGGCAGACTGGATTCTGTCCTCCCACAATTAAAATATCTTTCTAAAATTAATGGATTAACAAATGTGGCCCAATTTTGGCTTTCTCTGAAGCACAAGGGATTCTCTAGATAATTCACAAAGATCTCCTAGTGATAATCCAGCGAAATTGATTGCACAAATTCGAGTATTGGGAGAGAAATGGCCCAAACTCCATGCTTCAAATGTATCTCAGTATTATAAATCTGAGAAAATAGCTAGGGGATTAAGAATATATGTATGCCCCACACTTTGCAAAGAAGAAAGTTTGTTAGAAAATGGAATGGATCCTAAAAATATTTCTGGATCTGATATTTTTACTGATGGAGGAATTATCCATATCCTTTGTAATATAGATTACTAAATTGTGTTTTAAAATCTGTAATCTCCTACCCGAGACAGATTATGAATACTGGATGCAAACTAAATCACAAATTTGAGTCTTATCAAAAGGAGATTGAGCAAATAAAAAAATCTCTGTTCAGTCAAGACACTAGACTACTTAAACAACTTATTGTCTACACATGAGCTAATTACCAGCCAATATGGGCAGGACAGCACCAACCCAATTGGTGATAAAAGCCTTGTTTATGACGGCAATTTATCTTGATCGGCTGTTACACCGATTATATCTTGTAAATATGTGCTGGTAGCAACGTATCTTGATCGGCTGCTACAACCTATTTCTTGTAGATATGTGCTGGTCATGAACACACTTTTTGATGTTTTTTTTATTTTTTTCTCTCCATTCATTGGAAGAAATTCCTGAACATTGTGTTCTCTTCACAATGAGTGTAGTCTAGATGTACCAATTTCCCCATGAAGAAGGCAACCTTTTTCATATTTTGTATAACCCCACTCAGTATTTATCTTTTCACCATTTTGGTGACTGGTTAATATCACTGTAGGCATGCTGCATTATGTCTATTTTTTGACACAGTGATGTAATTGTGTCACTTTGAAGTCATTCCGCTTCTGATTCCTGTGACTATTATAAACACTTAATGCCCGCTTGGTCGTCTTCCAGCATGGCGGTCATATCTAATTTCAAAGGAGTACTTTTTCTATGAAGTCTTTTGACACTTACCTTTTTTACTATTCATTACCTCTCCCAGCACTGACTGCACTTTATTGTATTCCCTTCTCTGTAGAAGATTCCATTTTTGTTTACTTGTGAATGAATTTGGTTTCTCAAAGATCTGCATTGTCAGCATGTTTGTCTCCAGATTATATTTTTCCAATCTTTTGTACTTCTTTCAACCAATAGCTTCTAACGTTATTAATCTTATTTCATGCATTCCTTTTTTTTTTAGAAAACCTTGTTTCTGAATGTGAAGGTACTCACATTCAGATAGATACAAATTGCGTACATATTGGAAGTACTATTCTCAGATGCGGGTACTCTTCTATTGTTAACTGCTAATATATAAGCTTAGAGTATTTTTGCGTTCTTTGACAGATAATGGACACCTTTGTCATTGTTTAATTGTTCTTATGCTTTTTTCTACTTAACACTGGCATTTTTCAACATTCTTTTGGTGACTTATTTGAGATGTTAATTGATTACTAATGTACAAATGTTTTCAAATTCTTATAGATGGAAAACGTGTGGATATTATGGACTCTCCTATTGGCGCGTAGTAGATTCATTATTTTTGTCATTGTTGATAGATATGGTTGCTTCCTATGAAGGGAACATCTCCTGAAACGCTGTGAGCTTAAAATCAAAGCCAGGTGTACAGTAAATCAATAATAAACCATTTGTTTTGTCCTTGCAAGATTTTATATACTATCTAAGTTAATTACTTATGAAATACCTTGATTCCAATTATTGAGATAACCCTAAAGTTCTGACTGGCAAAGGTACAAAGGTGTGCTGGGCACTGGCGTACCCATATTCCTTGAATACCATCTACGATTTGAGACTTCAATGACCATCCCTGTACCTAGGTAAGGTTCAGCTACTGTGAGAAAGGTAATCACTGTAGGGCTACTGTACGCCTAGGTTGTAGTCTCCCTTTCCATACTGTGTGCCTGTCTCATCTGGATGAGACTGGCACACGTTGCATGCAATGAACCAATTCTCTACATATTTGGGGTGGAGTCTGGCCTTGGTGTATGTTGGCTCTGCCCACCAGCAACACTGCTGGTCACTTCTATCCCCCCCTGCGCTGGATGGTCTACTAACATTTTATGATATGATATGATATGATATGGTATTTGTAACGCGCCTATACACAAGTGTTTCAAGGCGCGACGAGGCAGGGAGGGAGGGAAACAAGGGGAAGACAGACAAACGATCCTACTAGGCCAGGTGTCATTCAGATCGCGCAAGTGCAGAGGTAAGGGGAAAAGGAGAAAGTGCAGGGGGAGGAGGTGGGGGGGAAAGTGCAGTACAAGGTAAGTAGCGTAATAAAATAATAAATAATAAATAAAAGGGCCAGCTGGTGGCAAGTGCGAGGTAAGTGCAGAGCAAGTGCTGGGAAGGGGGCTGTAGGGATACAGTGACAGTCCCACAGTGCAGGGGGAGCCAGGGAGGCAGTGCAAGTGGAGAGTGGCTGGGCCCTGGACCGAGGTCACTGAGAGTGGCCCAGATGCCGGTTTAGTGCAGAATTCAGTGGGGAGTTAAGCAGGTTTAGCAGGGGAGAGGGAGAGAGAAGGCAGAAGCGAAGAGGAAGGTTTTGAGGTGCTTCCGGAACCGGAGATGGTTCTCCTCGAGTTTCAGGGAGGCAGGAAGGCTGTTCCAGAGGGAGGACCCTGCTGCGGAGAGAGATCTACCCCCAGCTCGTTGCTTCGAGAAGCGGCTGACCATGAGGGAGTTGGAGACGGATGAGCGAAGGGCTCGTGAAGGAAGATATTTAGGAAGAGAGAGTTGAAGGTATTTAGGCCCCAAGCCCCAGAAGGCCTTGTGGACAATGCAGAGGGTTTTGAACTTAATCCTCGCAGCCACTGGGAGCCAGTGAAGAGATTTCAGTCCTGGAGAGATACGGTCCCTGGGCTTGAGGCCAAGGACAAGTCTCGCAGTTCTGTTCTGGATAAGTTGCAGAGGGCGGAGAGTGGAGGCAGGCAGATTAAGATAGAGGCTGTTACAGTAGTCCAGCCTTGAGAGAACCAGGGCTCGGGAGACAGTGAGCTTCTGGGGGAAGGAGAGGAAGGGAAGAATACCTCTGAGGTGGTGCAGCTGGTAGTGTGACTTCTTAGAGACGTCAGATATATGAGGAGAGAAGGAGAGTGTGGAGTCGAAGATGACCCCGAGGTTTTTAGCCTTGCAGGTAGGGGCAGGAAGGGGGCCAAGGGAGGCCGGCCAGAGAGCTGCAGGGAAGGAGGGAGTGGGTGTGCCGATGAGTAGAATCTCAGTCTTACTGGCGTTAAGGCAGAGGTCATTGGCGGCACACCATTCCTGGATAGCAGACAGACAGTCGGAGATGAGGGAAGGAGAGGAGGAGGCCGAGGGTAGCCTGAAAATGAGCTGGGTATCGTCCGCATAGCACTGGAAGTGGGGGCAGAGAGCGGCGATGCGGTGGGCAAGGAGTGCCAGATACTGGTTGAAAAGCCAGGGAGAGAGGTTGGATCCCTGGGGGACACCACAGGTGGAGAAAAAGATGTCAGAGAGGAAGGAGCCCATTTGGACCTGGGAGGGTCGACCGGAAAGGAAAGAGGTCAGCCATGCCAGAGCCTGACCAGTGATACCCAGGTTATCACGGAGACGGTTGAGCAGGATGGCATGGTTGACAGTGTCAAAGGCAGAGGAGAGATCGAGCAGAATGAGAACACATGGAGTGTTGGAATTGAGGTTCAGGAGCAGGTCCTCACGGATGTTCAGGAGAGCAGTTTCCGTGCTTCTGGCCGCTCTGAAGCCGGATTGATGGTCATGAAGATTACCAACATATTCAGCATGGAGGTTAAGCTGGGAGATGGCCAGTTTCTCCAGGAGCTTGCCCAGGAAGGGAGTAATGGAGATTGGGCGATAGTTGGCCGGGCAGGAGGGGTCGGAAGAGGGTTTCTTGAGGGGGGATGGGAAGACTCCAGAGGCGAATGAGTGGTTGCAAAAGTCAGCCAGGGCAGGAGCCAGGGAGTCGATGTGGTCCTTGATGGTTTTGGAGGAACAGGGGTGAACCTGTTTAGACGAGGCTTTCATGGATCGGACTTGTCTGGAAACCTCATCAGCAGAAAAAGGTGGAAAAGCAGAGAAGGAGGGCGGAGGGGCGGCTGCAAGAGAGCAAGAGGAAGAGCCGGGAAGAGAGGGAGGGAGGAGAGAGGAGGAGAGCGAGGACAGGATGTCCTGAGTTTTTGAGATGAAGTGCGAGGCCAGTGCAGTGCAGAGGGCCTGGGAGGGGACAGGAGAGGTAGAGACTGCAGCAGGGTTGGCCAGCTCCTTGCAGATTTTAAAGAGTTCGGCCGAGTTGTTAGATGCCTCAGAGATGCGGGCTTGGATAAGTGCTCTCTTCTTGGTGAGAACGGAGAGCCGGTATTGCCTTTGGAGCAGGCGGCAGGCCAGTTTGTCAGAGGATGAACATGAAGCACGCCATTTCCTCTCTGCCACCCTGCACTTGCGTTTTAGGGTGACGAGATCCGAGTCATACCAGGAGTTACATTTGGCTTTGGGCTTCAGGCGGATTCTCATGACGGGAGCAAGGATATCGAGAGTATCAGATATAGAGGAATAGAGCATGGAGAGGGCTGTGTCAGGGTGGGAGTCAGCCGAGGGGGGAGAAGGGGGCGAGAAGGTAGCAGCGAAAGCCTCAACTGACACGCGCTTCATGGGTCGGATGACCGAGAAGGTGGGTGGCAGTGAAGAGGGTGGCTTTGCCTGTGGGGTAGGGAGGGAGAGGTGGGAGGATAGGAGAAAGTGATCGCTCCAGGAGAGAGGACTGGAGAGAGGGAGGGAGAGGGGAAGGTCAGAAGAGATCAGAGCATCAAGAGTGTGCCCTGCAGAGTGAGTAGGACCAGACGGGAGAATAGAGAGTGAGAGAGAGTTGCAGAGTTCGCGGAAGAGACCAGTGGGGGGACAGGAGGCATCGAGGTGGATGTTGAAGTCACCGAGAAAGAGGAGTTGGGTGGTTGAGGACAGGAGTGAGGAGGAGAGGTCAGCCCACTCAGAGAGGAAGGAGGAAATTTGACCAGGTGGCCGATAGATAGTAGCCACGGTAAGGGAATGGCTAGGAGAGAGAGAAAGTCGGCAGACAAGACATTCAAAAGAGGAGTAGGTCTGCGTAGGAGTGACAGTGGCAGGAATCCACTCAGGGAAGATAAGGGCAACACCACCCCCTGAACGGTTGGGCCTGGGCACGGAGAGGATCTTGTAGCCGTCAGGTAGGAGTGTGTCGAAGCTGGTGGCAGAGCTGGCAGTGAACGAAGTCTCAGTGAGACCGAGGACGTCGAGGTCCAGTTCCTCAAGAAGGCGACAGATATCAGAGGAGTGCTTGATGGCAGAGCAAGAGTTTAGAGTGGCAATGTGGAGAAGGTTGCCACCCTTGAAAAACTTCCGGGGAGGGGTACAGATCAGAGGTACGCCCTGCAGAGGTGTTAGAGAACGAGTTGAAGAGGGAGCAAGAGAAGGGGCAGGGAGGGAGGGGAGAGGCAAGGTAGCCGAGGACAGAGGAAATGGGGATGGAGGGTGTTAGAAAGAGGACTAGACTAGAAGTACATTAGCCACTATGGTCTTAACTTTCTTACTACATACTCACCTCATTCCTGCATACTTATGGGCAATTCATCTCCTCAGGAAGGAACCAAATCCAGCAAGGCGATTCTGAAGGATCACCTGAGCGAAAAGCACATCACTTCTTGTGCTGCTGTCATAGATTGCAGAAAGGGGGATTATGAAAACATGTGGCCACTTCAGCCATGACCTCGCATCACACTTTGCTCTGGAAGCCTCTGAGGCTCGGACTGGTGGTTGTCTATATGAGCAGCTTTGCCTAGAAGGGGGACTCGTGCATCCTGTCTGGCATGCAATGGACTCCTTGGAAACCTATTGTTGCAAATAGATTTGTCATCCTTAAGTCTTTAGTCCTGTCTACACAACTTTACTTCCCTCGGAACATCGGGTAATGTAACCCCGGTCAGAGGCAGTAAACCAAGAGCTTCTTTCCACGTAACTAAATCGATAGCTGCTGTGCCCATGGCTTGTGTGCAAGGGGATACCAGGAGAAGTCCCACACAGGGTACACTGACTTCACAGGTGAAAATGGCTGCAGCAAGCCCTTGAAGTGACGGGTGACTGGTTTAGAGGTAGAAGTGGTAGTCCGGAGTGCTCCTGTAAGCCTGAGAAGAATTTCCTGCTACACACCCGTTAATGGTAGGTGAGAGATGTAAGTGCCTGGATTACATGTGAGTGGATTAGTATTTCTGCCAAGGGCCAGTGGCAAAATCTGAGCGATTTGCTTTTACACAGAGTGCACATTCATTCCTCGGCTGCTTGAAATATTTATAAATTACCCACTGAAATGAGATTCACCAGATTTTGTACCTCTTCAAGGAAATGCTTAACACCATCCGAGATCCTTAATTCTGCCTTGGTCTAGACAGCTGTTTTTGAGAGGAGTGGCCAGGTGCTTCACACTATTGATGAGGTCTTTATTTGTGAATTTCCAATCTGTCGAGTTATGGAATATAAATTCAGCCCTTAAACTGTAGATCCATAACTTTTTTTGGAACACCGTGCAGAGCTAGAAAATTGCATCGCACTCTACTGTTCCTAGCCTACCTGCTCGTGGCACATGCCCCTAGAGGCTGTTGGTGGGGGGCTGAACCATGAAAGCTCTGCAATCATTTTAGCATCTGCCAGCCTTTCTGTAACAGTCCTGGAAGTGTTTAGTTTCAAAGGAACCTTCCCCTAACAAAGGGAAGATTGGCTGCTGCCAGCAGCGCCCTCCAAATCTGGATTGGCATGGTCACTTGCTCCCCTGCAGGAGTCTAGGAGTCTTCTATTTTGCCAGAGGAAGAAGACCACGTGCTACTCTTGAATGAAGTCCCTTCTGCCAATGGCATGGGGTGAGAGGCTATAGTCACTGTTTGAAGGCTTCTGCCAAGCCATACTTTTGCAGCAGAATTCTAAATCTGTCCAGGACTCCAAGGCACATCATGCCCGCAACACTCCATTTTCAAGCAGGGGTTACGCCAGACCTGAAATCTTAAGAATTCCCCAAGTCTTTCATGGAACGCCCAATCTGATGAAGTACTTCCATTGCACATCCCCCACTCCAGATCATGCAGAGTATTTTCTAAAATTGGAGCAAGATGTTAAGGCCCTGTTCCATTTCTAGCATCTGATAAAGGATCAACTGGTTAAGTCGTTCAAGTAAGATGATCGATGGAGCTTTCAGGAGCATTTCAAAACTCTGAGGCGGCCCTCTTTCTGCCTACAAGGTTGTGGCGGGACTTACGTTAGGAAGCAGACACATGTGTGAGATCCAGCTGGGGCTTCCGCTTGAATGCTGGCATGAGCCTTGGTAGCCTTGAGGTTGCCCTATAGTGGCTGCATCCTGCTGAAAGCCTTTAGGTTTTCCTCTGGATATAGTTAATACGGGAAAAGTCACCACACTTCCTTTCAAAGACCTACAAATGTTCTGGTGGAATCAAATGAAAAATGACCGTCCAGGGTATCACTCTTTACAACCTTGTGTAACAAATCGCACTTGTCCCAGCGTTGGTTGAGGACCCAAACGGAGGGAGTCCTGTACCACGAACTACCCACAATCTACCTTTACTCCTGTCAAACTATTGGAAGGGAAGCTGGATGCCCAGTGAATAACTCCATAAGAACAATGGTGCTGCTAGCCCCGTCAGTAGGAAAAAAGAACTGGCAGGTGGAGCTAACGTGAACTGAGGCCATGCCTCCAAATGAACAGTGTTGGTGGCATTTTGGGTTGCTGTGTAAATTGTGTTCTCATCACAATGGGGCGGCACACAGAAATATGTTGGAACAGGGATGACATAGGTCAAATGTTACTCCTATAAAGTCATCTTGATGAGGGCTGTGTAACCAATCTGACAACAAAGCCTTTGTACTGGTTGTTCTGGGTGGTACCAAGCGGTTCTGACCTGATTGCTCTTCCATCTGCCAAAATGGTTCAAATACAGATGCAGACCATAGAATATCTTCTATCCTAATTCCTGGTATTCCAGAGTAGTGTTTAATGCACTTCAATTAACTGGCGCGCCCCTCTGTGGTAGGCTAATTGACATTCCTCGTTATCAAATGCCTGTTTGGGTGGCAGATGGCCAATCAGTGACTTGTGACTGAATTCTGCCTGTATCTACTATTTCAATCTAGCAGACTAGAATCTGAGCAGCTTAGTTTTAAGTGCTAAATCTGCTTCAAGTGTAGTTGTGGGAGGAACTCTTCTAGGTGTGCTGGAACTAACTTTTGAACTTTGGTTTTCTGTCCTAGACTGAATTTAGTACCCATACAAACTGTTGTTGCCAACAGGAAACCCCTATGCACTCCATTGGGGTTCAATGACCACCTACTTTTTATATTTATTTACAATGATTTCCTATATATTTCCCAGTGTATTAAAACGAACGTTGTCGATTGTGCGTTTTGCATCAAACAGTTTTTACCCCTATTTCAAAATAAATTTCAAACAATCTTTCACCATCAAGAATTACATTAGAATTCGTACAAAGGTAAGATTTCACAAAATAAGATTATTGTAATTCATGTCTACATTCCCAAGTGTACATTACATGGTAAAACTGATTCTTTTCCCTCAATTCAGTGGAAGAACCTTATGTTATCTCAGTCTAGTTTAAACATTCAACAGTGTGCCGACGTGTTTCGGATATGTTATCCATCATCAGGGCTTATTCTATTTAAACTTCTAATAGTCTACTCCATAGTCTTCTGTGTATCTGCAATTAATGATAAAGAAACCATGTTTTAGTATTGAAGTTCCGACTTTTACCTTTTCCGACAAAATAAGAATCTAAATTCCAATTACCTTATGCGGTACTTCTTCAATCAAACCATAGCTAGTTGCTTTCTGTGACCCAGATTCTTCTTAACTCAGACTGTTCGATGACCTACATAAAATGATCACATCCATCACTATCATATCCGATAAACTAAAAGGTCTTATTCCATGTATTTGAAAGTGTATCTAGACTATATAGTTTACCTGGGTATAAGTACCTCAGGTGTCCCGCTAGTAATCTTGATTTCTTCCCCTCTGAGTACAGGCTTACATAGATCAGGTAAGTCAAAGTGTTAATCTTGCATCAAATGAAGACCGAGGAGAGATGAAAGGCATCGTTTCAATGTCAATTATACTCACTGAATAACTTGTTAAACTAGTGGTGGATGTGTTTTAACTAGGATCAGATTTGGTGACACCACTCACATCCGCAACAATTGCTGCGGGGGTGTCTGATCTCAAATGTAGTAGTCTCAAACTTTTTTGGTAGCAAGCGCATTGTGCTATACCTTCATAATACATGTTGAAAGAATAACGTAGTGCTTGCTGCCTCTGGGCTGTGCTCCGTAACAGCCCTGTAATACTTCTAAGTCTGTGTGATGCATAGAAAACATTCGGGACATACGTGTTCCCGTGCATTTACAAAACCTGCGGTGCCTTGGATATTATCGGCCACTAGTTTCGGTTGCGCCGTGTAAGGACCCTGACTTAGTCTTATCTCTCAAGCGATCTGCTTCGTGTCTCTTCAGGGTACACCTACAGTCAGCAAGTAAGCCGAGCCGTACAGCAACGCCAGGAGATAAACTCCTCATTGCCTAGGGGACCGCGTGCATGTGCATAAGCGAATACGGAGCTCCGTGTCAGCCATCTTGCTAGGGAATTCGTAAGGAAAGGTGACCATATATACGGTGCAGATGTTGGCACTCGTAAGTGCCTGCATCAAGCAATCTATTCTTAAAACATTTTTTTATTAGCATGTCAACAAATACATTTCATCACCATATAATACAGAGGTGAATAGCAAACCAAAACAAACAATTCAAAAACATTTTATCAATTGCATATCAAAGAACAAACATCGCAATCAAGTCTTCCCCCTAGACATACTAAGAAACCTTTAATTTATGCAAGCAATAAAAGAGCAAATTACAAAAGATAAAAGCACACCTAATTTTAGGACACAGACACAAACACAAACATACAAGCAGTCTATTCTGTTCCTATATGATTCCTAAATGCACATTAGTTGGTGGTTCTTTAGGTTTATTTTTTCCCTATTCAGTGTGGCAGACTGGATTCTGTCCTCCCACAATTAAAATGTCTGTCTTTCTAAAATTAATGGATTAACAAATGTGGCCCAACTTTGGCTTTCTTTGAAGCACAAGGGATTCTCTAGATAAGTCACAGGAGGGTGAAGGCAGCCAGCGGACTACAGTAATAAACTGAAACTCTATGTACTCTCCTCCCCTTCGGTGATGCAATACCAAGGGCTAGTTCAACAAGTCAATCGGGTGTAAAAAGTGGGACCCTTATCTATCCAGCCTCAGGCATTTGGTGGGTGCCAGGCCTAATTACCATTCAAAATTGTCATCTGTACCACGTCTCGCAAGAGGAGGGGGAGAAGGAGCCTTGGGTTGCATACAACGGGGTCCTTGTGTCCCCATCTCTTGCATAGTCTCTATCACCTGTAGTTACTAGGTAGATGTATGGATCATTGGAAATAAATTCCATATTCTAAATGCCACTAAGCTGTCCATCTACTACAGGGCAACTCACTTACCGGATCCGAGTAATAGCCTCATTACCGTACATCCAGTGTATTGACATACCCTATGTTATGCATAGGTGAGTGTACCTGACCTATTCATTAGTTTGCGTAGGTTCTACCACGAAGATGTGAGTCTGTCCAGCACAGTAGCTCACATTCTATTGGCCTAAAATTGTCAGATCCTCACTTTTTAAAATATACATCCATTTGACCTATGAAGGAAAATAGGTATTGTGATTGATCCATGTGACCTGTAGGTTCTCATTTGTTTTTATACAAGACACATCTCTATTTCAGCTCCATTGTAGAGGTATGTACCTCTGTCCAGTGTCCCAGTTCACATTCTCTCGGTCTAGAGTTAACAATTCCAAAACACAATAGCTCTATATCCGCACCAACATAAATGTGTATCCCTCTGCCCAGCAATGTGGCTCACATTCTCTTGGTCTAGAGTTATCAAGTACCCAATGTTCAAAAGACAGGTTTATTCAGCCTACAAGTGAAACCGGATCTAGTGTTTACACCACATTCCCTATGCATTGTTTTGTTATCCTAGGAAGCACATTAGGTCAAATTCGCTATTCACCCCCCCCCCCCCCCGGAGAGAGGGAGTCCAGTCTCTCAATCCATGCTCTCTCTTTTTGTAGTAGTTTTCTATTATTGTCTCCCCCTCTGTTGCTGACATACACTTGTTCCAAAATTACACACTTCATTTGTGCAATGTTGTGTCTTGCTTCTATGAAGTGGGTGGACACTGGTGATTTTAGGCTTTTAGTTCTTATATTAGATTTGTGTTCCGTCCATTGCGTTTTCACTTTCCTTGTTGTTACTCCTACATAAAACAGCCCACATGGACATTTCAAGGCATAAACATTACTCAAATCACAAGTGCAGGATTGATTCAATTTAATTGCTTTCCCAGAGTAGGGGTGCCTGATCTTGTTCCCCTTGATGTTATCACAATGCTGGCAGTTTAGGCATGGTACAGTGCCATTCAATTTGGTGCGTGAGGTTTTCATTTCCGTCATCTATGCCCTCACCAGTGTGTTACGAAGTGCCTGACTATTTCCGAAGGCAAATCTGGTATAGTTCTGCTCAAGACAGGGTCCCTTTTAAGCAAAGGGCAATTTTTCTGGATCATCTTTTTAATTTTGTTACTTTGTAACAAATGTGTAGTAACATAAACCAATCATTTTCTGCTCTTGTTTCTTAGGATTTCAATAGGAACTCTCTCGGCATCCTTGCAACGTTCTCCGATATTTCCTGTAAATGGTCCATTTTGTAACCTCTCTGGTGGAATTTCAACTTTAATGTTTCCGCTTGCCTTCTGTATTCGTCCTCCTCTGAAATGTTTCTTCTATAGCGCATAAACTGGCTGATCGGGACGCTATTGTCATGGTCATGAAGTCAGGGGCACAGGCCATGCAGGGGTTGCATGCATAGGAGACCTGGGTGGACATTGTACTGGCACCTTTGGCGTCTGGCTCATGAACAAAAGTAAACAAGAACATCCATTTAACACCAAAAAGCTTTTATTATGGACATATCACTTCAGCTACATTAACCTTGAACATTCCATCCATTAAGCAGGATGCAATAACCTTGAACATTCCATCCATTACGCAGCCCCAAGTGTATTCTTGGGTGTGGCTGCTAATGGATTGCCTTTGCACATGCTCACTCTCTAGGAGTGGCAGGGTGTGGCTGGTAAGCTGGCCCTAATAGGCGTGCCCACGATCTCAGCTATATAAACTGCCCCGATCCTCAAGATAGACGCTTTGCGTTATTCTGCACTTGCAAGCAGCGTAACGCTCACTGTTGCCTGAGGTCAGACTTACCTTTGAAGATCCTGTTTCCTGGGCATCCTGCTTCCTGCCAGCAAACTTGCCAACTGGGGGAAGCTGTTCTCACCTGTACATCTCTTCGGCGAACCAAGTAGTCATCTTTACACTTTCCGGAACGACAAAATCTTCATCTTGGCACCACAGCATGACACGCTCCATTGTCGACAGCGCCTGCAAGGAAAAACGGAAGACGAGGTTAGACATCGAAAAAACAGTCAGTTTAAGGTTGCGCTTCGCCATACTTCGCGCTTTTAATTAAACCATCACTTACCTACTGTCGAACATTGCAGTAGCATCCATCTTCCATCCGGCCATGTCTCGCATCTCACAGCTGCATTGTGGCTGCATTTCCTTCTAAGGGAAGAAAACAGAAGAGACATTATTGTGGGCATAAATAGGAACAACATATAAAGACATTATACAGAATGAACAGCATCACAAGAACTCAAAGACTTACCAATCATATGGAGAAGCATAGACGCAGCGGGACTGGACTAATCCTCATCAGAGATCAGTGAAGGAACTAGATCCCATTTGACGTGCCCCTGCCAGAAGTAGCAGGACGGAGAGCTTATCTTCCATAATTCACAGATGAGCTTTATGGGCTGGCGTATGCTCACAGAAACCGTACTTTGGGGTGAAGGGTTTGAGAGGTACAACAATCACAGATTGGCACACTCACACACTGTTATCTCCACGCAGGAGCAGTATCACCAGGTAGCACCGCTCACAGCTTTTCTACTGAAGGAGAGGCCTGAAGGGGGTGATTCAAGTTCAGGGAGGGATGCAACCATGCCCCAACGCCTCTGCAGAGACCAGGTAAGCGTAACCGCTATCTATTGTTCTTTTTGGGTGTTCCTGTCTTTTGGCTTAGTAAAAAGTCGGGTGTGTAGTTGTTTCTCAGTGCTGTAAATCTCAATGCCCAGAAAATGAATTTTAGACTTACTGTATTCGGTGGTCAATTTTATGCGTGGGTGCATCATATTCATCATCTGGAAGAATTCACCTAGTTCCTCCTGGGTCCCATTCCAAATCCCAAAAATGTCATTGATGCACCCAACGTATTTCGTGAGGTGTTTCAACCATCTCGCAGAGTTAAGTACAAGTTGAGTCTCGAGATACAGCATGAAGGTATTTGCATAGCAAGGAGCCATGCTGGTACCAGATATTTGCAGGTAGTAGTCATCCTTAAACTTAAAGAAGTGATTCTTCAGAACCAACTTTAGTAGTTTCAGAATGAAAACCTTGTCACTTCTGCATGACCCTGTTTGTAATAGAAGCCACCCCATAGCTTCAATTCCAGCTTTGTGTATTATGTTGGTGTACAGCGACGTAACATTCATAGTGAACAGTATGTCATGCCCTGCTTCAAATTTGGTGCCTGCCAGTTTCGACAGGAAATCTAGTGTCCCTGATATACGTGGGACTATTTGGATTAGCGGCTGAATCAATTTGTCCAGATATTTGGCTAATTGCTCTAGCGCACTTCCCATGGCTGCTATAATTGTTCTACGTGGAGAGTTTGAAGCTCTTCTGCATCTTCGTAAGGTGTAAAATACTGGCATGAAGGGGTGGGTAGTCTCCAAGAATCTCCTTGTCTTTTCTGTTTTGATGTTGCTGCTTCTGCCTCATCCAGCACCTCTTTGATCAGTGCTTGTACTTTTTCTGTGGGACCAAATGTTATCTCCTGATAAGTTTCTTTGTCTGCAAGCTGTCTCTCCACATCCTTTAGGTAATCTTTGTTCATAAGCACAAGAGTTCCTCCCTTGTCCGCTGGTTTGAAAATTATATTTTGGTTATTCAATAGTCCATTTAAGGTTAAGTGTTCGACTTTCGAGAAGTTAGTATGTTTCCTTTGTATGAATGTCAGTTTTTAAAAATCTTCCATGACCTTTCTCTCGAATACAGTAAGTGCATGATTCCCTACGGGTGGGTAGAAGGTGCTTTTAGGTTACATCTCCAGGTATTCTAACTGTTCTTCCAGGGTTTCTAAGGAATCTTCCTCTAGAGTCAAAGAAGACCCTCAATTTTAATTTGCAGATTAATTTGAAAAAGTCTGTTTTTTCTTTAACTAGGGTACTGCAGTGTTGTGGTACGAAGGATAGCCCTTTTTGTAGTACCTTCAGTTCAATTTTGGATAAGGAGTAGGAGGAAATGTTGACCACTAGCGGTTCTTTGTGTTTTTTTCTTTTGTCCTCTTCGGGCTGGTTTAGCTCTAAAAAAGGATGTGGTGCTGTTCTTGTCGCTCCACACTCTATTTCCAGTGTTACTATTTCCTTTTCTGTCGCTGCAATGCGTCCAATGATGTAGGTTCTGGGTTAGGAGTGCTAGGTTTAGGACGTTGGGGGTTAAAGGGTCTTGGATTCTTCTGATTGTAATATTCTTGACAGGTATATACAATGTCGAGTTTGTAATCTTGGTTATCCCTCCGAAACGTTGTGATTTCTTTTGCTTCAAGTTCTTGTTTGTATCTTGCTAGTTTCTGATTTGTCTCCTCTAGAGTCTGTTCAATTTCTTCTTTTGTCATTGACTGAATTTAGACCGCAGACAAACACTGGCTTTTCTAGGAGGTAACAAAGATATGCAATTGCATCAAACAAGCTGCGAACAGGTTTGCAAACATTGTCTCATAGCTCAACTTGTGCATTGATGAAAAGGGATTAGTGCCTAATTTTTCTCTTGGATAAGGATCAAAGCTTTCCCTTCAACCATGTTGCAAGGTACCTCCTTTGCCCAGTCTGGCATATTCCTCATTGTATCTTATGTTAAACTGATTTATACTGCACACTGTTACAATTAGCATGGTCTCCAGGTGCTCACGTGGTTCTGTACGAAAGTGGGTTAGCTAGGTTAGTGAGGGAAGAGGATAGAGGTTGTTCTTTTCTGTTGCTTGTAGAACCAGGAGAAACTAGGATCTGTGCGAGTCTGTTTTCTAGTTGTTTGGATTGTGCGCCCTGGAATTGTAGGCAGGGTAACGTCTAGTGACTGGGATGTTTGCGGTTGTTAGTTCTTATGGTGGATGTGTTTGAGGTGAGACTGTCCCATTGGGTCGTTTGATGTATGTGTGTGGTATGCTGGAGAGGAGCAAGGATGGTTAGTGGTTGGTAGTGTTTAGTTTTATTGTTGGTTCCAGAATACATACTGTCATTGGATTATCTCGGGTCCCGGGTGGTATTGCTGGCCGTGCCCGTTTTATACTAATTGCTGTGACTAGCCAGGTTTTCAGTCAATTTCTGAAGGTGAGGTGGTGTTCTGTTATTATCGCCATCAGGATTGAGTTCCATAGATTGGTAAATGGACATCCGAATGCCGTTCCTCCAGAATTCTTTTTTCTTGTTTAGATTTGGAGGTTGACCCTTGATCTCAGGTTTGTTCCTAGTTAGAAGCATTTGATCTTGGCTTGGAGGAATTTGGTTCCGTGTACTGATTTGCGGGCGATGCAGAGGGCTTTGAAGGGGATGTATTTATATATATTTTTTTGTTTACTTTGAGCCATTGTAGGAGTCTTCTCAGGGCTGGTGTGATGTGATCTCTTCGGTTTAGTCTCGGGTATATCCTTGCTGCAGTGTTGTGGATGCGTTGGAGTTTTTTTAGTAAACCGCCATGGCATTCCGAAGTAAAGGCCATTTGCATAGTCAATTCTTAATAATACTAGGGAAATAATTGTGAGGGTAGGGGAGGATCCCTCTTAGTCGTAAGGAGGTAAAGTATTTCTTTGCTATAGCGTTGCCTTGTGGTTCTAGTGAAAGTCTGTTGTCTGCGTATTCAGATTTCTTTTTATCATGGCCGATGCTTCTGCTTGTGTTCCCATTCTAGGTGGCTAGTACCATTGTGTGCCTGTTGCATTATCCTCTGGGACTGAGATAATTATTTCTGTTTTGGTCTGGTTCAGCTTGAGGTTGTTGGTTGTCATCCAGCTGTATGTCGGTAAGGCAGTTGATGAGGAGGGTGTTTGGGTCTTGGGTTGAGGCTGCTATTGTAGGCGGTCAATCCATGGGTTTGAATGATTTTCATTAAGGGGGACATGTAGATGTTGAAAGGGAGTGGGGATAGGCTAGATCCTTGTGGTATGCCACAGGAGATGTTTTTGGTGTTCAAGGAAATGGCGAAAGGTGAGGAAAGATTTTAGCCATTGTAAAGCAGAGTCATTTACACCAAATGCCTCCAGCCTCTCAATTAGTGTTGCCTGTGTCCAACGCGGCTGATATGTCCAGTACCATGAAGGCAGATCATGCGCTGTTGTGTGCATTTATTTTTAGGTCGTCCCATATGGATAAGAGTGCTGATTTGGTTCCTCTTATGGGTCTGAAGCACACTTGTGAGTGGTAGAGTATGCTATCTGTTGTACGTGGTTGAGTGCAATTTTTTTTTTTTTTTTTTTTTTTTTTTTTTTTTTTTTTTTTTTATACGTGGTTCTCCAGTAGCTTCACTGGGTAGATTAGATCTAGGTCTGTAGTTGGTGGGGGTCTTCTGCATTTCCGCTTTTGTTTTTTAGGAAGCTGATTTGAAAGATTTTGATACTATTCCTCTGTTTAGGGATAGGTTCATCAGTAGTCTGAAGTAAGATGCTGGGGTGCTGTTTGATTAGATTTTAATTTCTATGCCAAATATCTCTCCACTGCAAGACCCCCAGCATTTATTTGCTGGACGTGTGGATTATTTTTCCTCATTACTAAACAAGTGGGTACCTTTATTTACTTTTGAACTGTGTTCTGAAAAGTAATCTGCGTGTAACTGTGCCCATTCTGAGAGAATAAGTTAAATATGTTGCAATGTGTGTACTTGTAATAGTATTGGTATAACTAGAGTATTTCTGAAACTTAATAACACTGTAGGTTATTGCCAATAGGGTATGCTTACCTTGAATTACCCTGAGTCATTCCAAGTCTAATGTGGTTTTACTCCCCATGAATAGCATCCTGCCATTCTACATGTGTATCATTAGGTTTTCCTCACCTGGAAATGCATACTGCTATTCTAGATACGGTTTGTACTTTGGTTTGCATACCATAGGTATTACGTTGTTTTTTAAAATTTGATTTTATGAATGATAATAGTACGTAGCTTTCTAAAGAAGTCTCTTTGCCTGTGTATATATAAAATAAACCATTATTTGTACAATAGATCAGTATATCAGTGTTTCTATGGACCATATTTATGCTATAATTTCTTTATACCCATCTACAGCCCTCTCTCCTAAGATAAACCTGGCTGCTCTGTCATTGCTACCAAATATCTCGGGTGGTACAGGTCTATACTAAGAGTTGGATTTTACTTTGTTCTTTGAGGTATAGTTTTATAAAGCCCCTGGTGGACTTTAGAAAAACTGTCCTAACACTGGTTGAGGATTTCATTGTAGATGACTCAGGGGCATGGGTTGCTGTGGTATTCAGCGAGGTTGAAAGCTTCTTCATCTATGAGTTCAAATTGGTGTGTTGTGGTTGGTGCTGTGACGATTGTTGATGGTTCCATAATAGTACTTGTGTTTGTTGCATGGCTTGCTTCAATGGTCTGGTGGATTGTTTTTATTTTTGTTCTTAGGTAGTTGATGTTGTCACATAGCGATTGACATGGTAGGACGCCTTTGTTACATTATCTAGGGGTTTTGATTTCTTTGCTTTTGAAGAGTTCTTTTTGTTGCTGATTGGGTTCTTGTGCCATAGTATGTTTTTTTGCTTTTTGCTTTAAGGACGTCTAATTAGTATGTTCTGAGTTGTTGGTATTTTATTTTGTCAGATTGGAAAAACTACAGAGAAACCATTACAATCAATGTTCCTGTGAACTACCTTGCTGACATTTGTTTTGCAGTGGCTTTGATAGGTTTTGCTGGTGCTAATTGGTCAAGGACCTTTGTGATCCATGTGTCGAGTCTTTTTTACTGCTGAGTCGGCAGTCTTTCTGTTTAGCTGGGAGATATTTGGTTTAGTTGATTCCAGCAGTTCTGTTAAGGATTCCAGGCCAAGACTCTTCCAGTTTCTTTTGTTAGTGTGCATTATTGTGTTTCCAGGCAATATGCGGGTAGGAGGTTTGATGGTGAATAGAATCAGCTGGTGGGCGCTCCATATCATTGGTACCGGTGGGGCGGTGGTATAGAGTCTGCCTCTGCAGAAGATTGCGTCCAAGGTTTGTCCAGCATTGTGGGTAAATACGTTCACTATTTGCTGCAAGTGGAGTGTTTGCAGGAGGGCACTGAGTGAGTTTGCTGTGGTTTTGTTCCTTTTTGAACCAGATGTTGAAATCTCCAGGGCGATATTAGGTGGTAAGGTTGGCAATGGAGACAGTGAGCTTTGTTGCAAAGTTTGGGTTGTAGGATGGCGGTCTGTAGATCGGAAGAAACAGTATTGGCTTGGTCGTTTGATTTTGATGAGGAAGGATTTGCAGTCTTCTATGTCCGTTCAGGGGAGTGGTGTGGCAGAGATGTGATCTGTGTTCCATTGCAATTACTCCTCTTCAGTTTTCTTTGGCATGCATCAGTTTGAAATGGTCTGGTATGCCTTCATGGTCTACTGTCATGTGATTGTCTGACAGCCAGGTTTTCCATGAAGAAGGGGATCCGGTGCTGCCGTTGCTTAGGTCATGCATTTCTGTTTTGTGTTTTGTAATGGATCTTACGTTGACTAAGCTGCAATGCAGCGTCTGTTTTTCCTTGTAAATTGTTGACTCTCCTTTCTTGAGTCGCAGCCCGGGTGGTGATTGTTGGGTTTTTATTTCTTGGGATTCTCTCTTGGGATTCTCTCTTGGGTCAGGCTGTTTGCTGAGATTGCACGGGGGCTTCTCTCTCTTTGTTGAGGAGTTCAATTAAGTTGATGGAAGGGTTTCTTCTGGTTCATGGTGGTTTGAGTGTGGGCTTTTTCCCAGTCTTTTGTTATGTAGGGGGTATGGATTGTTATGGATTCAAGTTTGGCTCAGATTCTTATTGGGGTCTTACCAAAGTTGTTTTCCGAGTTGCTGTTTTTTAAGGCATTTGGTTTGGTTTCTTGCTTGTTATTGTTATTTTGCATTTATATAGCGCCTTATATACCATTGGTATGGTCTGAAGGCGCTGGTAGGTTGAACGCCCTTGGGAACCGAAGTTCGGGTCAGTAGAGAGAGTAGCAAGAGTCTGGGGGTTGTTTGTCATTTGTTTTCAGTTGAGGTGAGATATTTTGCGTTTGCTCTTTTCTTCGTCCGTTTCCTTAGTCTGTTTAGTGGTGTCCCCACATGGTTACTGGGTGTTGTGAATTCTGGTGGCTGGTTTCTGTTCCTTTGGAGCAGTGTTTTCTTCCTGTTTTCATTTCTTTTTTTATCATATCAAGGTATGTTGGTCTGTTTTGTTTTGGGTTGGGTTTGCAATGTATTCCATGGGCGTGTGCCCTCCTGGGTGTCTTTCTTTAGTTGGAATAAGAGATTGGACCTTCTATTGTGGTGAAAAGTGGTGTCTGCCCCGCTACGGTTGTTGGTGATGGTCTATGTTTCTGTTTTGAGTTGAGGTGTTCTGAATTTTCAGGGGCGGGGTGCCCTGTGGGGTCTGGTTCCTGGTCTGCAGCTAGATTGTTGTATTTCAAGGCTTTCTCAGTTTCCTTTTAAGTTGGTGTGGTCCGATATGCAGTGATGTTGCCTTGCTGTGATTGTTGTGCCTCTGTTTAAGGTTTGAGTTAGAGGTTAATGGATGTATTTGTATGCAGTGAATGAGTCTCTGTCCTGTCGTCCTGTAAGGCCTGAGGTTTCCTGCTGCTGGGGTTTAGTTGCAGTATGGGTTTGCAGTTGCGAATTCCTCTGGTGGTTGTTTCCTTCGTGGGGTTTCTTTTAGTTATGGTTCTTGAGGCTCCTGTGTTGATGAGTAACTTACAATCAATCAAAACCACTTTATTTGACATTTAAAAGCCATCAAAGTTCATCATACACATAAAATGCACTGGATTGCCATGAATTGGTTGAATGTGAAATGTCAGAGGGAAAATTAAAAAAAAGTTGTTTGACCGAAAATAACATTCGGTTTTCCCTCCCGCGGACAGTTCTGACAAACCACTTCTCCCTCCACCCCCTTACTTTTTGGTACTGCACCTCCTTGTGTGCCGTCTCCTGCATCCCTCTGAGATGCCCGCTCCCTTCACTTACATGAATGGGAGCCGGTGCTGCAGTGTCCTTTTTTTTTCTTTTTTTCGTGAAACTTTATTTAATAGGGAGCGGAGGAACCATCCCTGCAACCCTTGATGGCATTATAGTGAATAAGACTGCAAGGGACACACCCGCTGCCCTCATTCACTAAAATAACGAATTGGGGATTTCTTCGAAATTTTTGGCTGTAGTAATTTTCTTACAGCTGATGTTCGATTAAAGCGCCCGTTTTGATTCCAAATAGACACATCCATAAAATATAGCCTAAAACATGATCCTGTATGATAGAAATATTAAAACAAACCATGTGTAGAAGAAAACATTGTGTAAAATAAAAATTATAGGTAGCATTTTCGCCCTAATGCCATTCTTTATCTTCAAACATAAACACATGGATTCAGTCTTCTGTTATATTAATCAGTCAGTTGCCCTGATAGTTTTCTTCAAATTAACAGACATATTGAGGTACACTCTGGAGCAATCTAATGTATTGTTGCAAAATTCCAATTTGTCCTGTAAAGTATGGATACCCGCTTTCCTAAGAAGCTGTCTCAGATACTGTACTGTTAATGTTTTCAACACGTCACATAGCAAAAAAATTCACTGGTGTCTCCTCAACCAGACTACAGAGGGGAGGGGCACACGCCTGACCCACCTAGGGTACATGACTTCGTAAAATGTTATGTGAAGTGTGACCATTCTAAAACTAATATACAAAGCTCTTGCATATGATGGACCTATACTATCTAGATACTCCTCGGGTCCAAAGTTCAATTGGCTGCCGCTATCATTCTCCTATTGGTGTAAAGGGATTTCCTCTTTTACCTGTTAGAGGCTGTCCTCAGTCTTATCTGGATTTTTCCAAAGCTCAACTCTATCCAAATCATGCAGTATTCTTTTTACATGGGCAACCCATGGAATACATTTCCTCCCGGATGAGTTCCGGAGGTGTTTTAGAGCATCTCAATATTTACCAAGCCCCCCCTGTACATCACAAATGGACGCAATATAGGGCCGAGTACAATGTGGCCTGGTCCCCAATTGGGCAGTCATAAAGTTCAAGGTGGATCAGTGCATTAGGCGAACATATGGGAACCTGAACTAGACCTTTTAGATGTTTGTTTTCAGTTTTTTCCAGGCTAGCTACATTCGCATGTCCCTAAAGTTCTGCTCCGTAAAGTGAAGCTGGAATTGTTTGTCTGATATAATTCTGGAGCTGGTGTGTTGGCTCCTATGCCATGTGTTGCAAAGTAATTCCTGTGTGCGCCACTTTTCCTAGAGCCGCACAAGCCTGTACCAAATGCCCAGCAGCCATTTACATTAAACCGTATTCCTAGGTAATCATAGGATTGCACTTGTTCTAGGAGATTTCCAGCCACCGTAACGTCCATTTCGTGATTTCTAGAGAACTGGGCCCTAAAAACCAGCCCCTTTTAGTTTTCCCGGTATTCAAGTTAAGCCTAAAATCATCACATTATTTTTACAAAGATGCCCAGAATATGTTTTAAACTGTGGAAGTGGCCAAGAGAACCGCTTTGTCAGCGTGGGATACATGTCCGTCCCCATTTTTGGGACAGTCCAAGCAATCACTCATCCGTGCTGCAAGAATCTCCTCCGCATTAACACAAACTAGTGGGCAAGAGCACATCCTTGTCTTACGCCTTCTAATACATCAAAAGTGTTTATCTTCACCACCAAGGCCATATCTCACTACTGCTTTATTATTGTGGTATAGTGCCTTCATTATGGAAATCAAATGGACAGGGACCTTCCTTTTGCTGAACACTTGCCAGAGTATTCCATGGGATACGCCATCGAAGGCAGTCTTGAGGTCAACAGAAACAGCATAACATTTCATTTCCTTGATTAAAATCCACTTCTGGATCATTAAAAACAATCTAAAACTTTGGGGTCCATAGTACTTTTCTGCTTTTGAAAACCAGCCTGGAGATCACTAATGGCACTATTTTCTTCGGCCCAGCTTTGTAAATAGCACAAAATCACCTTCACAAAAGTCTTTCCTGCACAACCCAAAAACGAGATTGGCCTGTAGTTTGCTGGTGATTCTCTGCCCCCCTTTTTGTATATTGGTACTATTGATGCACATTGCCAGGACGACGGTGGATAGCCTCTGATATTTTCTTGGTTCAGCGCAAGGTTTTGGGTGTCTGTCACACTGCCTAGCTTCTGAGTGCAGCAGTGTTTAAGGAAACGGCACCCGTAGTGTTTTTATGTGTGGAGAGATTTCAAGCAGGGGGTCATGATGATGGGCACCTGTGTTCTACTTAGTGCCTGGCTTTAGGGTGCAGCAAGATTTGAAGCAGTGGCAATCACAATGTCCAGGTTTCAGTGCGTCACAAGATTAGAGCCAACGTGATCACTGTGTAGTTTCGGGGAGTAGCAGTATTTGGGCAGGTATCTAGCTTCAGTGGGTACCTGGGTTTAACTCTTTGTAGCAAGGTTTAAACAGGTATCAAACTTATGTGGCACCTGGGTACAACAGTTTCTAACTCTGGGGCGCAGCATGATATGAGGCAGTGATGGGGTTCCTATTTGGTAGGGTTCAATACAGTAGCAAAATCTCAGAGAGCAACATGATAGAGTAATCACAATGTGTAACTTCTGAGTATGGCAAGATTTAAACAGTGGCGTCCTCCTAAGTGGCAGGAAACAGCAGCTAAACCTCAGAGCTTAGCAAGAATTAAAGCAATCACAATGTGCAAGATTTAAAACGGTAGCAGAAATCCACACAGTAGAAAAACCATTTGAGCACTGCAAGATTTAAGCAGTGGCAGGAATCAACAGTAGCTAAAGCTCTGAGCGCAGCAAGGTTATGATATGATAGGTTATTTATAGTGTGCTTAATACCCAGAGGGTTCTAAGCGTGGACCCAGGGATCGAACCTGTGGTGCTCCGTTTCGTCTTGCTTCCAAGGTGAGCATGTTGCCTCTGAGCTATCCTCCCGAGCCACAATGGTAGGATCAAGGGGTAGTAATGTAACAGTGGCAGGGTTTCGGGGGCCCAGTGATGGCTGAGCTAACGACCGTACCTGGTTGTAGCAGTAAAATGTTTTGTCAGGTATCGAGCACAAACGGGTGCTCGCAGGCAGTGGGAGCTGCCCTTTGCTTCTGGTCCTTCGACAGCTGCCTGGCCAAGTCTGCCTGGGGACTTCCTGCTAAGAGGGCTGCTTGGATATCCCTGCAGCCAATCAGAGGTGGGAGGGTGGGACCAGATTGGAGAGGGAAGGGAAACGGGGTGAGGTTAGACAGGAGAGGGGAAAAGGAACAGCACAGGAAGTGCTAAATAAAACAAACCGGGAGGTGGCTTATAGGGTTGCATTAGCCTTACTTCCACAGTGGATGGTGCCAGGGCATGTCTGGTGCAGGAGCAGGAAAGGAGAGGGCTTCCCTTGACAAGGATTTTAAACTGCTGGGCTTCTTGGCTAGCCCTGCATGGTGGAGTTTATGAATGCTTTATTGAACCTTTTGTATCAGTCTTCCAGTGATAGGCAAATGCAAGCCTGGACTGTTTTAATGAGTCTTATGGTTTGCAAATTCAGATGCATGTTAAGCACAGGAAAATATTTTAGCAAACTGGTGTAAAAGCATAGGTGTTAATGATCACGAATGTGAGTTTTCTTTATGAATTTCCTTTGCGGAAACCTTTCCATACACTTTGTGTCATGCTAGATAAACTGCCTCTGGCTGAAGCACCCTTTCAATGTGCCAAGGGATTGAGTGGCCATGCTCTGTCATAACCTGGGTGCACAGTGTAGATCCTAGCTCCTATGAGCTCAGAACTCTTCAAGCCGATCTGAGGGAATGCCATCCTAGTTCTTTGTGAAGACCTGGTTGAGTCCTCCCATACAGTATTTTTGAAAAACAGTGTAGTGGTCCTCATCCAGAAAGGATGCTCCCCAGTGTGCCACGGCATGACTGGTTTAGTCAACCCAGAGGGAGCATGACCTGTACAAATAAATGAAGACCATTATTACTGCA
The DNA here is from genome assembly GCF_040938575.1 of Ambystoma mexicanum. Lineage (NCBI taxonomy): Eukaryota > Metazoa > Chordata > Amphibia > Caudata > Ambystomatidae > Ambystoma > Ambystoma mexicanum. The sequence goes on along the minus strand of NC_090934.1, from coordinate 1,097,223,566 downwards.
GGTGGTGCGATTACTCTGGTTGCTGATCTTTCTACTACTATTCAGCAACTGTCAGCCTGTGCAATACCCATGTATTGCTGCCAATCCTTGGACTGGTGCAAAAGGGCACCTGCTGAAAGCTTTGGGCTGGAATCTTCTAGGACTCCATAATTTCAGACAACAGCTTCCATGGGACCTGATGGTTTAGCCACCCCTGGCCGGTACAGTATGGTATGAACACCAGCAGGTGCACATAAAAGAACTGACACCACAAGGTTGGTGTGGCACTTGTAAGGCTTACCTTTGGACCATGGCAGTGTCTTGCACCTATCTTCCTGACTGCAGCTGATACACTATCGCCAGTCTCAGGCTTCGTTTTAATGTCGCCTGAAACTAAAGCAGTTGATTTATTTTCTACCTCCACAGATTCATGTTGGCTTCAGAGCTCCCCAAACATGGCCTCCTATGTCAGGATTGCCTGCTGCTCTGTTGTACGCCAGAGCCTATGCATTCAGTCCACAGGGAAAACCTCACTTCTGTGCTGCCTGTCGCTAGACACTCTTTATGATCGCAACTCTGGCTTCTGTCCTTCCATTGCTGCTGGGTGTTAATGAGTAAAGACTGAAACATGGTTTTGGATAATTGAAAAGCACCAAAGTCTGGAAAAGACTTTGCAGCAGGAGCAGCTAGACAATTGGGTTGGGTAGCATCCGCTGTTTGGTTTGATGTACAGAGTTTAGGAGAGGAAAGTGGGTGTGAGTCTATTGTGCATGTAAGGAGTTGGCTCCACAGTTTCTACTTCTCCCTTGGACAACCCAAGACACCAAAGAATGACTGACTGCATCAATCCCCCCCCCCCCCCCAAATGGGCCACCTCTACTCCTTCCTGTGCTTTTTCTTGCCCCTACAATTGCAGTAATGCTTTTGTGGTAAGCGCTGTTTGGACAAGGGATGTCGGTGGATGTGTCGTGCTGGAAAGCTCAGTGCATCTCTCTGCCTGCTCCGTGCTCGTATTCTGCTCTTTGCACAGTGTTGGAAAAGGGAATAGAAAAAAATAATCATATTTTTTTTCTATGTCCCTGTGAAGAAGACCGGTGGGGGGTGTCTGTACTTCTGCTCTCTATATGGTAGAGGAGAGGCACAGAAGACCCCAGCCAAGATTCTCTATTACGGTAGCAATGGTCGAGCAATCAAGGCCTAGCTTCTCAGGAGGTGATGCAGGCTGGTTCGTAAGTACAGTGTAGTCCCCAAGCCTCCACACTGTATTGGTTAGAACACAGTCTTTATATAATCAATATTCAAGGTTATGTACACTTATCATACTAACTCACTTTGTACTCCGGAAAATCAACAATGGCAAACATATACAATTCTAAAGTGGTACCACCCTTTGTATTAGATCTCATTAAAGTGCATGAACAATACTGTAACCATGTCACACAGATCAATAGAGTGAAACCAGCAATAGAGAGAGGAGAGAAAATAAGATGGGTGAGCAATAGGCAGAATACTGGCCCCTACCACTAGACACAGTTCTGTGTGGAGAACCCCCCCACCTGGGCAACCTGTAAAATAAAGATATAGCACAAGCCCAGTCCATATATTGTTCTGCAAGTCTTATTCCCTCCTATAATGTTTTTACCCCCCCAATGTACCTGGTGGAGTCGAGTTCTTCGAAGATGCGTCGACAGATCCTTCTTGAGCGACCCCCTTTCAAGCGGGAGTCACGGATCGTCGAGAAACATCGAGGAACTCGGCGTTCGGCGACGGGGAATCGACGGCCCTTCTTGAATGCCTTCCCTTTCAAGCGGGAGGCACGGGGCGTCGAACGTCCGTCGACAGACAGGGTAAAACGGCGTCGATGAGGCGGCAGCTTCGTCCGAGCGGTGCTCGTCGGCGTCGGAGCGTCGGCGTCCTGCAAGGCAGAGGCGTGCGGGGCACCTCGGTGACAATAGTTCTGGACCGCAAAGATTGTGGAGACGGAGGCCCAGCAAGGGCGTCGAGTCGTTCGAGTCTTTGTGATCTTCGGGTGGCGGGAAACCCACCTGCAGGTTTCTCCTCGGCGCGTTGGTCGTCCTCGACTTTCTCCGGAAGGATAAAGCGGTCGACGGTGCGGACGAGGGAGTCCTTCGAATGTTCTTAGGCAAAGGAGCGGACGGCTCCGGTCGTCGGCGGCACGGCGTCAAGTGGTTCCCACGGCTGGGCAACACAACTTCGACGGGCCTCCAGCGGTTACACAAACCTGCGAACCCTGGTCGACGACAATGGACTTCGACGGCGGCGATGTCCGGGTGCTTCACTTCGATCTCCTCGGCGGTCCCGTCTCGGGTCGACAGCCTTTCGAGGGTCTGTCTTCCAGGGCGCTTCGGCGAAGATGGAGCGGTGCTCGATGGTCCCTCGGAGCACGGGAAGAGGGCGCCTTACCAGGTCCTCTCTCGGGTCAGCCTTCGACGATTTCGGCAGCCTTCGGATCGGTCGAAGCAAATGCCACAGCAAGTCTTCTTCTTCCAGCTGGACGTCGAGGATCTGCAGTTCCAGTTACTCTTAGAGTGGAGACTCAGCTCCAGGATGCTTCTGAACGTTCCTGAACCAACTACCAGTGGTGAGAGGTCCCCAGATATACTATTCTGCCTCTCATCCACACTGCTGGCACACACTCAGCAGCCAATCATACAGAAGGGCATTCATGCAGTCAGTCAGCCAATCAGGCACACAGTACATTCAGGCCACACTCCTCCCTTTCAGACACTCACAACAAGGAATGTGGATTGGGACAAGTACCCAGCCATTCAACACTACACACTGCATTCAGGCCAGTTTCGGGCAGGGCTGTCTCAGTCTTTGTCTCTCATGCCAGAAACCAGACAACCACAACAAGGAGTGTATATTGGTCACACACTCCATTCACCCAGGTCCCACCCACAGGAGGTACCCACAACATACAGTCACTGGGAAGGCTCCAGTCAGTCTAGCTGGGCCTTCACAACAACACCATATATGGAACTTCCACCCAACAGCCAGTCAGGGGGAAAGGACAGAGTCAGGCCTTCCCAGGACTTTGGGAAAACAAGATAACAGGCAATAGAAAGCAAGAGGCCACAGGGGCCATCTTGTTTTCTATCATGAATCAACTGATCCCAATGGCAGGGCCTGGGTATTCCAAAATGGAGGACACCCAGAGCACCTGTCAAATTCAGCATGGAGCTGCCACCAGCCCATACCCTGCTGTGTGGGCCACCCACAGGTGCCCAAAAACATACACTAGGGGAACAGGGTTGTACCCCCCTACCCATGGGTGCCATAAGGGTATCCCATGGGTCTGTTCAAACCAAAAGAGAGAGCTGCACTGCCAGGAGTCCCACATGGACTCCTGGGCAGAAAACATGACAGAACACACGATAAAAAGCAGTAAAGGACAAGGATTCAGAGGCCCTGTCCCTCTGATGCATTTCCAGCATCACAGTCCCTCAGCCCCGCCCCTCTCTACCCATAATTCTATTTACCTGGTGGACTTGTGCTTTTGCACATGCGCTTTTTGGGTAAGCGCTATTTGGACAAGGGCTGTCAGTGGCTGTATCGTGCTGGAAAGCTCTGTGGATCTCTCTGCCTGCTCTGTGCTCGTATTCTGCTGTTTGCACAGTATGAAGTCTTCGAATTGGCTTTAACGTAAGGACTTGGACTCTACAGCTCACCTCAAGCTGCTCCAGCTGCACAAGGGGACCCGAGTCTCGTACCACGTATAAGAGAAAATCAAGGGGTAGGGACCAGTAGCTCCTCAGATATAATTTGTCAACGAAACATTCGAGCAGAGTATTAATTTGTTGACGCCCAATCATGGAAGAAACAACTCCAGGGTTGAATCAATACCATCGTCTTTTGCTGGCATATCCTTGAATGCAAGCTTATCTGACGAGGCAATCTCTTCAAACCTACCTAACTCCGACTCAAGTACCGATTATGATGGTTCCCAATCTTCGAAGATTTCTATTTTGTTTGTAGCTCCAACTCCAAGGAAACCTAGAACTCCACACAAGGAAATGATGGAGTCTAGCACGCAAACATTATTGCAGATCACGCTAACAGCAATCAACACGGCTATAATTAGCTTCAGCCACTTGTTTGAAAAACTTAATGTTAAATTAGCTAGTCAAGCGGCTCAAATCAAACTAACGGATTGGATAGCACAAAATGATTCAATAAGTGTGAAGAAACCCTTGACACTGGAAAAGAGTCAACAAACCAAAGTTTTGTGGACACAAACACCTATACAAGCAATGGTGATTGAAAATGTGCCTCTGCCTGCTTTGTCAAGTTTTCAGGGGGTTATTAGACCTCTTTCTGAAGGAATTGTAACAATCCCTTGTAGTAATGACCAATTACCAAACAAAGTGGCAAACCACGAGATAGAGCAACTAGTTTATGACATATTCCAACCAGAGAATGCTTCAAAACAAGTAAAGAAACAGTGAGTAAAACTGTGGTTAAAGTGCAAGTCATGAAAACGAAAAATATGAAAAATTCTAGTGGAAATGCGCAAACTTCCTCAAAACAATTTATCAGGAATCTGGTAGCTTCCCAGAAACATCCCATAAATGCCATTGCTGCAGTGGTGCAAAAATACAAAATGTTAAGGAAAAATACAGAGTGTAACAAGGAACTAGCTTCACCATTCCATATCAACCTCTAGATGACCTGGTTTCTGAATTAACAAATGAGCAAAAAGGAAATCGGGTGAAAAGAATTGTAAACAATCCAGCAAACGGTATTAATTCAAGTAACTCGGAAAAGGATTTTGCGAAGCTGGCTTTGGCAGATCGAAGGAAAGAAATTAGAGAAGCGGTCGATGCCTACATGTCGTATCAATCTACTCAGCTTTCCAATCGAGCAGACGTGGAAACAATGGTTGCTACTTCACTGAAAGGAGGATGGCGAGCAAAAGCTGATGGCATAGTGCATCCACCGGGCCAAAACAATTCCTCAGCCAATGCCCAACAGGAGAACAAAACCTGCTTGATGCCTGCTATAAATAAAGAACCACAACAAAGGTACTTATAAAATAGTACAGTAGTCGCTACCAATCAGATATAAATAAAGGACTTGGAAAAAAAACAAGCACCAAAATGCAAGTCACCATACGTTGATTATGAGCTGTCATGCAGCTCCATTTCAACAATCTACTTTGTCGTACTACCATTCTAAGTATATTCAATGACATTCCCAGATTAGAAGATGTGACACCAGGGGGACATATTCCAGGTAGAATTCCCTGACCTATATGATCCTACGATGGTGCAATTATGGATACCTTCAGGGGTTGTTCTGAATACGATATGGTCAGCCAAAGTCGAATTACATGCCATTGGCTTCAGTTTCACAAGATTTACCGAAAAGTGACAAAGTAACAACTAAAGATAAATATTTGAACAATTGCGAGTGTGCTTGTCAAAATACACAAGATCCATAACTGAGCTTAGAGCTTTCAACCAAGAAACCTGTGGTAAGTTCTCAAACATTTCTTCAAACTAGCCAGTTGGAACAACCGCGGGCATACTCATCTTGCTCATCCTAATAAAAATGTTATAAATGACTTCGACATAAATGCACTACAAGAAACCAGGAGGTGCCATAAACCAAAATGGGATTTATTTATTAAATTTATATAGCGCGCAGGCAGCCCAGGGGCATTGTGGCGCTGTTACTTGCAAGGAAGACTTAGTTACAATGTGTGCGGGTTGTGCCTTGGGTTACAGTGAGGCAGTGACCTGTGATCAGATATACCACATAATACATCATACAATATAATTATGAGGGCTAGGCCATGTAATTGTTAGATGAACAGGTTCGTTTTCAGGGTTTTCCGAAAGGCGGTCAGTGAGGGTTCAGAGCGCAGGGAGCTAGGGAGGGTGTTCCAGTGTACGGCAGCGAGGTACGGGAAACTGGAGCCCCCTGCTCTGGTCCTTTTTACCCTAGGTACTGAGAGCATGCTGGCATAGGGTGATCTAGTGGGTCTTGTGGAGGAGACCAGGTGGATCCTCTGGGAAAGGTACATTGGGGCGGCAAGATGGACACATTTGTGGGTGATGCTTAGAGCCTTGAATAGGATCCTCTCCTTTATGGGGAGCCAGTGGGATGCTTTTCTGGCAGCGGTAATGTGCTCTCTCTTGGCAATGCCTTGTGCAGCGCGTAGGGCATTATTCTGTTTTATTTGGAGCTTCTCAAGATTTTTGTTGGAGGTGCCAAGGAAAAGAATATTGCAGTAATCAAGTCGCGAGCCGGTTATGGCCCTGGCTATGTTAATGCAAGTGTCTTTTGACAGATAAGGTCTGATTGCGTTAAGGAGTTTTGCATGGTAAGCGGCCGAGGAGGCAATGGCGTTTACTTGTCTGGTCATGGATAGATTGGAGTCTAAGTAGACGCCTAATGTTTTTACCGTGTCAAGTACTGGTATCATGATTGAGTCAATGGTGAAATGACTGAACTGAGCGTCAAGTTTCTTGATGGTGTCAGGGGAGCCTACGAGTAGGAGCTCAGTTTTGTCAGAGTTAAGGCAGAGGCCGTTGATAGCCATCCACATTTGAATTGTGTTGTAGATGTTGTTGAGGGTAGCGGAGTCCGTGTCATAGTCGCCTGTCAGAGTGAGAAGGATCTGTGTGTCGTCGGCGTAGTTGGTGTAAGAGATGCCCATGGCGTCAAGAATGAGGAAGAGGGGGCGGGTGAAGATGTTGTAGAGGGTGGGGGAGAGGCAGGAGCCTTGGGGCACCCCACATAGCATGATAGAGGGTGATGCAGTGGCTAGGTCAGAGAAGACCTGCATGGTCCTGCCTTGGAGGAAGGAGGTGATCCATGTAATGGCTTCTTGAGAGAAGTTGGCTGTGGAGGAGAGGTGGTGGCAGAGGATGTCGTGGTCTACAAGATCAAAAGCTGCCGACAGATCCAGGAGAAGGAGCAAGGCAGGTTTGCCTTGGTCCCTTGCGTCGTCCATTTGGTTTTTTAGGTCGAGTAGGGCGGTCTCTGTCCCATGCCTAGGGCGAAAGCCGGATTGTCTCAGTCCAAGGAGGCTCTGTTCTTCGAGGAAGTGCTGGACCTGCAGGTAAGCTGCTTTGTCTAGAATCTTGAGGAGGAAAGGGACAGTGGTGATGGGGCGGTAGTTATTAGGGGAGGTGGGGTCAAGTGTGGGTTTCTTTATGAGGGGTCGGACCCATGCTTCCTTTAGGCAGGCGGGGACGGGGATGACCATGACATTGATTTCTCAAGGCGATTGCAGCTTCTTAAGGCCGTCCAACCTCTGGTCTTATGGTGGCTGATTAAAAAAAAAAGTTCAGGTCTTACTATTCAAGAATGGGGCGCCCCAAATAACTCCATGCAACTCGTCGAAATACACCATGATTATGGGACCATTGCACTAATTAATTTATACAAAAATCCAGCGGTGATCTCTGATAATAGCTTTCTCCATGATTTACGCTACTTATTGGACACCATTTGTGCTGATCCCCAAATCACACATACAATTATTACTGGAGATTTAAATATAAGATGCTTGGGAGCTAAGACCAAAAGCACTGAAATCCAATTGAGATGGAGTACTTCAATGAAGGAGAGAGGACTACTCATGGCAAATGGATCCCTACCTGGGGATGTACCTCCGAAGCCTACATGGTCTAAAGGGACTTCAAGTAGTATCATTGATTATATATACATGGATAAAAAATTGTATAACATGGTAGATACATTTGAAGTCATGGAACAAACTACTAGTGACCACAATGTTCTGATGTTACAATGGTGCTGGCGAGCAGTTGAAGCAATGGATACAAGAAGCTATTATATACCGCAGCTATATATCAACAATGCATCTAATCACCTCAATTGGAATGAGGGGGAATCTCATCCAGCTGAAAGACATGTTGACAAATAATGACCGGATAGGTGGGAACTTGTCATATGACTCAGTAATTCTCCTTTTTGTGTCCCATTCAAATAATAAAAATAAAAATTGCAGTATGTTCCAAAAAAGACATTTCTTTGATCTAGCTCAAAGGGGGAAAAAATGGAACTTCGACGTAATAAGACAATCTGTAATGAACTGCAGAAAGAGGAGAGAATCACAGCCATTCGAACATTAAAATGCGAATATAGAAACTGGACTTGCAATCGGCAAGCCATCAGATTCCAGAATGATGGCGAGAATCTTCTGTGTGCTATTTGGTCCAAAACACTGTGGCAGTATGGAATATGCTTAATCAGGCCGCTGGAACCTCTCGAGTTCTTATGCAGATAAATGGCGTTTCGGAGCAAGAATAGATTCATAATTTCTCATCTTTATATGATAATTCCACATGGTCAACAATTACTCCCTGGCTGATAGATATAATAACAGAAGATATCGAATCCTTCATTGTAACTCGAGTAACTCAAGAGCTCCAGGACCTAATGGCCTAAGCAATCAGATGCTGGAGACCCATCCAAGAAGCTGGGCCTTGAGTTTGGCTAAGATACTTGAAAACGTCATGGCAAAACATGCATACCAGCGGAATGGTGTAGGGCAACAGTAAACCCAATTTACAAAAATGGAGACGGAGCAAGTGCAGGGAACTACAGACCCATCTCACTACTGGATGTAGTGGGAAAATGTTTTGCTCGATTTGTAATGCGGGACTTCATTGCCTGGACTTTGAAACATTGTAAGCGTGATCCCCACCAGACCACCTTTATAGCCGGAATGGGCACGGCCGTAAATTTGACACCTTTACATACCATCAAACAACAATTTCATGCAGCAGGAAGACCACTATATCTGGCCTTTTTAGATTTCAACGCAGCATTCGACTCAATCTCAAGACAGATCTTGATGAATAAATTACAAAAAGCGAATTGCCCAGCTACAAAAGTGAATATTAACAAATTGCATAGTAATACTTCCCTTCAATTTAGGCTGAACAAACAAGGGATGCTCTCTAAAACAGTAATCACTACAAGGGGTTTGAGGCAAGGATGTATACTTGCCGCAGCCCTTTTCAACTTTTTTTTGCATGACATCCCAGATGCCTTTAGTGAAGTTGTTGCAGATGCCCCAAGATTTGGGATGGAGAAAGTAATGGCCCTCCTATAGGCGGATGATTTAGCCTTACTTTCAAAGACACCAATAGGATTGCAGAATTTGTTACAAACACTATCTAAGTACTTAGATGCAAACCAATTGATGGTTAACACTACCAAATCTAAAATCATGATCTGCAAGGGCAAGAATGTAAAACTAATTGAAATGGTCATTCCAAAATGCGGAGTTGGAGATTGTAGAGGTTTATACCTACTTAGGTATGCAAATTAACAATCGGCACATGAACAAGGTACATTTGCAAACAATCAAAGCTAAATTGGCAACAGCCATTTCCCAATCCAAGTTAATTTTACGTAAATACGGAACATTTTCCATAAAATCCACCATTTCATAGTACAAAGCGAAAACAACTCCAATTCTGTTATATGGTCTAGAGACATGGCTTAACACAAATCGGCTTACTCTACAAATATTGGCAGGTAAATGCTGGAAATCCATCTTAAAATGACCTCGATATGTACCAATGACCCGGATACGTCATGAGCTGGGCTTAACTTCTCTAAATTGCATTTTCCAATGGCGGCAATGTGCCTTGTTCAGAAAGTGAATATTGGCAATGAATGCTAGCACTCTGCTTTGGTCACTGGCTCAACATCTTCTAACCTCAGATCAGAAGATAATTGTTCAATGGCGTAACCAGGTACTGGAGATTATGATACTTGCGGACCTATCGCTCAGTACGCTTTTAGATGATACAGAGAGAGCCACAAGAAAAATCTATTTACTTGATTGATTTCACAATTGTGAGTTGTGCTACTCATATAAAAGAAATGGTAACAACCAATGTATAGAAAAAAACTTGGAATGTGTGAACCTTACCTTCTTTTGTATCCTTTGGTGTCCATTAGATCAGACTTTTTACAGTTCAGATTTGATCTTTGGCCGACCAAAGAGATTTTAATGCAATGAAATCTAATCAGCCAAACAGCTAACATTTTCAGATTTTGTGAGAGTGATAATCAAACAAACTCTACGGCACATAATAACTGAATGCACATCGGTATCAAAGAGTAGAGAAATGTACTTATGCAAATATGTTACGAACCTCACTGCATTTGATGATGATGACATATGGACATTTGTTTTGCATACTCCTAGAATGTCTAGTTGCATTGCGGTTGTTAACTTTCTAAGAGCAATCTTCATCCCAGTTATATAAACTTGAGAGAAATCACACAGATTAATATCTGATTGACAACAAGGTTGGAGTTTTAAACCTTGTTATAATGGACAATGAGTAACTGATCTCGTGTTCTAAAAAGAGTAAATGTGTAATGAATTATATTTTAATGAGCAAAAAAATGTTAAATGAGAAAAAAATGTTTTGTCAGGAATAAAGTTGTATACTGATTTTAACAAACATTTTCATAAGGAATTAAGATTTATACTGATTTTATTTGAGAAATTGTTTATCAATTAGTACATTTATTGTAAAGTTGATGCTTCAGCTAAAAAAATAAAATAAAAAATAAAATAAAAAACAATGCAGTAATGCTACACATTTTCTTTTTAGCTCAAGTTATTTCTCTTATGTTTGTAAGAATGATCATTTGTTACCTTTCCCTAGCATTACATGGAGCGAAAAGAGGACTTTCTTGTCAAAAGAAACAATGCAACATGTTTACAAAATGTTCACAAGGCCTAGTAGGAATGCCTTTGTATTCTACTCATTGTCATGTACCAATGTCTTGTTCCCCTTGCCCTGTAGGTGCTTTGAAACACAATTTCTTCATGTATAAGTGCCTTACAAATGCACAATAAATAAATGTCTGTGCATGGAGGCAGTGTGGGTTTTTAGCTGTGCTTTGTGTCAGAGGCACATGCTTCAAGCAATGTGTATAATGCATAACTGATTTCTGTGTTTCATTATTTCTACAACACTAGTCCCCCACAATTCCCAGTAGCCATGCATTACTGTAATGTGTAGTTACAATTTTTATTTTTAAGATGATATTGGGTATTACCTTCGGAAGGAGCCTATAATGGTGCACAACAGACTAAGGATGTGCGTCTACAGACCAAGAGCTGTACACCTATATACATCTTAAATATAGGTCTCTTGCAATAGCTGCACTTTAAAGGAGGGCTGCAATTGCTTGTTTAAATCACTCACTCACAAAGACATCTGCATTGCACTATATATTGCTCTATTAAATTATGTATTTTGGTGGATCTGAACTTAAATTTGATAACTTGCATCAGTGCCAACCGCCATCTTGAGATAATGTAGTCTGCTATGAGATTGCCCTATGGTTAAGTGCGCTGGTGGCAATAAATCATTACATGCGCCCCCTGACCGCAGCTGTGAATGTGGCTCAGCACCCCTTATCCATAGCTCTCAACTCACACGCTTTTGGCGGGTGTCACCCGCCTTGTAAACACCTGACTCACCCGCCAAGCCTCCTGCATGCCCATTCATTTCAATGGGCCTCTCACCCGCCAAAAATAAAATCGGGTGTTTTCACCCACCTTTGCGACGCAAATAGTTGAGAGCTATGCCTTATCATAATGGTGAATGATGGAGCTAGGCAGTTATAAAAATATAGCGTCACCCTTTGGTGTTAATGTGAATTCGGGGCAATATACAATATTTAACTAAAATAATTGGGGATCCACATTGGGGACAACACAATTTACTTGAATTGTTCATTTGAGTTCAACTATAGTTGTTCTGTGCTCAAAGAGTCACCATTAGGAAAACATCAAAAAAGTGTCTAAAGTTTGTCAACATTTATTAATAATACAGTGAATCATGACAAGTACATATTTTAGTGACACAATCTGAATGATTTGTAAAATTGTATGAAGTAAAAAATACACCACTAATGAGTGAAAGAAAAAATAAATGGAAAAGTTGTGTAAACAAAAGAATTTGAGAATTTACTTAACAAAGGGGACACATGAATTTAAATCAAATATTCATAAGTGTTCCGAAATAGTGGACTTATTCCTACTTTGAAAGGGTATCCGGATCCCTATTTGTCTATTACTGGTTGGTGGTTTTTTTTATATATTACAATATTCTAAATCCATAATCAATGTATGATCATGTTTTATAATCTGCCAAACGTGTGTGTTTGCAAATCTATACATTTCGGAGCAGTGCTCGTGTAGATATTTGAAAAAAATTGAAGAATGAGCACTAGAACACGTTTCGGCTTGCCAATGTTAGCAGCATCACTGTTCAGCCTTCCTCAGGGCGAATGAACCTCTTGGTCCTAGATGGGAGGGAGGCAGAAGAAAGTTATATGTATGTATCAGTGTTTTCATGTCAAACACAAAAGTGGGTTTTCCTAAAAAGAACATTCTAAAAACACTGCTGCTAAATAGTAAAACAGGAATCCACACAATATTCACACTGTATCTCAGACAGGGGTATGAAGAGTGTGTGATCTAGTTTCCAAAACACGGAAATCCCTTGGAATAGGTGGACTGACTCTTGTAGTAGCTTGAACGTTTGTAAAGTGGAGGAACAGGCCACTATAAGAGTAAAGATAAAGACATAATATTACTGAGTGAGTATATGTGTGAGACTTCTTTAACATTCACATTGCCCTATTTGCACACCAGGTTTGTCATAGGACAAGAGGCAGAGACAAGTATGCTGTCTGTGTAATACCTTGCGTGTGGTTCCTGTTGCTTTTCAATGACACTTCAGAATCTCTTTATTCTTTCTTTTTCTTTGTCTCCTCTAGTGTTGGAGGAATATCAGATTTTAGTTTCCGATTCGAATTTCTGAGGAGGCAAATAAAAGGCCAAAATATAGGTTCTTTTGGGATTTATATAAATAGAAGTGGTTTAGGTACAGTATTTTCGAGGGGAGGATTCATGATCCCACTGCTATTTAGATATCGTAGTGCAGCCTAGTCTGCAAATGGATAAGTGATTCATATCGGGTTACCCAGTCTCCCTGTGGAGGTAGATACATTATCCCATGTGTGGGTATGCTCACAGGTGGATATATCTCTATATTGTAAGGAGAACTGTGAGTGAGATGGTTTGTATGCAGAATGTAGTACGGATGCTAACTGGTAGTATGTTAGTCGCGTTCCTGTAAGCAGGTTCTTGAGTCCCTGTATTCGTGATGGTGAAAGTTTGTTTCTCAGAAGAAATGCATTTTTGTGGCGGCTATGTTCTTGTGAGGCACGCAGGGTTTTTCCGTCTTCAAATTTGCATGGTTTGTAATGTAGAACCCGAGGCTGCAAATACATTAGAAAAAGGGAATGTCTTGTAGGTATTTAAACCCTACTTAAAGTGTACACACTCCCTCATGTAGATTACTTACTTCAGAAATCACTCGTTGGATTCAAGGCAAGAGCTTAGATGGCACTGAGTAGCGGCTCGCGTCTTTGTTCTGTGTCACCGCGGACAAACTGCGCGCAGTCACAGAAGCGTCTACAGGAGCTCGACCTGTTGTCATGGTAACCAAGACATGGCACGCCCGGGCGGGCGGGATCTACCATTTGGTAGTTTCACGCGTTCGGGATGGGAGAGAAAGAGGTGTATCATAAGTGGAGTTTTATTTGTAAGAGAAATACACCTGTGTCTGCACTTCTTTGCGCCAGAATAGATGAATAAAAACTTCCAAACAGCTGTTATTTCTGAAGTGAATAATTTTTTGTTTATTTGTTTGATTTTTAAAGGTTAATTTTTAGCCCCTCTTGGATGACGCGTGTTTCGACGTACATACTGTGCCTTTCTCAAATCCGGGCTATTCATATTCATACAAACAAAAAAAGAAACAAAAGGAGAAAAAAGAGAACGGATTAGTGGCACTCAGTGTCTCCGTGGCAGCCTACACTTATGCGACAAATATTAAAACAGAAAAAGGAGAAAATAGGTCGCGAAGGTACGAGCGCAGGATATCTCTACAAAATAAGTTCCTCAAACTCAGAGTTTTATTTGTACACAAGTGTACCCCACAGAAGGGAGAATGAGAAGGTACACGGTTCTCTTGTTAATACAAACCTAACTACTTGTGTTGCCACACATTCTGTCCAAGTATACAGATGTGTATGATACAACTTCCCCATTGGCATTTGTTTGTGAGTTGAGTTGGGAGAGGCGGTTATCATGGTAACCAAAAGGCGTCTCGCCTGAACGGCGTTCCCTAGCTTGGTATCCAAGTGGAATGAAACGGACACAGGCATGATACCCATGTTATTGCTGAGGTATATATTTGCCGATGCTCCAACTTTATTTCGCAAAGGCCCGATTGTACTTGGGTGTTTGCTTAGCTGTTTAAAGGTTTAGTTGTGGTTTGAGAGCATGTGTCCCGTATTTTAGTTAAGGTCCATGCTGCCAGATACTGGTGCAGACTCAGAAATGTACTGGGATCTTTACATTGCTGTTTAAGATCCTAGTTGTAATATGGAAACATATATACCCGGTTGCTGGATGATGTCGGTAATTTATGAGAAAAAAAAACACTGGGCCGTTCCAGTCTCAGGGCACCCAGGCAGCTGCAGGGGGGCAGGCTGTCTCAGGCTATGTGTGGGATTTGTTGTGGATTAGTGTTGATTGTTACACTAGGCCAGTCATGTGATGTACTGTCACTCGTCACATGTATGTTGATCAGGGAAAAATAAGTATGTGTTATGATCTGATCCGTGATGAGAGACAGGGTGCACTAACCTATCACTCGCTGTGGTCCAAAAAGGGGTCAGGAGTTTAAGACTTAGTCCTACTTCAACTCTGGTGTGTCTGTACCATGGTGAGTCCCTGTCTAGTGTAGGATGGTCATCTTATGTTGTAAAGATGAACTCATTGAGACCATCGTAGAATGAGTCCAATCTATGGATCCATCTAGCCTCTTTTTGTAAGTGGCTCCTAGCGGCATTGGCAGAGTTCCCAACTGTGTCCACAATCCACCAGAGTAGGTCATCTGCTGTATGTTCTGCCTCAATGTAATGGTTGACAAGTGGGGCACTTAGGTTTTTGCACCTGATCCTGGATCTGTGTTCACATATCCTTACGTGGATGGACCTCAGTGTTTGACCCACATATATTAAGCAGCACGGGCATTTCAATACATATACTGCTTGTTTAGTCATGCAATTCGTGAGACTACGTAATGTCCATAGTCGGTCTTCGATGTTAAATTCTTTGATCTTGTTTGTGAATTTGCTCGAAACTGCTGTGAGATTGCCCTATGGTTAAGTGCGCTGGCGGCAATAAATCATTGCATGTGCCCCCCTGACCGCAACTGTGAATGTGGCGCAGCACCCCTTATTATAACGGTGCATGATGGAGCTAGGCAAACTGTCCATGCAGCAACAAAATTATGTTTGTGCACGTAGTATGCGGAAGAGACGCCCTCATTCAATGAATACCCACGTCTTTGTTTAATCTCTTTGCTCAAAACACACTTTCTTTAAATGATTGTATCTTATGTTAAATGAATGAAAGGAGTCCAGAAGTTACTATATCTGTGTTGTATTACAATGTAAACTGATATATTCATTGTTGAGATTCAAACGGTGTATTCTCATCACTATACAAAAAACAGAGCAGCTACTGGTCAATTATTGGGATTCAAAATCAACAGGTGGAAGAAACTGTCCAATTAAATGTTTTTCATTCAATTAATGTGTAGTTCTTGATTTTCATTTATTTTTAAATATGGTTTAATAAAAGAAGATTCCGTTTTTCCAATGATGCTAAATCCAAGATTCAAATAACGCCCTTAACATAGCTGTGTTGAAATCCCAAGGGTCCATTGACTGCCCTTTGAAACGGGTGTTCACAGTGGAGTTGAGGTGTGGGTCATGTAAAGCATATGACTGGTGTGTTAGCTGAAAACAGAGACTGCTATTCCTAATCGTCTTAAAACCCTCTTAGAATTGACCCGCTGCTTCTGAAAGTTTGGTGAAGAAAAAGGGCCCACTGGCCCTGCAGTTTTCTCAAGTTATAGTGACGATCACTCCATTGGATGGTGTTAAATTCACATGTGTCGTAGACTGGCTTGCGGAATAGAATTTCTGTGACTGACACATAAGACATACCTATAGATTGATAAATACGCTTTAATAGTCTGAATTAGGTTTTTTTGAAGTGTACATCTTGCTACTTTGTATCTTGTGGAATATAAGACTCCCAACATTCTCATGGATGGTTTTGGACGAGAATCTTATTGACGGAAAAAGGTCAACTGTTTTCAGTTGTGCACAAATACTTATCCTCCCAAGCTCACGTTTTGGAAATGAACACTCACCAAGAAACTCAAAGTTTGGATGATTAGACTACCACACCAATACACACTAAAATATAGACACAATAAAACTGTTGCGCTATGGATTTGAGTCCTTCACATATGTTATTTGAATGTGTTATAGTTCTATATATCATTAGAGAGCAATGAAGAGGTGGTGGGAAAGTGCAGAGGGATGGAGAGAGCCAGAGGGTGGGGAACAGATGAGGCTGGTGGAGAGGTAGGGGCAGAGAGACAGGGTATGAGATGAGACCATAAGGGAGATGGGGACAACACATGCACAACACAGGTTTCTTATCTCCCTTTCCAGCTGACAAACATTAATGAACATTGACCCATTTTTGTTTCAGAAAGAAAAAGTGCCTCGGACGCAAATATTTGTAAATGTGAGCGATACATGGTAACATGCATTGCATCACGATAAACACGTAACATCACATTTGTGATTTGCATTGCCTTCACACTTTACTGAAGTTTAATAGCAAAAAGGGAGTTAATAAAAATAAACCTTTATACAATATTTAATTTGAAAATAATTTTATTTGATTCGTTTATGTTAATGTTAAAGGACATTTGTACCGCGCACTATCGCCACCTCCCCTGGCGCTCTGGCGGCTCTGAAAGAGGAAGGGAGGGTGAATTAGTGGGAGGAAGCTGGAAAAGTGCAAGAGAGCAGAGCTGTGCTGTTGGCGGCCTCAGCACGGTGGGTCTGTTGGCTGGGCTTGGGGTGTTTGCAGCCGGTAGACGTGTATTGTTGAGCGAGTCTGTGTGTTTTTGTTTTGTTGTTGCAATGTAGTAAAGTCTGTGCGGTTTGTTGTGCTGTAGGTTTGTGGTTGTGTTTGGTTTGAAGTTTTAGAGGTGTATGCAGAGGGGACAATTGTTAGTGGAATTGGTTAGTTGGCATCTCTATCCTGGATTGAGGCACTGGGCTTGTGTAATCGCCCCAGATGGGATGCAGGAGCACCCCGGCGCCTCTGTCCTGATCTGGGCCCGTCCGGCATTCAAGGTCCCCTTCACATCTGGCCCCCACCTCCACCAGCCTCCCTCACAACCCCATATGTCCTCCCTTCCTATTCATATGGCCAGTGCACATGCCAATGTCCACAACTCAGCTAGTGTGGTGATTGCCAATATCCCGACAATTCCACAACACTGTGGTACCTGGTAGCAACTAAGGGGCGAGTGAAGATGTTGGGTGGGGTTGGCTGGGGTTCTTGACTCCATATCCATGGGTGTCGCCTTTGTTTCACTCTACCCGGCGTCACCCGTCCAGGTGCCGTGGGAGCTTCCCTGTCGGTTCTGGGAGCTGTCGGTGTCCTCTCCATTTTAGTCATCCTTTTTCCTTTGTTTTCGTTTTCAATTTGAGTCTGTAGTATTGAAGAGCCAGGTTTTTAGTAATTTCCTGAATTTTAGGTGATCTTTGGTGTTTATTTCTTTTGGGATGTTCCAGGTTTTTGCGGCTAAGTGGTAGGAGGTGCCTCCAAGTTTATTCTTAAGGTTTTGTTTTAGTTTCAGGCGGATTTCGTTGCTTGACCTGAGGAGTCTTGTTGGCTTGTAGATTATTTTCTTTTGTAGGAATTCTGCTCCTTGTCCACTGACTGCCCTGTTTGTTATACACATTGTTTTGAAGGTGATGCAATGTTATACTAGGAGCCAGTGTGGTGTTTTTTGAGGGCAGGAGGGGTGGTCTCTTCTGGATAGTTTGAGGAGTAGTCTAGCCACTGTATTTTGGATCAGTTGTAGTTTCTTCAGGGGATATTCTGGTATTCCGAGGTAGAGGGTGTTTGCATAGTCGGTTCTTGACATGATGAGGGCGACGATTGTGAGTGTTTTGTGCGTGAAGGAGAGGAAAAGTAGGATTCTTCTTGTCGTGTGGAGGAGGAAAAAACATTTGATTATCAGAAAAGGAAGTGTGTGTTTCTGCCATGAACATTGTAAACTATAAAACTAATTCAATTGCCCACACATCTTAAACTTCTTGTAGATTTGGCTACAATGACAGGCTTTGGAGGACATGCCACTGTAGTGATGTTACTTGGTATAGTGTGTTTTCTGGGATGAAAACCAGTTCATAGACCGTGTGTTTATATTGCGAAGACTGCCAGTGAGATTGCTCTCAAAATCATCCCAAAGGTCCTGGTGGACAGATTCTAGGAGGCTGCCCTAGTTATAGTGAGCAGGGGGAAATCTTGAGAGGTAGCAATGGAGAGCAGTCTGGCTATTCTCAGGAGCATGAGAGTGGAGTCTGGTTCATAATGAGTCAACCCAGTGAAGCATACAATTGAATGTAGACTACAATGCATACAAATACAGTATTCTAGGCCTTTAAAACACACACAAAAAAATGAAATTAGCAGGTGAAATCGCACAACACATATATAGACACCTATGTAGGTTCTGAAAATGCATTCAAAGACTTACCTCAAAAAAGGAGGTAAAGTGATGCAGTAAAATGGAACCAAGTCACAAGTGGCCTTCCATAACTTCAGCAGTCCCTTCCCTAAGAAGAGTGGTGCCTTGTGCCCAAAAGTCACAATGCTTCTCCCAAGAATGTATATGTAGCAGGTAAGTTACTTGTGTTGGTGATTGTTCAAAAGAAGAGATGCAACATAGTTATTATATAAGTAAAATGTGTTATTGTCTTTATGGTTTTACTACTATGGTTTGACCAAAAAGCAGTGGAATGGAAGGATACACACAGACTTGTTCTCGATGTTGTCCTACGGAGGACAAGCAGACAAATGCTTTGCATTGACTTAGCCCTCAGATTTAACCAAATGACTGGGTGGGTCGACTGAGGGTCGGATTTCCCACCGTTGCTTCCAGTAAGAGGTACCCAGGAGCTTTGGGTGCAAGGATTCTTCTGGTCTGGTCCAGGAACAGAGTGCACCCCTTGGTGATGGAGGAATGCAGAATTCATCTATGCAGCCCTCTGTAGGACACTTCACAGGATAGGGGAAGGCAAGTCCCAGCAACCGCTACTGTACACAGACGGCAGGCGTCCTTCCATTCATGGTTGTAGGACTGGATCCATTGGCACTGGGAGGTTGAAATTCGGCAGGAAGGTGACTTATACACAGGCTGCGGCCCACCAGCTCAGGCTGCAATTGTCAAATGGCAATGGTTCTATCGAGGTAGCCCACTGAAGAGCTGGCCAGTCCATTAAATGGTCCAGAGGACATTTCGGAAGGCTCATGGTGGCTGGATACTTGAACATATTGAGACTGGTTGACCTCACCAGTCCATGGAGCACCCCACAGGGCCTTCGCAGATCAGGTTGTCAAATAGGGCTTCAGCGTGCCAGACGTAGAAAATCATGCTGCGCCTCTTCAGATCTTCAGTCAACTGTTCTTCTACAAGGGATTCTTGGCTCCAACGCTGATCTGAAAAAAATGTTGCAGAGTCCTCTTTATCCAAAGATCCAGCCTGGAAACGAGTCCAAGCCCACCAACGATCAGGATATGCACCATTCAAACAGCCAGTAGTTGTCCATTCAGGGAACACTATTGGTTTCACTTGTGCCCCAAACTTAGACTCACATGCAGGTGGAGTGGGACCAGAGAGCCCCGCCCCCTTCTTAGGAGACGCACATGCATCACTAACCCATGAAAGCTGTAGCTTTCCCAGACAATTGCATGACCCTGTGTGGGATTTCCTGACATGGCAAGTCAGGAAGAAGGCCAAGCAACAATATGGCCAAAGAAAATGTGAAAATCTTGTGGCATGGCCATTTTAGGGCACTAGACACATTTAGGAGCCATATGAAGTAAATGCAAATGTGCACTCTAGAAATAACACACAAATTGTAAAAATATAATTTCTGCCACTAGTTTGTCTTCAGGCACATATAAAAGTAATCAAACATCTCAAGTATAAAAGGGGACAGCGATACAAAGGAATCCGCATTGTACGATGCTGTGTGCCATGTTAAGTTATAACAAATAAAGGCAGGGCAAGTGAAGCTTGAAGGCTTTACTTCCTGTCAAAAAGTCAGACAAGGTTAAATAAAACACAAAGCAAGCAAAAAGATTGGGAGTCCATAGAAACTATGCAGGGAAAGTTGCCAAACGATAAAGGAGAATGGGAATCTTCCATTTTGTAAGATGCACATTGCTAGCAAGAAGACCAATTAATACGCAAAATGCAGTACAGCGCATTAATTCTTTTGCAATATTTCTTATAGCTGCATTTTGTACAATGTATAGTCTTTATTTTCTTATTCTTATAGCATTTCATCAAATGATGTTTTACAATAAAAATGCAGTGTCCAACAATGATGCATCTATTTCTATCCCTAACAAAAGCATGAGTGACATTTTCCCTGATATTTCCAAACAAATTAATTGGCTCAAAAGGGATGCTGGAGAAGACTATCAGAATATAAATGCATATCTTGATAAATCAGCCCATTTAAAAAATAAACTATGGTACCAGCACATGAGTAAAGTGGGGAGAGGAACGTCAGATGAGAGCTGCTATGTGTGTTCTCTCATCCCTTATGCCATGAGCACAGTCAGAACATTTATAGCAAGAGAAATACCTACACACAATGCGAAGCATCAAAGCCATCTAGCAGCATACACGAGAAGAGGGCAATTTGAAGGGGAGTGGGCAACCCTACGATGGATGTCAACAACATTCCCATGTGAAGATGCTTATATAAAAATACAGAAGATGATAAAAGATCCAGGATGGAAGAGCAAAATGATCCTGTACTCATTGAGTGGTCTGAATATGAAGATTGCTGAACAAAAGAAATTGGATTGTGCAGACACATGGGAAACACAAGGATTGCCAGGATGCTGTGAGAGACCTCATCTATTGGTATATGGACACCAGTACAGGATGGGAAGAAGGATTTTTGGGATGCAGTGCACACTTATTGATGACAGCACCAGTAGAGATAGTCCAAGTAGTAAATGATGGATGCCTTAAGGAGTGGGCCAAGTATTCAAAGTTATTAACATGGGTCAAAGATGAAGCAGGACACGTATCCATATTGCCAATGAAGAATGTAACACTGTTTTTCAGAAACAGTGGTCGGACCAAAGTTGAAGAAAATAAAGGATGCAAACAATTGATGTGCCAGTAATGAAAGGAAATTGAAAAAATGGATGCACATCAAACAAAGAAGAGGTCGCTCAATCCACCCGGCAGAAGAGAGAGAACTGCTTTTCAGCAAAATCAATAGAAATGTATTACAGCATTCCAGGTGAGCATACATTATTTAGTAGGATGGTACTGATATTTACAGCCATATTTATGCCAGGAATTCAAGCTGCAGCAAATGCCAAGTGGTTACAAATCACAAGGTGGGAGCTGCTACAAACAATTAACATGACAATCAAAGGATTTAATGAAATTAAAGAAGAATTGATGGGCATCAGACTCATGACCCTCCAAAACAGGTATGTCCTGGACTTGATTACAGCAATGGAAGAAGACGTGTATGCCAAGATCGGGCCTTCTTGCTGTACATACATACCTGCCCATGATGGAGAAAATAGAACCCTGACAGAAGCTATAACTCTGTTTTTAACCCTGCATATGAAAACGGTGGAAGAGGTAGATGAAACCTAGATTGGTTTTCATATCTGTTCTTGTGGGTTCCAACCTGGCTGGCAAATGCCTTCAAAATGTTGTGAGCCATACTAGTGTTAGTCTTGTTAGTGTTGCTGGGATTCTGTATTAAAAGAACAATCATAAGACAATGTAAGAAGACAGCAAGGAAAGCAGTCGGAACAAAGATAATGATCGATGTAAATGCTGTGACTGACGAACATACACAGGCCGAGAACACCGCCCGGGAGCACCTCAAATGAAACATGGCACCTCCAGGAATGAGGTTTTATTATCCCAAGAATCATAAGAACTATGTGGGATGTTGGGCGTTCTGTTAACTGACTTGGGAGTGTTGTCATATGACCTGGAGTGTGGCTGAACACACAAAGAATGCAGGTGGCCTGAGGGATGGTGACAAAGATATGGATTCTGAAGAAAAAACAGTTTGAACAAAAGGTGAAAAACACTGAGAAGGTGGCTGAGGACTCAACCAAAGGGGGGGAAGGTAGAGATGCAGACATACATATCATTTATAGAGACCCCACCCCTCCCCTCTGTTATACTGAAGGAACACCAAGAAAACACAGCATGACACCTGGTATCATCCCCATACCACATTGGAGATAGGAGAGACGTTATGTGCTCAGACAACCGTATTGAATGGATCCCCGAACTGATGCGGTAGACATGAGCCTGCAGACACCCCTGGACATAGAAGAGCTATAAGTAAAGTTCAACAGATGTAAAGTGACTCCACTAAAGAGAGCAGATATGTGGAGGCACTGTATTCGATGTATGGCTATCTAAAGAATTAATATGTGACTGAAGTGACAAAGCAAACATACATGTGAATATGAAGAAACCCATATACACTTGGAAGATAAGTAATACGAGAAGTAGTAGATGTATATATGCAGAAATGCAAGGTAGAGAAGACAATATAGAAGCTTGCTAAATTAGGAAATAGAACACGGGTAAAGTAGCCATGTTGAGAAAAATTGATGTCGGCATTGTATAAAAATAAGCATGAAGCTTCGAGAGGAGAAAGACCAAGGCTGCAGAGCTAACAGGTGCTGGAACACAGATTTGTGCAAGAACAAAAGGGTATTTGGTTGGCTCAGAATCAAGGATGCCACAGCAAGAAGCAACAACAAGGCTCAAAGGAGTCGAAGAGGATAAGCCATGTATGTAGGACATATTTCTCTTAGATTAATTAAAGGAGTGAATAATTGTGAGTTCCAACTATTGTGCAATCAAAGATGCATAAACCACATGCAGGATGGAGAAACCAAGTCTACAGAGGCCGAGAATAGTAATAGCACCCAATTTTATTGAATCAAATAGCACTGAATAGAAGGACAGAATGGACAAAATCATGGTCTCTTCAGATGTGATTCAGGACTGGAAAACAAGGCCTATTCATAAAGCTCCAGATGAAGATAGCAATGTACCTTCACTATCTTTAAATTTCAGAGGAATTGAAACAGTCTGCAAAGTCAACTACAAAGAAGAGAGATGGTAGGCTAATTAGCTAAGAAAGGCAGTTGTCTGACGTTCCCTGGCACCTGGTTTTGTTGCTTACTGCTAACAAGTTGAATGTCAAAGGTTGGAAGAGAGTGCCAACCAATCATGAGGGCCTATGTAATGGTGGGCCATACATTGTTTCAGAAGCCTGTCCGCTGCTGTTATGTTATCAGTATTTTACCTAGTCGGAGGTAGTACAAGGTGTGCCTACCAGATAAGGGGCATCCAATGATTATACGAACACTCATATAAACTATACGTATATATGTTTCCCTTAATCCCTTCACCTAGTAGGTTTTACTGTTAGCCACGTAGGATACATCATAGCTGATGTATGTTGAGGTATAAAATCTTTTGCGTAACTGAAATGCATTATGAGTGTATGAACGACAATCTGTTTGTTCGCCAGGTTTCTCAACTTTATTGAACTGATAATAAAGTGGTATTTTGCCGTTTTCCTTGAGTCGGTCCGGTTATTTGGGCCTGAGATCATTTATTGTGGTAATCCCATTCAGCACTTCGAACGCTCCAGGTGATACTGGCCAACACCATACCTATACTTTGTTTATATTTCATCTGCAGGTTTTGATATTGACCTTGCTGCGTGTGTGCAAATCTAAATGTATCCACTTAAACACAAAGTAACACTAAAGTAACACATATTCCATTCTCATGAACTACGCTAAATAGATATAAAAGTTCAACATTGCACCAACTTCGCTGCTCCCTCAGTCATCGATATTGCGCGCGCCACATGAACCCCTCTTTCTCATCGTTACCTTTTCTGGCCACCCCAACACATTTTTGGGCAAAGTCTACTTGATGAATGTTATTCCTTTCAGGGGTGTTTGGGGTGTGGGTTTAATAGAGCAAGGGGGCAGGCAGAGTGGACCTTTTCTGTAGCATGGCATATTCTATTCACATAAGGGGCAATGCCACTATGATGTGTGTTCTTACATGGTGGTTGGAGCCATTTGTGCAGCCAAACAAGGAAATGTTTCCTTACAGTAGTATTGCTGGTTTTACTGGCGTTGAGTCAACTTGAAGAGTATTCTAACATGGTGGTGCAGGAGTTGGGCAAGCATTTGTGCAGCCGTAATATTACTGACCATGCACAGAGTTGGCAGGTACATTTGGGTGGCCGGAGCCAGGCACAGCCCCCTTATTTCTACACTAGGTGAAAGATTAAAGGTATGAGTAAAACACATATTTGTATCTTTCTCGCAGTGATCAGCGTCCCCCTGCAGCAGCATGATCATCATGCATATTGTGCATGTGTGATGGTCCAGGCCAGCCCAGAATGTGGTCCGGCCCGTGCTTTGTTGCTGAGCTTGGTGGGGGCACCCCAGCATAGCTCGCAGGGGGCCCACACATTTTGTGCTACAATACTGCAACACCTGAAGTGAGGTTTGCTTGAGGGTAAAGGGCCATGTGTCCATACACACAAACAACCTATGTCAAATGGCCAAGGTTGGCTCCTCAGAGTCAAGACACTGTATCACTGCTGAACATCTGGAACGTACGTCTCCTGCTGTCCCTGTTTACCTTTACCTGTACAACCCTTCCCCTAATGTAACTAGTGCCTAGATACCTAAGGGGTCAGTGAGCTGCTACAAATGCAAAAATAAATAAATACGGTGTAGGTCTTCATGCTCGACAAGTTCAGCCCCAACAGCAGTTATTTTGCTTCCTAATCCAGGAGATCCTGAGCCGGGATACCATTAATTCAAACGGAAAGGTGGAACCCGTGGTCGGTTTTCCAGTAGTGTATACTGCCCAGGCTCCTGGGCTCTCCTCTTCCTATGGGAAAAGGTCTCTGAGATAATCAGGTTTGAAGCCTCTTTGGCCCACCGTGTTTGCTCTTCTACTTCCTGGTCTGGATTGTGTTCTGTGTGAAGGGGCACAATTCCAATTTTTTTTCAGGACCAAATCGAGCTAAGTGTCCTGGCTTCCCACAGCAATAACATTTTATTGGTTTGGGTCTTGGTGTAGGTCCAGATTTCCTCCAGTCTGTTGAAATATGAGTTCTGGGCTTATTCACTGTGGGTGATGGGGTACTGGGACCCAGCCTCCTCATGTTTGGACTCTTGCCCCTTCCCCGCACTATCGGCTTGGCGTCATTGGCAGGGTCGGACTGGGGCATAACATTGTCCCAGGCACCAACCGAAAAGTGGCCCACAGTTGCAAATGGGTATTCATTCCTTTTGTGACAGACTGAGTAGTACTCAAGGGGGAGGTTTTAGAAAAAATGTGATACACATTTTGCATTTTAAAGAATATTTATTCACTAATACTGGTCAAAACTACTAGCCGAATGGTGAAGTAACTTATCAAATTGGCCCACATGAGCCAGAAAAGTGGCCCACTTTGACAAAAAAAACTGGCCCACACTAGCATTCTGTGCTCTAGCACCTTGAAGCGTCTTTGTGCTAGATGGAGTTAGAAATAATGATCTCAGACCAAATAATCATATAGACTCAAGGAATATGGCAAAAATCTACTTTATTCTCATTTAATAAAGCAGCGAGAACTGACATGCATCAGATTGATGCATGCACCCTCACACAGTAGCTTGATTACATAGAGGTCTTATACCCCAATATGCGTCATCTATGATGTCATACTATGTGGCAAATTATGAAACCTATTGAGGGAAGGGATTGGTTAAGGGAACATATCTACGTATAAGAACATATACGGATTAGTACATCATTGGCTACCCCTTATCTGTAGGGCACCTCTTAAACTACCTCAATACATATAGTGCTGATTATAGCAGACAAAATAGCAGTGGATTGGTCTATGCAATATTATATGCTGGGTTATCCCTTAGAGCCACTGATTTGTTGGCATGCTATCCGAACCTTGGACTTTTGGTTCTTTATTAGCATGTATGTGAAACAAAACTTGGGTGTTTGAATTCCATCAGACTACTCCCCATTTTCCCAATTAGTCCATCATCTCTCATCGGTCAGCGATAAGCCAAAGTCTTCCATCTGTAGTCATACTTGCAGTCTGCTCAATGTACTGGAAGATTCAAGGGAGTGTGAGCACACGACTATCTTCATCTGAGGCTCGAGGCTCTAATGAATAGCCCTTGTCTTCGACTTCTTAGTCACATGTAACGAGACTACACATTTGTCAATTTCAGCCTCTTATTTACTGTCATTTGATTGAATTATGCAGGGTGCTGTTACTCCTCTTGACCTCTAGAGACTTGCTCGCTCTTCCTTACATTGACTTCATACACTTTTAATTGCCCAATAGTTGGCTCTTACAGATGTTTTCTTCTTCTTTAGTCTATGAGAAATGTGTCCTTCGTTCATAGCTTATCTTGGTTAACTCCCAATGTGCCTTGTAATTATTCGTTAAAATAGCATCCTTGATCCTGGGCCAACATATAGCCTCCCTGTTCTGCACATGGAGATTTCTACCCTCTCCTGATTCTGCAACCTTGGTCTGTCTCTGAAGTAGCTTGGTTGAATTCGACATGTGCCAGGGTCCATTTTCTATCATGGCCGTCCTTGCCACATTATATATTGCTGTATTGTTACGCTCACCTGGTCTCCGTGGGGGTCTTGGGGCGCGGTTGGAGCCCTCCCTGGACCTGGCTCCCGTGGATCAGCTCTCTCCCCCAGCCACTGCATCATCGAGGACCCCAGGATACTGGTTCTGCTCCTGAGGGAAGATGGGAGACGGTAAAAATGGTGTGGTGACGTCGAGATTCCCCTCAACCCTTTCGTGCCAGAAGGTTGTGAGCAAGAGTTTGCCCATGCAGGCTCACCTGTTTTCCTTGAAAGATGAGCTCTCCGTCATGCTTTCTTCCAAGAGGGGTGCTCTAGATGGGCCTAGTTGCGTCACTGGTCCTTGGCAGGAAGGTCCAGACCGGCTGCGACCATTCCGTCTTGAAGGTAAGTTTTTGTAACTGATTATTGTTCGTATTGATTGTGTTAATCTTCCTCCATGATTATTGTCCATAACCCTATATTGTCCTTGCTCTCTTCCTTAGGTATGAAGATGACCCACGATCGTGTGACGACAGTCTGCTCTGGAGGAGCTACCAGAGGTAAGTGGCCTCTACCTGAAGCTCGCCGCTCTGAGTATGAAAGTCTATTCAAGTGCTAACCTTGTGTTTCCTTTCCCTTTGCAGGTGCAGCTGATCGGTGCTTGATGGGCGGTTTCCGAACTTCTACAGGCAGCCGGAGATGCAGATCCTCGAGAATAGTGTGTCGGAAGAAGATCCTGTGTTGATGGTAGTTTGGGACTGGTAAGGATGCCGGGCGGCACCCGCGATAGGGCTGCAGATCCAGGTAAGATATGCGTGTGGCTGCAGAAGGGGAAGCAGTGCTTCCAGCGATGGTGCGGCTGACTCAGGTAAGATGCGCGCGTGTGGCTGCAGAAGTGAAGTGATGGTGGTGCTTCCAGCGATGGTGCGGCTGACCCAGGTAAGATGCGCGCGTATCTGCAGAAGTGAAGCGATGGTGGTGCTTCAGCGATGGTGCAGCTGACTCAGGTAAGATGCGCGCGTAGTTGTGAAGCGATGATGTGGCTGACTCAGGTAAGATGCGCGCGTAGCTGTAGAAGTGAAGCGATGGTGTGGCTGACCTCAAGGTAAGATGCTGGAGGGTTCCGGAGACAGAGGATAAACGTGCTGAAACAGGTAAGGTCTTCTGAACGGCGGTAAGCGTTACACTGCACTAGCAGACTAACGTGAAGCACCAGCATGCGCGTGGGGCTGGCCTATATAGCCTGACCCCAGCTACTCCCTTTAGGCCCCGCCCTGAAGCCCCACCTTGCCACTCCTCCTGCCTTCTGCACGTGCCTTCCATGCATTGCTAGGGCCCCGCCCTGCCCAGATGCTCTGCCTTCAATAGTCCGTGTGCCAAGCACACTTTATAATGAGCTTGATGCCAAAGGTGCCAAGACTGGGTCCATTGGGACCCTGCAGGATGTGAAATGACTGGCCCGTGACCAGTGGCCATGACAGCACTCCCCCTCAAGGCCCCTCTCAGGATTGTCCTTCCCTCAGGTCCCGGTATGGTGGGGTTGTTCCGGTGAAATTGTTTGAGTCGTGGAGCATGGACATTTTCGGCTGGTTCCCAAGTACGATTTTGGGGCCCGTAGCCCTCCCAATCAATGAGATAATAAAGTTTTGAGTGTCCAAGATTTTTTTTACCTGATACTCAAGTTCCCCTGCGATAACCTGCGGTTCAGGTGGTGTTGAAATGCGTGTCTCTGGTTTCACTGGCTTTAGAAGAGAAACATGAAAAACTGGGTGGATACGCATGTTGGCTGGTAAATCCAATTTCATGGCCGCACGGTTTATGATGGCCTTAATCGGATATGGTCCCAGGTATCGTGGCCGAAAGGCACGGGGTCCTTTTAATGGAATGTGTTTGGATGCCAACCACACTTTATCCCCAACATGACATTTTGGAGCCTCTCTCCTATGTCAGTCTGCAAATTTCTTTTGTTGCTCTTTAGCACGGTTCAAGTTTTCAGTGGCTTCTTTAAGGGATTGAGTGATTATCCTATGCAATGATGTAATAGCCGGCATCTCCAATTCATCAAGGGGATCAAAAGAGGATGTTCTTGGGTGTCGACCATTCATTGTGTAAAATGGGTTCTGCCCGGAGTTGTTGTATGCGAATTCACTTAACCAGAGAATGTTTTTCCAGGACTCTCCTGTTTGTTGCAACATACATCTCAGGTATTGTTCCAGGGTCTGGTTCGTCCTTTCCGTTTGACCATCAGTTTGGGGGTGATGCCTCGTGGAAAGGCAGAGGTCAATTTGGGCTATCTTACAACATCTTTTCCAAAAGGCCGAAACAAACTGAGTTCCCCGGTCAGAAACCAGTACAGATGTGAAACCATGTAGTCAAACGATTTGTTCCAGAAGTACTGTGGCCAGAGGAGCAGCGGTAGGAAGTCCTTTCAGTGGGATAAAATGCGCCATCTTGGAGAATAGGTCTACCACCACTAATATCGTATTGAACCCATCACAGGGTGGCAGGTCGGTAATGAAGTCCAGTGACAGGTATGCCAGGTGTCGGTCGTACTCCTAATGGTCTCAATAGCCCTGCAGGGTTTCGTTTTTGGGCTTTGTTTTGTGCGCAGACTCCGCAAGTGGTAACAAACTGGGTTGCATTCTTCCTCCAAGAGGGCCACCAATAATTGGCATGGATTTGGGCTCTAGTCTTGGTAATTCCAGGGTGTCCTTCCACCAATGACTCATGATAGTTTGCTATTATTTTGGTGCGTGTTTCCTTGTCTTGAATGTATAGCCTTCCCTAGAAGTATGGCATATTATTTTTGACAGAATATTGATCCGCCTTACTCAACCATTCCTTTTGGGCAGTCTGGTCCATCTGATTTTGGGGATCAATTTTTAAGTCTTCCGAGCAGGTAGTTACGGTGATCTGGTGTTGGATCCATTCTTCGGGGATAATGGCAATGGGGTCGACTGGATTGAAGGCGTCTTTGTCCTCTCCCATTCTGGATAGGGCGTCTGCCTTTCCGTTACGCACTCCTGGCCGATAGGATATTATAAAATCATACTCAGCAAAGAATAAAGCCCAACGGAGTTGACGTGAGGACTGAGCTTTAGCTGTTTTTAAATATTGTAGATTACGGTGATCTGTGATAACAGTGACTGTGTGTTTAGCCCCTAACAGGTAGTTTCTCCAGGTCTTGAAGGCTCCCTTGATTGCCAAGAGTTCTTTGTCGGTAATTGCATAGTTCTTTTCGGGTGCTGAAAATTTGCGAGACCAAAATGCTATGGGATGGAGTTGCCCCGTCTCGGGGTCCTTTTGCAATAGCACGGCTCCCATAGCAATGCTGGAGGCGTCTGTTTCAACCACATAGGGTAGATCCGGTCGAGGATGTCAAAGTACAAGCGCAGAGGTGAAGGCATGTTTCAATTCCTGAAAAGCGCTCTCTGCTTCGGCAGACCATAAGAATTTTGTATTCTTCTTTAGAAGGGATGTGATCGGATGGACGATCTGAGAGAATTCTGGTATAAACCGTCTGTAAAAATTAGCAAATCCCAACACGCTCTGTACCCCTTTGGTAGAGGTTGGGGAAGGCCATTTGAGGATAGACTCAACCTGCGTGTGTCCATTCAAACACCCTGTGGAGTAAGCATAAATCCCAAAAATTCAACCTCCGTGTCGTGGAAGGAGCATTTTTCCAGTTTGGCAAACAATCGGTGCTGACAGAGCCTTTCCAGCACAGCTGTTACATGGCCCACATGATCTTCCTTGGACTGCGAATAGATGAGGATATCGTCAATATAAACAAGAACACAGACATCCAATAATTCGTGGAGTACATCGATTTTTGTGCACACCCCTCCTATTTCTGTAGTCAGGTCTAGGACATATCTGTTCTGGAGGGTCATCAGCCTGAGGGCTCTCAATTCTTCTCTGCATTAAATCCTTTTATTGTTGCATTGATCATTTGCAGTAGCTCCCATCTTGTAATCTGCAGCCACTTGGTGTTTACTGCAGCTTGAAGTCCTGGCAAAAACATAGCTGTCATTATTATTGCCATCTTGCTGAATAGTTTATGCTCATCTGGAATATTTTCATAGGCCTCCAGTGATTTTGCTGAGAAATAATTCTCTCTTCAGCCGGTGGAGTTTGGGTGATCTCTTTTTCCTCTGGTGTTCATTCATTTTTGGAAATGCATCAATATGGAGGGCACTTTGGACAATCACCAATGCTGGAACATGTATCCTTACTATAGATCATATTCCTCCCCAATTCTTAGACAACTGCATGTAAGCTCTGCATCCACAGGTCCAAAATCGATCCATTAACCTTTTAACTGCCATGGGTTCCACCCCCCCCCCAAGTGCCAAGGCCTTTTTTGGTGATTTTGGTATTTCAACATTCAATACATTCTAACATTTTCTCCTTCAGTTACCCCTTAAGTGCCAAGGATGAGCTATCTCGTCCTTGGCAACAGGGAGGTAATCCCAAGGCCGAGATACCTCGTCCTTGGCACTTAAGGGGTTAACACTGCAGTTCCTCCATTTATTCCTAGGACTTCAATTATCTGTCCACATCCTTTGTTTTTTCCTACCAGGTTCAGGCCATCATTCCTGAAGCATGTTGTTGCATTCCTTAGTGGTTTTATGGATACTGGTCCTGCTTCGTTGTCGACCCACGTAAGTAACTTCAAGTATTTAGCCCATGCTTCCAGTCATTCGTCATTTACTATCTGCACTATGCTTGCTGATCTTTCTTCAGTGTGCAGGGCAAGCCAATATCTTCCCATCTGGCACTCGTGAAAATACGTCCATATATCACTCGCTGAAGTCTCTCTCCGGAACTTGGCTCTCCTGGTTTTTCAGTTACAATCTTTATTCGTTCTCCAATCTGGGATGGATACTTACGTTTCTTGCTTGTCCATCCTAGTCCATTTTCCATCCTTCTCGTTTTCACATAGGTGTATTCATATGAGAATGCTAATTTTGATCGCCATCGTAACATCCCATTTTCCTTCAAATAAATTGGCCTCTGGTTGTGCATCCTGCTAGATGACTTAAGCATTTTGCATCATGTGACATTTCTCTTGCAATAAATGTTCTTGCCGCATTCATGGCATATGGTATTAGGGAACAAACATAACAGCTTTCGTCTGATGTTCTTTCTCCCACCTCTTTCATATGTTGCTACCATAAATTCTTTAAATTAACTGAATTGTCAAGATACATATTTATATCTTTCTGGTTCTCCCCAGCATCCCTTTTAAATCAAAATAGACCGCTAATTATACTATAAAACAGGCTATCTCCAGCTCTATCTGGTACGATACTACATGTCTCATTGACACCCACCATTTCTCTATATTTTTTGATAACATGTTGAAATGCCATAATAATAAGGGGAAAAACACAAATCATAATACCAAATGATATCTCCATCAATATTCCATGAAAACCTATCGACTTTCTGGATGGTAGTGAATCTCTGAAATTTTGAAACCTCCATTTTGTGTTTTCTTTAATATGCACATTTTTTATCTTTTTTAATCACTTTTATATCAGAAACTGTAATATAATTGAGATTATCACTCCCCGATACTATTATTCTTGGGATCTCTGAAAAACATAATGTTTACTCCTCTTTGTATAAGGGCTGGAAAATACTGCAATATGTAGCAAAAAATAGCATACAGGAGTGTGTATATTGTCAATACGATAGTGTCATGCTTTTGATTAAAACATGGCGTGTACACACAGTGCATTTTGGGCACTCCCAGAGCCATAATGGACATTTTCTTCAGGCCTTAATGAAATCTGCACATTTTCTTCAGGCCTCAGTGAAAGATGCATTCGATGTGAACTCGTAACGTGGTTTGTATTATTCCACTGGCAAACATGTTATCTTGCTTCTACATTGAAGAATATGGGTAGTATAGCTCAGTGGCAACAAGCTTGTTTGATGCAAGTGACGCAGAGCAACACAGATTCGAATCCCGGGTCCGCGCTTAGAAACCGCTTTGGTATTAAGCGTGTTATAAATAATCAGTTATACAATTATATTATTAAACAATTGCTTCAGACTGTTTTGAAGAAGGTGTGAGCAGGTATTTGATAACGTTGCAAGGAAATTTTGCAAGGCTGAAGAAAGGTTATGTAGCTGTTTTTGCACGCTCGTGGGAATGGGAAGAGTTTTGCCTATTGAGGTTACCATGAGTCACACCGGCCGGGGGCCCATGGGAACTGTTCACAGGTAAAGACTATGAGCCAGAAAGTTCTGGAAAATGCCATCATGCATTTGCGGATAGTTTATAATGAGGGGCACCAGAAGAGTCAGGCAGAAAGCTTCTCTGGCAGAGGGCACGCACTGCTTCAATGCCCATTGATGCGAGAATCTCTCTGCCTGCAGCTATTGTGGGGCCTTTCAGTGCATTCCTGGCGAGATGAGGATTTCTTTGGCAGTTGCTTCAACAGTGAAGTATTTTTACAATCCTTATATGTGTAGTAATTAACCATTCATTTATTATTTTTACTGCATTTATTCATTTATGTATGCATTTTGTGAATAAAGGGTCACAAAGAGCACTTTACCGTTTTAGCTGAGTGTGTACATAATTGCCCTTCAGTGTTCAAGGTTTCTTCAATTTGTGTGCTGGGGCTGTGAAATATTTTCCATGCACTTTTGAAGCAAAACATATGGCGCTGTGAGCAGGGTTGCCTTGTGATGAGGAATTCCAGGCATCCAGGAATCTGTGCTTGAACACTGAAGAGCAAGTTTTATGTTAAGTGATATTTTTTTCCTCTTTTTTTTTTTTCTTCCCTTTGCAGTGGGAGTTAGGCTGTGTTAATGAGTGTTCTGTGTGTGCATTTTGTGTGACTGCGTTTAGGTTGCTGTGAATAGATCATTATAAATGATTGTAAATATGATTGTAAATATGAAGACCTTGTTTAACCCCTTAAGTGCCAAGGATGAGGTATCTCGTCCTTGGGATTACCTCCCTGTTGCCAAGGACGAGATACCTTGTCCTTGGCACTTAAGGGGTTAATGAAAGAGAAAACGTTAGAAGGCACTGAATGGCAAAATACTGAAATCACCAAAAAAGGCCTCGGCACTTTGGGAAACCCATGGCAGTTAAAGGGTTAAGACAAAAGTTAACGGGTCTTCCAAGTGCAGAGATTGCCTTAGTGTTATGATTCCAGGCTAGGCAAAGAGCCCATATAATAAATTGACACAGGAATGGGCATGCAGTACTGGCTGAGCGAGCCGTGGGATGAAAGCTTAGTCATTGCAGGGCCTGCAGAGGTACCGTTTTGTTTACAGCAGGTCCATGTGGAAAAAGGAAAGTAATTTACCACATTAGGAAGACAAGGTGGATTCTTTTGCATGCTTATAGAAAAATGCACCAGAGCAATGTTGAATTAAACAAAGATATTTTGCGTTTGGAGAAAGTTAGCTGCTGAGAAACACATTTCACTGATGTAGCAATTGTAATTGAAAATCTGTCATGATAAAGCAAGTAAATACCGAGAGGTTGCTGAAAGGGCAGCTGTCACGGTTGCTCAATATAAATACAAAAAAAGTAATGTCAATGTAAACAAGAGGAAAGTTGCTGCTCTAATTGCCACTGCAGGGGCGGATTGGGACCCATAAAAATGGGATGGTGATGTTTGGAATTCCACTGATTCAGAGTATAGCCCAAGGGGGGGAAGCAGAATCTGAATTGAAACCTGACAAAAAGAGAGTCACTGCCAAACCAGTAACAAGTTGTAGGGCTGGCCCCCATCCCCATAACCCAGGAGGAGAGGTTGTGGATTTGATTACACTAGAAGATTATACACAACAGAGGTTCCCAGCGCTTCCAACCTTTATCCCATGACACCAATATACAAGAAGTATTGCAGGCAGGGCCTCCTCCAGATGCAAATAGCCAAGCTGTATTGTACCTAGCGGCCCAAGGGTGCAACCGCAAATATACTATTACCTCGGATTGGCCCAGTGATGAGGAAAAGTGGTATACGCTAAAAGAGGCAATTCAGAACATCAGAGAACATGCTATGAAGGAAGCAATTCATGTAGATCAACCTGCATGTGGGGGTGGTGCCACTGTCAGTTAGAAAAATGTTTATAAGAACTGCCCCGCCCGCATATAAGAGTCATTATGACTTTGTTAGTGGGTATTACTGGCAAGCCAAATGATGAGGTGGTGGGGGAGAGGAGGAGCCATGTTTTTGGCATTGTTGAAAGATGGTGTGCCAAAGGAGGAGATTGATAGTATTAAAACGGGGTGATGTATAAGTCACATAAATAGAGAGGGCTTGCTGGGAAGGATTGCTATAAACAAGTAAAGAGGGCCTCTCTCACTAATAAACACTGACGCAAAGATATTCCCTAAGATACTGACCACACGATTAAACCCTCTAATGCCACATATGGTCCATGAGGACCAGGCTGGTTTTGTGTTGGGCAGGTGCATGGCAACTAACATACGCAGCTCTTATAATATCCTTGCATCGAAACCCAAAGACACACAAGGAGTGGCACTGGCACTTGACATGCAAAAAGCCTTAGACACGGTTTACTGGCCCTACCTATTCAGAGTACTCAATAATTACAGATTCGGGCCGCACTTTATACGATGGGTGCGAATACTATACACGAAACGGTATGCCAGAATTTGCACCAATGGAATCTGCTCGGAGATCCTGAGGTTGGGTGGGGGAACCAGACAAGGCTGTCCGCTGTTCCTTTACTATTTGCTTTAGTCAAAGAACCACTTGCAGATTTACTGAGAGCTGGACATAGCAGAATGGGAATCTCCCTGGCGGGTAGGACTGAGATCATCACACTATAGGCTGATGACACAATGCTGTATTTAAAAAACCCTGAGACCAACCTCGCCGTGGAGCTACATTCAGTCGAAGAATTTGGGGAATACTCGGGCTGAAGCTGAATTTGACCAAATCAGAGATATTTCCCCTCACAGAAGCCACGCCCATACCCACAGAGTTACACGAACCCCAATGGGACCCCACACGGATTAAATACCTAGGCGTCGAAATAGGCCGTAGCACGCAAATTGTTCGAGCTGCAAATTATGCAGCCATAACAGACGTCCTGTGCGCCAAGCTTGAACGGTGGAGGGTCTTGGCAATCTCGCTCATGGGCAGGCTCGCCCTGCTCAAAATGATCATTCTACCCAAACTATTTAACTTATTCAGCACTGTCCCCGTATGGCCAGGCAGGGCGTTTTTTAATAAAATTCAGTGAGCATGTATGGCATTTGTCTGGAATGGGCAACCGAGAGTGAGCTGGCAAAGACTTACTCAAACGTATCCCAGCGGTGGTCTTTCTGCTCCAGATTTTGAACTGTACTACCTTGTAGCACAAGCTTATTATACTACATATTGGATAGAAGGAAACCCCCAAGCACCACACTGAATGATTGAAATGAATACACTGGGCCTACTGAAGCTCTTGCATAAAGCGGCAGAAGCCAAAGTTAGAAATGACAACACTATCAACCTGGCACTAGTGACATGCTCAGCCTGGACAAGAATGGCCGGACACCCCAGACACAAAATTTTGTATCACCATATCATACCACTGTGGGACACCCACTACCTCCCTTCCTCCTACGCAGGACATGGTCCTCACCACACACTGGAAGGACAGAGGGATGCATTGGTTTGGTGATATGTTTCTAGATAAGCAATTTATCAGCTGGGAGGAGATAAGCAAGACCATAAGGAGGTAGGCCATTGCAGAAATTGCAATGCCTAATACTACGATAAGCCATTGCAGATATGTGGGTTATCTTCCCTAATGAGCCACAGATACATCCGGTTCTGGGATATATGTATGTTGCCAACACGACCAAGACATCCATCTCTACACTATATAAAATCACACAATCCACTAGAGAAACATTACCCCCAGAAGATAAAAGAAAATGGGAGGTAGACCTAGACTGCACCATCACTGACCATCGATGGGTTAAATTGTGTGCTTTAACGCAGAAGGTCTCGTATAACTACTGCTATCGGCTAATACACTACAAAGTACTACATAGGACGTACTACACCCCAGCCAGGATTACAGCTTTATACCCCGAAGCCGATGGGAAATGCCCCAGATGTGGGAATGAAGAGGCCGACATGCTACACATGTTGTGGTCATGTATGCACTTGACCAGATACTGGGCTGAAGTGGGTGATGTACTTGATGAAATGGCAGACCAGCCAATGGTATGGGATCCAGGTTTATGCATGTTGGGTACGGTTGATAAAATGAATCCCACCTGGCGTAAATTGCTGAACCTCAACCTGGTGCTTGCAAAGCGGACAATATTGATGAGGTGGAAAAGTGCGCAACCCCCTATGAAAAATGATTGGGAAAGAGACATGATATGGGCTAGCGACTGCGAAGAAACATATGCCAGTTTAGTACCCTTACGCAGCTGCCCAAGAGACATATGGAGCAGGTATAAGCAGTATTTGTCCGATATAAATACCAGAGGAAGTGACTGAAGCAGTATAATAGTGTATACAAGTGTACCAGTATGCCATGTAACAAAATGACAATGTTTATAATTGTAAGTCAAGTTACGCTGATATGTCTGCAAGTTAAAATAAAAGTAAAAAAAAAAAAAAACAAGTAAAAAGGCAGGTGGTGACTAAGCTGAAAAGGGACACTTCCCCTTCAGCACCTACTAAGGAGGAGCCAGGAGAAGCGTCTATGGGGACCCCTTCCCAATACCAGCCAACATATGTATCATGAACAGGTACTCAGAATTAGGAACTAACCTGTCTGATGCAACTGTAGTAGGCAGATAAGAAAGGAATCCCTTCAATCCCAACAAGCTCTCTCTCGAATGGACGGAAAGATAACTGCTGGAGCAGTAGGGAAACCCTCTAGGGAATAAAACCCTATGGCTCAGGTTGAGAGCATTGCGTTGAACTGGACAGACCTCGGACAGTGGCTGAAGTAGATAAGGCAGGCCTACAGTCCTTGTCTGCTAATGTTGCTCCGGAACGCAGAACGCCCGGATAAAGGCTGGCACTACAATATAAGAGGACATAATTGAGAGAAAGACAGTCTGGCGAGGCGGCAGAAAGATGCTGGCTTGGAGAGTTCGAAACCTACCCCTGAAGGCTGACTGAGAAAGACCTGCGTGGCTGTCGGTTGCAGATGTAGAGTAGTAGGCATAGAGTGCAGGCTGCTATGCGGGGGCAGACAGAATAGATATATTAGAGTAGCGCTGAAAGCAGGGAATAGAGAGTGCTGAACAGAGCAGGGAAGCAGACAAGATGAACTTACGGAGCATCAGAGGAAAGTAGCGATGCAGCGTCCCCTTGGCAACCAGAGTGCTTAATCCTCTCTGGGCAGGAAATAGACATCGCATAAAATGCGCACTGAACAACTGCACCGACACACAGCACATTGGCAGTCATCTTACCAGGGACGGTAATCACGGAAATTCTATGCCTCCAACAGTGCCAAAATGAATACCGCTGTACATGGGACATGACAGTATGCCCCCTCCCAAGGGGAGATGTGCCCGGCTTGCCTGGAGGAAGATGAAATCTGCAAAGCAGCGTAGGAGCCTGTACGGAAGCAGCGGGGTCCCATGACCTGTCAGAGAATAACCCTTCCAGTCCACCAGATACTGCAGACAGCTTCAGAAGTATCTGGGATCACAAATTCCTGAGACCTCGAATTCCAACCCTGAAAATGTTATCACCGGCAGAAGTCAGGAGAATGTGCCCTGAAGAAAACGGTCAAAAACATGCTGTCTGAGGTGTGACACATGAAAAACAGGGTTAATGTGAGACCAGGAAGGAGGAAGTCGAAGCCGAAAGGGTGCAGGTCCTTGGGAAGCCAAACCTCGGAAGAGTCCAAAGTATCTAGGGGATAATTTAGAAGGTACCAAATGACGTGACAGGAAGCGCAAAGCCAACCAAACTTCATCCCTGAGAGCAAAGCTAGGAGCTGGGGTACGATGGCGAGCAGCAAATACCTTCATTCATTCTCGAGCAGCTGAGAGAGCAACCTGTGCAGCCTTATGGCTTTGATGGATGTCATCCATTAAAGCATCCACATCAAGAAAGACTGATTTTTTACAGGAAGCAGTCAGGAAACAAACAGGATGGAATCTATAAGTGCACCTTAAAGGGCTAGTGGCCAGGGCTGAGTGCATGGCATTGTTATAGGCGAACCCAGCCACCAGCAGGAACTCTTCCCAGTGATCCTGAGCAGCTGAGTTAAAACGTTGCAGGTAGGCTTCCAAAGTCTGCTTAAGTCGCTCGGACTGCCCATTGGTCTCTGAGTGATATCCTAAACTCAATGCCGTTTGATGCCCAGCTTAGAACACACCTGCTCCCAATATCTGCAGACGTGTTGAGGCCCCCGGTCAGAGAAAATGGTTTCAGGGAGTCCATGGTGAGAAAATAGCCGCAATTAAGAGTCTCGACATTTCAGCTACATTAGGAACAGCTTGGTAAGGCTATGAAATGTTCCATCTTTGTAAAATAGTCGATGGTCACCATGACTGCTGTGGCCCCGTTAGACTTCAGGAGATCAACAATAAAGCTGGTAGAAATGACCTGCCAGAGCCGGTCTAGGACTGGCATGTTGACAAGTTGTCCCAAGGGAGATCCGGGGAGGAATCTTGGTCAGTAGGCATACCATGCAAGAGGATACATAATCCACAACAGTCTTCATTTCTGGCCACCAAAAGTGTCTCTATATTTGCTCCAGAGTGTTGGAGACTCCTTGGTGTCCGGGGCCAGGGTATCATAACACATTCTTAGCACTTCCTTTTGTAACCTGGAAGGAGTAACAAAAACCTATTGGTGGTAATAATAGCAACCATCCTCCAAAACCAGGTGATGTTTTGTGGCCGCTAATTGACATCGGCCAATATTGTCCTGGGTGGCATGTCGAATACATTTTAAAGAAATTGGACACGACTCCAAGGAATCGAGCTGTAAGAAACATTCTTTCCGATTGAAAACCGGACGATACAGAGGCATCCTTGCGTGAGAGCGCGTCTGCCTGACCATTGCTTTTACCCGAGGTGATGGTAACGGTAATGTTTCAAGGTGAGATAAAACGTGCCCATCAGGCTTGATGACTGTTTCTAGTCTCTGCATACTGTAGGCTTCTTAAATTTTGATGGTCAGTGTGAACCTCAATAGGGTACTGAGATTCCAAAAACAGAAGGCGCCACTCCTCAATTGCGAGCAGCTCCTTCTCCAGCACTGTGTAATTTGGCTCCAACTGAGAAAATGTCTCAGACATATAAGTGACAGGATATTCCATGCTGTACAAGTCGACTGTTTCAGAACCGCCCCAAGAGCATAATGTGAGGCAACCATCTCCACTAGAAATGGCTTGGATTGATCCGGTGTCTAGAGAATGGGAGCTGACAAGAACATAAGCTTCAAACGGTCTAAAGCCTGTTGGCCATGTCCTCCCTTGGCCGACCTCCCTTGTCCAGGCATAAACTGACCCTTTTTTAAGGTATAAGTCTGCTTGGTCAAAAATATTTGACCTTCTGCAATTTGACCTATTTTTTGTTGGTCTTTATTTTGGTCAAAAATGTGGGGGGGGGAGACCCCTCACAATCCCCCTCCACTTCACCTATTCTCTTACCCCTCCCAATTATTTAATTAAATTTGACTGAAAAAACGAACAAAGGAATTAGGTCAAATCGAAAAGGTCAAATGTTTTTCGATCAAATATGCTAATACCTTTTTTAATCAAAGTAGTCAAGGGACGTATGATATTCGAGAAGTCCTTGATGCATTTCCTTTAGAAATTTGCAAAGCCAATGAATCTTTGCAATTCCTTAACCGACTGTGGCGGGGATCACTGTAATACGGCTGACACTTTGCTGGGATCCATAGAAATTCTGTGAGCTGATAAGACATATCCTAGATACGTGACTTCAGATATATGGAATTCGCACTTCTCGAGTTTACAAAAAAGCGGTTTGTCCTGGAGTCATTGTAACACTTGTAACACATGCTGTTTATGTTCTGCCTGACTTACTGAAAATATAGGAATATCAGCCAGATAAACGATAACGAAGTGAAGCAGCACAACAGCAAAGACATGATCCATAAATCTTTGGAAGACTGCCGACAGGTTGGAAAGGCCGAAGGGCATCACTCGATATTAAAAGTGCCCAAAAGGAGTGCGAAAGCCAGTCTTCCATTCATCTCTGGCTTTTCTCTGGATGAGGTGATAAGCTCTGCTGAGATCCAACTTGGTGTACACGGAAGCCCCTTTCACAGCCTGAAGTATGTCAGTTATAAAAGGCATGGGATAACGGTCGGGGACCATGATTTTGTTTAAGCCTCTAAAGTCAATGCAGGGGAGTAATTTGTCTGAGTTTTTCTTAGATGATACTCTAGTTAGTGTTACGCTCACCTGGTATCCACGGGGACGCCACCCAGCCAGTTGGTCGTTGGTGCCTTTCACAATGATTCCCTGGTGTGGTTCTCGGTGTTGTTGGGACTCCGCCTGGAAATGAAGACAATATTAGGACTGGGCGACCAAGGTAAGTTTTCCCCCACTCCCTTGAGTTTCCAGCCCCTCCAGGTTATCTTCTCACCTGGTTGTCGGAATTGGTGGGCTCTCCGTCCTGCTCTCTGGGCAGGGGCGCGTTGTCTTTTGTGGGCGCGGGCGGTCCAGTTACTTCACTGACTGCAGCCCTTGTAGTGTCTTTCAGGTAGGTCTTATTGCGTTTGATTGCGTCGTTATTCTTGCATGTCTTTTCTCTGTTCTAAATGTCTCTTTTTTATCTCCCTAGGAACGCGGAGTGTCCGCTTGGAGAACTGGGTAGGCTGGTTCTCACCGGTAGATGATGGCGCACTATAGCTCTATGGTGCATTACAGAGGCGCTTTGCGTAGCGCAGCGATGTCTAGTCCTCACTGACCTGTGCTTTTATCT
This sequence comes from Ambystoma mexicanum, assembly GCF_040938575.1. NCBI lineage: Eukaryota > Metazoa > Chordata > Amphibia > Caudata > Ambystomatidae > Ambystoma > Ambystoma mexicanum. The sequence goes on along the minus strand of NC_090934.1, from coordinate 1,097,181,726 downwards.
TTTTCGTAGGTCGTGGCGAGTTCCCAGCGCAGATGGAGTTCCGGAGCTATGCCGGCTGAAAAGCAACCAACCAGGTAAGTCTTTAAGCGCCTTGTGGTTGTAATGTCGCCACTACCTCCTTTAATGATGTCTTTCTCCTTTTCTCAGGTCCTTCAATCCGGGCGGTGAACTCCTCCAACAGAGCTGCCCAGGAGCTGCGAGCAGTGAAGGATGATGAATGCAGGTAAGATTCTGCTGTTAACGATGTTCTTGGTTTTTCTGCAGGTCCGGAATTCGCCAGGCTCGTGAGAAAGCTGGACACGGTGAGCGTCACGTTGCTAGAAGCAAAGTAACGGGAAGCCTGTTGTCTTGTTCGGGTGTGATTTAAATAGCCACTGTAAAGTAGTCCCTAGGCCACCACGCCCAAAACACTAGAGCGTATAGCCTGGTTCTAGGAATCAAGCTATGTGGATGCCTCCATGTTGACTGAAAGCCTAAATAAAGTAGTTCCTCAAGCAGATGTCTTTCCTTACTTATGAGCCTGGTGCCAAAGCAGCCAGGACTGGCCCCAAGAGGGCCTGAGGAGTGGATGCCAGGCCTTATTAGCGATCCAAGCTCTGATTCCACCTGGCCAATGGGCTTGCCAGTGGGGATCAGGGCTGAGGTTCGTGACAGTCAGAGATGAAGATTCTGCTATTAGCCCATTCTTCAGATTAAGCATCAAATATTGTCTTACACTCCCTTTTCCCATTTTGAAAGGATCTACATGCTTCCAAATGGTATGGGCTGATCAGGCAATAGAGGTATTGCACGGTCGTCTCTGCGATGTGGTGACAAGCTGGCGAACTGAGGGTCAGAGAATACCCCCAAAAACATAGTGTAGTCTTCCGGAATCTTGAAGACATGATCCACCACACTAGTAGGGGGAACGGTGGTAGAAAGTGAGGTTGTGCAAAGTCCTCAAGATCCTTGGGTCAAACAATGTGCTAAAAATGTTCAGAACCCAGAAATATGATTCCAGCAGCCCAGTTAATAAAGGGGTTATGTACTCCGAGCCATGGTAACCCTAAAAGGATCGGATAATGTGCAACCTTAATAAGGTCAAAAACCACGTCCTCCAAGTGGGAAGCGATAAACATCTTGAACTCAAAGGACTGCCATCAACCCCTTCGACTGTAATGGCCACAGACTTGGATATTCTAGGAATTTCTTTCTCTTTAGCCCATTGATCATTAATAAAGATGCCCGCGGCACCGCTTTCAATTGAGGCAGGAATATTCAGAAGTTCTTGGTCTTGTAAGCAAAAAGTAATCTTCATTATTAGCGTGGAAGTCCAAGGAGTTACAGTGTATGTGTGCATCACGTACTGTGGTTCCCTCTAAAGCTGGGACAAGGCGTTTTACCAACTTCTGAGTCCTCCTTGGTGGAGCAATGGGGCAATCTCGTACCTGGTGTTCCTTGGAGGTACAGTAAATGCACAACCCGGATGTTCTGTGGTGGGTACGTTCCTCCAGAGTTAGAGGGCCTCTCGCGGTACCTAATTGCATAGGTTCTTCTGTTTCCACTGTGCTGACCTGGGTGGTTCAGATACAGCTCAGGTGGAACAACTTTTCTGTCTCTGAGTGCCTTTCCTGCAATCGGTAGTCTATCTGCATTGTTAGTGTCACCATCTCTGCTAGATTTATGGATCTGGAAACCCTAGCAATCTCATCTTCAATTCGTCCCGGAGTCCCCTTCTAAATAATGAGATAACTGCGTCGTCTGGCCGGGTGGTTTCCACCGCCGATTGAAACAAGTGATATACGTCAGTAAATCTTGGTTGCCCGGTCTAAAGTCCAACAGCTTTTCCTGAGAGAAGACTGTGACTTCCTGTTGGGCAAACATTGCATTAAGGCTGTTGACAAAGGCTCTATAGGAAACCAGGAACACATTGTTAGTCAAAACCAACAGCGTGGCCCATGCCAGAGAGGCGCCTAAATAACGAAATAAGAGCGTTGTTTGGCCAGGCGGTCTCCACCGGCAATTTTTGAAACAAGTGATATACGTCAGTAAATCTTGGTTGCCTTGTCTAAAGTCCAACTGCTTTTCTAGAGAGGCAACTGTGACTTCCTGTCGGACAAACATTGCATTATGGCTGTTGACAAAGGCTGTATAGGAATCCAGGATCACTTTGTTAGTCAAAACCAACAGCGTGGCCCATGCCAGAGGGGCGCACGTTAAATGTGAAATCATAAATTCCACTAAGTCCCTATCCGAAGGAAAGAATTTTTTTTTTTTTTTTAAAGTATATTTTTTATTAATTAATCAATTGGAGCAAACAAAATCAACATCGGACTTGACAAAGTAACCATTACACACACGTCACAGTAGTCAACCAGAATTCTTCTGCTCACACTTAATTGATGGGAAGTACCCAGAAAAAGCTGTTTCCCCCCCAGGCTCCACATAGTTCTTCAGGTTGCTCTCTTCCACGCCTGCCACCATCACCTGTTCTCGCCCAGACACTGATAAAGTCTCGCCAGACGGGGTCTAAGGTTCAAAGCCAGGAATTTAAGATCATAGTCCAGTAGTGGCATCCAGATCTATTGAAATTGGTGGAGCTTTCATTCCTTTGCAGCTGTAACCTTCTCTGCCACCACAACATCCCAGACCTTATTCCACCATAGACCCAAGTCTGGGACTTCTACTGATTTCCAGCGCCAGGCGATGGTAATGCCTGCTGCCAGCAGCAAGTGTGTCAACAGCATTGCCCGTCCCCCAGATTTCGGATATACCTCCTTGTGTGGGGTCCCCAGGAGAAAGGTTTTGGGGTACATCAGGAGTTTGCTGCCTGTGATAGCTTCTATGGTGTCCACAATGGTTTCCCAGAAAGATCGAATCAGGGGACAATCCCGCCACATATGAAAATAAGAGCTGTGAGCCCCACATTTTCGCCAGCAGGTAGGGTAAATTGAAGCCTGGAAGTGATCTATCTGTGCCGGGGGATACTACCAGCGGTACAGCAGTTTTAAAGTGCACTCATTTTTTGTCACGCATCTGGTTGAGGCATGGCCCCTGGCCCAAATCTCTTCCAGTTGATGGCCTAAGCCTGCTTCCCATCGGGTCATGTAGTCCGGGCGGCAGGAGGTCAGAGGATCTTCCCCCAAATGTTTATACAGTTTCGAAATCCTGCCTTTGCCTAAACCCTGCTTGGTAGTCAGTTCAAGCGGTCTCAGAGTTCAGGTGGCCTTCTGCCTTATTTCGGAGTGCGTGATCCAATGGCGTAATTGAGTGGATGGGAACCTATCTGATTCTGAAAGGTGAAATACCTTTTACAGTCCTTGAATGAGTGTGGTTTGCCCTTGTGGAATAACTGTGCCAGTGTGAGTAGGCCCCCCTTTCTCCACCGCCCAAAAGCCTATGGGTGCATGCCCGGTGTAAAAGCAGGGTTGCCAAAGACCAGGGATAGGGGGCCTATGCCCCTAGTGATCCTCTTCCCCTTTAGTGCCTCATCCCATGCCTTCAGGGTATGCTTTGCTGATGAGAGCAGGTGCGGCCATTGCTTTCGTATCGTATGGGGGATAAAGGGTAAAAAGCACAGGGGGAGAGAACTTTTGGATTGTTCAATGTCCATCCATTTCGGTGTGGGAGTCTAGGCTATCCATGTAAGCAAGTGTGCAAGCTGGGCCGCCTCTGCATACTTCCGTAGATTGGGAACCCTCAATCCCCCAGCCAGGATCCACCCATCAGCTTTTTAGGGATCCTAGATTTCTTACTGTGCCATATAAATCCCAGAAGTTTACGCTGGAGCCGGTCCAGTACTATTTTCAGATTTTCCACTGGGAGGGATGAGCAACAGTAGAGTAGACAAGGGAGTACATTAATGTTTACTGCCGTGAGCCGCCCCATCAGAGAGCTCTCCTGCCTGCCCATCTTTCTAGATCCTTTTCCAATGATTTCATAAGGGGGGGAGGGGAATTGGCCACATAGAGATCAGTTGGAGAAGCTGTAAGATTTAATGCCCGCCTGATGTTATCTTGCTATCTTTCTCCCCTGGATGAAGCCTGTTTGGTCAGCGTTGATCAGTGAAGGGAGGAGTGGGGCTAAGTGATTTGCTAACACCTTCGAGTAGATATTCGCATTGATATTTAGGAGAGAGATTGGCCTATAAGAGCCACACTCTCAAGGATCCTTGCCAGGCTTCAATAATAGTATTGTAGTAGAGGCTTGCATGGAGGGGGGTCACACTTCCCACCTCTCTAAAGGAGTTAAAAAGGGCTGTTGGGTGAGAGAGCAGCTGGCTACTAAAGAGTTTGTAGAATTTTGGTGAAAATCCGTCAGGGCCCGGGGCTCTGGATTTCAAGGACTTTATTACCGCCTCCACTTACTCTTGTCGGATTGGGGCTTCTAACGCCTCCATCTCTTCCTGGGTTAAACGAGGCAGGTCTGCTTCCGTAATGTACCTTCTCTGGGCCGAGACGATCTACCTGGGCTGGACATGGTCTCCAGTAAATGAACCTGCGCTAGGTGTAGTTTATCCAGCTCCCCGTATTGGGTTACCCCATGTTGGTCTTTAAAACCTATAAAAAAGTTATGTTTGCTAAAAGTTGGTTGGACGTGTTGCTTTTTAAATAATATCCCTGTTGGAGAGATATCGGGGTTTGTGCCGTCTCGTCGTTATATAGGGCCTCTCATTTATTTTGAGCTATACGAAGGGCTGAGTGGACTTTAGGGGACCACCCCTTCTTATATTTGCCTTCAATCTCTAAGATTTCCTGTTCCAGGAAGGTCTCGTTTGTTTTTTCTGCTTGTGATATGGCTTGTGATACAGCGCTGTGTGAGCTATTAAAATCCCCCTGATGAATGCCTTCATAGCATCCCATGTTGTGGCTGGGGATGTTAGTTCTGTGGGGGTTCTCCCGAAAATAGTCCCTGATCGCTTTTGCTACCCCATCCCTGAGGGCCATATCGTTCAAGATTGGGTCATATAAATGCCACTGTGGTCTGGTCAACGGGGATGGGTTCCAGGCCCTAGCTAGAGAGATCCTTCAGGGCACTGATCTTTTGATTGTGAATGACATAAGCTGAGGCAAGGCCAGAATCAAGTCTATATGAGATGAGGAGCAATGAACCTGTGAACAGAAGGTAAAGTCCCTTTCCTCTGGAAGAAGTACTCTCCAGGTATCCACCACACCCAGCGATCTGAACAGATGGAGAATACTTAGGGCTTTCTTGAAATCCTTGGGGGAGGGGGCATGTGTTTTGTCCTTGTCAGAGACGGGGACACTATTAAAATCCCCCCCCCAATGACGACCTGGCCCTCCAGAAAAGGAAGGAGAGATGCTTCTGGACCCCCAGGAAGAGTTTTTGGCCCTTATTCGGGGCATAGCTCAAAATCAATGTGTCCAGCTCTTCAAACTGGATGCCTCTTGCCATCAGAATCGCTGCCCACCCCTTTATAGATCCCGCAGAGGCCAAAAACTGCTTAGGAAAGTCTCTGCTTCGAAGGCGGGTGTAATCCTCCGTGAGAAGATGAGTTTCCTGAAGGAAAGTCACTGTATCCTCTAAGCTCTTCAGTCGTTTCAGAATAGATTTTCATTTTACGGGAGAGTTTAGCGCTTTGACGATTGGTGAGAAAAAATTCCGAGTCTGATGAGGTATCTCTGGGTTCTCCTCTTTCGCCGGAGCGGGGGGAGGGGCGGTAAGATGGGTGAGAGTTGCCATCCAAAGTGTGAGAATTCCTGCTCTTGTTCTCCAACTGAGCTTTTAATCAAAGAAACAAAAAACAACGCCAAACCGAGTCTGAACCGTGGACTCCAACCTTTCTGATTGGCAAAAACTGTCGGCAAAACACACCAAGGGCCTTCAGATGACATCCTCCTTGAGGTCAGGCTCAGACCGTGTGAAGCCCGTCATACGTTTTACGGAATTCGATGTTCCCTTCATGCCAGCAGTCTAGGCTTTTGGATGTCGGGAGTGAGCTAATAGGTCTTTGCCGCTGCCCGGTCCCTGTGGGTCAGGTGTGTGAGGGCAGCTTACTCGAGTTGCAGCCCCTCTGGAGTTTCGACCAGGCTGAGCGCCTTGATTTCAGTTGAGGACCTTCCGATCCCGTTAGGGTGTCGAGAGAGGATTTGCATCCCTTGTCTGAAGAAGCGGTATGCAGGATTCCTTCTGCATCTTCCAGGCATGAGATCGACTGGGGAAACCCCCTTAAAGGAGAACTGTACGGCAGTACGAAACAGCCAACAGTATCTGATCTTCTGATCCTGTAAGAAAAGAGTCAAAGGCCACAGAGCTCTTCGTTTCTGTATCGTTGCAGTAACCAGGTCTTGGAAGATCTGGAGGGGAGAGTGTAACGCTCACCTGATTCCCGTAGAGGCGCCGGTCTTGACTGGGCGTATACCGTATCTGCAAAGGTGATGTGTAACACACGGCTGGCTCTTTGGGCTGGACCTCTGTGCACTGTATGTCTGACTTGAAGGGTAAGATGTCTGCAGATAGAAAATATGGGATTAAGGAACTGGGTTATTGAATGTCTCTCTCTTCTTCCCTTTCTCTTCTCCTGTAGAACCCCAAAGGTTAACGCTCTCACCTTAGGTAAGTGAACGCCGTGCTCTCCATCTGCCTCGGGGCAGGGTGCTGTAACCAGTTTCTTCACTGGATAAGGGGAGCAGGCCTCTTGACTTCAGAGGAATGCTGTCCGTCGTTTACTGCACGAACGGTAAGTTTCGCGTAATTCTAATGTCTTTAAAGTCTTTAGTAATGATGTTTCTTGTTTTGCAGGGTTCCGGCGATGGCGGATGACGGGCTGAAGTGAGTTGAAGATGGAGCCCGTGTGATGAATAGAAGCGCCTGGAAGCACGTAAGTAAGCGCTTGTTGCCTGCTTCACGATGCGCTCTAACTGTCTTTTTATTTTGCAGGTACAAGTTCGGAGCGGCTGCAGGGTGCCGGAATACCCACTGGGTTAGATGTGGAAAGGAGTAATGGCACGTGAGTATTAAAGTTCCCCAATGTCTTTAAACGCACCTTGTTTTGTCTTTCAGATGCGGGATGCAGCGCCGAAGGCCTCCGGAGCGTGCGAAGAGTTGGTAAGCTTTTGTCTTTCAGATGCCGGAATGCAGTGTGAAGACCTCCGGAGCGCACGAAGAGTAGGTAAGCCTTTGTCTTTCAGATGCCGGAATGCAGCCCGAGGCGTTGGTGACAGCCAATGGACCAGGTAAGTGAAGAGCTGTCACTGATGACCGTAATGCTAACCTGTTCTTTCTTGTCTTTATAGGTGTTGCTGAAGACTGGATTCAGGATGGTAAGCCTTTTTCCTTAGGCCCAGGATCAGATGCAGAAGACACGATGAGCGTTCTGCTGCAGAGGATGCAGAATAACGCAAAGCAAGATTCATCCATCGGGTGTGGTTTAAATAGCCTCCTGTAGTGCTTAGGTGTCTCCTTCCACAGCCACGCCTAGGTAATAAAAGAGTTCCTGCTTTCCAGAAGAGTGCCAGTGTTCTGAATCTAGGGAGTGGCTCCTGCCCCACCCAACAGGAAAAGTAGTTCCAAACAGAAGAGGATCAGAGGCTCAACTGGCAGGCAAGTAAGCAGCATGGTCTGCTGCAGGTAAGTCCACCCAAGCATTATGAGCCCGGCGCTTCCAGCGCTGGGACTGGGCATATTTATGAGCCTGGTGCCACTGGCGCCAGGACTGGGTCCAAAAGGTCCCAATTGGGACTGGTTGGCACTCGGAACCTGGGTTATGGATCTGCTTCCAAGGGAGTTGGGAAAACCCTGACCTTTTGGAAGCAGAGATCATGACAGTACCCCCCCCTCAAGGCCCCTCCCAAACCGGGCTTCTCCGGGGGTTTTGGCTTGTCAGGAAATGTTCGGTGAAATCTTTTGATTAGGCGAGGAGCGTGGACATATTCAGCAGGTTCCCAGGATCTCTCTTGGGGGCCGTAGCCTTTCCAGTCAATTAGGTAAAATAGTTTAGATTTGGAGATCTTGGAGTCCAGAATGCTTTTGACTTCAAACTCGAGTTCTCCATCAACTAGGATAGGTTTTGGAGATTTAGTTAGTCGGGTTTGAGGTTGCACGGGTTTTAATAGAGAGACGTGGAAGACCGGATGTATCTTCATGTGCGGGGGCAAGTCCAACTTGACCGCTACTGGGTTTACTATGGTAGTGATGGAATAGGGACCAAGGTATCTTGGGTTGAATGTGCGTGGCCCTTTTAGAGGTAGATATTTGGTGGATAACCAGACTTGATCCCCTACTTGATATTGAGGGGCTTCCTTCCGATGTTGATCTGCTCCTTTCTTGTATTGTTTTTTTAGCCCTTTGAAGGTGAGAAACAGCTTCCTTAAAGGCTTGGGTGATTGTAGAATGCAGGTAGTCTACTGCTGGTGTTTCAAGATCTTGGAGGGGATCCAACTCCGAGGTTCGAGGGTGACTGCCGTACAAAAGAAAAAACGGGGTTTTCCCAGTTCCCGAATGGACAGAGTTATTGTAGGCATATTCGGCTATCCAAAGGATGTCTTTCCAAGTTTTTTCAGTTTGTTGCAGCATGCAGCGTAAATACTGTTCCAGAGTTTGATTGGTCCTCTCGGTTTGTCCGTCGGTCTGAGGGTGGTGACTGGTCGATAGTCTCACATCAATTTGAGCCGACCGACAGCAACTTCGCCAAAAATGAGAAATAAATTGACTACCTCGATCCGAAATTAGAACCGAAGGAAAACCGTGCAGTCGGACGATGTTTTCGAGAAATTCTCGGGCCAGAGTTGCTGCTGTTGGCAAGCCTTTGAGCGGAATGAAATGCGCCATCTTGGAGAATAAGTCCACGATTACTAGAATCGTATTGTATCCGGAGCATGGAGGTAGATCGGTGATGAAGTCCATAGAAAGCGTATGCCAAGGGCGAGGTGGGATGTCAATAGGGCGTAAGAGGCCTGCTGGTCTTTCATTTTGACTCTTGTTTTGGGCGCATACTCCACAGGACATTATAAAGTCTCTGATATCTTTTTTCCAAGACGGCCACCAGAAGTAGCGCTTGATCTTTTCTGAGGTCTTGGACATACCGGGATGTCCTTCCATTAAAGAATCGTGATAACAAGAGATTACTTTTTTCTGTAAATCTGTGCTGGGTAGGTATAATCGTTCTCGGAAATACAATAAGTTGTCCTTTACTGCAAAGTCCTTTCCCTGCAGATGCCAATTCTGTATGTCTGCTGGAGTTACAAGTTGCCTGGCCTTATCCTTAACTTCCTCTATGGATTCTGTGGCGATTACACCCAGAATTCTTTGTTCGGGAATGATTGGTACAGGTTTAGGGTTGATCAAGTGTTCTTCCACTCCCATCCGAGAAAGGGCATCAGCTTTACCGTTCTTTGTACCATGTCGATAGGTAATTATGAAGTCAAACTCGGCAAAGAATAATGCCCAACGGAGTTGTCTAGAGGATTGGGCTTTTGCGGTTTTCAAATATTGCAGGTTTCGGTGATCCGTAATCACAGTAACGGTGTGTTGGGCCCCCAGCAGATAATGCTGCCAAGCCTTAAAGGCAGACTTGATAGCCAGAAGTTCCTTGTCAGTAATCGTGTAATTGATTTCAGGAGGCGAGAATTTGCGGGACCAAAATGCCACGGGATGCAACTGATTGGTTACCGGGTCCTTTTGTGATAGAACTGCCCCCATGGCAAGGCTTGAAGCATCAGTTTCCACGATGTAGGGGAGTTCGGGGCGAGGGTGTTTTAAGATTGGTGCAGAGATAAATTTAGTCTTCAAATCCTGGAAAGCTTGTTCCGCCTCGGTAGACCATTCAAAACGTTTGTTTTTCTTTAACAAGGCAGTGATGGGCTGGACTATTCGAGAGAATTCGGGGATAAACCTGCGGTAAAAGTTAGCGAAGCCTAACATGCTTTGCACACCTTTTACGGAGGATGGTGATGGCCATTTGAGAACTGCATCGACCTTCTTTGAATCCATACGCACTCCGCCAGGTGATAATATGAATCCCAAGAATTCAACTTCAGTCACGTTGAAAACACATTTTTCCAACTTAGCGAAAAGTTTGTGTTGACGCAATCTTTCGAGGACCATTTTCACGTGTTTCCGATGTTCAGATTCCGATGAAGAATAAACGAGGATGTCGTCAATGTAAACAATAACACACACATCTATGAGCTCTCTGAGGACATCGTTCATAAAATATTGAAAGGCGGCCGGGGCATTGCAAAGTCCGAAGGGCATGACCTGATATTCAAATAGTCCATACTTGGTGCGGAAGGCCGTCTTCCATTCATCGCCCTCTTTTACTCGTACCAAGTGGTAAGCTCCTCTAAGATCCAGCTTTATATATATGCATGCTTTTCTGACTTGGTCCAGGAGTTCAGGGATCAAAGGTAACGGATATCTATTCTTAACAGTGATATGGTTCAGGGAGCGATAATCTATACAAGTTCTAAGGTCTCCTTCCTTTTTTGGAACGAAGAACAAAGCTGAAGAAGCAGGGGACTTGGAAGGACGAATAAACCCATTTGCCAGGTATTGATCCAGGTATTGTCGAAGGTGAAGGTTCTCAGGCTCGGTGAGGGCATAAATTCTACTACAAGGAGGAGTAGATCCAGGTATCAGGTCTATCTGGCAGTCATAAGACCTATGAGGAGGTAGAGAGTTAGCCTGATCCTTCCGGAAAACATCTTGGTATTCTAGGTATTCGGGAGGTAACTGGGGAGTCTCTGAAGAAATTGCTGCCAGTGCAACACCAGGTGGAGGGTGACAAGTAGAGACACATTCTGGAAACTGGACCGTTCTTGCTCGCCAATCGATCAGAGGATTGTGTTTCTCTAACCAAGGTATTCCTAGAATAATCTGAAACTGAGGTGCCTTGATCACATCGAACACGATCTTCTCATGGTGTCCATCTTGACTTACTAGCGTCACCTCTTGAGTGGTATGCGTTACTGGCCCGGAGGCTATCTCCGTACCATCCACCGTAGTAATGACGTCCTTTACAGCCTTGGGACAAAGAGTTAGATTCATCCTCAAAACCATTTCATGATCCACATAATTGCCGATGGCACCGCTGTCGACGTAAGCTTCAATTGCATGTAATCGATCCGGATTATCAGGGCTAATGAGGACCATAGGTATCACGAAATGCGAGGTCACGGAACTGGTTTTCACGCTCGGCAAGAGGACCTCTATTCTTGTCGGGCGAGGTCGTTTCCCTGCTCAGAGTTTGTAACTTTGGTAACTGCAGCTCCTACTGCCTTCTTGGCAGGTTTCACCGGACAGTCTCGAAGAAAGTGCCCTGAGTTTCCGCAATAGAGGCATAATTGCAACTGTTTTCTCCTTTCCCGCTCCTTTTGTGTTAGAGGACCTTTCATACCCCCTATTTGAATGGGTTCCCCGGAGTCTATTCCTTTGGAAGGAGTTGGCGGTTTGGAAAATACTCGAGCATCAAACTTGGAACAATCGGCCTTCCTGTTCTGCAGTCTGTGATCTATTTGAACGACTAAGTCTATGTAGTCCGAACAATCTTGTGGGGGATTCACTACTTGGGCTAACACATCTTTGAGCTCTCCACGTAGACCTCTATAAAACAGCGTAATCCTTTTGTCCTCAGGCCATTGAGTTTCCACTATCAGTCTGTTGAAAGACGCAATATAAGCCAAAAGGTCTTGATTACCTTGTCGCAACGAAAGAAGCTCATTGTCCAAGGCCTGCCCCTGTGAATGTCTTGCGAACAGTTTTTTCATACTGAGCTGAAAAGCTTGAAAATCATGGAGGACCGGATCATCTTGATTTACTAGAGGGATCGACCAGTCTGCCGCATTGCCACTAAGGTACGAAAGCACGAAAGCTACTTTAGCTTGATCAGTTGGAAAGGCTGCTGGCCGGCATAAGAAATGCAACCGGCACTGATTGATAAATACTGCAAACCTCTTTGGGTCACCAGAAAATCGTTCGGGCGGAGCCAGAGGTACATTCCCAGGTAGGTTGATCTGCACTGGATTCATAGAGGATGTAGAAGGAAGATTTCCCCCAGATGCGGGTAACGGGGTCTGTCCGGCTTGTGACTGTAGCAATTGTCTAGCGAGATCATCTGTTCGCTCCTTGGAAATAATCAGTTCCCTTCTTAGAGCGTTCGTTTCCTGACGGGCTGCATGCACTTCTGCCCTTAGTTCCCCAAGTAACTGGGCTAGCTGGTCGGTATCCGAGGTTTCCATAGCGCCTGGACGGGATTTTGTGGTAGGCTTTGCGTTCTGTAACGCTCACCTGATTCCCGTAGAGGCGCCGGTCTTGACTGGGCGTATACCGTATCTGCAAAGGTGATGTGTAACACACGGCTGGCTCTTTGGGCTGGACCTCTGTGCACTGTATGTCTGACTTGAAGGGTAAGATGTCTGCAGATAGAAAATATGGGATTAAGGAACTGGGTTATTGAATGTCTCTCTCTTCTTCCCTTTCTCTTCTCCTGTAGAACCCCAAAGGTTAACACTCTCACCTTAGGTAAGTGAACGCCGTGCTCTCCATCTGCCTCGGGGCAGGGTGCTGTAACCAGTTTCTTCACTGGATAAGGGGAGCAGGCCTCTTGACTTCAGAGGACTGCTGTCCGTCGTTTACTGCACGAACGGTAAGTTTCGAGTAATTCTAATGTCTTTAAAGTCTTTAGTAATGATGTTTCTTGTTTTGCAGGGTTCCGGCGATGGCGGATGACGGGCTGAAGTGAGTTGAAGATGGAGCCCGTGTGATGAATAGAAGCGCCTGGAAGCACGTAAGTAAGCGCTTGTTGCCTGCTTCACAATGCGCTCTAACTGTCTTTTTATTTTGCAGGTACAAGTTCGGAGCGGCTGCAGGGTGCCGGAATACCCACTGGGTTAGATGTGGAAAGGAGTAATGGCACGTGAGTATTAAAGTTCCCCAATGTCTTTAAACGCACCTTGTTTTGTCTTTCAGATGCGGGATGCAGCGCCGAAGGCCTCCGGAGCGTGCAAAGAGTTGGTAAGCTTTTGTCTTTCAGATGCCGGAATGCAGTGTGAAGACCTCCGGAGCGCACGAAGAGTAGGTAAGCCTTTGTCTTTCAGATGCCGGAATGCAGCCCGAGGCGTTGGTGACAGCCGATGGACCAGGTAAGTGAAGAGCTGTCACTGAAGACCGTAATGCTAACCTGTTCTTTCTTGTCTTTATAGGTGTTGCTGAAGACTGGATTCAGGATGGTAAGCCTTTTTCCTTAGGCCCAGGATCAGATGCAGAAGACACGATGAGCGTTCTGCTGCAGAGGATGCAGAATAACGCAAAGCAAGATTCATCCATCGGGTGTGGTTTAAATAGCCTCCTGTAGTGCTTAGGTGTCTCCTTCCACAGCCACGCCTAGGTAAGAAAAGAGTTCCTGCTTTCCAGAAGAGTTCCAGTGTTCTGAATCTAGGGAGTGGCTCCTGCCCCACCCAACAGGAAAAGTAGTTCCAAACAGAAGAGGATCAGAGGCTCAACTGGCAGGCAAGTAAGCAGCATGGTCTGCTGCAGGTAAGTCCACCCAAGCATTATGAGCCCGGCGCTTCCAGCGCTGGGACTGGGCATATTTATGAGCCTGGTGCCACTGGCGCCAGGACTGGGTCCAAAAGGTCCCAATTGGGACTGGTTGGCACTCGGAACCTGGGTTATGGATCTGCTTCCAAGGGAGTTGGGAAAACCCTGACCTTTTGGAAGCAGAGATCATGACAGAGAGCCCTGGAATGTCAGTTTGTCTTGGGTGTGGCCCATCGCCAAAATCTCTTGCTTCATTCTATAGAAGTGGACTTAGAATACCCATCTAGTAGGAGTGGAGATTTCTGAAAGTGTTGCAGGAGGGATTGAAACAGATCCCCTATGTACTCCGATAGGTCTTGGTCTTCAACTGATGAGGGCACTCCTCTAATCCGGAGATTATTTCTTCGGGCCCTGTTCTCCATGTCCTCCTGCTTATATTCCAAGATCTCATTCCTGTCCGCCAAGGCCCGGATCTTCTGATGTACCTCTAGTAAGGTGGATGCATGATCCCGGGCTTGTTCCTCCACATCCCCTCGTCTCTGTTACAGTTCTGTCACTCTTTGGCCCGTATGTTCTAATTTGGTGGATAGGTAAGTCATGCAACTGCGGAATTCAGGATGGGGATTGAGGTTGGAACTTTGCTATTTTCCCCCCCCCCCTTCTCCTCCGGGCAAAGCATGGTGATAATGTCCATGTTCTTCTGGGTTTTAGGGTGTTTAGACATGGCGGTGATCCTCGAGTGAGACATATGGAGCTTCACCCTGTTATAGGCGTATCTGTCTCCCAGTCGTTGGGGCATCTCCGGTGATCTGCTCTTCTCTCTCTCTCTCTCTCTCTCTCTCTCTCTCTCTCTCTCTCTCTCTCTCTCTCTCTCTCTCTCTCTCTCTCTCTCTCTCTCTCTCTCTCTCTCTCTCCCTCCCCTCCCCCCCTCTCCTCTCCTCTCTCTCCTCTCTCTCTCTCTGAGTGGGGAACATCCCCTGCGCAAGTGGTTGACTATCACTGTGTTTGGCAGTCCCTGAAGGATACTGCCCAGGGGAAGGAGGCTCTAATCCGGTCACCCTGGAGGTCTTCCACTGCCAGGAGAAACTGGGTCAGAATGGACACAGATGCTGGTTTGTGGGCTCCAGGAGTTCCCTTATCTCATGTGTGTTGCCTGATGTTCCCCAGGGGAGAGATGGGCTTCAGAAGGTGTCTCTGCATCTCATCTGCCAGAGGAGGCATATTATGGGTAGTCAGCTGAAGAAGCAAAGGGCCTGAGCGTCGATCTGCTGATAAGGGGAGCGGGGGGGTGGTGTCGTCATGACCACTGTGAGGGGGCACAAGTTGTGCCACAAGCAGGCTCCCACCAGAACCCTGAGGGCCTTAAAACCACTGCAAAAAGGGCTCCTGGAGCCGGTCCTGGTGCCTTTGGCACCAGGCTTGTATGTAGGAAGGAAGGGCTGTTCATACTAGGTCCCATTTATGTACATGGGCCTTTAAATCCAACATGGAAGCACCCACACAGTCTAGTTCTAAGAACCAAGTCATGCGGTCTAGTGTTTTGGGTGTGGCAGGCTTGGAACTACTTTCCCTGGTACTACTTTACCTGGGATATATCAACCACACCCTGACTGCAGAACACGCTTCGTGTTATTCTGCAACCAGCAGCGTGAGGCTCACTGTGTCCAGCTCCTGGTCTTCAGCATCTTCCTGTAATCCTGCAAGAACAAGATTATTCTGTTTTACCTGAGAAAACACCATCCAGCACTCAGCATCTCAACTGGGCTGCAATCTGTGGAAACCGAGAGAAGAAGAAACATCACTCACCTGTGAGTACTAGCTTAAGGACTTCTGGCGAACCGCTACCACAGCTGATGTTCGAACATTGCAACCTGCAATAACGAGAAAGGGAAAAACAATATTAGAACGCGCGCTTACAAAACATCGAATTCCATCAGTCTTACCTGAATTCAATCGCCCTACGCCACGCTTTCACCCAGAGCACCACAGCAACATCTGCAAAGGAAAAGAGGTATATTCAGGCTCGCTTTCAATATTAAACAACCGCACAGCCCTGCACTTACCTTAATGGATTTCGGGGGCCTGTTTTTCATCGCGCTCTCATCCACTCGCAGCACCACAGCAGCCTGTGAGGAGGAGGAGGAGAAGAAGAAAACTCAGGTTAGCTTTAAAAGACAATAAAGGCGCTGCGCTTCATGCTTTCTCTTACCTAGAACACGTGCCTCTCCATCTGGCACGCCAGCATCAAGACCTTCGCACCTGAAAAGAAGGAGATAAAGACATTAACAAATTCCCACCATAAACAGAACAAAGACTTACAATTAACAAACCTACCTGCCTACCAGCAGATTCGAGGTCACAGCAGGCCTGGGCCCAAGGAAGGCGTACTGCACCAGTGAAGCAACTCGGCAAGCTCGCAAACAAACCTCAAGCGCCCCTGCACAAGAAACACAGGACGGATAGCTCACCCTACAAATTACTAAGGTGAGAAAAGAACCCAGTGGGAAAGGAGTTGGTCAGAGGGAGGTGGGAGATTCACCCATTAGAGACAGTTATCACAAATCCTCCCTTCTGTAATTGCAGATTCATTATTCAGCAACTTCGCATCCAGGGTTCCAGATCTCAGAGCCTTCCAGACGCCCCCAGGATGTCAGGTGAGCGTAACGGGGGGAAACAGACTGTAAGGGTTAAGTTTAGCTCTCCAGCCTTCAGAAGTGTACTATTAACCCTGCATGTCGCCTTTCATCTGGTGAGCTTGGAATCCGCTTCAGGGGGGGTTTATATGGTTCCTACCTGAAGGCGAGGGATAGCTGTGGTCTGCTTGCGGGGGAGGATGGTCACCAGCTTGTCTCCCGAGTGGTGGGCCACTGCCGATGTAGGGGAAGGGAGGGTCCTGAGTGTTCCACAAGCAAAGGCACACCAGACAGGGTCGGCTCTGTCAGCCTGCGTCTCTAGGTTCCCAAGGGTGATTTCTGCCCAAAATGTGTCATCTGTCCTTCCTGGGAAGCGTAGTGCACATCAGGAGCCGGGGCGCGGAGTAGTCCTCGCTCGGGGACTGCTGGCTCGCGTTGCAGAAGTTACCGCGGGCTGGGATTAGGAGGTCCGTTCTGCAGGACCTGAGAGCCCACTGGAGGAAGAGCAGCGAAGGAGGTGGAGCCGTCTTATTGTTTGAGGGGTGCACCAGCATCCCCGGGGTCTCCGCGCCGCCTGTGCCCCTTAATATAGGACGCTGGCCCCGTGGGATTGGGGTTTATTCCTCCACCGGAGGAGAGGAGAATGGATGGCTTATCTCCTGCCTGATCTTCTGCGGGCACTGTGCTTGTCTGCTTCGTTACTCGTACTTCAGCACCATTTTGGGAGGTCGCCATGGGTCATCCGTTAGAGCGTTTCGCATTTATTTCAGCCTGCGTGCCGCTTTATACCTTCATAGGCTGGTTAAACATGTCCGACACCTTTAGAAGTGAATGATGGTAATCTGCTTGCCGGCATCAGATGGGAAATGCTATTCTTTCATCAATCCAACGGGCTTCCTACGGAGCCATCAACAGAGCTGCCACATCGGTGGCACTGCTGGCCACGCCCCCCTGATCTATCGAAAGAATGAGGTTCTAAAGGCAAATTGGACCATACATGCGTCCTAAAAATTCCCTCAATTTATGAGGGTTCCCATCAAATTTCCCTCCTGGCAAGGCGCCTGGAAGAATATCTGCCACAGAAGGAGGACGGGCTGCTACCAACTGTCTTAGAGTGGAGTTCTCCTGTTTAAGAGCCTGAACCTCCACTGCGATGTTCTGGATTTCTGCCATGAGCTGTTGCATCTGCTGCTTATTGGAGGAGGCGTTGCTAGCTATTATGAACAGGTACTTAGAATTAGGAACTAACCTGTCTGATGCAACTGCTGTAGGCAGATAAGAAAGGAGTCCCTTTCGTCCCAACAAGCTCTCTCTCGAATGGTCGAAAAGAGAACTGCTGGAGCCATAGGGAAACCCTCTGGGGAATAAAACCCTAGGGCTCAGGTTGAAAGGGCTACGCTGAACTGGACAGACCTCTGCCAGTGGCTGAAGTAGATTGTGGTGGGTCTACAATCCTAGTTGTCCGCTAATGTTGCTCCAGAACTCTGAAGGCCCGGATAGAGGCTGGCACTACAATATAGGAGAACACAATTGAGAGAAGGTCAGTCGGGTGAGATGGCAGAAACGTGCCGTCTTGGGGAGTTGGAACCCTACCGCTGAATGGTGACGGAGAAAGACCTGCAATGCTGTAGGGTGGGGGTGTAGGGTAATAGGCATAGAGAGCAGGCTGCTATACAGAGGAACAGAATAGACTGATTAGAGTAGCCCTCAAAGTGGGGGAATAGAGAGAGCTGAACAGAACAGGTAAGCAGACAAGACAAACTTACAGAGTGTCTGAGGTAAAGTAGCGACTCAGCGCCCCCTTGGCAACCAGAGTCCTTAATCCTTTCTGGGCAGGAAACGGACATACTGTAAAACACGCATGAACAACAACTGCAATGACACACAGCACATTGGCAGCCATCCAGGGATGGCAATCACAAAAATTCTATGCCTCCAACAGTTTCATAATGAATGCCGCTGTACACAGGACATGACGATATGCTGATTTCAGAAAAGTGGTGAGTGCAATGTTAGAGTCTGAGTCTGGATACACTCATTCTTAATTTGACTAGGATTATGGCCAAGCCCCGGCAGCGTCTGCTTGTATAAAAGTTGACAGACAATCTCATGTTAATGTTGAAATATTTTGGAAGCCTGGAAACACACAAGAGGTCCGAGCTTTGCTAGATACCGGGGTAGAGGCCTCATTGATTCATGGAAATCCTTCGAGATTTAAAGGTCGACACTTTACCATTAATGGGCCGGGGGAAAGGAAACACCCACCGTGCAGACAAGAGTGGAGATGAAGCAATTTAAAAAATCAGAAATATCAATGGTTGATTGTCCCGATACCTGAATATATAGGTTTTGACATTCTCGAGTGGTTGATTTTGGATTAGGAGGTAAAACATATCAATTTGGAGTGAACGCATTAACTTGTACACCTGTTATTGTAGGAAAATTGAAAATCCCTCTTGGTACACGTGCCTTTGGCCACAAAGCGTGTATCCATGAAGCAATACCGCATTCCCAGGGGTCAAAAGGAAATTTCAGACACCATTAAATAATATGTAGAGGCAGGAGTGTTATGTCCAGTTACTATGGCTTGAAATTATCCGGTCTGGCATGTAAAAAAGGGGGATGGGAGCTGGAGAATGACAGTGGATTATAGAGAATTGAAAAAATACACTCCCCCTTTAGTCCCCGCAGTGCCAGGTGCTATTACTGTGATTGAGAAAGCACAAATGTTTGAGGGAAACTGGGATGCTGTGTTAGATTTAGCGAATGGCTTTTTCTCTGTGCCAATTGCCGAGGAGTGCCAGGAGCAGTTTTCATTTTCCTGGGGTGGGTCTCAGTATACATTCACGATATTGCCTATGGGGTACTTGCAAAGCCCAACCATCTGTCCACGGCTGGTGGCAGAACATTTGGACAACATAACATGCAAACCTGACATACAGATTTCGCAATACATTGATGACATTTTGATTCAGGGCAAAGATGAGAAAAGTGTGCGAAATCAGTTCGAAGCAATCATTGACAGGTTCAAGAACGAAGGGTGGGAGATTCACCCTAACAAAATTCAAGGGCCAGACGAGAGTGTAGTATTTTGGGGAATTCAGTGGCATAATGGGCATCGAGAGATGGTGCTGAAAGCCAGACAAAAGCTACTTGAATTTACCACTCCGGTGAACAAGAAACAAGACCACCAATTTGGAGGGCTGCTTGGATTTTGGAGACAGCATATACCACATTTAGGGCAAATATTGGCCTCGCTTTACAAAGTGATGAGAAAAAAAATTGAGTCTGAGTGGGGCGAGGAGCACCAGAGATCGTTTGATTTGGCAAAAGACACTGTGCAGCGTGTGCTCAATTTGTGGCCTTTGAAGTCAGGAGAAGTGGAATTGAATGTGTCTGTACAAGAACATTATGCTAACTGGAGCCTATGGTAAAAGTAAGACCGAAAACGAGATCCCTTAGGATTTTGGAGTCGCAAATTACCCAAGGCTGGTGATAAGTACACTCCATTTGAGAAGCAATTGCGAGCATGCTATTGGGCTCTTGTCGATACTGAGCAAATGACATTGGGTCATGATGTACTGATCAGGCCCGAAATCCTGATTATGCAGTGGGTTTTAAGTTCTCCTAAAACACACAGGATAGGATACGCACAAGAAGCCAGTATAATGAAGTGTAAATGGTATATCCAAGACAGAGCTAAATCAGGAAAGGGTGGGGTTGCAAAACCTTATGAGCAAGTAGCCAATATACCGCCCATATACTACATAGAGCAGGAAGTGACAGATGTTAATACTGTGTTTTGTAATCACACAGTTGTAGCTGCTAGTCATTTGAACCATGTATAACTTCCTACTAGGATGCCTTTTTTTGTGTGGTAACGTTACATATGCTTACATTCCAGCTAACATTTCTGGAGGACCATGTGCTTTAACACGACTTGGTTTAATGATGTTTCCTTTGCCGCCAGCATTACATTGAATGAGAAGATCAATTTATGAATCTATACGGCTATCCCCAGACTGTGATTCAAATGTGCATTTGTTATCAGAATCAGAGGTTTTGACTCTTGCATATTCATTGCTGGGAGTTTGGGGATTATCTGCTGGGGGCTATAAATCTTTGATTAAATTAGCATGCTTAGTAGTGAAAGGGTTGAATCATACCACTGAGGCCTTAGAGGAACTGCTTCTAAATAGCCAAGCTATGAGAAAAGCAGCCTTTCAAAATAGAGCTGGTATTATTATTTCTTATGGAAACATTATTTGGGGTGTAACGCATTTGAAGGAATGTGGTGTTATAACTTGAGTGACCGCTCCCAATCTGTGGAAAACCACATCCAAAGTGTGAAGAACTTGATGAAAAAGATAACACAATACCACACTAGGAATTTGTGGGATTGACTGTTTTCTTGGATTCCAGATATTGGAGGAACTTTGGTTATGCCTTTCCTTGTATTTGTATAACTGTTATTATTTAAAAAATGTTATTGCTGTTGTATTCAATGTATTTTTAGTTTAGTTATTATGTTTTGTTGATTTCAGAAGCTGACTTTGGTGCCACTGAGTTATGAAAGTCAAATGTCTGTGTGGATTGTAATGCCTTTGACTAAAACATGGCATCTGTGCACAGTGCATTTTAGGTTCTCCGAAAGCCATAATGGACATTTTCTTCACGCCTCAGTGAAATCTACACATTTTCTTCATGCCTCAGTGAAAGCTGCATTTAATGTGAACTCATAATGTGGTTTGCATTATTCCACTGGCAAACATGTTTTCTTGCTACTGTATTGCTTCAAGGACTGTTTTGAAGAAGTTGCCAACTGATATTTGATAACGTTGCGAGGGAATTTTGCATGGCTAAAGAAAAATTACATGGCTGGTTCTGCGCTTTCATGGGGAAGATATGAGTTTTGCCTCTTGAGGGTTACCATGAGTCACTCCGGCCGGTGGGCCATGGGAACTGTCCACACGTAAAGCCTCATGCATTTGCAGATGGTTTATAATGAGGGGCACCAGAGCAGTCAGGCAGAAAGCTTCTCTGGAAGAGTGGATGCACTGCTTTCATGCCTGTTGATGCAAGAATCTTTCTGCCTGTGCCTGTTATGGGGCTTTTCAGTGCACTCCTGGCGAGATGAGGATTTCCTTTGCAGTTGCTTCAACGGTCAAGTATTTTTTAAACATTTTACATTCCTTATATATGTAGTAATTAACCATTAATTTATTATTTTTACTACATTTATTCATGTATTATGGTTTTTGTGAATAAAGGGCCCTAAAGAGCCATATTACCGTTTTAGCTGAGTGTTTTTGTACATAATTGCACTTCAGTGTTCAAGGTTTGTTCATTTCGTGTGCTGGGGTTCTGTGCACTTTTTAAAACAAAACATATTTGTATTAATTTCAATAAATTGCACATTACGAAAGATGCATTAACACACCCACCAAACCCTTTCTGTAACCAGTCCTGGATCATGGGTGCCTGTTGTTGCTTCCAGTGTTGGTCAAACACCAACCAGGCTGCTATCAACAGGGTCATAAATCCCTTTTTCTGTATCTTAGTATATGTTTTTTACCCTGGATCTCACATCCATACCCTTCTTCCCAGTGGCTGCGTCCCCTGGAACATCTTACTCATCTGCTTTATTACCCCGTCCCAAAATGGATGTACCACCAGAGTGGGCTTGACACGTAGATATGCAGAGGTTTTGAAAGCTCTTTTTACAACACATTTCTTGTCTTGTTAACATTTGCACGTGTAGGTAGCGAAGCGAGGTGCACCTAAAAACACGACTGTCTGAAGGGAACGCATAACGAAAGGAAATTCTCATTATTGTGCAGCGCGACAGAACGGAGTACAACCAGGAGTTCTGCAATCTCTAGATGGCATACGGTATAGAAGATAATAGAAATTGACACGAGTATGTAAGGACACGGCGACAGAATGCTGCCTGGGTGGTATTTCTATAGCAGTGGTTACACTCAACCACAGTTAGTGTGTCTAAGAAGATGGCAGAATGACAGCTTTCTTTCTAGAGGTGCCATTATGACTTGTGTAAGTAAGGTCACTCTCACAGATCAACCTACCGTGGAGAAATTAAGAAGAACAAGGAAGTGTCACTCATTTTGAAATGTGCAGAATTATTCTGGTGAAAACATTACATTAAATTGGAGGAAGAAAGTAGATCAGGGACTGTTCAATAGGATTGTGTGGTTATTACACATTGCTCCCCTGAAGAATTTCCTAACACCTTTTTTAATTTAAAAGAAAATTGTTTTAGTTGAATTGAATCAACCTTTCAAACAATTACAAAGTAAAACATGTCACGGAATATAAAACAAATAATAACTTGCAAAAGAACAATATTTAAAAAATAATTCAGTTACATGTCAATAAAACCATGCCAAGATGAAAGAAAAGGAAAAAGAAAGGAAAAAAAGTAAATGAACATCAATACAACTTATAAATAAATCATGCTAGTATATTTAAAAATCATTACCATCTAAAACAGTCACATCGTTATTATTTTCCAAATGAAGACTTTCCAAAAAATGTATCGTTGCTATTTGAATTGGGAGATAAGAGCTTTCCAATATCACTGACCAACATTGATTCATTTCCATAGTACCTAAATATTTACAATACCTTGCAAAATGTGTTCTTCTAGAATCCCCCAACTCAGGACATTGAGTATCAGATGTTCTAAGGTTTCTTGCATTGCAGAGTTCTGACAAAAACGACAGATAATATATTGCGCTGCAAGTAGCTTACGCTTTGTTTGAAGATCTTTGGTTGGCCAAATATTAAAGCGCAATTGTAATATTGCACACCGGTATTTTACAGGTGGAGCTTTATTTAGATATGCTGGAAGTAGAAGCATTTTTTGGGTGGAAAACAATGTATATCCCCATCTACATAAAGCAAGCACATTTCACAAGTTTTTATCCAATCTACATTGTATATTTGCCCTTTAGCCTTATCTTGATTATTGATCAGGATCTCTATAGTGACATCTGCATTAGCTAAAATCTGATAGATGTGGTCCATGTCAACATAAAATTATGTTGAGTTGTAAATATGTATGCAGATAATGTTTTTAAAATGACATTTTTATTTGTTGATATTACGCATTTCCTAAACAGGGAGCATAAGTGCCAGTTGTAAAGCGCGTGGAGGGAAATCAGACCTACCTCATACTGAAGCCAAGAGCATGGCAGGGAGAAAGGTAGATGTAAGACTTTTTTCCAAAATGTCGCCTCCCATTTTTCAAATTTAAAGTTCAAATTCGTTGGTAACGTCTCCAGGCCATACAATAAACAAGGAACTGCTTTCGGATTCCAGTAGTTCCATGCAGGTCTAATGGAAAATGTCCCATATCTATGCATGATCAACCTAGTTTGTGAAATTGCTGTGTCTAGTTTCCTCTACACTTGCTCGAACTGTGCCTTGGCCTAGATGGAGCCCTCAAAAATCATGCCCAGGTAGGTGTATTGTGTTACTATCTGCAATTGGGTCTGACTAATGGACCGTGAGAAGTGTCTGGCCAGTTCTTTTCGGTCAGTATAGGACAATTTGGGTTTTATTTGTGTTGACATTTAATTCATTACAGTCAATGCAATTATCAAAGGCCGACAGAAGATTTTGTAAACCCAGATGGGTTTTTGAAATAATTACCAGATCATCTGCGTACATCAAAGTTTTAATTTGATGATTGTTAAGTTTAGGAGAATCCGAAATCACTTTATTAAAGATGTGTCTAGTGTCATGAATAAAGTAGTTGAAAATAGAGGATGCCAATAAGCACCCTTGTTTCAGCCCACAAGCTGTCAGGATTGATAACAGCCCATCCAGGGACAGGCAGACGCGTATGGAGGTGTCTGAATGTAGGGCAAGAATGATCTCAAAAAGTGCCGTTGGACAGTGATCTCTAAGCAATTTTTCGAAGAGAAGCACCCGTGAGACAGAGTCAAAAGCGGAGTGCAAGTCGACAAAGGCAAGATATAGTGCTTGCTTGGTGGCCTGACATTGGGCTTTAATTGCGTTTAGGCATAACAGATTAATGTGCATGCCCATCCCAGCAACAAAACCTGTCTGCTGAAGATCTCGCAAGTAATTTGCCAATGTCCACTCATTGAAATCATGCAATAACAGTTTTGCAAAGATCTTGCCTGGCGAGTCCAACAACGGAATAGGTCAATAGTTTTGCGCAAGACTTTGATCCCCCTTTTTAAAGATAGGAATTATTACAGAGGTCTGCCATGATGAAGGGACCATTTGTGACCTCACCACCGACTGAAATATCAGATCTAAGATCCGTGCCCACTCAACTACATTATTTTTAAGCATTATATTAGATCGTCAGGGCCAGTGGCCCTAGATGAACTGGCCTTTTTAATAATCTCTTCAATACTAGTTGGTGTAAAAAATAGGTGCCACTTTTCTGTCAAATGCTGTCGATATTTCAGCTTATCAAATTTAGAGTCGGCATATAAATCGGTATAGTGTTCAACCCATTGTTGTTCGATGACTGCATTTAACTGAGCATCCGCCTGCCAATTGATCAGCTGATTATTAAGGAGATGCCACAGCCCGGCTGAGTTTTTGGCAGCCAATGTTCTTTCCATGTGTTCACTATCTTTTTGGAACATATGAGATTTTTTACTCTTTAGCCAGTTTTTATACTGAGATTTGGTTCGTTTTATATCTTGCCAGCAGGAGACATTACGAATAGCTAGGATGGCTCTCTTTTTCTGCCTATACTCTGTACGTTTGGATTGAATTTCATGATCTAAAACATGTCTGTGTTTAGTGCAAGTTTTTCATGGAATAGTGATCGTATTGACAAACAGCATTAATAAATCTGTGTATTGCACCCTAGAGTCTCTAATATGCTTCTCCATCGATCGCTCGAGTGCCAAGACTTTACCATCATTCCACCTTAATCTTGTTCTTGAGCCATTAACCAACAAGCCATTATTAGCATTTTGCTCCCTAAGTTGAGGCAGAACCCATACGATTGATAGAGAAAGCAGTTTATGATCACTGTGAGCCTGTGCAATGATGTCCAACTTCTGTACATGACGAAAAAGGCTTGCATCTATATATATATATATATATATATATATATATATATATATATATATATATATATTCAATGCTACTAATTCTATTATTATGATACCACGTTGTTTATGCTGGTAAATCTCCTGGTACCGCCTCATTCACCATGTGAAAATGTCTTTGACATAAAGGTCTTCCATGTACGTACTTCTTGTGTTTCGCGATTGAAATTGCAGCAATCTAAGTTCATAGCTCCCATGATAATGATATGGGAAATATCCTCAAATACATTTATCAAGTCTAACAATCTAGTTAGCCCCGCACAGAACGCTTCATCCACAAGAGCAATTGGATTTCTGTAAAGGTTCACTAAGGCTAGTGTGTGACATGAAATCTTGACTTTAACTAATTGCAAATGTACATTTTCTGACACCCACAGTGAGTTGGATAGACCCATTTTTAAATTAACAGCAACTAAAAGCCCAGATGCGGGTCTGCCTCTGGTTAAGAGAGCTGGTAATAATACAATATCATAACTGTCCCATACAGATGGGGCTGTCAACCATGTTTCCTGCAGAGCCATGATATGATATACGGTAGACTTTTAATAGATGTTTGACGATGTGAACGCCCTCTCGTGTTCCAGCTTGTGATATTTAGAACCTGATGGGATTCAGATATTGATGGTTAATTTTCTGTAACAAAAGGGGCTCCAGATTCTCCTTTTTGAATAATGAATGGAAGGAATGAAACATGTTGGGTGATTGAGTAGGAGTGGTATAATGGTGTGATTCAGATGGATATGTAACTGGTGATTACTTAAGTGTGATATACACTATTTTTAGTTTAATGTGATTTGTAGGCTTTGTGTTTTGAAGTATCCACCCTACCTATATTAGTTGTGGTGTGCCAATCCTTTGACATTGAACCTTTTTTGGTGTATCTAAGTAAATAAAATACTGGAGAATGTTTTTCAAAAATGTCTCTGAAGATTTGTATTAGATCATGGTAGTTTGTGGTAGAAGGGTACCCTTCTTGGGAGTGACAGAGAACCATTGGAAATGTTTTGTCTAGTGTTTATTTTTGCGGTTGTTCCTGTGGTTGTAAAATATATCCCATCCTCTCTCTTATTGTTGTATGGGCACCTGACAGTCCCACCAAATATGTGACCAATTCCCCCACCGTCCTACACCCCCTCCAACATTGATCTGATGCCTCAGGAAACATTGTGTGAATTCTTTCGGGTGTTTAATGCCACAGTAGGAGAACTGGGATGGGGAAACCCAGGGTTGTACTCAGGGGAAATAACTTAAGGTGGACGCAGTATTGTACCGGAGAGGAGGGTGAGATCCCTGAAACCTTCGTAGTATGTATTACATCTGCCTCCCTTCCTCCCATTAGATCTCTCCTGTCCCAACCTGATGTCCCCTCTATATCTGATAAACACCCTAGGAGCACAAACCAGATTAGACTCGAAAACCAGATCTCAGAGAAACCCTGCTTTCCCGCGTTCTACCCAAATACTCCCAACCATTCTTCTTCCTGTCCCTCTTATTATTATCCATACTCCCAAACTGCTCACCTACAACACTACCGCTCCCACAATCCCCTGTGGTGAGCCTTTCTCGCTCTTTCACCCTAGAGTTGGCATCTGAGTGGACCAGCCCTTCGTTGGCAACCTGAATAAGGGTTTTTTGAGGTTCGCTATGTGAGATACCCTCAGGTATCCTTCAGAGGACACACTGGTGAGGAACACTCATCCTAAGTACCAAGAATACGAACTATCATTTGTTAAAGGAACTTTATTTTGTTATCTTGAGTACATCAGGTCTTCAAAGGCAAGAGACTTTCAGGAGAAACGAGACTTGGCCGTTGACGAGCCTGATCGATGAAGCGGAACTGTTGCTTCATGCTGGGGAAGCTTGAATGTGTATTGTGCTCCAAGATCCTGCCTTACCCTGTACTCAAAACGTGGGGAACGGAGACCCATGCTACCGCATCCTAACATATTATTTGTGAACACTTCTTCCTTTTCTTGAAAACTATTCCACGCCCTCATTGTATTAATTGTAAGGATTGGAAATAGGTTTTTCTTAGTATAGGCCCTTTTATTTGACACAACGCCACTAGGACTGCCTTATTTCTTATTTGGTGGTCGACGCTCGCTCCCATCTTAGATTTAGGTTTAGATTAGGAGTTTTTCCAACCGGCATACAGTTTAATTAACACCCTTGAATTGTGATCACGTGTGCCCGTCTTTACTATTGCCACCATGTGTTCCTTACGGTTCTTTGACATTTCCTTTTGTATGTCTCTCAATTTCCCCTCTAATTCTTCCACCAACTGTCGTATCTGTTTATCCCTCCCTCCCTTGAATGCGATCAGTGTCCCACTGCTTACTGCCTTAAATGCATCCCATACCATTTCCATAGACGATTCCCCCTTCTCATTATCCTCAAAATACTGCTCCATCCTATCTTTAACTTGGCTTGGACCAGGTCAGATAAAAGTTCTGTGGGGAACCTCCATTTCCATTGTCCTCTCCCTTTATTTCCCAGAGTGATAATCATCACTAGTGGTTCTTGATCAGACAACAAAATGTATCCAAATTCGACCTCTTTCACCTTCCCCCATTAGTGCTGTCCTGGACAGGGAGGAATGTACCTGAGAATAATATGTGAATCTCTGCTCTTGTCCTTTTACTGCCGTTCAGACATCATGTAGTGCCAACGTTGTCATTTTCCGTCTATGTGCCTTGGATGGGGCCTGCGCTCCCAGAATACTACTTTTACTCCTATCCTGCTGTGGCACCCATGCTATATTGTGATCTACTGCCAAAATGATTCCCCTTTTAGCAAAATCTTCCAACCTTGACAACATCCCCCTCAAGAACCCATCTTGTCCCGTATTTAAGCGTACACTAAAGCCAACGTAATATTGAAAAAAAGGTACCTCTCTTCCTTGTCTGACTGTGCCCCCAATCTATCATGTATTGCTATCAACACACCTGCATTTCTCTCCCCCGCATTCACCTGATAAAGTTGGGAATACTCTGGTATTCGCAGTTTCCATTTATCCCTTTTACATATATGTGTTTCTTGGTATATGAGAATATCTGGATTGTCCCCCCGCAAGAATAATTCCAACTCTTCCTCTTCGTGGGGGTATTAATTCCCCTTACATTGTACGTTACCACTTTGAAGGCCTTCACCTTAGTCGCCGTCTACCCATTACCACCTTGTCCTTAATCCGGTGCCCTTGTTTCTCCCCTTCTGGCAAGCCCCATCTCCGCCCTCTTCCCTCCTCCTCAGCCCCCAACTTAAAACTCCCCCCACCCCTGAGGAGGGCCAAGGTTCCTAGTACCGCTCGGATGAAGTGCCCACCTCGCCAGGCCCTCATACAGTCCCATAGATAACATTGCAGGGAATACGAAACCCCACTTAGGATTCCAAGTTCCACCCCCCCTCCCGCCACAATCTTTGTGATAAACATGTATGAGTGTAACAGAGGAAACGTGAGTTGGGGTGTGATAAAGAATAATCATTTTATTCAGGCTTGGTCTTGTAAGTAGTCTGGTCTAACAAGGGTTTGGGAAAACAAATGGGCAATGTCTCTCTGGGTCAGATGAGGGGACCTCGACAGTAGGGAACAGCTCTCTGGTGCCGTTTCCAGTCGTTCAGGTCATTAATATGCCCATCGGTAGTCCAACGTGCGCTCCTGCAGTAAGCGGGATACAAAAGACACATTGCATCAGTACAGTGGCCCTTTATTGATCAAGCTCTTCCTGTTTTCCATCCAGGAGTTAGTTTGTAGCCAGGTCCCATGTGGTGAGCCCCGCCACCTTAGGAGTGAACAGTCCTATGTGGCCACCATTGTTTCGCCTTCCCTCCTCTGGTGTGCGTTGCGATCCGGCCCCCATCACCAATTTCTCCTGGGTTGCTCCCCCAAGAACAAGCTGTGTCTCCCCACTTCATCCGCAGCCGCGATCCAGCCCGGCCACTGAGACTCCCGATATCCGGATCCAGACTCGGCGGCAGTTCTCGAGGACGGACAACCACCCTTGGTAAGAACCTCTCCTTGTGTTGTATCTCCTTACTCCCCGGGCAATATCCATGACTCTCAGGCCGTATGTGTCAAGAACCAAGACCACTGCGTCGTAGTGTATTAGATCAATTACGGACCCGGAGCACCATCGCTGAAGAGTTCTTCCTAGAACTGTAAGCCTCTGTTGAGTAAATACTACAATCAGAGGGATCAAGTAATCAGAAGACAGGACCAACCCACGACACACCGACTGTAAAGCAAGAACAGTAAGTTAATGCTCAGAAACAGGTAATATGGACTTCTTAACAAAACCTCTAGAACCAGACCCACCTCAACAAGATGTTTAGCAGAAGAGAAATAACCAGGTAAAGAAGTGGGCAGATGGCAGCGGTCCTAGAATACCCCAGATGATATCTAATGGGAAAGGAAACCCAATGTAACCAAGATAAGATGTAAGGATTGGCAACAGTACTGAATATGTAAGTCACAAATCAAGCCTTACCTGGGTAATATTCTATGGAAGAAGTCTTGAGTTAATGCAGATCCAACCAGAGCAGTAAATCAATCCATAAGGTACCACCTATCCCGACGGCACGAGGACGCCTGATTGGCAGCAAGTCGGGAAGCGTCTGTAGTCCAAGTGCTGCATACACGAGAGTTCACAATCCAAAGGAAGTGTAGATGGAATCCCACGGTGTCCATGTTGATGGAACGGGTGTGTAAGCTCAGGGTGGAGATGATCCCACGGCGTCCGAGATGACAGAATATCAGTGCGAATGGAACAGGTGTGTGGGCGCAGGGCGGAGATGGCCGTCCAGTGAACAAATCAATGTCGGCAACAGGCGGGTAATAACAAGGACTGGGCGTGAAGCAAAGGGCAGCTTTAAGCGTTCCAATGTTAGCAACGTGCGGGCAGAAAGTATCCAAAACGTTAGGCAAAAGAAGTCCGGGTGGAGGAGCAGTGTCGACATGAACTGGGAAGAGACAGGACCAAGGGAACCGAGAAAGTGGAGTCCACGTAACGAAAGCCAAATCAGGTACCAGGAAACTGATGAGCAACACAATAATCCAAAAGTGCTAATCAGAAGCACTTCAGTGTTTCCCAAGGTGGACTTTGTTTTTTCGAAGGATGCGCGTTAGAATGACGTGAAATCATGTGACTCATTGACGTACGCATCATATGCCTCTGGTTACGAACGAACAATGGCTTTGCTCATCACCATGGTAACCGCCATCTATGAAGGAACGGCGCTGCCATTCTCATCTTAGAATGCACAGACAAATGAGTACATGGCGTCTTCTGAGTTTGAGTTTTAGACGTCTTAGATGGCGAATTCATGTCCTTCTTGTGTTAACAGTAGAGCGTATCCTTACAGTTCCCTCCCCCAAAGAAGCATCCACCCCCCGGGAGGCTAGGAAGCGAGCAAGAAGTCGAGGAGCATGGATGTTAGTGATAGGCTCCCATGTCCGATCTTCCGGGCCATAAACTATCTAGTCTACCAGGAAATACTGGACCCCACGCCGAACCTTGGAATCCAGAATGGTATGACGTTCTTTCATCGTCAGGCATTTCAAAGCCTGCTGTTTAAACATGTTTGCCAGTTCATTGAATTTTGTGGGAAGGGGGAAGGCAGATAAGTGGTTGGGGGGGTTGGGTATAGGCACAAATAGGTGCAGGTGGGGGTGATTGGGGGGAAAAAGAAAATGACATAGAACCATCCAGAATAGCCTTAACTTCGTATTCATCTGAACCCGGGATGGACGGGGTAGGAATACAAGATGGCATACGGGTCTCAGGCTGGAAAAGTTCAAGGAGGGGAAGACAAGAAAGACAGGATGAATTTTCCAATTGGAAGGGAGCACCAGTCTCATGGCTAAAGGATTAACGGCTTCACTGACTTCAAAAGGACCCACGAAACGGGGAAGAAGAGACCGGCTACCAGTCGTAGATTCTTAGACGAGAGCCAGACCTTCAGACCAGGTCGATAGGCAGGTGCTTGTGAATGATGATGAACCGCAAATGTCTTAGCGTTATCCTGTGCCTTATGTAGGTGGAGTTCCACATTTCTGTGCACATCCGTTCATTTTTGGACACAATCTACTGCAGCCAGGTTATCCTGCGAAAAAGACGAATCCAGCGACAGAGCCTGTGGGTGTTGCCCATAAAGAGCTTACAGAACGGGGATGTACCAGTGGAAGTGTGGACTGAGTTATTGTAAGCGAATTCAGCCACCACTAATACAGATAACCATGATTCTTGGTGCTGCAGGGTTAGGCAACAGAGATATTGCTCGAGAGTGGCATTCACCCTCTCTGTTTGCCCATCCGTTTGCAGATGATATGCACTGTTATAACGTTCATCGATACCAAACAATGCTGTAAGTGCTCTACAAAAATGTGATGTAAATTGTGAGCCTCGGTCAGATACCACTATGAAAGGTAAACCAAAAAACGAAATACATTCTTCAAGAACAGATCGGCCAAGACAGGTGCAGTGCGGTGTGTAGTCCACGGCATGGTACGAAGAGTGCCATTTTCGTGAAATAGTCAATTATGACCCATATTGTGTTATACTCTTGTACCATTGGCAAATCAACAATGAAGTCAATGGACAACATCGTCCACAGACGCTGAGGTACCGGCAACGGGCGAAGAAGACCCACAGGTCTAGTCGGATTAGTTTTACATTGCGCGCAGATAGCACAAGATGCAAGGTAATCACTGAAGTCCCGGTTCATAGAGGGCCACCAGTACCAATGGCGCAGGAGATCGAGTGTCTTTCTCCTTCCAGGATGTGCCGAGAATACCGAATCGTGTCACCAGGCGACCCTGGATATATGGCAGTGAATTTAAAATATCCAGATTATATTCTCCGATTTCCTTTGGATCACCTTGTACCCATTCTGGAAGTGCCACTTTGAGAGATGGCTGAGGAGTACAGCTACATACGACTTGATGAGCTAAGAGAAGAGCACCATCTGATTCAGTAACAGGGAGTGACCCATGCAGACATGAGAGTGCATCTGCTTTGGAATGCTGGTGTCCAGGGCTATACGTGATAGTGAACTCGAACATAGAAAAGAATTAATGCCAGCGGGCATGCCTGGACGTGGACCATTTCACTGACGTCATGGCAAGAAGATTCCTGTGATCTGTGAATACTTGTATAGGATGTGCAGCACCCAACAAATGGTGTCTGCATTCTCTGAAGGCATCGCTTATTGCTAATAATTCACGTTCAGTTACAGTGCAATTTCTCTCATATGAAGAGAGCTTCTGTGAATAATATACGACCAGATGCAGTACTCCAGTGTCTTTATACTGTTGAGAGAGTATGGCTCCGATAGCGATACCTGAAGCATCAGCCTCCACCTGGAATGGGCATGCCGGATCAGGGTGTTGCAATATGGGGGCAGAAGTAAAAGTGGATTAAAGGCTTCGAAGGCCAGTTGTGCTTAATTCATACACTGAAATGAACATTTACTGCTAGTCAATGCAGTCAAGGGAGAAACAACCTCGGAAAAGGATCGAATGAAGCGTCTATAAAAGTTGGCGAAACCCAGAATTGATTGCAATTCTTTCACTGGTTTAGGTATAGGCCAATTCTGGACTGCTTGGACTTTATATTCATTCATTCTAACCCCTTTATTGGTCAAATCGCAACCGAGGGATTCCACCCTTGCACTTTTCCCCCCTCCCACACCCCTGCACTTGCGCGATCTGAATGACACCTGGCCTAGTAGGATCGTTTGTTTTGTCTCCCCTTGTTCCTCCCCTCCCTGCCTCGTCGCGCCTTGAAACACCTGTGTATAGGCGCGTTACAAATACCATATCATATCATATCATATCATATCACCTCAGTGGCGTGGAAGATGCATTTTTCTAGTTTTGCATATAGATGGTTTTCGCGCAATCTTTGCAAGACAGAGGAGATGTGTTAGATATGTTGTTGGTGTGAGGGAGAGTATATAATTATGTCATCAAGATATACTATGACATAGCAATCCAACATATCAAGGACACGTTGTTAATGAAATTCTGGAATGTGGCCGGGGCATTGCAGAGGCCAAACGGCATCACGTAATATTCATACAGACCACATCTGGTTTTGAATGCCGTTTTACACTCTTCACCTTTGCAAATTCTCACAAGGTTGTATGCCCTTCGTAACTCTAACTTAGTAAACAGGGCGGAGGTACCCAACTGGTCCAGAAGGACAGAGATCAATTGCAGCGGATACTGGTTCCAGACAGTGATAGCATTGAGAGCCCTGTAGTCGATACAAGGCCTGAGGTCCCCTCCTTTTTTGGCACAAAAAACAATGGAGAGGCCGCTGGAGACCGAGACAGGCGGATAAACCCAGTGCGTAAGGAATTATCAATGTACTCCTTCAAGACTGTATTCTCTTTAGGTGTGAAGGAGTAAATGCGCCTGTTCGGAATCGACGCCCCAGGGACCAAATCAATAGGGCAATCATATGGTCAATGTGGCTGCAAATGTTCTGCCTTGCCCTTGTCAAACACGTCCTGATAAGCAACATATTCTTTGGGTAGCAGGGTATTGGTGATAGCCCCAACTATAGAAGAGGTATCATGAAAGGAATCCAGCAAGGGTCGGCAAGTTCCAGCCATTTGGCAATTCCCTTTCTCAAAACAATGGGTTTCACAAAAGTCGGAAAAGAAACATATGTCTTGTTTCTGCCAATCTAAGCAAGGATTATGCATCGAAAGCCAAGGTAGACCGAGAATAACCTTATACTGAGGAGCAGCAATCAGGTCAAACGCGATACTCTCGGTGTGCCCACACTCAGAAACCATAGTTAATTATGCTGTACATTCTGTTACCAGACCAGAAACTAAAGTGGTTGCATCCACTGCATTCACCACCTCAGGTCGTTTCTTTAGGACAGTAAGTATTTCTTGCCCCATGCATACTGGGTGTCCATGTAATTGCCTGTGGCTCCAGAATCAAGAATTGCCAAGGCTGTCCACAGAGTTCCTGATGGAAAAGATAACGTTGTGGTGTTTGTAAAAGGCAGAAAACCACCTGATAGATTGACGTCCTTTGTTACTGAACTTGACAAACGGACCCCATCTAATATCGAGTTTTGGAGTTTCCCTGTGGCTTGGTCGGTTTCTTGGGACAGGAGCGAATGTAATGATCCGAGGACCCGCTGTAAAAACATAGATTGTTTTTTCTCCATTTCTCCTTTTCTTTGGGAGACATAGGACCCCATATTGCCCCTATTTGCATAGGTTCAGGTTCTGAACTCATACCTGGTTCAAGGCGGGGTGAGACAGGTGGCAACGGCCTCCTTTCACCCTTTCTTTCACCCCTTCTAATATCAATTTGTAGGACTAAATCAAGGAGTTCAGGAAAAGCTGTGGGTAATACTGGAACTGTGGCCAAAGTGTCTTTCAGTGAATCTGGCAGACCTTTGTAAAATACTGCAGTCTTTTCATCCTCTGGCCAAGTTGTCTCTGCTACCAACTGATTGAATCTAGCGAGATAGGTCAGTAGTGGATTATTCCCTTGTTGGTGGTTCAGTAGTTGCAAGTTTGTGGCCTGTCAGGACACCGATTCCGGGGACACGTTCC
This sequence comes from Ambystoma mexicanum, assembly GCF_040938575.1. Classification (NCBI taxonomy): domain Eukaryota; kingdom Metazoa; phylum Chordata; class Amphibia; order Caudata; family Ambystomatidae; genus Ambystoma; species Ambystoma mexicanum. The sequence continues at coordinate 1,097,146,916 of NC_090934.1, read as the reverse complement.
CGATTACCCGACAGACTTTCGGGGGTTAGAGTAACGAGGGACAGCAATACGCGTTCTCAAGGTTTATTTCGAAGGCATTGGGGGTTGCCATGGCGACGATGGCCGCTACTTCGTCTGCAGTCACGGGTCGCTCCGGTTTCCCGGTCACGTGACTCCCGCGTTGTGGTCACGCATATTTAACTCCGCCCCGGTTGCTGCTTCGGTGCTTCTGATCGTTTTCTTAGGATTACTTCTTTGGCGCTTGATATATTTTGGATCTTGTCCTTTCTTGACCCCCTGCCTGTCTTTGGATTTTGCTCTTGTCTTGCCCTTGGTACCTTTGCTTCGGAACTTTGCTACTCACCTGGCTGACCCGGACTTCCTTGGCCTCGATTCTTGTCTCCCACGTTGCTTTTGGCTGCTTTCCTGGATCCTACCCGGAACACTCAGCTATTTCTCTCAGTCTACCCAAGGAAGGATCAACACACCTAGGCGTACGCGTGCCGGCGGGAATAGGTTACAAGTGCTGGACTAGAGACTGCCTTTAGCACTTCTGGATTATTGGAACTGCCTAGGCGTACGCGTGCCGGCGGGAATAGGACTTGCAACGAACAGCATTCTTCTTGCTCATCTGGACTTCCGTGGGATCAACCTTTTCATCTTCGCTGTTTTCTGTCTTACGGAGATACAAAACCTGTCTACTTCCCGATGTTTGTCATTATCTAATCGGAGTGTGCTGCACCTACCCTACTGACATCAGTGAGCCGTCAATCGGTCCTGTGAAACCGTCAATCGTTCAAAAAAGGGAGTTGCAGCCTTCAGGAGTTCCAGAGGGTTCTAATTCTCATCAAACATCTTTCAACCAATTGACCGCTCAGATTGTTTACTTTTACACGACTGAGTGTTACATTGGTGGAAAGAATATACCACTGCACTACGGGTTCAACAGCACCTTTTCTCCAGGCGCTCACCCTATTAAGGTTCATATATCTGACAGGCCTGTGTTTTATATCTGGTATCGAAGATACGGCCTAAGGCTGTTATTAAAGCATCAGTCATCTAGCATGAAACTGTTTTCCTCCAACAAATGATTGTCCCAGGCAGCAGCCGTACTGCCTAAATAAGACAAGTCAAAGGCGGCTTTCGTGGTGGAATCTGGGAAGGAGGCCGGCCGACACAAGAAATTATATCGGCATTGATTGATAAAGGTTCCAAATTGCTTAGGGTCCCTGTTGAACCTCTCTGGTGCAGCCAATGGAATTTGCATTGACATGAGCACCGGTACCGGGTCTTGTTGTGGTAAGGAATAACCTGAACCAGAGGCCATTGAGGGAGTGGCCTGCAGCCCACTTGACTGTCCAGCCTGTAGAGCATCTATGCGACGGTGCATAGAATAATGCGCGGCAGTCATATCCGCACGCAATTCGGAAACTGGCTGAACCAGTTTATCAAGGGCGTCAGCTGCTTCCATATTAGTGGCTTCTGATTCTGTCATGAACCAAGACCACTGCGTCGTAGTGTACTAGATCAACTGACCTGGAGCACCGTCGCTGAAGAGTTCTTCCTATAACTGTAACCCTCTGTAGAGTAAATACTAGAATCAGAGGGATCCAGTAATCGGAAGATAGGACCAACCCATGACACACCGGTTGTAAAGCAAGAACAGTAAGTTAGTGTTAAGAAACAAGTAATTTGGACTTCTTACCAAAACCTCTAGAACCAGACCCACCTCAACAAGATGTTTAGCAGAAGCGAAATAACCAGGTAAAGTAGTGGGCAAATGGCAGCGGTCCTAGGATACCCCAGATGATATCTAATGGGAAAGGAAACCTAATGTAACCAACATAAGATGTAAGGACTGGCAACAGTACTGAATATGTAAGTCAAGAATCAAGCCTTACCGGGGTAATATGCTATGGAAGAAGTCTTGAGTTAATCCAGATCCAACCAGAGCAGCAAATCAATCCATAAGGTACCACCTATCCTGACGGCACGAAGACGCCTAATTGGCAGCAAGTCGGGAAGCGTCTCTAGTCCAAGTGCTGCATACACGAGAGTTCACAATCCAAAGGAAGTGTAGTTGAAATCCCACAGTGTCTGATATGACAGAATGTCCATGTTGATGGAACGGGTGTGTAGGCGCAGGCCGGAGTAGACCCACGGCGTCTGAGATGACAGAATATCCGTGTTGATGGAACGGGTGTGTCGGTGCAGAGCGGAGATGATCCCACGGCATCCGAGATGACAGACTGTCCATGCGAATGGAACAGATGCAGGGCGGAGATGGCCTTCCAGTGAAGAAATCAATGTGGGCAACAGGCGGGTAATAACAAGGACTGGACGTAAAGCAAAGGGCAACTTTAAGTTTTCCAAGGTTAGCAACGTGCAGGCAAAAAGTATCCAAAACGTTAGGCAAAAGAAGTCTGGGTGGAGAAGCAGTGTCAACACAAGCTGGGAAGAGACAGGACCAAGGGAACAGCGAAAGCAGAGTCCACGTAACGAAAGCCGAATCAGGTACCAGGAAACAGATGAGCAACACAATAATCCAAAAGCGCTAATCGGAAGCACTGCAGTGTTTCCCGAGGCAGACTTTATTTTTCGAAGGACGCGCGTAGGAATGATGTGAAATCACGTGACTCATTGGCGTACGCGTTATACGCCTCTGGTTGAGAATGAAGAATGGCTTCGCTCGTCGCCATGGTATCCGCCATCTATGAAGGAACAGCGCTGCCGTTCTCGGCTTAGAATGCACATACAAGAGTACATGGTTTGAGTTCGAGTTTTAGACGTCTTAGATGGCAAATTCATGTCCTTCTCTGTGTTAACAGTAGAGCGTATCCTGACAGTATGTGTCTGAAGAGCCGGGAAAGAGAGAGCTGAATAGGCTATTCCGCATCCAGATTTCCTGGGGGTATTCCTTACACAACTCCTCAGACCTCGTTGAGGATCCATCCATGGGGCCGTTGCCAGGGCGGTCCGGCCAGTCACAATGCGTCTTACCCCTTTAACTGGGTTTATCTTCCATCCTCTTTTCCCTTCCATACTTGTTCACCTTGCTAAGGTGTCTCTTGATCCGGATCCGCTGCTTCCTTCAGGTCTTATGTCCCCCTTTGCAATTCTTCAATACGGTTTTCATTCCCACAGCTTCTTATCAACCCCTGTCTCATCTCGATTGTTTACCTTGATTATCCACATTTTCCACTTGGAGGCTCAAAATCAGTTCACCTTCCTCACAGGTCGTAATTCTATATTGGCGTCCTTCCCAAGAAAAGAGTAGACCAAAGGTAAATGTCCATTTATACCTGACTTGCTTTTTCGCCATTAATTTTACCACTGGGTCCATTTGTCTCTGCTTTCGAAGTGTGGATTGTGCAAGATCTTGATACAACTCTACTTCTCCATTAATTCACACTTGGCCAGCTATCCTCGCCTTCTGCAGAATCTTCTCTTTCTGGCCATACAATGTTATTGCCACTAGGACGTCCCTTTGTCGTGAGCCTGGCTCCACCACTCTTCGTGAGCCTACATGATGTAAGCGAACTACCTGGACCAAGTCTTTGGAGCTATCTGCTAATAATTCTGCAAACAGTTGTTGAATTCTTCCCTTCAAGTCCTTATCCTCCACTGACTCTGAAAGATTCTTTATCCTGATATTAGATCTCTATGAGCGGTTTTCAAGATCCTCACACTGGATCGCCAAGTTATGTGACAGACGGAAGAGATGTTCCAAAGCTTTCCCACTCTTCTGTGTTTCCTCCTCCAAATTCAGAACTACCTTTTCCGATGTGTCCATCCTGTTTTCTAGCTTGTTCATATCAATTTTTAGCTCCTGTACCAACTGTTTCATTTCTTCTTTCAGAGTCTCAAACTGAGGTTGAAAGGAGTCCATGAACTGGTCTTGAAATTCTTTAAACCAACTTTGCAAGTCCTCTTTGCATAGTGCCATTGCCCCTTCTTCTCTGTTCCCTTGCCGCAATGGGTTTTGACTGGCCCCTCTGCTACTAGCGTGCATAGTTGTCTCTGAACCCCACAGCTGTTTGATACTCGCCTCTTGTCTCATCTGGGGAGTTTGCCGGGCAGCCAGTGTGGCCTTCACTCTTGTTTTAGACATGTGGATACTGCTAGATTCTCTCTGAGGTACACCAAATGTCAATTTCCATGAACACATTCAGTATTGGGTGCTTGGTACATTCCCGTGGTTTCCCCGACCTCCTTTGACACCAACCAGTCTATATCCGTTTTCTGGGGTTTTAGTTTCTGTTTCCTCTCTGCCCTATTTAAATTGTTCTCATAGAGCTCACTATCTGTCACCAGGCCCAGGTTATACCGTGTAGTGGGATCCTCCTCACTGCTCCCTCAGCTCTTTCCTGGTTACCACTTGCCTCTGCTACACCCCTGGTATCTTCACTATGGCAATGGACCTCATCCCATTTTCCACCTGTATGTTGGGTGGTGATCTACTTTTCCCACCTCACCTCCGGCCTCTTATGCTCACCAAGACTGTATTCTGGAACTGCGCTCCCGACCCTTCCTCGACTCCACTCTGTTGTCAAACAGTTTCCGTCTTCTGGTGTATTTCAGATTTTGATTCTGCTCTGCCCCGTTGAAAAGTTACTGTGATGGGGCTACCTTTAAGTCCCCTGGCACTGTTTATGTCCTGTAGGTGGATCCTCCTCTCCGCTCCCTCAGCTCTTTCCTGATTGCCTCCTGCCCACTTTTGAACACCTGGTATCTTAACGTGAGCTATCCAGCCTCTTCCTAGTCACCTCTGGGTGTTGTCCTCTTGGCTCCCCTCCTGTGCAGTCGGGCACATTCATGTTCAAAAACCACCTCACCTCAGGCCCCTTTATGTGCACCAAGCCTGTATACAGGAGCTGCACTCCGGATCTTTCCTTGCCTCCACTCTGATGCATCGTGCCACAGGCTCTCCCTTGCTGTCTCCCTTATCTATCCCCTCCTTCTTCTTCCTCCTCCTGCTCCCGGGACCTGGCCCGGCTTATGTACTGTTCTTTCCAGGTATGAGGGAACTTCCCCTCACTGCGCTCCGTCAAGGGAGTATCCGCTCTGTCCCTCCTTTTCCTTGGTGTCCGTGTTCCCCCTCCTTCGCCGCAGGGCTTGTCCGTCCCTCATTTCCCTGGTGCCTGCAGAGAGTGCCTTGTATCCGCCTTGCATGCCTTCCGTGCTTTGTTGCTCCCCTCCACCTTCTCCTGACACTCACATGGCACAGGGATTTCGCTTCCCTTAGCCACTTTGCTTTATTATCTACTTATATTGCGGTCCGTTGGGGGCTGAGACACTCACATCTGTCCTCCTCCACTGGCCGCCATCTTGGAATCGTTTTTCTGTGCACTTTTGAAGCAAAACAGATAGGTAGCATATACGATAAACTACAGTTTTATTTCTTTTCAAACTCCGGATTCTTCTCTTATTGTGTCTGTTATCCTATCTAAAAAAGGTTCCAGGATAGCTGCAGGTCTATTTTCTCCTTATCGAATTTGGAAAATGTTAATCCCTAATCTAAAGGATGGATGTGCTTGTCATTCTCTTTATCCTTGCTTCTGACCATAGAACGTATCTACATGTGCATAACTACTTGTCTTGCTTTACTCTGTGCAGCTGCAGGAGGGGTCGGTGTTTCGCCTTTATAGGGTTTGATGTCATGTAGATGCAGCCACGATCTCCGTCCCCTTAATTTCACGGCTGTGGGGCTAACTTCTTCCACTTCGTGTCCCCTCAATGCGAGGCGTAACCCAGCTTCAGATGCAAATGCGCACCAGCACCTGGTCGCCTGGATATAAATTTGGGGGCTTTAACAATTTTTCTGTTTCAAGAGGTTGATTATCTTTGTCACTTATTTTATTTTTACCCCTCCCTTTGGTTCTTGATCTGTTGAGACATGAAAGAAATACTTGCAGTCATTGTTGTTAGGTAATCATGCATCTTATCACCTAATGTCTTCGCTACACTGTGGGCATCAGTTCCTACCATAGTTGGAGGAGCAAGTGGGATTCTCATACAGTGTCCAGTCACCAACTCATGAGGAGTTAGATGGTGATCTGAGCCAGGCTGATTTCTCAGGGCATATAGGGGAAGGGGCAGGCAATGTCTCCATCCCATCCTTAAGGTTATTTTGAGCTTTGCTATTCTTTCCTTTAATAATCTGTTTAATCTCTCACAGACGCCATTCGCCTGTGGGTGATATGTGGAAGAAAACTTATGTTTAATACCAAATTTTGGAATTTTGTTTATCAAGTACATTTGGTTGAGCTTTATCACCTTTTACACTGTTAAACACATAATACAGTATACAATAGCATCAAATAACAATATCAATTAAGATACCATTCCTATCAACTAAAAACTAAAAAACACCCTATACAATAACATAAAAATATTTCTCTAAAAGACTTATCAACATAAACATTTGAAAACAAACTGACAATTTACCAGCCACCAAATATGAAAAGCAACCAACGTGATCACCAGAGACTCAGCACTGAAGATCATACTCCAAAATTGATCTCAAGAATGAAGCACAAATTTACTGTAACCTTTCTCATACTCCATACTGAGTGCTTCACATTGGGACAGGATGTGTCGCGGGGACTCTACTTGTTTACCGCAGAGTCTGCATAATCGATTTCCCCAGGGAATACCTGCCCAGACACCCATGTTTTCTAAAATAGGAAGAGTCTAAAGTCAAACAGATACCCAGAGCTTTGTGAGATAATGCTTTGGGCAATCTATAGAAAAACTTTGATGGGAATGGGTTTCATACCTGCACAATTTAGCCAGATGATTCAGTTCCTGGGTAATATCATGAAATCTAGACTTTTTTTCTATTTTTGATAGATTATAGTCCAGCCATGATTCTGGTACACTACGTACATCGATTTCAATAAGGTGACATTTTGCTATACCCTCCAGTTCCCTAAACCATACACTTTTTACAGAATCTACTGGAGTCAATAACTGCCAGACTAAAGTATCTGCCCCATTCAACCATAATGCATTTTCACCCATAACCTACAAGCAGATGTCTTCCAGAGAGAAAAGCGAGGTCAAGCCTAATTCAAGTCGTATAGATTCTACTGGAACCCTCCCAGGGAGGCTAAGTAAGGACCGGAGTATTTTGGATTCCAACCTTGGGAGCCAAGCAACCGCCCTCTGCGGAAAAACTTCCAGGACATATAATATACCAAGGATGATTGAAGTCCTATAGGCAATGATTTTGGCTTCAATAGAGTGACCCCCATGTGCGTCAATAATCTTTTTTAAATGACAGCCACTTCTGCCAGGCCTAATGCATTGTCCCCCGTGGCCAGATATACAGGCAAAATAGTTGCTCTAATGCAGATTCCTAAATATTTATATTCATCGATGAGCTCTAATTTAACTCCACCTAAATTAAAAAAAAACAGGGCACCATAAGCCATTTTCCCTATCGTCATGATCTTAGTTTTTATGGCATTGGGACTGAGTCCATGATCACAGGCCAATATATGAAGGGCACCAAGAGATCGCTGGAGGCAAACTGCAGACGGATCTGATGTAACGGTATCATCCGCATACGTCAGGCAAGTGATACATTCCCTGAAATAACACGGCAGATGATTATTAATGGCTAACTGAGCTATATAAAGGTTGAATTGCAGGGGTGCGAGAACGCACCTCTGCTTAAGCCATCTGTTGGTGGAGAAAGATCTAGACAGCACCCCCTCCTGGGACATGTGAACTCTAACTTGTCTATCATTGTGTAACGATTTAATGAAATATAATGATGAGGGATCAATGCTCTATTGTGCCAGCTTTCCCCAGAGTTTCGATCTTAATACGCTGGCAAAAGCAGCAGAATAATCTACAGAACACAGGTATAATGCTGTACCATGATAACATTGTTTTACTGATATTAGGGTTAGAAGGGCCCAGATGGAATGGGCCATCCCACAGCCCTTTCTGAAACACGTCTGCTGAAAGTTCAGTAAACCATGCTCTGCCACCCATGTGGATAGTAGGTCCAACAAAATGTTTGCAAATAACTTGGAACTACAACAAGGCCAGCATCCTATAGTTTGACGGTTGATTGCGTGGGCCTCTCTTATGGGCTGGTATCAGGATCGAACCTCTCCAAGAGTGAGGAATACTACCAGTTTCACATATCTGTAAAAATAATAGCTGCAGCAATTGGGCCCAAAACAATGGGACACTCTTGAAAACTGCATTGCAAATACCATCGGGACCAGTGACCCTTGCAGACTTGGACTTAACAATAATGGACACCACATCCACCTCCCTTATGTGTGGATACCAACGACTCAGGCATTGACTTGGGTTTCACCTTCAGGGAAGGTTCCATTTCCCACCAATAAGAATTCTCAATAAAAGGTCCCCAAAGCTCTTCTGGTATGCAGCAAATTTCTTTGGCAGCACTGACGGACTCATGTCTGTGTATAAGGTGCCAGAATGTTTTGGTATTATGGGTCCATATCAGACGATTAATGAATTTCCTGGCAGCCCGGTTCTTCGAAAATGTATATCCCTGCAATCAAATCTTGTATTTGGACTTAGCAGCAGCTACAATTCTAGTTTTTTTCCCTCCAAGGTAGAATGGGTCTTCTCTTAGTTCTCTGCACCAGTGCATTGAGCTCTTTTTTTTTCTTTTTATCTATGCCATAGTTGAACCTAACTCCTGCCTTGCCCATGTGTTTACTTGTTAAGATGTGCCTGTGAACCAAAGGACTATACAAATCCTTAATCTGTTCCAGATCCCAATTGCATTTCCTCAAAATGCCCTTCCCATTGGAACCACAGCACCCCTAAGAAGCATTACATTTTTGTATATTCATTGCAGTCCAGCATAACCTATTCCCCTGGATATTAACCATTGGGTTAAAACCCAGTATTTTACTGGGTTTTGGGTTGGGGCCCAAACACTTCATGGACAGCATCACATGATCACTGGCAGTCGTAGGCATACTCTGAAGCTCAGGGCAATATATGGCAATTTGAGCGTTAGTAAAAATAAAATCTATGCAGCTACAGTAGACACTGTTAGACCACATAATCTATGATTCACCCTCTTTGACAGAGGGGTATGGTCAAACTCCTCTAATAACGCCCATCATTCTTTCACCTTAGTCCTCGCCAGACCCTTCAGACCACCCCTCACATTCTTTTGTGTATTATGTGCACAATCAGTATTAAAATCTCCCATCAGAATGATACCTCGGTGCCCTCCAGGAGGATCGTACAGGGTTGCCACCAAGGTGGGCCCCTGGCCAAACACTGAGGTAGACTTACGGACACACAACATTCCTGTGAGGTTTAGAAACAGGAAATTCACAAATGTTATGCACCACTTTAGCTCCAATACAAATCCCACCTTTCGGACAGACTTTTTGTGTCCGCGAAGATGGGCGGTACAGAACAGTATAGCCATCCAGCTCGAAGGAAGTGGTCAACCATGTTTCCTGCAGACTGGGCAGGAAACTGAGCCCTCATTAGAATAGCAAGTGATTCAGGATTATTAAGAAACTAACTGTGGCCCCTGGTATTCCAAGATAACAGACATAAGAATCCCCCCTCCTCCCACGGAGACTGTAAGTAAGGCTGATGGATTACCTGGGACTAATGCCCCAGCTGCCTCTGCAGAGCCTGTTTTGCTACAGTCAGCTGTGTCCCTAATAAGGCTTTAGTACGGTGAGCGTGGACACTACCTGAGGCATTTTGAATAAAAGGTTGAAAAACTAAGATCTCAAATCCCAGTTCCTGTAACAGCTTTACATTTTTACATATACGCTCCACTCCTATTGGAGAAACGAAAGTCAACAATGCCCAATTGACAGAGCTGTCTGAGGAGGGTCATTCCAACTTTTGAATGTCATTAGAAGAAATAGTACAAAGGTCTGGGATGAGATGAAGTAATTCCAATAGCCAAGTACGATTTACAAAGGGGCTAAGCAAGGTAGGGTTTGTTTCAGTAGATTTGATATGAAAAAGGTCCATGGACCAAGAAGAGTCATATTTAGGTTCCAGCATGCCCCGAATGTCAGGCAATTATGACTCGACCCATGCCAGCCAGGTGTCTCGTTTAGGAACAGGATTGGTTCTTGTTAACAAGCTGACATCAGGAGGCACCACTTCCTGGGATTGGGCAATGTTTATGTGTGTAGACGCACCCTGCGTTTCCCTAGCAAGGGGGAGAGCAATATTCCTTAGTTTCAACGAGAGGCTAGAGGAAGGGGAGAACTGCATAGCAGAGTGTCAGCTAGGACCAGAGCTGAGTTCTAGATTAGGTGGGGCTGGCAGTGTTTGTGTCATAGGTTGCAGTTCAGGTACCGCAGCAGAGTCGTGTATGCAAAGGGCCATGAAGACAGACTTGTCTCCCATAGCGTCCCCAGTAGCCTTTGTCATAGTCTTGATGCCCTCCAATGAAGCATGTACATGGCATTCCCCCACTTTCAGCCCCAGCTGGGACTGAGTCACCTGCTTGTTCTGCCAGGATTTAGGTTGGGGCCTCCGACATGCAAGGACCTAACGCTCTCGCTGCTTATTTTTCACTGGGCTCGGAGGGCTGTTAATAAGCAGAATCTCTTCACAAATTGCCTCCAGTGCACTACTCTCTGAGTCTACCACCACGTAAGCTGTTCCCTGCCACATTTCCCCCAGAGTGATGATGACCTTACATGTAAACAGCCAGAAACTTCTACCCTTGCAGAAGATTCCGTATCCATGTTACAACCAGAGGGTAGGTTTACAGCAGCAAGAGACAGATTTATCAGGCCTGAGACAAGAAACTGATCTGCACGCTGGACATCAGGAAAAACAGAGGCTGAACTGGCCAGAGGAATTATGCCCACCACCTTGGCTAACACCTCCTTCATGCCTTGCTACTCCCCAACCATGTTTGTGCATAATAGAAATAGAGCGTACATTTTGGATTCCAAAGCCCCCAATAATGCTGCGGTGCAAGTTTACATATTATATGTTCCATGGGAGAGCGTAGGTCCAGCCACAGCTACTTCCTCCTCAGAATCACTAACACTGTCACTATCACTAGATAATGTCTCTGAGGTGGTAGCAATTTTTCCAAGTCAGGGCTCTGAGAAAAATGTTAACCTAGGGTGTTATCATATACAAAGTCCGTAGGACCATGCAGTTCCTTTGTATGATGTGCAAAATCTGAAGGTGTCTTACCCGCTAGTCCCCGGGGAACTGTCATCCAGGTTGCCAGGACACAGACATCGCTTTTGGATCCAGTTCTTCTGTGTTGGCCAGTACAGGAGGATCACCTGGTTGAGGGGTCTCTGGGGAGTGGAAGTGGGACACCGGATGGAGAGACGCAGTATCCCCTTATCTGTAACATCTTCACCCCATCCTACCAGGTAGGATACTTAGGGATTCAATCCCCCCATTTTAGGACACAAACACTTTCCCACTGACAACTCCCTGTGAGCGAAAACAGACTAAAACCTGAGCCGTATACCTGAGATGTCCCAATACAATGGTCAGGCAGACATCAGGCAATTACTGATCATTACACACACCTGACTTCCATCACCCTTTCATACACAGATAAAAGGCAGAGCACGGGAGCACACAAGAAAGTAGCAGTTCCAAGATGGCAGTTTAATACAAGGTGGAAGATGGCAAGACTGAAGAGGATTACAAGGAGGGAAGTGCCATTGACCTTTTCACCGAAAGACTGCATCTTTCATGAGCCTTCGAGAATAGGAAACCTAAGACCTGGAATTAAAGCTGAAGAATCCTGCATTGTGTGTCGAGGTACCCGGGGCTCTGCTGCGTCAATAGTCAAGGCGGGGAGAAGTGTTTGCCGCCGTGGTACTGTCCATGGCTCCTACAACAAAGCAGCACCAGTGAAGTCAGCAGAGCCGGTGTGTTGGGGAGACTGATGAGAGACCGGGCTGTGTGTAAACCAAGGTTGCAAGCGGCAACATTGTATAAAGAAGATTATTAAAACAGTGGATGAGTGAATTAACTTTGAGGCTAAGATACAATACTGTAGACAGAGTGGTCCGCCATCACGTGGATGCTCATTCAAAAGTCTCTGTTAGGTATCCAACCAAAAGGCTTTTGAAGCATCCTGTGGGCACGGCAATTCCTATGTGGTGGTTCAAGTGTTGGGACATAATGGCAGCAGAAAAAATTACAGCTTTCTGTCTTGGAAACAGAAACAGGTTCTACGACACCTGGGCACCCTTTCTGGACTTTACGCAGCAATTCCCACGAGTGACGAGAAAACCCCCAACCCTCCGGTGGATGACAAAACTGGACTGAAAGACCAGAGGAGGGCAATGAGTGCACTTCAAGGCGCCTTGTGCCGGGCTGGGACCCCAGGAACAATCTGCACTCTGAACTTAAGAGTCTTACTAACCTCCATCTCATGTGTACTGCAACTGGTCCCTAAGATGAAGCAGCCTTCCCTCGCATAGCATCATGTGCAGTCAGCTGTTTTCTTGTTCCCCCTTCAACTTCCCCCATCCACCCCTTCTCCAGCCCAAGGACCTTTACTGGTATAGTTATCTGTTTGTTTTTATTGTTGCTTAATTTCTCAATCCTGGAGCATCTTAACCGATGTCTGATGATATGCCTGTAGCTTGCCCTGAGATAACCAATAAAAAGAATATTTGAAAAAAAGGAGAATTGTGAAATCAAAGTGGTCCTGCAATGGGTCAAGCCAAATCCTGTGCACATTCAAAAGGCTTTGATACCTGATGTAAAATTGACCTTGGTCCGAGACTGGCTGAGGGAGACTAATTGTGTTGAAGGGATCGGAGCCTGGCTGAGTGGGATCCGCAGTGAATAGTGAATCACCTGATGTGAATACTTGTGAAAATCTAAGACAGGATTGAGCCCGGCAGAGGTAAGCCTGTGTAGAACATTGTGCTAACAGGATCTAAGCCCGGCTGAGGGGGATCCGGAATGAATAGTGAATCACGCAATGTGAAAAGTTGTGAACATCTAAAGAGGAAAAGAACTTGTTGTTTATTTGGTTGCATCAGGCCCTTTCAGTGAAGAGACTTTGAGAAGCAAGGAGACTTATGCTCTGAAGGCCCGGATGCAGGTGATTGAACTCTGAGCTTGTGCTATGTTCGAGTGAACCGCCTTGTCCCGTGCTAAAAACATGGGGAAGGGAGACCAACGGCCTGAAAATCCTGACTTATCATTTTGTGAACACTTCTTTCTTTTTGCTAACACTGTTTCCCACACTATTTGTATTTAGAGGTAGGGATTGGCAATCGTTTTTTAGTATAGGCCCTTTTATTTTGACAAGACACCACTAGGACTGTGTTATTATTATTTGATGGTCATAGCTTGATCCCATCTGTAGATTTAGGATTAGATAGGTGTTTATTATACCCTTTGTGAAGTTCAATAACCACCCTTGAAATGTGGTCACTTGTGTCTGTTTTACTGTTGATGCATGCCTTCCTTACATGTGTGTCAGGAGTGGGATGTGACCAAATTGAAACAAATTGGGGAACCCTAAAATTCCAGAAGCTTAGTCATAGAGCCTCAGATCCATCCGTTGCCACAAAAGAATCAATAGGATTTGATATCTGTAGAAGCAGAGAAGCTACTGTCCCTTCAGGGAAAAGAGGACTGATTCCCACAGACTTCCTTTTGATACACCCTCTTGGGTGTTGTATAAGATTGACCCCAAAATGTGGCCTAGCTTCGAAGTTCGGTATAGACGTTCTGGCAGGTGTCATAGATCCCAACATCCGGGAGGCATAAAGGTTCTCTTACAGAACCATGGTGAAATTCCGTTGGAAGTACATCGTGGGGACAAGATTGCACAGGGAATTCTTGAAAAGGTTCTATTTCCTCATTTTAAAGAGAGTGAACCAGAAGATACTGAGAGGGGTACCTTAGGCTTTGGGGAAGCTGATGGACCTTCTATGACTGAAGAAAAAAGGGAAGAAGAGTTTATCATCTTTCCCACCCTATCTTTCGCTCAGCGAAATGACCCAGCTTTCACTGAGGATTTCTTACAAGCATGTCCCAAAGGAGAGGAAGTAGAAAAGGGAAGTCCTTTTTTTCCTAAAACAAGGATTACTGTATGTAAATAAAACATCCACAGAAAGCCTAAGTAAAACTCAGTTAGTAATCCCCAAAAACAACCGAAAGATCGCACTAGAAATTGCGCATTCTCTTCTGACAGGGGGACACTTAGGACAATCTAAGACCCAGGCACATATCATTGGGACGTTTTACTGGACAGGTATCCATGCTGATGTAAAAAGCTTTATTCAGACATGTGAAATATGTCCGAAAACCAGTGCTCACATTCCCTTGCCTGGCTATCTGAATCATTTACCAAAAATAGAAGTTCCTTTCTCAAGGATTGGGATGGATATCATTGGACCTTTGAAAACCTCTAGACTGGATAATAAATATGTACTTGTATGCGGAACAACACCACACAGCAGATTTTAAAACACCTATTACCGTATTTCTCCAGAGTTGGTTTTCCTTAGGAAATCCTGACGGATCAATGATCCAATTTCATGAGCAACCTCATGGGTGAAGTCAAGGAGCTACTCCATATCACCACCTTAAGAACTTCAGTTTACCATCCCCAAACAGAAGGATTGGTAGCAATATTAAAAAAAACACTCAAAATGATCCTTAGAAAGTTGGTAGGTAAGGATGGGAAGGACTGGGACCGTATGATCCCCTGGGCACTATTTGCAGTAAAAAAAGAACCCTTAGGCATCCACTGGATTATCTCCTTTTGAATTACTCTATGGTAGAGAGCCCAGATATGTCATGGACATGCTTCAGAAGACCTGGGAAGAAAGAGAAGAGACACCCACTACCCTTTCACAAACCGTTACCCGGTTGCGAGAGCATACGAAACTTGATTGAAATCTAGTATATACTCATATGGATCAAGCCCAAGCACAGCAAAAGTCCACTTATGACAAAAAAAGAATTATCTGAGATTTTTTTCCATAGGACAAAAAGTATTGATCCTCTTGCTTACTTCGGAAAACAAACTTGTCTCTAAGTGGCATGGGCCATATGAAATATTGGAACAAACAGGAAACTGTATTTATAAGGTAGCCCAAATCGCCAGGGACCAACAGACCCATCTATACCACGTAAATATCTTAAAAGAGTGGAAGGAAAATCCTTTAACTGCCAATGCCACGATACTATCCTGTTTGGTACCAGAAGAAATAGATAAATTATCATTAATCCCCTAAGAGTTTTCTAATCAACAACAAGAACATTTAAAGGATTTAGTTATTTCATTTTCCGACGTATTCTCTGAAAAACCAGGACGAGTGAAGGGCACCTATCACTATATTAGAACACCTAAAGAAAAAGTGGTCCATCTGAAACAATATAGACTCCAGGAAGCCTATAAACAGATGGTGGTTGAGGAAATAAATAAAATATTAAGGGCGAGTATTATCAAACCATCTTCAAGCCCTTGGTCCGTCCCTATAGTATTGGTCACCAAGCCGGACCATTCCTGGCGGTTTTGCATAGATTTCTGCCAAGTTAATGCCATCTCCGATTTTGATGCCTACCCAATGCCACACATCGATGACTTGAATGATAAACTCGAAATGCCACCTTTCTATCCACCCAAGACCTAACTAAGGGGTACCTGCAAGTCCAAGTGCATGGACCTGATAAGGAGAAGACAGCCTTCTCAACACCCCTGGGGCTGTTTCAGTTTAAAATCCTCCCTTTTGGCTAACACAGGGCCCAGTCACTTTCCAACGACTTATGGGCAAAATATTACAGCCCTACTCTGATTTCTGTGGAGCTTATATTGACGATATAGTCATTTATAGTAAAACCTGGGAAGACCATCTTTTCCACCTCTTTACTATTATAAGAGCCTCAGAGAAGCCGGCTTAACTGCCAATCCATCTAAATGCAGGCTAGTGAAATACCGTGAAATACCTCCGTTTCTTTGTAGGGAATGGTAGTGCCCAACCTCAACGTGAGAAAGAAAGGCCGTCCTAGATACCCCTACGCCTAACCTAAGAGAAACCTTAGAGCAGTGGTATTCAAACTTTTCTATGCCGAGCCCCCCTTGAGTAAAGATATTGTTGTCATGCCACCCTAGAGTAAACATATTGCTGCCGCCCCCCCAGATTCCATATTTGCTTGTATTTTCCATTAAAAGCAGTCACTGTACTACCGTTTTACCGACCCTCGCGTCCCACCTGGACACCCTTCGGACCGCCGTAGGGGGGCATGCGCCACATTTTGAGGACCACTGCCTTAGATCAATCTTAGGGTTACTTGGTTATTACTGTAGGTTTAAACCTAACTTCTCGGACAGGACAGCTAAACTGACAAACAAATTAAAGCACGCTGAACCCCAGAAAATTGCCCCTGGGAAACTGTGTCGGAAAAGAAGGGTTGAATCCCTAAGTATCCTACCTGGTAGGATGGGAGTAAGTGTTACAAGGAAGGGGATACCGCATCTCACCATCCAGTGTCCCACTTCCACTCTCTGAAGACCCCTCATCCAGGTGATCCTCCCGCACTGGTGCACCCCCAGGATCTGGATCCAAAAGCAATGGCCGTGTCCTGGCAACCTTCCCAACCCTGGCTCTCTTCACACATTCTGTCCATGCGCTGCCTTCTCCGACGCCTCGAACGGCGCTGGATTAAATCCCCTTCTCTGTCTAATCAATCCTCTTATTTTTCATATCATTCTCTCTACGACTCTTGCTTCTCAGCTGCCAAACACTCCTACTACTCTAGCCTCCTTCACTCACAAGCCTCTCATCCTCGCCATATCTTCCAGACCCTCTCTCGGCTTCTCTCCTCTCCCACTTCTGACCCTTCCACGAACTCACCCCTCTCTCCCTCTGACTTTGCCAACTTCTTCTCATCCAAAATCCTCTCGCTTTGCCAGAACATCCTCTCTGTAACGCTCACCTGACTCCCACAGAGGCGCTGGCCTGGTTCGCGCTGCTGTGACCTCTTCTAAGGTGATGCGCAGGGTTCGGAAGACGGACTGGACCAGGCCCCCAAATCTGTCTTGTCTGGCTCGCAGAAGTATCCTTCTGTAGGCGAAAATAGGGGATTAACTGTCTGCGGGGTAATGCAATCAGCCTCCCACTTTCCCCTCTCACCCTCCTCGAAACCCTTCTGTGATTCCTCGTAGCGTCTCACCTTAGGGTCTGGAAGGACGAGCTCTCCATCCTGCTTCTGATGCAGGGGCGCATTGGTATCCAGTTACTTCACTGGATTTTCGGATTGGTGAGAACCAAACTTGCTTGGCTTCCAGGTAAGTTTTTTGATAAGAGGTTCCCCTTGTGTCCATGCATTAATGTACTAATGCTAGTGCCTTTTTCCCCATGGGGCCGGGGTACGGAATGCCGGGGAACAGACACCGACCCGAGATGAGAGGTGAAATCCTTGTAGAAATCAGGTAAGTCTTTAATGAGCGTTTTTTGGTAATGTCTTTTCATTCGCTCATTAACGCTGATGTCTCTTTTTACCCTTAGGGGCCGGGGTCCGGAAATGCCAGGATGCGGCGCGGACCCGAAATGAAGAGGGAATGAATCAACAGTTAAGTCGTAACATGGAGATTTAGCTTTCCTTATTCCCTTCTCTCTCTCACCTTTTGTTCTGGTCTTTTTCTCCCTAGGCGCTGGGGCGTGACTGCAAATCCAGATGATCGCTGCTGATCATGGAGGCGCCCAGTAAAGGTGAGTGGAATGCGGCGCTGCAGCGATCGACGCAATGAGCTTTTAAATAAAAGTCTTCCTTTTCAGGATTGTCGGCGAGATGTCTCCGGGATGCGGATTTTAGCAGGTAAGGACTTTTCCTTCTTCTGTTCTCTTCTTCTCTTCCTTTGCAGGTGATCCAGGATTCTGGCAGGCGTGGCAGAAGTCAGGATGCAGGAGCAGACACGGTGAGCGTCCAGCTGCTAGATGCAGAACAACGCGAAGCACGTGTGGCTGTTCGGGTGGGGTTTAAATAGCCTTGGAAGAAGTTCCAGGTATGTATCCTTCCTCTAATCAGGTATGTATCCTTCCCCGACCACGCCCGGATGGTCAATTAGTCCCACAGGTAAAGTAGTTCCTTTCAGGCCTCAAGGAGGCCGGGATCCTGCAGCATGGTCTGCATCAGGTAAGTGCACCCAAGCACATCCATAATGAGCCTGGCGCCATGGGCGCCAGGACACTGTCCAAAGGGCCCCTATATGGGGTTGCTGGGTCCTTCCTTGGGACTGGATGTCCGCTTTCGGGGACGCAGGGCTTGAACCGGCTCCCCGGGAGTGGGCATCATGACAGCACTCCCCCCCAAGGCCCCTCCCAAGGTTGTTCCCTCTGGGGGTTTTGGTTTGTCTGGGAAGAGTCGGTGGAATTTCCTGACTAATCGAGGTGCATGCACATGGTCGCTGGGTTCCCACGACCTCTCCTGAGGTCCGTACCCCTTCCAATCAATTAGGTAGAACAGTTTTGACCTAAACATTTTTGAGTCTAAAATGTTCTTCACTTCGAATTCGGGCTCCCCATCTATTAGAATAGGTTCTGGAGGTTTGAGTAGTCGGGTTCCGGGTACCACTGGTTTCAGAGGTGACACATGAAAAACAGGGTGAATTCGCATACTGGCTGGTAAATCAAGTTTAACAGCCACTGGGTTAATTATTGCCGTAATAGAATAAGGTCCCAGATATTTTGGGTTAAAAGTTCAAGGCCCTTTGAGTGGTAAATGTCTGGTAGCTAACCACACTTGATCCCCAATCTGATACGGAGGTGCTTCACTCTGATGTAGATCAGCATTCTCCTTGTATTTTCTCTTGGCTTGTTGTAAATGTGTAGTTGCCTCTTTGAAGGCTTGGGTAATTGTAGAATGCAGATGTTCTACTGCAGGCATTCCGAGGTTCTGAGGTGAGTCAAGGTTTGAGGTTCGAGGGTGATGCCCAAACAAAGTATAAAAAGGACCGTGGCCAGTTCCAGAGTGTACCGAATTATTATATGCGTATTCGGCTATCCAAAGAATGTCTTTCCAGTTGCTTTCAGATTGCTGTAACATACACCGTAAGTATTGCTCAAGGGTCTGATTTGTCCTCTCGGTCTGACCATCGGTCTGAGGGTGGTGACTGGTTGATAATCTTACATCTATCTGCGCCATTTGACAACATTTGCGCCAGAAGTGGGAAATGAATTGGCTTCCCCGGTCAGAGATTAGTATAGATGGGAATCCATGTAGACAAACAATATTTTCGAGGAATTCTTTGGCTAGGACAGAAGCTGAAGGTAAACCTTTCAAAGGAATAAAGTGGGCCATTTTGGAAAACAAATCCACAATTACCAGAATAGTATAGTACCCCAAACAAGGAGGCAGGTCCGTAATAAAATCCATTGATAGGGTGTGCCAGGGTGCTGGTGGTATGTCTAGAGGTTGAAGGAGACCGGCTGGTCTTTACTTTTGACTTTTATTTTGGGCGCAAACACCACAGGACATCACAAAAGATTTAACATCTTTTCGCCAAGAGGGCCACCAAAATTGTCGTTTCACCTTTTCCTCTGTCTTGGCAATACCGGGGTGTCCCTCTATTAATGCATCATGATAACCGGATATAACTAGTTCGTGAAATTCCTTATGTGGCAGGAATAAGCGTCCTTGAAAATTAGGTAAACCATTATCTATGGTAAAGTCTGATCCCTTTTGTATCCAATCCTGTAAGGTTGAAGGGTCCAGGAGTTGTTTCACTCTGGCTTGAATGTCTTCAAGCGTCTGTAACGAAGTCATGCCTAGAATCCTCTGTTCGGGAATTATTGGTACTGGTTCTGAGTTTGTATCAGATTCCCCCATTTCAATTCGGGATAAGGTGTCTGCTTTGCCATTCTTGCAGCCAGGTCGATAGGTAATCACGAAATCAAATTGAGCGAAAAACAAAGCCCATCGGAGCTGCCGTGATGACTGAGCCTTGGCGGTTTTCAAATACTGTAAATTCCGGTTATCAGTGATCACTGTGATGGTATGTCGAGCGCCAAGCAGATAATGCCGCCAGGCTTTAAAAGCGGACTTAATGGCTAACAGTTCTTTGTCCGTGATTGCATAATTAACCTCGGGTGCCGAGAATTTTCTGGACCAAAATGCTACGGGATGCAGTTGGTTGGTTTCGGGATCTCTTTGGGACAGGACAGCTCCCATGGCTAGGCTGGATGCGTCAGTCTCGACGACATAAGGGAGATCTGGACGCGGGTGTTTCAATATAGGTGCAGAGGTAAACTTAGCTTTTAAATCCTGAAAGGCCTGCTCGGCTTCTTCAGACCATTCAAAATGTTTATTTTTCCTCAAGAGTGCAGTAATGGGTTGTACCATGCGTGAAAATTCCGGGATAAACCTGCGATAGAAATTGGCAAAGCCGAGCATGCTTTGAACCCCTTTTACAGAGCTAGGTGATGGCCATTTGAGGATGGCATCCACTTTTCTTGAGTCCATTCGGACTCCTTTGGGTGTCAGGATGAAACCTAGAAACTCGACTTCTGTGGTATGGAAAACACATTTCTCCAATTTAGCAAATAGTTTGTGTTGGCGCAGTTTTTCAAGTAGTGTCCTGATGTGTTTTCTGTGATCAGATTCCGAAGAGGAGTACACCAGAATGTCATCGATATATACGACAACACAAACATCGATGAGTTCCCGAAGGACATCATTCATGAAGTATTGGAAGCCAGCCGGCGCGTTACACAATCCGAAAGGCATCACCTGGTACTCGAATAATCCATATTTAGTACGGAAGGCAGTTTTCCATTTGTCGCCTTCTTTAACTCGTACCAGATGATAAGCCCCCCCGAGATCTAACTTGGTGTATATGCAAGCGTCCTTCACCTGGTCAAGGAGTTCAGGGATCAGAGGCAGAGGATAACGGTTTTTAACCGTTATCTGGTTCAATGCACGGTAATCGATACAAGTTCTAAGGTCACCTTCTTTTTTGGGCACGAAGAACAAAGCCGAGGATGCCGGGGACTTTGACGGGCGAATAAAACCATTAGCTAGGTATTGATCCAAATATTGTCTCAAATGCAGATTCTCAGGTTCGGTAAGGGCATAAATCCTGCTACAAGGGGGTTGTGCACCGGGCACCAGATCGATTTGGCAATCGTACGATCTGTGAGGAGGTAACGTGTTGGCCTGTTCCTTTTGGAAGACGTCCTGAAAGTCTTGGTATTCCGAAGGTAGTTGCATGGAGGCAGAGGTTACAGATGCTAGATTAATCTTCAGGTTTTCTGGGTAGCAGGTTTGTGTACAATCCGGGAAGGTTATTCTCTTAGCTCGCCAATCAATTCGAGGATTATGTGTCTCTAACCAAGGGATTCCAAGAATAACCTGAAACTGAGGAGCCTTGATTACATCAAACACAACACCCTCTCGATGGCCGTCGGGACCAATAAGAGTCACCTCAGTAGTGGAATGTGTTACCGGTCCAGAGGCAATTTCAGTTCCATCGACTGTGGTGATGACATCTTTGCTGGTTTTAGGACGCAGAGGGAGGTTAATCCTAGAGACCAATTCACGATCCACATAGTTTCCAATAGCCCCACTATCGATGTATGCCTTTATTGCATGCAACCGCTTAGGCTGTTCTGGATCTACGAGAACCATTGGCACAATGAAATGCGAGGTCTGAGAGTTAGTTTTCAAGCTCGGCAAGCGGACCCCTACACTTGTCGGGCAGAGTCGTTTCCTGAAACAGAGTCTTCATGGTTTTTATCAGCGGCTCCTACCGCCTTTCGGGGCGGTTTTGCCGGGCAATCTCGTAGAAAGTGTCCAGAATTCCCACAATAAAGACATAATTTTAACTGCCGCCTCCTTTCACGTTCCTTTTGAGTTAAGGGTCCTTTAACCCCTCCAATTTGCATAGGCTCAGAGACATCAACTCCCTTGGGATTAGCATGGGTCTTGACCAACACCCGGGTCTCAAACCTGGACCGATCTGCTTTTCTGTTTTGAAGTCTGTGATCCAATTGGACCACTAGGTCTATATACTCTGTGCATTCTTGGGGCGGATTTACAACTTGGGCCAAGACATCTTTAAGTTCTCCGCGTAGGCCTCGATAAAACAACGTGACTCTTTTATCCTCTGGCCATCCCGTTTCCACAATTAGTCTATTAAAGGTTGCAATATAGGATAGGAGGTGCTGATTGCCCTGTCGCAGGGATAGAAGTTTGTCATCCAGAGCCTGCCCCTGAGAGTGTCGAGCAAATAACCTTTCCATGCTTGCTTGAAACCTTTGAAAATCATGTAGAATCGGGTCATCTTGAGTAACCAGCGGAACTGACCAATCGGCAGCACAGCCGCTGAGATATGACAATACAAAGGCTACCTTGGTCTGATCATTACGGAAGGCCCCAGGTCTGCATAGGAAGTGCAAACGACACTGATTCATGAATACGGTGAATCATTTGGGGTCCCCAGCAAAGCGTTCGGGTGGGGCCAGCGGCATGTTTCCAGATAGATTAATCTGCACAGGGTTACTGGAAACCACAGGAGCGGGGTTCCCTCCGGAACCGGGTAGAGGAGTTTGCCCAGCTTGACCTTGCAAAAGCTGTCTGGCCAGGTCATCAGTTCTTTCCTTTGATATTATTAATTCCCTCCTGAGGGCATTAGTCTCTTGACGAGCGGCATGTACTTCGGCCCGTAATTCCCCCAGTAATTGGGCCAACTGATCAGTCTCAGAACTTTCCATAGCGCCTGGGTGGGAATTTGTAGGAAGGCTTCGCGTTCTGTAACGCTCACCTGACTCCCACGGAGGCGCTGGCCTGGTTCGCGCTGCTGTGACCTCTTCTAAGGTGATGCGCAGGGTTCGGAAGACGGACTGGACCAGGCCCCCAAATCTGGCTTGTCTGGCTCGCAGAAGTATCCTTCTGTAGGCGAAAATAGGGGATTAACTGTCTGCGGGGTAATGCAATCAGCCTCCCACTTTCCCCTCTCACCCTCCTCAAAACCCTTCTGTGATTCCTCGTAGCGTCTCACCTTAGAGTCTGGAAGGACGAGCTCTCCATCCTGCTTCTGATGCAGGGGCACATTGGTATCCAGTTACTTCACTGGATTTTCGGATTGGTGAGAAACAAACTTGCTTGGCTTCCAGGTAAGTTTTTTGATAAGAGGTTCCCCTTGTGTCCATGCATTAATGTACTAATGCTAGTGTCTTTTTCCCCATAGGGGCCGGGGTACGGAATGCCGGGGAATAGACACCGACCCGAGATGAGAGGTGAAATCCTTGTAGAAATCAGGTAAGTCTTTAATGAGCATTTTTTGGTAATGTCTTTTCATTCGCTCATTAACGCTGATGTCTCTTTTTCCCCTTAGGGGCCGGGGTCTGGAAATGCCAGGATGCGGCGCGGACCCGAAATGAAGAGGGCATTAATCAACAGGTAAGTCTTAACATGGAGATTTAGCTTTCCTTATTCCCTTCTCTCTCTCACCTTTTGTTCTGGTCTTTTTCTCCCTAGGCGCTGGGGCGTGACTGCGAATCCGGATGATCGCTGCTGAACATGGAGGCGCCCAGTAAAGGTGAGTGGAATGCGGCGCTGCAGCGATCGACGCAATGAGCTTTTAAATAAAAGTCTTCCTTTTCAGGATTGTCGGCGAGATGTCTTCGGGATGCGGATTTAGCAGGTAAGGACTTTTCCTTCTTCTGTTCTCTTCTTCTCTTCCTTTGCAGGTGATCCAGGATGCTGGCAGGCGTGGCAGAAGTCAGGATGCAGGAGCAGACACGGTGAGCGTCCAGCTGCTAGATGCAGAACAACGCGAAGCACGTGTGGCTGTTCGGGTGGGGTTTAAATAGCCTTGGAAGAAGTTCCAGGTATGTATCCTTCCTCCAATCAGGTATGTATCCTTCCCCGACCACGCCCGTATGGTAAATTAGTCCCACAGGTAAAGTAGTTCCTTTCAGGCCTCAAGGAGGCCGGGATCCTGCAGCATGGTCTGCATCAGGTAAGTGCACCCAAGCACATCCATAATGAGCCTGGCGCCTATGGCGCCAGGACTGATGTCTTTTATGAGCCTGGCACCATAGGCGCCAGGACACTGTCCAAAGGGCCCCTATATGGGGTTGCTGGGTCCTTCCTTGGGGACTGGATGTCCGCTTTCGGGGACGCAGGGCTTGAACCGGCTCCCCGGGAGCGGGCATCATGACACTCTCTTCTTCTTCCTTCCCCCCATCCCCCTCTTCCAGCTCTGCGAACTTGTCCACCTTTTCTCCTATCACCCCTGCATGTGTCTCCCACCTCCTGTCCAAAACTCACCCTACTGCTGCCCCCTCTGACCCCATCCCCACCTCCCTCATCCCCAAAATGTACCCCCTCCTTATTCCCTACCTAACCACCTTTTTCAACATCTGTCTCTCCTCCGCCACCTTTCCTTCAGCTTTCAAACATGCTACCATAATCCCTATCCTGAAGAAACCTTCTGCTAACCCTCTTGTTGCCTCCAACTTCCGGCCAATCTCCCTTCTCCCCTTTATTTCTAAGCTCCTCGAGCACCTTGCTTACTCTCAACTTTATGCTTTTGTCTCATCCCACTCCCTCCTTCCTGCCTCTCAATCTGGTTTCCGCCCTAAACACTCCACTGAGACAGCCCTCACCTATGTCCTCAACCCTCTTCTCACTGTTTGCTACGCTAAGCAATCTTCAATTCTCATCCTCCTTGATCTTTCTGCAGCTTTTGATACCGTAGATCACCCCTTACTTCTTAGCACTCTGTCCTCCTTCGGCTTCACAGACTCTGTTCTCTCCTGGCTCACTTCTGACCTCTCCAATCGATCCATCACTGTCTCCTGGGGTGGCCACAGCTCCTCCAGCCTCCCCCCGAACTATGGCGTCCCTCAGGGTTCCGTGCTGGGACCCTTTCTTTTCTCTCTCCATACCTCCCTTCTCTCTCCAGTAATTTCTTCTTTCAGCATTTCCCACCACTTCTATGCTGATGACACCCAACTCTTTCTTTCCTTCTCTTCTTTCACATCTGACCTCCACCTCACTCTTTCTTCCTGCCTCACGGCCGTAAAAGATTGGATGTCATCCCTCTTTCTTTCCCTCAACACTGACAAGACTGTGGTGCTTTTCTTCCCTCCTAATACTCTCTCCCCTTCTCCCACTCCCTTCATCCACTTTCCACCTTCCAACCTCCCCATATCTTCCCATGCCCACAATCTCGGCCTCCACCTCAACTCTTCTCTCTCCTTCTCCAACCACATCTCTCTAACCTCTCGAGCTTGTCGCTACCACCTCTATAACATCTGCAAGATCCGCACCTCTCTCACATTCCATGCTTCCAAACTCCTAATCTCCTCCCTCATTTTCTCCCACCTCTTCTACTGCTCCTCTCTCCTCTTTGGAATCCCTGTCTCTCACCTAACTCCCCTAAAATCCATCTACCACTCCTCTACCGGTACTCTATGCCTCCTCGGTCCTTGAGACTCTATTTCTTCCTCTCTCTCAACTTGGCTGGCTTCTCTTCCTCTCACAACTGAAATTTCAATTCCTCTGTCTAGTCTATAAATCTCTCCATGACCTGGCGTCCCCCTACCTTTCCTCCCTCCTCTCATTTTACTCCCCCTCCCGCTCTCTCCGCTCAGCAAACCTCTACCTCCTCACTGTATCCCCAGCCCCATGTGCCTCCTCACGCTTCCGCTCCTTCCAACTCTTGGCCCCCCTACACTGGAACTACCTCCCGCTCTCCATCCGTTCCACCCCTACCTACTCATCCTTCCGCCACTCCCTGAAAGCTCATCTTCTACACTCCCCCCCTGACTTCCCTTCCCGACCGCTCCTCTCCTACCCTTTCCCCCATCCTCTCTCCTTCCCCTCTGACCTTAAATTAGTAACAAATACTACTTAAAGGCAATGAGGACACCAGATCACTCCCCCTTCCCTTCCCCTCCCCTCTTCCCTCCCCCCTACCTCAAATCCTACACCGTAACTCCCTTCACCTACCCCCCGCCTCTACCCAATGCCCACCCCACCTTGTAAATAGCTCTACTTATTGTTCTAATGACCTGTTCATGTTTGTAAATATGCTTCTCTCACTTTGTACCTGTTATATTGTAAAGCGCTTTGGCTTAAAGCACTATATAAATTCAATAAACAAACATCACGGATGAGAAGCTTTCAGGTTTCTCACATACCCTTCCCCTATGCAATATAGCTGCATCTGTTTCACAAGAGAACTGAGAAAGGTAATCCACGTTCCCTTGATCTTTGCCTTTTCAGTGCGCCACACTGAAACAGTAGAGTTGCAGGTCTAAGAATCATTGCATGATTCAAGGGTTAGAATTTTTCAGTTGGCTGACCCAAACTAGTGGAGAATGATTTGTGATGAGTGTGAACTTTCTAAGGTCATTTCTAAAGTGGGTAATGGCCCATTTGATGGCAAGGGCCTCTAATTCCAGCCGAGTGATTTTGTTCACGTGGGAAAGGTTTGCGACTCGTAAATAAGATGGGATGTTCCAATATGTCGCAAATTTGTGCCAAGACTGCTCCTAGCCCAGTAAGCGAGGCATCTGTCTGTAATATGAATTCCTTTGAGAAATCTACTACCTTTAGGATCGGGTTCTGGCACAGGTTTTGTTTTAGGTTGTAACATAAATCATCCCCATCAGTCCACTGCATTTTCTGGGGTTCGGTGTTCTTTAATTTGTCTGGTAGCCTGGATGTTCTGCCTCAGAAGGTTTGGATAAACCTACGGTAATAACCAATTAATCCTAGTAATGCTCTGAGATCTCTTTTAGTTTTAGGCGTAGGGGTATCTAGGATGGCCTTCACTTTCTCGCATTGAGGTTGGACACTACCATTTCCTGCAAAGAAGCCAAGGTATTTCCAGGCTGGTTGGGTCAATCTGCATTTGGATGGATTGGCAAGTCAGGCCAGCTTCGCTGAGGGCTCTCATAATAGTAAAGAGATTGAAAAGATGGTCTTCCCAGGTTCTACTATAAATGACAACATCGTCAATATACGCTCCACAGAAATCAGAGTAGGGCTGTAATACTTTGTCCAGAAGTCATTGGAAAGTGGCTGGAGCCCTGTGTTAGCCAAAAGGAAGGACATTGAACTGAAGCAGTCCCAGGGGCGTCGAGAAGGCTGTCTTTTCCTTATCAGGTCCATACATTGGGACCTGCCAGTACCCTTTTGTTAAGTTTAGGGTTGATAGAAAGGTGGTGTTTCCAAGTCTATCGATCAGGTCATCGATGCGTGGCATGGGATAGGCATCGAAATCGGAAATGGCCTTGACTTAGCGAGAGTTTATGCAAAACCTCCAGGAATGGTCAGGTTTGGTGACCAATACGATAGGGCAGGACCATGGGCTTGAAGAGGGTCAGATAATATACACTCTCAACATTTCATTCACTTCCTCGACCGCTATTTGTTTGTGGGTTTCCAGGATTCTATAAGGTTTCAGAGGGACCACCTTTCCCTTGAGTGTTCTAATGCAGTGATAAGTGCCTTTCACTCTTCCCGGTTTCTCTGAAAATACATTGGGAAATGATACAACTAAATCCTTTAAATCTTCTTGTTGTTGGTTAGATAGTGCTTGATGAATTAATTCAAAGTCATCTATTGCTTCTGGTACCAAACAGGATAGCATTGTGGTATTGGTGGCAGACCAGTTTTCCTTCCACTCTTTTAAGAGGTTTACGTGATATAGATGGATCTTTGGTTTCATGTCAGGTTGAGCTACTTTATAGGTACAGGTTCCTGTTCGTTCCAGTATCTCATATGGCCCATGCCACTTAGAAACAAGTTTGTTTTCTGAGGTAGGGAAGAGAACCAATACTTTTTTTTCTATGGAAAATGATCTTAAGTTTACATTTTTGTAATAGGTGGACTTTTGTTGGATTTGGGCCTTTTCCATATGAGTATAGACTAGATCTCGAACCAGTTTCATATGCTCTTGCAATCTAGTAGCAGTTTGCGAAAGGGGAATGGGTGCCTCTTCTCTTTCTTCCCAGGTTTCCCGGAGCATGTCCAGGACATCTCTAGGCTCCCTACCATAAAGGAGTTCAAAAGCAGAGAATCAGTGGATGCCTGCAGGGTTTTCCTTACTGCAAATAGTGCCCAGGGTATCATAAGGTCCCAGTCCTTCCCATCCTTATATACTAGCTTCATTAGCTTTTCATCTGCTTCTCACTGGGAGTGAGGTCCTGTTTTCACCCTCCTGGCCATCTGTTGTTCTCCTGCACATGTGGAGTTTGTGCCTGGCTGCTGACCATTCCATGAGGTAGGTGCACTTTCTGTGCATTACTGCACCTCCTGGGGAATTATTGAACCTGGAAAATAGAAATTTGATAAAAAAAGAAAAATAGAGGAAATTTGCATAATATTGTTGGAAAGGACTGTTTTATTTGGCATTTTCATCGTGCAGCCATTTTTTGAGCTTTTTAATACCTGGAGCTGTGTTGCTATTTTGAAAGCACTCGTTTTTTCCTCCTATTGCTGCTTATTTGACTGTTTTTGGCCCTTCCAAGATGGCCACCGTGGTTTTCTTTATTGTGTGGACAGGCTGTGCTGAATCACCTCTCCCTGTGCTGCACTCCCATTGGTTGCTGAGTGTTTTCTTCCATCCAATCAGGGACCGGCAGGCTTCAGCCGGCCCTCTCAGCAAAGGCCCACTTCCAAGGCCCCTGTCTGCTCCCTGTCCGCTTCCAGAACGCTAATTGGGTCCTCCCAGCACCTTAACCACAATGATGCGGCCACCTCTCTCCTCTAAGAAATCCGGACTGCCTTGACTTTGCCACCTCCAGAACTATGGGTTAGTTCCCTCCTAATGGACTCACTTCTACTGCCTTTGACTATCACTGTTCTTTCTGCTTGTTGCTCCCATGTTGTCATCTTGCTGCGCAGTGCTTCCTAAACCCTTTGCAACATCCGATTCCAAGATTGAAAAAGTCAAATCTTGCTGTTTTTGCTTTGCTCTTAAAAGTCAAATCTTGCTGGTTTTGCTTTGTGCTAAAAAGTCAAATCTTGCTGTTTTTGCTTTGCTCTTAAAAGTCAAATCTTGCTGCCCAGTGCGAAATTCTCGGTATTTTGCTTGTATACTATTTCTTCTCTGTAACTTGCCAGCCCAGTGACCTGTCACCACTCTCTTTTGTCTCACACCTACCTGCCTCAGCCCCCCCAGTATCTCCATCCTCTCCTTACTTCCACTCCAAATGGCGCTTTCTGTTTCTCCTATCTTCTCCAACTTCTTCTCCATTGACTATCCTTCCCTTCTCACTAAGTCTGGTAGGAAGAAGTTCAGAAAGGATATCTTGGCTTCTAATCCTGGTCTTCCTATCGCCGACACCTACTCCAATGCTTCCGCCAGACAGACCCTTACCGACATCCTCTTTGTCGTTCCTTCGCCAGATCTATGGACGCCTCATATGGTCTATGTGCTCTGCCCTATCTCCTCCTCTCCCATTAATGGTGGCACTCGCTGGGAAGATCTCATGGCTTCCTTCGACTCCTCTAAAGTCATCATTAATGTCTACCTAAATGGCACTGTCATGGTCCAAGGCCCTCAGGCCAATCTCCTCCTCTTTGATAGGCGCTTCCCTCGCCTCATCAATTTCCTCTCATCTCCTGCTGTCCCCTCCTCTCCCCCCTTGGCTACCTTGCCCTCTCCTCCTCCTCCTCCTCCTCCTCCTCTGCCCCTCCTAGGGCTCTTTCTCCTCCGCAGGACGTACCTCTGATCTGGACCCCTCCCCGGAAGGTCTTTAAGGCTGGCAACCTTCTTCATATTGCCACTCTCAACTCTCGCTCTGCCATCAAACACTCCTCTGACATCTGCCACCTCCTTGAAGAACTAGACCTTGATGTCCTTGGTCTTACTGAGACATGGTTCACGGCCAGCTCTGTTACGAGCTTTGACACACTCCTCCTTGATGGCTACAAGATCCTCTCAGCACCCAGATCCTCCTGGTCCGGTGGGGGGTAGCCCTGATCTTTCCTGAGTGGATTCCTGCCTCTATCATTCCCACTCAGAACTACTTCTCTTTTGAATGCCTTGTCTGTAGGCTTTCTCTCTCGCCTACCCATTCTCTTACTATGGTTACCATCTACCGGCCTCCTGGTCAAATCACCTCATTTCTCTCTGAGTGGGCAGACCTCTCCTCCTCCCTCCTGGCCTCTACCACTCAACTCTTCCTCCTCGGTGACCTAAATGTACATTTAGACTCTCCTTGCTCCTCCTCTGTACTCTTCCGTGACCTCTGCAACTCCCTCTCCCTGTCCATCCTTCCCTCTGGCCCGACTCACTCTGCAGGGCACACACTCGATGTCTTGATCTCCTCTGACCTCCCCCTCTCCATCCCTCTGACCACTCCTCTCTCCTGGAGCATTCACTCCCTCCTCTGTCTCATCTCTCCCTCTCTTCCCCCCAAGCCAAGCCTACCCCAACACTGCCACCTACCTTCTCGGACATCCGGCCCATGAAGCGTTTGTCAGTTGAGGCTTTTGCCGCCACTTTCTCCCCCCCTCCACCTTTGGCTGTCTCACATCATGATACAGCCCTGTCTCTGCTCTACTCTTCAATTTCTGATACGCTAGATGTTCTTGCCCCTGTCATGAGGATCCGTTTGAAGTCCAAAGCCAAGTGCAATTCCTGGT
The DNA here is from genome assembly GCF_040938575.1 of Ambystoma mexicanum. Taxonomy (NCBI): domain Eukaryota; kingdom Metazoa; phylum Chordata; class Amphibia; order Caudata; family Ambystomatidae; genus Ambystoma; species Ambystoma mexicanum. The sequence continues at coordinate 1,097,116,331 of NC_090934.1, read as the reverse complement.
ATGACTCTGACCTAGCTACACTTAAACGTGAGTGTAAGGCAGCTGAGAGGAAATGGAGGACTTCCTGTTCATCCTCTGACAAACTGGCCTGTCGCCTGCTACAAAGGCAATACCGACTCTCTGCCAAGAAGAGAGTCCACATTCAAGCTCGTGTCTCTGCAGCATCTAACAACTCGGCCGAACTCTTTAAAATCTGCAAGGAGCTGGCCAACCCTGCTGCAGTCTCTACCCCTCCTGTTGCCTCCCAGGCTCTTTGCAATGCCCTTGTCTCTTACTTAATTTCAAAAACCCAGGACATCCTGTCCACCCTCTCCACCCACACTCCTCCTCTTCCCTCTCCATCTGCGCTTGCTGACCCTCCTTTAGCCATCCTCCCACCATCCTTCTCGTCCTTTCCTCTTTTCACCCTTGACGAGGTTGCTAGACAAGTCCGATCTATGAAAGCCTCTTCAAAACAGGTCCATCCCTGTTCCTCTAAAACCATCAAGGACCACATTGACACCCTTGCTCCGGCCCTTGCTGATTTTTGCAACCACTCCTTTGCCTCTGGATCCTTCCCCTCCCCTCTGAAGCACTTCTTTGTGCATCCTCTTCTCAAGAAACCCACAGTTGATCCTTCTTGTCCAGCTAACTATCACCCAATTTCCATCACTCCCTTTCTTGGCAAACTCCTGGAAAAGTTGGCCATCTCTCAGCTTAACCTTCATCCCAATTCTGTTGGCTGTCTCCATGACCACCAGTCTGGCTTTAGAGCTGCCAAAAGCACGGAAACTGCTCTCCTAACCATCTGTGAAGATCTGCTCACCAACCTTGACTCTAACATTCCCTCTGTCCTCATCCTCCTCGATCTCTCTTCTGCCTTCGACACGGTCAACCATACCATCCTGCTCAACCGTCTCCGTGAAAACTTGGGTATCACTGATCAGGCTCTGGCCTGGCTGACCTCTTTCCTCTCAGATCGACCCTCCCAGGTACAACTTGGGTCCTTCCTTTCATCTGTCTTCCTCTCTACCTGTGATGTTCCCCAGGGGTCTAACCTCTCGCCCTGGCTTTTCAACCAATACCTGGCAACTCTCGCCCACTGCATTGCCATTTTCTGCTCAAATTTCCAGTGCTACGCTGACGACACTCAACTCATTTTCAGGCTGCCCTCTGCCACCTCCTCTCCCTCTCTCATCTCTGATTGCCTAACTGCCATTCAAGATTGGTGTGCCGCCAATGATCTTTGTCTGAATGCCAGCAAGACGGAGATCCTCCTCATCGGCACACCTTCACCATCCTTTCCCCTCCTCTCTGGCCGGCCTCCCTTGGCCCTCCTCCTACCCCCACCTGCAAGGCTACGAACCTCGGGGTCATCTTTAACTCCACCCTTTCCTTCTCCGCCCACATCTCTGAGGTCTCTAAAAAGTCAAATTTCCGACTGCACCTCCTCAGAGGTATTCTTCCTTTCCTCTCCTTCCCCAGAAGCTCATGGTATCTTAAGCTCTGGTTCTCTCTAGCTTGGACTATTGTAACAGCCTCTTTCTAAATCTACCTGCCTCTACTCTCCGCCCTCTGCAACTAATCCAGAACAGGACTGCGAGACTTGTCCTTGGCCTCAAGCCCTGGGATCGTATCTCTCCAGCTCTGAAATCTCTTCACTGGCTCCCAGTGGATGCAAGGATTAAATTCAAAACCCTATGCATTGTCCACAAGGCTTTCTGGGGCCTAGGTCCAAAATACCTTCAGCTATCCCTCTGCAAATACCTCCCCTCTCGAGCTCTTCACTCCTCTACCTCCAACTCACTCAGTTTCAGTCGTTTTTCTAAGAAACGAGCTGGGGGTAGATCTCTGTCTTCTGCTGGGGCCTCCCTCTGGAACAGCCTCCCTGCCACTCTAAAACTTGAGGAGAACCATCTCTGGTTCCGGAAGCACCTCAAGACCTTCCTCTTTTCTTCTGCCTTCGCTCCCCCTCTCCCCTGCTGATCTGTTCTCTCTTGGCACCGTGCACCTGACCACCCTCTGTCTTTTGGGCCCAGGTACCTGCTCATCCCGGCACCCTCCCGCACTACCTCCGGGCCACCCCTTGCACTGGGGTCTGTATCTGTACCCATACAGCCCCCCCCCCTTTTTCTTCCTGCACTTATCGGACCTACCCTGTCTGCTGCCTTAAACCTAGCACTTGCAAATTGCTGGCTGCATTACCACTGTTTGTTGCCTTTATTATTTATTTATTGTTATTTATCTGTTTCTCCTCTGCTTCGCACTTTCCACCTCTCCCCCCCTTCCATGCACTTGCGCGTTCTCAATGTCACTGGGCCTAGTAAGATCGCTGTTTTGTTCTCCCCTGTTCCCCTCCCCTCCCTTGCCTTGTCGCGCTCTGAAACACTTGTGTACGAGTGCGATAGAAATAAAATATCAATCAATTAGGATCATTTAGAGTGTTTTGTTGAATCTTTCTACAAATCAGTCTGTTTGGGAATGGTAAAATGAAGTTTGTAAGATGGTAATATGGAACAGCTCCTTGACTTCACCCATGAGCTTGCTTGTGAAATTGGATCCTTGATCTGTTAGGATTCCCTTATGAAAGCCAACTCTATAAGAATATGTTAGGAGGTGTTTTAGAATATGCTGGGTTGTGTTGTTCTGCATAGGGAATGCCTCGGGGTATCTGGTCGCATAGTCGACAATCACAAAGACATATTTGTTACATAATCTAGAGGTTTCTAAAGGTCCAATGATGTTCATCCCAATTCTTGAGAAAGGAACTTCTATTATTGGTTAAGGATTCTATATCTATTGATTCTTTTGTGGCAAAAGAGGGGTTTGAGGCTCGGTGGCTAAGCTTCTGGGGTTCCCCAATTTGTTACAATAGAGTCACATTCCATTTCTGACACCATATGTAATGAAGGCATGGTATCAAATTAAGACAGACACAAGTGACCACAGTTCAAGGGGGTTTATTGAACTTTATCAAGGGTGTGAAAAACACCTATCTAAACCTAAATCTACAGATGAGAGCAAGCTACGACCATCAAATAATAACACAGTCCTAGTGGAGTCTCGTCAAAATAAAAGGGCCTTTACTAAAAAACCTATTGCGAATGCTTACCGGTAAATACAAGTAGTGTGGGGTAATGTTCATGGAAAAGAGAGAAGTGTTCACAAAATGATAAATCAGGATGTTCCGGCCGTTGGCCTCCCTTCCCCACGTTTTCCGCACGGGACAAATCAGTTCACTCGAGCATAGCACACTCTCAGGCTTCTTTGGCACGAGGACTCTGTTCCATTACCAACATCAGGGCCTTCTGTGCCCAAGTCTCTTAAATTATCAAAGTCTCTAGATTCAGAGGGCCTGATGTACCAAAACAAAGAAAAAGTTCCTTTATAAATACTCAAGTCAGGTGAGTCACTCTGGATTCCCCTCAGCCGGGCTCATATCCTCTTCTCCAATGCTTATAGAATATCTTTTCTCGGGTGACTCACGGACCACCTCGGAAACCCCCGAGACGGGCTCAGATCCCTTTTACACAATTAATCTGCCTCAGCCGAGCTTGGACCAATTGCAGTTCGTATTAGCTATTGAAGACTGTCGAATGTGCATGGGGTATGCTTGACCCGTTGCAGGGCCACTTCGATTTTACAATTCACAATTTTACCACCACAGTGGCAATAGGTCCTCCCTGCCTCGGCTATCGCTGTGGGAGCACCAGGTAACTTTGACACACATAGCACCTTTCTTCAGCTTTAATTCCCGGTCTTATGTTTCTTATTCTCGAGGGCTCGTTAAAGTTGTGGTTTTCCTCTGAAAAGGCCACAGGCATTTCCCTCCTTGCAACCCTTTCTGGTCTTGCCGTCTTTCTCCTTGTATTAAACTGTCATCTCAGAACTGTTGCTTCCTCGTACGTTTTGCCTTGCTCAGAGTGTGTTTTTGTGCTCTGCCTTTTATCTGTGTGGGGAAGTTTGATGAAAGTCAGGTTTGTTTAATTATTAGCAATTGCCTGACTCTGCCTCACCCTTGTGTTGGGACATGTCAGATATACGGCTCGGGTGTTAGTCCGTTTTCTCTAGTGCTTAATTTTAAAAAAATAAGTGCCAGTGCCCAAAAAATCTGGCCCCATAATTCCAGCCCCGGAGCCAGTGGGCAACGCCTGCAGCACCAGCGGCCCAGGTCAATTCAGTGGGATAGACATTTGCCAGGTACTGCCATAATAGTGGTACCTGGCCCTAAGATGGCAATAGCTGGGTAATGGTGTGAGTACCTGTGCTGGCACTCCTTTATCGACCTCAGAAGGATGAAAGGCTGAGATGGTCTTGCTGGGGATTCAAAGCTGCAACCTGCAGATCACACACACACATCGCAGCAGCGAGCGATCAGCCGACTGAGCTATCATTTCGGCTATAGTAAAATGAGTAATTATTTTGTAGTGGATACCATTAAACTACTAACTGAGACTTAACAGCAGACCAGTTAACTTCATCTGCAGGTCTGGTGCAAAGTTGGCGCATGGCAAACCTGCATGCATCTACTTTCAGGCTTCAGAGGTTGGCAAAATAGGGAAAGCAGCACACTCACAGGACATCCCATACTCTGAGCAGTACCTCATACATGCAAACAAACATCCTGCTCCAATCCACTAACCGCGCCCGCCGCAGCATATCCGTGTACTTGGTCTTCTTAATGTGATCTGGTATGAGCAGGCGCTGGGGTGAAGGCGCTGGCCAAGCAGAGGGCGCAGAGCAGGACCAGCGTGCACGCTGCGGCTGCCATGGTGCTTCTGTCAGGTGTGGGGTATGCGTGGTGCGGCTTCCATCCCGAGCCACAGGTGGGGCAATCTAGCAGATGAGACTGTAATCTGCAGACGCGTTTTGTAGTGGCACAACCCCAAAGGAAAACGCTTTGCGAATTAGGCCCCATCACCCTTTCATTGAGTCAACTCGCTTCCAGCTTCTGGGAGCTGCAAGTGTTAGAGGGCCGCAATGTATTGCTACGCGTTCTCGTGTTTTCAATTGTAAACAGTTGCAGAAGTGTGAGTTTGCAAAATGTGAGACGAATTTGAAGTACCAAAACATTGTCAATTTTGTCACAGAATGTCGCCTGGCTGATATTGTACAGTTTGCTGGTGGCGTCAAGCAGCAGCTCCATGTAACATACACTGAGGGCAAGTGGATTTACCAATTGTCCACAAAGTGTTTCACAGAGTATTGTAATTCAAAATTGTACAGCAACTGCTTTTCAGCACGCGTGGAGATTTTTGTGAAGTACTTTGTGCTTCCATCTTTGCATTACAGTTATTACTGTAAATCTTCAACTTTAAACGTTTCCTTTATACTCCGTCATTGCTGGCACGGTACGTTAGTGAAAACTGTTAGAAAGATACATTTCTGATGTTTTCCAGTCACAGTAAAAGTAATCCGGAAAAAAGCTCAGTAGGTTTAGGCACCTGCTGTTGTCTCCTGTGCATAACCTGCTGCTGTGAAGAGATTGCAATCGCAGCTCTGCCTTTTCTCTGCGCGACCGAAGTCCATAAAATCAGAACCATTCAGCAGGGTTGACCTTGTATGCAATTTAAAAGCAGCATATGTTCAGTAAAGTATACGTTTTGCTGTAATCATTTTAGAATGAAACTATTTAAAAGCATTAACTTTGATCCCGTCATATGGGCACCTTCCATAGTAGTAAAAGCAATCTTTGGGTGCTAAGCTCATAGCACAGTTATATATTGTTCAGAACACATGGAAGGCCAATTTCAGCTAACTGATGCAGTGCCTCCCCGCCCTCTCACCACATCTCCATGGTAGAGGGGTTGATCAATAGCAAACGTTGCAAAAGGAAACATGTTACATTAACAGCTAGGAGGCAGAGCTGCTCACCTCTCCCGACGTGGGGCTCCTCAAGCTGGCTTCCCATGAGCTGGAGCGATTTATCATCCAGTCCAGATCACGACCAACCCGTCCCCCACGCAGTTCCTCTGCCCCACGAATGTGACTGATGAACAGGAGGAGTGTTCGCACTATCAGAATGCACTGCCCTGCGCGACCTCTGCTATCCAATGTATATAATAAAGTGACATTCAGTAAATAGAACTCCAGAGATAGCAACAGGAGGTTTCTCACGCAGTGTTCAGACCCACCCTCCAAGCAACTTGTACATGAGCTGAGCTCTCAGCTCACACGACCCACCCCCACCCCACAACCATTTGTTTTTGAGAGAGAGGCTGCCCGAGCTGGGCTGCCTCCTGACTGGCCCCACGCTGACGGATGACTGGGCCACTGTCAGCACAGACTCAGCTATTGTTGTGCATTCATCAAAGAACGTTAACACTTACTTGTTGACTTTCTTTGATGAATGCCTCCAGCCCCGTGCACCGATGTGCAGCAAGCTTTGATCAAGGACAGTGGAAGAAAGAGAGCCGGTGCCGAAAAAACAGTGCCGGTGTTGGCCACTGCCAAACACCGGCACAAATTAAGCACTCTTTTCTCTCAATGTGAGCTGCCCGGTGTCCCACTTCCACTCCCCAAAGACCCCACATCCAGGAGATCCTCCTGCACTGGTCCACCCCCAGGAACTGGATCCAAAAGCGATGGCCATGTCCTGGCCACCTGGATGACAGATCCCCGGGGACCAGCAGGTGAGAAACCTTCTGGTTTCTCACAGTATCTAACCGAAGGGGTGCACATGTTAAAAGAAGGAGAATCGTGAAATTGAAGTGGTCCTGAAAAGCATCAAGCCAAATTCTGTGCACATTCAAAAGTCTTTGATACTTGATGTAAAATTTACATTGGTCCGAGCCCAGCTGAGGGAGACTAACTGTGTTGAAGGGAAATGAGCCCGGCTAATGGGGATCTGGGGTGAATAGTGTATCGCCTGATGTGAATACTTGCGAAAATCTAAGCCAGGCGCGAGCCCGGCAGAGAGAAGTCTGTGTAGAACTTTGTGCTAAGATGAAAGAATCTGAGCCCGGCTGAGGTGTATCCGGAGTGAATAGTGAATCAACCGATGTGAATACTTGTGAAAATCTAAAGTGGAAAATAACTTTTTGTTTATTTGGTTGCATCGGGCCGGCCCTTTGAGTGAAAATACTTTGAGAAGCAAGGGGACATAGAGTCTGAAGGCCCTGATGCTGGTGATTGAACTCTGCCCTCGTGCTAAGGAAGCCAGAGACTGTGCTATGCTCGAGTGAACAGCCTTGTCCCGTGCTGAAAACGTGGGCAAGGGAGGCCAACAGCCTGAACATCCTGACTTATCATTTTGTGAAGACGTCTTTCTTTTTGCTAACACTGTTTCCCATACTATTTGTATTTAGAGGTTGGTATTGGCACTCGTTTTCTTAGTATAGGCCCTTTAGTTTTGACAAGACACCATTAGGACTGCGTTATTATTGGATGGTCATAGATCGCTCCCATCTGTATATTTCGGATTAGATAGGCGTTTATCATACCCTTTTTGGAGTTTAATGATCACCCTTGAACTGTGTTCACTTGTGTCTGTCTTACAGTTGATGCCATGACTTCCTTACAATGACCCGACAGCGTTTTAATAGGGAGCCATTATTATCAATAGAAATATTAGAGTCCAGCGCCTGCTCAACCCCTTTTCTATCATGGAATCAGGAATGGAGGCTCCAGAAGTCAGCGTTTTAGCAGGCACAGCCTTTCCAAAATATTTTAGACTGAGAAGTATCTTCAATATGCATTCCTTTGCTTTTATCTTTTTTACTAATGGGAGAGGAGTTTAAATGTCACATTTTGCTTTGCAGGCTCGCTTTCCCATTAGTCGGGTATCCCTATATAGGGTGAAGCAGTGAACCTTTTTTTGCTTTCATTGAGCTGTTAGGGCAAGATGGTCAATAGAGAGGCAAAGAGCCATGCAATAATAGTGACGGCAAAAAAAGAAAGAGTGACACGGGCACCAGAGGGTTCAAGCCCTACACAGCACGCTCTGCTTCCCCCCAGACCCAATAGAGCCAAGTGTCCGTCTTAATACACAGTGTGTCACTCACTGCTTTAACCAGGTTTAATGAGCTTTGCCAGACTAGTTCTTCCCGGCCCTGGACCAAAGCGCCAAACACCAAACACTGTGGCCCCACACTTTGCTGCTTCCGGTTTGTGAGTATTCAAAGAATTAAAGGGGCAGTGTCTGCTACAAGAAATGCAGAGAGGGAATCCAAACTGCAGCATCGCCACCAGCAACACCAAACACTCTGGCCCCACACTCCATGCCTAATAGGAGAACTATGTGTTCAAACAGCTCATTTACAAAATGCGGTCCATTGTCAGACCGCAAAACCTTGCACAACTCCCACCTGGGGAACACCTCACGTACAAGGAACTTGGAGCCACATGAGGCATCAGGGTGCGTGCATGGACCCGCCTCAATCCATCAAGAAAAAGGACATATTACGACTAGCATATATCTGTAGCCGTTGCATGTCTGTAACATATCCACATAATCTATATGTAGATGCGGAAATGGGCCATTGGGTCTTGGAATTGCTCCTCTTACTGTTCGCAAAGTGTCCCCGGTAGTAGATTTCCAGCACTCAATGCAATTTACAATTTACTGAGCCGTGTGTGCTGGGTAGTGAAGCTGCTCCAGCTGCTCTAGCACTACTCTCAATAATGCTAGAGGCATAATTGGCTTTCCAGTGCTATCCTGTCTCCAAATGGCCTCAGTGGGGGATAAAGAAGACCCCCACTTTCTCTATATATCCTGTTCTTCTTGTGGGGCTCGAGCTTGTATCTAAATTAACTGGACAATAGATAGCATGTTAAAGCCCTCCTTTACCAACATGCATCGTCCTGTCATTTGTTTAACATCTTCTACTTCAAGACTAGATATGAGTGAATAGGCTGCTTTTTTAGCCTCTAAACCTGCAGGTTTGTTTCAGCTGGAAATTAAATCTGTTATTTTGGAATGTGCTGCACATTTTACGACTGCTAGGGTCAATGGGAGACTCAATGCTTCTATAAGCCTATCCAATAGGGGTGCATCTTGCACTTAAGTGTCGTCTGTGCGGAGGAAGACACTCTTTTTCCAGCTTGACAAACCTGCATGAACAGTTGACATCACATAGGCAGAGTCAGAATACACTGTCACTTCCTCATCCTCAAATCTCTGTAGCGCTTCAATGAGCGGCACTAATTCTGCAGCCTGTGCTGAATAATTTGAAGACAGTCTCATCACTACCTCAAATTCACTGCTGATCCAGTATGCCTTTCCCCAGTTGTCTGGTCAATTCTCGCAGAACCATCAATAAAAACAACGTTCCCTCTCCCGAAGGCATTTTCTCTAGCCTGGGGAATATCATTAAGACATTCAATATACGTGGTGCAATTGTGTACGTAATCATCCTCTCCCACTAGTTCTGCTATAAACATTGCTGGATTTACTGTCTTACATCTAACAATTTTGATTGGAGGGTTGGAAATAATCACCTCATACCCTGATCTCTTTGTGTCATCAATGTACTTTTGGGTTTCTCTAAAATTGTGAATAATGCATGCTCTACAAATAACATTATGGTGCACCCCAATTTTATGGTTGAAGCCTTTTCAATTGCAAATGCAGCAGCAGCCAAAGATTGCTCACAGGGATAGTGTCATATCATAACTGGATCTAGAATCCCACTATAATAGGCCAATGGTGTGTATCCATGTCCTAATGTCATCTTCTGTGTGAGGACTTCGGTTATAACTTCTCCATTTGAATGGGAAAATACATAATATTCTTCCAACACAGTGGCTGTACTGATGGCCTGTTTTAATTCTTCAAATCCTTGAGCCATCTCATCATCCATGTTATTGGGTTTTTGTCCACCTGTGCTACTTTAGGTCCTTTTAAAAGTGGTTGAATATATGTACCCGGGCTCTGCAATAGTTACATAAGCCTAGAAACTGTTGCATTTCCCTCAATGTTGTAGGTGCTACGTTTTCATGATTGCTTCTGCTCTTTCAGGTGCCATATTCCTCCCTTCATGAGGGATCAACTATGTACAAGACCTCTTGCTGACAGTATTGTAACTTATCTTTGTCTATGTTGTATCCTTACTCTGAGAGCATAGTCATGAGTTTAACTGAGTCTTCTCTGCATCTTTCTTCTGTCTCACTGCACAGCAAAATGTCATCCATGTACTGGATTATTGCACTTTCAAGTTGAACATTACCCAGGTCCATCTGGAGGACTCTGTTAAAGAATGAAGGGGACTCATAGTACCCCTTGTGCAAATTATTATGTTTCAGATGGGTATTTCTATAGGAAAAGAAAGTCAAATCTTGTGAGTCTTCATCAAGGGGAATCAAAAAGAATGCATTTTTAAAATCTACAACTGTGAAATATTTAGCCTTATGGGACGTTACACAGTATTGTGTACACAGTATTGTCGCAGGATTTGGAACTAAAGGAAACTCAGCTTCGAGTATATTGTTTAGGAGGCGGAGGTCCTGTATAAATCTCCACGACCGCCCCTTTGATTTCCTCACGGGGTACACGGCCATGTTACATGATGAATTCAATGACACTAATATGCCTTGCTTCATTAAAGCGGAAATGGTCTTCAATATACCTTCATCCCCCTCTCGGGCCATGGGTATTGCTTTGCTTGTGGTAAAAGGGCTCCTGGTTTTAGTTTAATTTTAACTGCACCTATCCCTTGTAACCCCTTAAGTGCTAAGGACCAGGTATCTCGTCCTCAGCACTACGTTTGCAGTGCAGAGGACAATATACCTCGTCCTTTTTAGCACTTATGTTTGTGCGATCACTGAAATCACACAATCTCTTAATCCAATCCCCGGGCTATGTGAGGAGGAGATTCCTACACACAGCCCGGGGGTTGGATTTCATTTAGTTTCACGTCAGTGTGCGTAATGCAGGCTGACGTGAGACTGAATGTAAATTTCACTGCTGCTGCCATTTTTGGCTGTGGCGGTGAAAGAGAAGGTGGGTTTTGATTGAGGTAGGGGTCCTTGGAAACCAACAACACCTAACTTGAAGCATTGTTGAGTGCGGCTCGCTCGATCTGCACCCAGCAATGCCACTAGACCACCAGGGATCTGTTTTTGAAGTGGGGGGGGGGGCGCTTACTATATAAGTGGCCCCCTACCCCCAGGCCCCTAAATAAAACATGGGACATAACATTTAGACCACCCTGGGGGCAGATGGGCACACTAATGTTCCCATCTGCCTCTAGGGAAGGGGAAACACATTTTCTTTTTTGTAATGCTTTTTTGGGTGGGTTTGTTGTGGGGGGCACACTAGACCACCAGGAAGTATGTAATTGAAAAGGGGGTGGCCCTCATCCCGCCACATCAAATGGATGGGGGACATGTCATGTAGTCCTCCCTGGAGGAGATTGGCAGTGTGGGTTGAATGCCCCCAAGCCCTTCGGCCATACCAGGGAGCTGTCACGATGCCCGCTCCCGGGGAGCCGGCTCAGGCCCTGCGTCCCCGAAAGCGGACATCTTGTCCCCGGGGAAGGTCCCAGCAACCCCTTATAGGGGCCCTTTGGACAGCGTCCTGGCGCCTATGGCACCAGGCTCATAGAAAACGTCAGTCCTGGCGCCATAGGCGCCAGGCTCATTATGAAAGTGTTTGGGTGCACTTACCTGATGCAGACCATGCTGCAGAACCCCGGCCTCCTTGAGGCCTGAAAGGAACTACTTTACCTGTGGGACTCATTTACCACCCGGGCGTGGTCGGGGAAGGATACATACCTGATTGGAGGAAGGACACATTCTAGGAACTTCTTCCAAGGCTATTTAAACCACACCCGATCAGCCACACGTGCTTCGCGTTGTTCTGCATCTAGCAGCTGGACGCTCACCGTGTCTGCTCCTGCATCTTGACTTCTACCACACCTGCCAGCATCCTGAATCACCTGCAAAGGAAGGGAACAAGAGAACAGAAGAAGGAAAAGGCCTCACCTGCTAAATCTGCATCCCAGAGACATTTCGCCGACAATCCTGAAAAGGAAGACATTTATTTTTAAAAGCACATCGCATCGATCGCTGCAGCGCCGCATTCTACTCACCTTTACAGGACGCCTCCATGTTCAGCAGCGACCATCCGGATTCGCAGTCGCGCCCCCGCGCCTAGGGAGAAAAAGACAAGAACAAAGGTGAGAGAAAGAAGGGAAAAGGGAAGCTAAAACTCCATGTCAAGACTTACCTATTGGGTCATTCCCTTTTCATTTCGGGTCCGCGCCGCATCCAGGCATTTTCGGACCCCGGCCCCTAAGGGGAAAAAGACATCAGCGTTAATGAGTGAATGAAAAGACATTACCACAACACTCATTAAAGACTTACCTGATTTCTTCAAGGATTTCACCGCTCACCTCGGGTCGGTGCCTGTTCCCCGGCATTCCGTACCCCGGCCCCTATGGGGAAAAAGACACTAGCATTAGAACATTAATGCATGGACACAAGGGGAACCACTTATAGAAAAACTTACCTGGAAGCCAAGCAAGTTTGGTTCTCACCCATCTGTAAATCCAGTGACGTAACTGGATACCAACGCGCCCCTGCATCAGAAGCAGGATGGAGAGCTCGTCCTTCCACACCCTAAGAAGGATACTTCTGCGAGTCAGACAAGCCAGATCTGGGGCCCGGTCCAGTCCGTCTTCCGAACCCTGCGCATCGCCTTAGACGAGGTCACAGCAGCGCGAACCAGGCCAGCGCCCCCGTGGGAGTCAGGTGAGCGTTACAGAACGCGAAGCCTTCCTACAAATTCCCACCCAGGCGCTATGGAAACTTCTGAGACTGATCAGTTGGCCCTATTACTGGGGGCATTACGGGCCGAAGTACATGCCGCTCGTCAAGAGACTAATGCCCTCAAGAGGGAATTAATAATATCAAAGGAAAGAACTGATGACCTGGCCAGACAGCTTTTGCAAGGTCAAGCTGGACAAACTCCTCTACCCTGTTCCGGAGGGAACCCCGCTCCTGTGGTTCCCAGTAACCCTGTGCAGATTAATCTACCTGGAAACATGCCGCTGGCCCCACCTGAACGCTTTGCTGGGGACCCCAAACGATTCGCCGTATTCATGAATCAGTGTCGTTTGCACTTCCTATGCAGACCTGGGGCCTTCCCTAATGATCAGACCAAAGTAGCCTTTGTATTGTCATATCTCAGCGGCTGCGCTGCCGATTGGTCAGTTCCACTGGTTACTCAAGTTGACCCGATTCTCCGTGATTTTCAAGGATTTCAAGCAAGCATGGAAAGGTTATTTGCTCGACACTCTCAGGGGCAGGCTCTGGATGACGAACTTCTATCCCTGCGACAGGGCAATCAGGACCTCCTATCCTATATTGCAACCTTTAATAGACTAATTGTGGAAACGGGATGGCCAGAGGATAAAAGAGTCACGTTATTTTATCGAGGTCTACGCGGAGAACTTAAAGATGTCTTGGCCCAAGTTATAAATCCGCCCCAAGAATGCACAGAATATATAGACTTAGTGGTCCAATTGGATCACAGACTTCAAAACAGAAAAACAGATCGGTCCAGGTTTGAGACCCGGGTGTTGGTCAAGACCCACGCTAACCCCAAGGGAGTTGATGTCTCTGAGCCTATGCAAATTGGAGGGGTTAAAGAACCCTTAACTCAAAAGGAACGTGAAAGGAGGCGGCAGTTAAAATTATGTCTTTATTGTGGGAACTCTGGACACTTTCTACAAGATTGCCTGGCAAAACCGCCCCGAAAAGCGGTAGGAGCCGCTGATAAAAACCATGAAGACTCTGTTTCGGGAAACGACTCAGCCCGACAAGCGTAGGGGTCCGCTTGCCGAGCTTGAAAACTAACTCTCAGACCTCGCATTTCATTGTGCCAATGGTTCTCGTAGATCCAGAAAAGCCTAAGCGGTTGCATGCAATAAAGGCATACATCGATAGTGGGGCTATTGGAAACTATGTGGATCGTGAATTGGCCTCTAGGATTAACCTCCCTCTCCGTCCTAAAACCAGCAAAGATGTCATCACCACAGTCGATGGAACTGAAATTGCCTCTGGACCGGTAACACATTCCACTACTGGGGTGACTCTTATTGGTCCTGACGGCCATCGGGAGGCAGTTGTGTTTGATGTAATCAAGGCTCCACAGTTTCAGGTTATTCTTGGAATTCCTTGGTTAGAGACACATAATCCTCGAATTGATTGGCGAGATAAGAGAATAACCTTCCCGGATTGTGCACAAACATGCTTCCCAGAAAACCTGAAGATTAATCTAGCATCTGTAACCTCTGCCTCCATGCAATTACCTCCGGAATACCAGGACTTTCAGGACGTCTTCCAAAAGGAACAGGTCAACACGTTACCTCCTCACCGATCGTACGATTGCCAAATCGATCTGGTGCCCGGTGCACAACCCCCTTGTAGCAGGATTTATGCCCTTACCGAACCTGAGAACCTGCATTTGAGACAATATTTGGATCAATACCTCGCCAATGGTTTTATTCGCCCGTCAAAGTCCCCGGCATCCTCGGCTTTGTTCTTCGTGCCTAAAAAAGAAGGCGACCTTAGAATTTGTATCGATTACCGCGCATTGAACCAGATAACGGTTAAAAACCGTTATCCTCTGCCTCTGATTCCTGAACTCCTTGACCAGGTGAAGGACGCTTGCATATACACCAAGTTAGATCTCCGGGGGGGCATATCATCTGGTGCGAGTAAAAGAAGGCGACGAATGGAAAACAGCCTTCCGTACAAAATATGGATTATTCGAATACCAGGTAATGCCTTTCGGGTTGTGCAATGCGCCTGCTGCCTTCCAATTCTTCATGAATGATGTCCTTCGGGAACTCATCGATGTTTGTGTTGTCGTCTATATCGATGACATTCTAGTGTACTCCTCTTCGGAATCTGATCACAGAAAACACGTTAGGGCAGTTCTGGAAAAACTGCGCCAACACAAACTATTTGCTAAACTGGAGAAATGTGTTTTCCATACCACAGAAGTTGAGTTTCTCGGTTTCATCCTGATACCCAAAGGAGTCCGAATGGACTCAAGAAAAGTGGATGCCATCCTCAAATGGCCATCACCTAGCTCTGTAAAAGGGGTTCAAAGCATGCTCGGCTTTGCCAATTTCTATCGCAGGTTTATCCCGGGATTTTCACGCATAGTACAACCCATTACTGCACTCTTGAGGAAAAATAAACGTTTTGAATGGTCTGAAGAAGCCGAGCAGGCCTTCCAGGATTTAAAAGCTAAGTTTACCTCCGCACCTATATTGAAACACCCACGTCCAGATCTCCCGTATGTCGTCGAAACTGACGCATCCAGCCTAGCCATGGGAGCAGTTCTGTCTCAAAGAGATCCTGAAACCAACCAACTGCATCCCGTAGCATTTTGGTCCAGAAAATTCTCATCACCAGAGATTAATTACGCAATCACTGACAAAGAACTGTTAGCCATAAAGTCCGCTTTTAAAGCCTGGCGGCATTACCTGCTTGGCGCTCAACATACCATCACGGTGATCACTGATCACCGGAATTTACAGTATTTGAAAACCGCCAAGGCTCAGTCATCACGGCAGCTCTGATGGGCTTTGTTTTTCGCTGAATTTGATTTCGTGATTACCTATCGACCTGGCTGCAAGAACGGCAAAGCAGATGCCTTATCCCGAAT
Organism: Ambystoma mexicanum; assembly: GCF_040938575.1. Classification (NCBI taxonomy): domain Eukaryota; kingdom Metazoa; phylum Chordata; class Amphibia; order Caudata; family Ambystomatidae; genus Ambystoma; species Ambystoma mexicanum. The sequence goes on along the minus strand of NC_090934.1, from coordinate 1,097,100,733 downwards.
TGGAATGGGAGAATCTGATACAAACTCAGAACCAGTACCAATAATTCCCGAACAGAGAATTCTAGGCATGACTTTGTTACAGACGCTTGAAGACATTCAAGTCAGAGTGAAACAACTTCTGGACCCTACAGTCCTACAGGATTGGATACAAAAGGGATCAGACTTTACCATAGATAATGGTTTACCTTATTACCAAGGACGCTTATTCCTGCCGCACAAGGATTTACACAAACTAGTTATTTCAGGTTATCATGATACATTAATAGAGGGACACCCCGGTATTGGCAAGACAATGGAAAAGGTGAAACGACAATTCTGGTGGCCCTCTTGGCGAAAAGATGTTAAATCTTTTGTGATGTCCTGTGGTGTTTGCGCCCAAAATAAAGGTCAAAAGAAAAGACCAGCCGGTCTCCTTCAACCTCTAGACATACCGCCAGCACCCTGGCACACCCTATCAATGGATTTTATTACGGACTTGCCTCCTTGTTCGGGATACAATACCATTCTGGTAATTGTGGATTTGTTTTCCAAAATGGCTCACTTCATTCCTTTGAAAGGTTTACCTTCAGTTTCTGTCCTAGCCAAAGAATTCCTCGAAAATATTGTTCGGCTACATGGATTCCCATCTATACTAATCTCTGAACGGGGAAGCCAATTAATTTCCCACTTCTGGCGCAAATGTTGTCAAATGGCACAAATCGACGTAAGATCATCGACCAGTCACCACCCTCAGACCAATGGTCAGACCGAGAGGACAAATCAGACCCTTGAGCAGTACTTACGGTGTATGTTACAGCAATCTGAAAGCAACTGGAAAGACATTCTTTGGATAGCCGAATACGCATATAATAATTCGGTACACTCTGGAACTGGCCATAGTCCTTTTTATACCTTGTTTGGACATCACCCTCGAACCTCAAACCTCGACTCACCTCAGAACCTCGGAGTGCCCGCAGTAGAACATCTGCATTCTACCATTACCCGAGCCTTCAAAGAGGCAACCACGCATTTACAACAAGCCAAGAGAAAATACAAGGAGAATGCTGACCTACATCGGAGTGAAGCACCTCCGTATCAGATTGTGGATCAAGTGTGGTTAGCTACCAGACATTTACCGCTCAAAGGGCCTCGAACTTTTAACCCAAAATATCTGGGACCTTATTCTATTACGGCAATAATTAACCCAGTAGCGGTTAAACTTGATTTACCAGCTAATATGCGAATTCACCCTGTTTTTCATGTGTCACTTCTGAAACCAGTGGTCCCCGGAACCCGACTACTCAAACCTCCAGAACCTATTCAAATAGATGGGGAACCCGAATTCGAAGTGAAGAACATTTTAGATTCAAAAATGTTTAGGTCAAAGCTTTTCTACCTAATTGATTGGAAGGGGTACGGACCTCAGGAGAGGTCGTGGGAACCCAGTGACCATGTGCATGCACCTCGATTAGTCAGGAAATTCCACCGACTCTTCCCAAACAAACCAAAACCCCCGGAGGGAACAACCTTGGGAGGGGCCTTGGGGGGAGTGCTGCACGATGCCTGCTCCCGGGGAGCCGGCTCAGGCCCTGCGTCCCCAAAAGCGGACATCAAGTCCCCGGGGAAGGTCCCAGCAACCCCTTATAGGGGCCCTTTGGACCGCGTCCTGGCGCCTATGGCACCAGGCTCATAGAAAACGTCAGTCCTGGCGCCATAGGCGCCAGGCTCATTATGAAAGTGTTTGGGTGCACTTACCTGATGCAGACCATGCTGCAGAACCCCGGCCTCCTTGAGGCCTGAAAGGAACTACTTTACCTGTGGGACTCATTTACCACCCGGGCGTGGTCGGGGAAGGATACATACCTGATTGGAGGAAGGACACATTCTAGGAACTTCTTCCAAGGCTATTTAAACCACACCCGATCAGCCACACGTGCTTCGCGTTGTTCTGCATCTAGCAGCTGGACGCTCACCGTGTCTGCTCCTGCATCTTGACTTCTGCCACACCTGCCAGCATCCTGAATCACCTGCAAAGGAAGGGAACAAGAGAACAGAAGAAGGAAAAGGCCTCACCTGCTAAATCTGCATCCCAGAGACATTTCGCCGACAATCCTGAAAAGGAAGACATTTATTTTTAAAAGCACATCGCATTGATCGCTGCAGCGCCGCATTCTACTCACCTTTACAGGGCACCTCCATGTTCAGCAGCGACCATCCGGATTCGCAGTCGCGCCCCCGCGCCTAGGGAGAAAAAGACAAGAACAAAGGTGAGAGAAAGAAGGGAAAAGGGAAGCTAAAACTCCATGTCAAGACTTACGTGTTGGGTCATTCCCTTTTCATTTCGGGTCCGCGCCGCATCCAGGCATTTTCGGACCCCGGCCCCTAAGGGGAAAAAGACATCAGCGTTAATGAGTGAATGAAAAGACATTACCAAAACACTCATTAAAGACTTACCTGATTTCCTCAAGGATTTCACCGCTCACCTCGGGTCGGTGCCTGTTCCCCGGCATTCCGTACCCCGGCCCCTATGGGGAAAAAGACACTAGCATTAGAACATTAATGCATGGACACAAGGGGAACCACTTATAGAAAAACTTACCTGGAAGCCAAGCAAGTTTGGTTCTCACCCATCTGTAAATCCAGTGACGTAACTGGATACCAACGCGCCCCTGCATCAGAAGCAGGATGGAGAGCTCGTCCTTCCAGACCCTAAGAAGGATACTTCTGCGAGTCAGACAAGCCAGATCTGGGGCCCGGTCCAGTCCGTCTTCCGAACCCTGCGCATCGCCTTAGACGAGGTCACAGCAGCGCGAATCAGGCCAGCGCCCCCGTGGGAGTCAGGTGAGCGTTACAGAACGCGAAGCCTTCCTACAAATTCCCACCCAGGCGCTATGGAAACTTCTGAGACTGATCAGTTGGCCCTATTACTGGGGGCATTACGGGCCGAAGTACATGCCGCTCGTCAAGAGACTAATGCCCTCAAGAGGGAATTAATAATATCAAAGGAAAGAACTGATGACCTGGCCAGACAGCTTTTGCAAGGTCAAGCTGGACAAACTCCTCTACCCTGTTCCGGAGGGAACCCCGCTCCTGTGGTTCCCAGTAACCCTGTGCAGATTAATCTACCTGGAAACATGCCGCTGGCCCCACCTGAACGCTTTGCTGGGGACCCCAAACGATTCGCCGTATTCATGAATCAGTGTCGTTTGCACTTCCTATGCAGACCTGGGGCCTTCCCTAATGATCAGACCAAAGTAGCCTTTGTATTGTCATATCTCAGCGGCTGCGCTGCCGATTGGTCAGTTCCACTGGTTACTCAAGATGACCCGATTTTCCGTGATTTTCAAGGATTTCAAGCAAGCATGGAAAGGTTATTTGCTCGACACTCTCAGGGGCAGGCTCTGGATGACGAACTTCTATCTCTGCGACAGGGCAATCAGGACCTCCTATCCTATATTGCAACCTTTAATAGACTAATTGTGGAAACGGGATGGCCAGAGGATAAAAGAGTCACGTTATTTTATCGAGGTCTACGCGGAGAACTTAAAGATGTCTTGGCCCAAGTTATAAATCCGCCCCAAGAATGCACAGAATATATAGACTTAGTGGTCCAATTGGATCACAGACTTCAAAACAGAAACACAGATCGGTCCAGGTTTGAGACCCGGGTGTTGGTCAAGACCCACGCTAACCCCAAGGGAGTTGATGTCTCTGAGCTTATGCAAATTGGAGGGGTTAAAGAACCCTTAACTCAAAAGGAACGTGAAAGGAGGCGGCAGTCAAAATTATGTCTTTATTGTGGGAACTCTGGACACTTTCTACGAGATTGCCCGGCAAAACCGCCCCGAAAAGCGGTAGGAGCCGCTGATAAAAACCATGAAGACTCTGTTTCGGGAAACGACTCAGCCCGACAAGCGTAGGGGTCCGCTTGCCGAGCTTGAAAACTAACTCTCAGACCTCGCATTTCATTGTGCCAATGGTTCTCGTAGATCCAGAAAAGCCTAAGCGGTTGCATGCAATAAAGGCATACATCGATAGTGGGGCTATTGGAAACTATGTGGATCGTGAATTGGCCTCTAGGATTAACCTCCCTCTCTGTCCTAAAACCAGCAAAGATGTCATCACCACAGTCGATGGAACTGAAATTGCCTCTGGACCGGTAACACATTCCACTACTGGGGTGACTCTTATTGGTCCTGACGGCCATCGGGAGGCAGTTGTGTTTGATGTAATCAAGGCTCCACAGTTTCAGGTTATTCTTGGAATTCCTTGGTTAGAGACACATAATCCTCGAATTGATTGGCGAGATAAGAGAATAACCTTCCCGGATTGTGCACAAACATGCTTCCCAGAAAACCTGAAGATTAATCTAGCATCTGTAACCTCTGCCTCCATGCAATTACCTCCGGAATACCAGGAATTTCAGGACGTCTTCCAAAAGGAACAGGTCAACACGTTACCTCCTCACCGATCGTACGATTGCCAAATCGATCTGGTGCCCGGTGCACAACCCCCTTGTAGCAGGATTTATGCCCTTACCGAACCTGAGAACCTGCATTTGAGACAATATTTGGATCAATACCTCGCCAATGGTTTTATTCGCCCGTCAAAGTCCCCGGCATCCTCGGCTTTGTTCTTCGTGCCTAAAAAAGAAGGCGACCTTAGAATTTGTATCGATTACCGCGCATTGAACCAGATAACGGTTAAAAACCGTTATCCTCTGCCTCTGATTCCTGAACTCCTTGACCAGGTGAAGGACGCTTGCATATACACCAAGTTAGATCTCCGGGGGGGCATATCATCTGGTGCGAGTAAAAGAAGGCGACGAATGGAAAACAGCCTTCCGTACAAAATATGGATTATTCGAATACCAGGTAATGCCTTTCGGGTTGTGCAATGCGCCTGCTGCCTTCCAATTCTTCATGAATGATGTCCTTCGGGAACTCATCGATGTTTGTGTTGTCGTCTATATCGATGACATTCTAGTGTACTCCTCTTCGGAATCTGATCACAGAAAACACGTTAGGGCAGTTCTGGAAAAACTGCGCCAACACAAACTATTTGCTAAACTGGAGAAATGTGTTTTCCATACCACAGAAGTTGAGTTTCTCGGTTTCATCCTGACACCCAAAGGAGTCCGAATGGACTCAAGAAAAGTGGATGCCATCCTCAAATGGCCATCACCTAGCTCTGTAAAAGGGGTTCAAAGCATGCTCGGCTTTGCCAATTTCTATCGCAGGTTTATCCCGGGATTTTCACGCATAGTACAACCCATTACTGCACTCTTGAGGAAAAATAAACGTTTTGAATGGTCTGAAGAAGCCGAGCAGGCCTTCCAGGATTTAAAAGCTAAGTTTACCTCCGCACCTATATTGAAACACCCACGTCCAGATCTCCCGTATGTCGTCGAAACTGACGCATCCAGCCTAGCCATGGGAGCAGTTCTGTCTCAAAGAGATCCTGAAACCAACCAACTGCATCCCGTAGCATTTTGGTCCAGAAAATTCTCAGCACCAGAGATTAATTACGCAATCACTGACAAAGAACTGTTAGCCATAAAGTCCGCTTTTGAAGCCTGGCGGCATTACCTGCTTGGCGCTCAACATACCATCACGGTGATCACTGATCACCGGAATTTACAGTATTTGAAAACCGCCAAGGCTCAGTCATCACGGCAGCTCTGATGGGCTTTGTTTTTCGCTGAATTTGATTTCGTGATTACCTATCGACCTGGCTGCAAGAACGGCAAAGCAGATGCCTTATCCCGAATTGGAATGGGAGAATCTGATACAAACTCAGAACCAGTACCAATAATTCCCGAACAGAGAATTCTAGGCATGACTTTGTTACAGACGCTTGAAGACATTCAAGTCAGAGTGAAACAACTCCTGGACCCTACAGTCCTACAGGATTGGATACAAAAGGGATCAGACTTTACCATAGATAATGGTTTACCTTATTACCAAGGACGCTTATTCCTGCCGCACAAGGATTTACACAAACTAGTTATTTCAGGTTATCATGATACATTAATAGAGGGACACCCCGGTATTGCCAAGACAATGGAAAAGGTGAAACGACAATTCTGGTGGCCCTCTTGGCGAAAAGATGTTAAATCTTTTGTGATGTCCTGTGGTGTTTGCGCCCAAAATAAAGGTCAAAAGAAAAGACCAGCCGGTCTCCTTCAACCTCTAGACATACCGCCAGCACCCTGGCACACCCTATCAATGGATTTTATTACGGACTTGGCTCCTTGTTCGGGATACAATACCATTCTGGTATTTGTGGATTTGTTTTCCAAAATGGCTCACTTCATTCCTTTGAAAGGTTTACCTTCAGCTTCTGTCCTAGCCAAAGAATTCCTCGAAAATATTGTTCGGCTACATGGTTTCCCATCTATACTAATCTCTGACCGGGGAAGCCAATTCATTTCCCACTTCTGGCGCAAATGTTGTCAAATGGCACAAATCGACGTAAGATTATCGACCAGTCACCACCCTCAGACCGATGGTCAGACCGAGAGGACAAATCAGACCCTTGAGCAGTACTTACGGTGTATGTTACAGCAATCTGAAAGCAACTGGAAAGACATTCTTTGGATAGCCGAATACGCATATAATAATTCGGTACACTCTGGAACTGGCCATAGTCCTTTTTATACCTTGTTTGGACATCACCCTCGAACCTCAAACCTCGACTCACCTCAGAACCTCGGAGTGCCCGCAGTAGAACATCTGCATTCTACCATTACCCGAGCCTTCAAAGAGGCAACCACGCATTTACAACAAGCCAAGAGAAAATACAAGGAGAATGCTGACCTACATCGGAGTGAAGCACCTCCGTATCAGATTGGGGATCAAGTGTGGTTAGCTACCAGACATTTACCGCTCAAAGGGCCTCGAACTTTTAACCCAAAATATCTGGGACCTTATTCTATTACGGCAATAATTAACCCAGTAGCGGTTAAACTTGATTTACCAGCTAATATGCGAATTCACCCTGTTTTTCATGTGTCACTTCTGAAACCAGTGGTCCCCGGAACCCGACTACTCAAACCTCCAGAACCTATTCAAATAGATGGGGAACCCGAATTCGAAGTGAAGAACATTTTAGATTCAAAAATGTTTAGGTCAAAGCTTTTCTACCTAATTGATTGGAAGGGGAACGGACCTCAGGAGAGGTCGTGGGAACCCAGTGACCATGTGCATGCACCTCGATTAGTCAGGAAATTCCACCGACTCTTCCCAAACAAACCAAAACCCCCGGAGGGAACAACCTTGGGAGGGGCCTTGGGGGGGGAGTGCTGTCACGATGCCCGCTCCCGGGGAGCCGGCTCAGGCCCTGCGTCCCCGAAAGCGGACATCAAGTCCCCGGGGAAGGTCCCAGCAACCCCTTATAGGGGCCCTTTGGACCGCGTCCTGGCGCCTATGGCACCAGGCTCATAGAAAACGTCAGTCCTGGCGCCATAGGCGCCAGGCTCATTATGAAAGTGTTTGGGTGCACTTACCTGATGCAGACCATGCTGCAGAACCCCGGCCTCCTTGAGGCCTGAAAGGAACTACTTTACCTGTGGGACTCATTTACCACCCAGGCGTGGTCGGGGAAGGATACATACCTGATTGGAGGAAGGACACATTCTAGGAACTTCTTCCAAGGCTATTTAAACCACACCCGATCAGCCACACGTGCTTCGCGTTGTTCTGCATCTAGCAGCTGGACGCTCACCGTGTCTGCTCCTGCATCTTGACTTCTGCCACACCTGCCAGCATCCTGAATCACCTGCAAAGGAAGGGAACAAGAGAACAGAAGAAGGAAAAGGCCTCACCTGCTAAATCTGCATCCCAGAGACATTTTGTCATGATGCCTACCTCCAAGGAGCCAGGCCGGGCCCAGCAACCCCAGAGGCAGACATCATTTTCCCCAGGGAAGTCTCAGCGGGCCCAAGTCGGGGCCCTTTGGACTCAGTCCTGGCGCCTTAGGCGCCAGGCTCATAGAAGAGGATATGTGTTTAAGTGCTTGGGTGCACACTTACCTGATGCAGACCTTGCTGCTTCATCCAGGCCCTCTTGAGGCCTGAATGGGACTACTTTACCTGTAGGACTACTTCACCACCCGGGTGTGGTCGGGGAAGGATACATACCTGATTGGTGGAAGGATACGTACCAGGAACTTCTTCCAAGGCTATTTAAACCCCACCCGAACAGCCACACGTGCTTCGCGTTGTTCTGCACCTAGCAGCTGGACGCTCACCGTGTCAGCTCCTGCATCCTGACTTCAGCCACGCCTGCCAGCACCCTGGAACACCTGCAAGGGGAGAAAGGAAGAGAATAGGAGAAGAAAAGCCCTTACCTGCTAAATCTGCATCCCGGAGTCATTTCTCCAACGGCCCTGAAAAGGAAGACATCATTTTAAAGGCATTTTGTTTCGATCGCTGCAGCGCTGCATTTTACTCACCTTTGCAAGGCGCTTCCATCTTCAGCAGCGATCTTCCGGATTCAGCTACGCCCCGGCGCCTAGAGGAAAAAAGACAAGAACAAAGGTGAGAGGGAGAAAAGGAATAAGGAAAGCTCAGTTTCCTTTTAAGTCTTACCTGTTGGATTATTCCCACTGCATTTCGGGTCCTGCCGCTTCCTGGCATCTCCGGACCCCGGCCCCTATGGGGAAAAAAGACAAAGACATTGAATGAGCGAATGCAAAGACATTACCTCAGCGCTCATCCAGAACTGTTTCACTTCGGGTCGGCGCCATATCTCCGGCACTCCGAACCCCGGCCCCTAAGGGGAAAAAGACATAAGCATTAGCGCTTGCTGCAATTAGACAACGAACATTATTATTAAGCTTGAACTTTTGAACAGAACTTTTACAGCGCCTTACCTGAACAGTCAAGCTTACCTGAACTCCCATCAATCCTCAATCCAGTGAAGTAACTGGGTTTCAACGCGCCCCTGCATCAGAAGCAGGATGGAGAGCTCATCCTTCCAAACCCTAAGGTGAGGCTTCACGGGGAATCGTGGAGGAGGTATCGTGGAGGGTTGGAAGGGAGTGGGAGGCTTGAGCATTGTTCCACAGTTGGTAATACTCCCTTTTCACGCACAGGAGGGTATCCAACGAGCCAGGGAAGCCAGAATAGAGGGGCCCTTCCTGTCCATCTTCAGAGTTCTGCGCCTTCAACGCCGCGCCTCCGTGGGAACCAGGTGAGCGTTACAGAACGCGAAGCCTTACCACAATTTCCCACCTGGGCGCTATGGAGACTTCCGAGACAGATCAGCTGGCCCATCTTTTAGGGGAATTACGGGCAGAAGTGCACTCAGCCCGCCAGGAGACTAATGCTCTCAGAAGGGAACTAATCCTATCCAAGGAAAGAACTGATGATCTGGCCAAAAGGTTATTGCAGGGCCAGGCAGAGCACACTCCTTTACCTGTTTCCGGAGATATTTCTACAACAATGGGTTCGAATAACCCGGTACAAATCAATCTACCTGGACACATGCCTTTGGCCCCGCCGGAACGTTTTGCGGGGGATCCCAAGAAATATGCCGTTTTTATGAACCAATGCCGTTTACACTTTTTATGCAGGCCCGGGGCCTTCCCCAACGACCAGACCAAAGTAGCCTTTGTACTATCTTACCTCAGTGGCTGTGCTGCCGATTGGTCTATTCCATTGGTAAATCAGGATGATCCCATTCTCCGGGATTTCCAGGGCTTCCAGGCCAGCATGGAAAGATTGTTCGCTCGACACTCGCAGGGACAGGCCCTTGACAACGAACTGCTATCCTTACGACAAGGTAATCAGGATCTTTTGTCCTATATCGCCACCTTTAATAGACTAGTTGTGGAAACCGGATGGCCTGAAAATAAAAGGATCACATTGTTTCATCGAGGCCTGCGCGGAGAGCTTAAAGATGTTATAGCTCAGATAGTAGATCCACCCCAGGCCTGCGCAGACAACATAGACTTAGTGGTTCAACTTGATCACAGACTTCAAAATAGAAAAGCAGATCGGCTCAAGTATGAAACCAGAGTACCTATCAAGACCCACGTTAACTCCAAGAGTACTGACGTTTCCGAACCTATGCAAATTGGCAGTGTTAAAGGACCATTAACGCAGAAGGAACGAGAGAGAAGGCGACAAATGCAACTTTGTCTGTATTGCGGAACTTCCGGTCACTTTCTTCAAAGTTGTCCAGTTAAACCACCCAAGAAGGTGGTTGGAGCCACTGATAACGAGTTATTGACACCTGGTTCGGGAAACGACCTAGCCCGACAAGCGTAGGGGTCCGCTTGCCGAGCTTGAAAACAAACTCTTTGACCTCGCATTTTGTCATGCCAATGGTGCTTGTGAACCCAAAACAGCCTCAGCAGTTGCATGCTATAAAAGCATACATAGACAGTGGAGCTATTGGAAATTACATAGACCGTGAATTGGCTTCCAGGATTAAGCTTCCTCTCCGCCCGAAAGTAACCCAAGATGTAATTACTACAGTTGATGGAACCGAAATAGCCTCAGGGCCTGTAACGCATTCCACAGTTGAAATCACTCTGGTGGGTCAGGACGGACATCGGGAAGCAATCGTGTTTGATGTGATCAAGGCCCCACAATTTCAAGTACTTCTTGGTATCCCTTGGTTAGAAACACATAATCCGAGAATAGACTGGCGAGCAAAGAAGATAACTTTTCCTGATTGTGAACCAACCTGTTACCCAAGGAATCCAGCTATGGGTCTAGCCTCTGTAACTTCCACCCCTGTACAGCTACCATCTGAATACCAAGAATTCCAAGACGTTTTTCAGAAAGAGCAGGCTAACACCTTACCTCCCCATCGATCTTACGATTGCCAAATCGACTTGGTACCCAATGCACAACTACCTTGTAGTAGGATTTATGCTCTTACTGAACCTGAGAACCTGCATTTGCGCCAGTATTTGGATCAATACCTGGCCAATGGCTTCATTCGCCCATCAAAGTCACCAGTCTCTTCCGCTTTGTTCTTCGTACCTAAAAAGGAAGGAGACCTTAGGGCCTGTATTGACTACCGCGCCCTAAATCAGATAACGATTAAGAATCGTTACCCTTTGCCCCTGATACCTGAGCTTATCGACCAAGTAAAAGATGCTCGTGTGTACACCAAGCTAGATCTCCGAGGAGCTTACCACCTGGTACGTATAAAAGAGGGCGACGAGTGGAAGACTGCATTCCGCACCAAATTTGGGCTCTTCGAATATCAAGTAATGCCCTTCGGTTTGTGCAACGCACCTGCCGCCTTTCAGTACTTCATGAATGATGTTCTTCGGGAACTTATCGATGTTTGTGTCATCGTTTATATTGACGACATCCTGGTGTATTCCTCCTCAGAATCTGATCACAGAAACCATGTTAGGGCAGTTCTTGAGAAATTGCGCCAGCACAAATTATTTGCCAAGCTCGAAAAATGCGTTTTTCATACCACAGAAGTGGAGTTTCTCGGATTCATCCTGACACCTCAAGGAATCCGAATGGACTTGCGGAAAGTGGACGCCATTCTCAAATGGCCATCTTCTAGCTCTGTATAGGGAGTGCAAAGCATGCTTGGCTTTGCCAATTTCTATCGAAGGTTCATCCCGGAATTTTCTCGAACTGTTCAACCCATCACAGCTCTCCTAAAGAAAAATAAACGCTTTGAATGGACTCTTGAGGCTGAACAAGCCTTTCAGGACCTGAAAACCAAATTCACCTCTGCACCTGTATTGAAGCACCCGCGCCCAGATCTCCCTTACATCGTGGAAACCGATGCATCCAGTTCGGCCATGGGAGCTGTCCTGTCGCAAAGAGACCCAGAAACTAACCTCCTACACCCTGTAGCCTTTTGGTCCAGAAAATTCTCTCCACCTGAACTCAATTACGCAATTACCGACAAAGAACTACTGGCTATTAAATCAGCTTTCAAGGCTTGGCGTCACTATCTTCTCGGTGCAAGACACATCATCACCGTAATTACGGATCACAGAAATTTGCAGTATTTAAAGACGGCCAAAGCTCAATCTTCGCGACAACTCCGATGGGCTTTATTCTTTGCGGAATTTGATTTTGTAATTACCTATCGCCCTGGCTGCAAGAATGGTAATGGCTGTCGAGAATACATCTATGTAAGTCTGTTAGGCCCTGGGAATCCGGATGATGTTAGAAACAGTGACTGGACTTTGCTGAGTTTCTTGAGAGTCTTCAGAGGACCTTGGTAAAGTATCTAGGGATAAGCAGTGGGACATACAATATTCAGAACCAAGAAACAAGGAGCCTGCTGCCCAATTGATGTAGGGGTTATGCTTCTGTAACCAAGGCATACCTAGAACCATTGGATAGTGGGCCGATCTTATAATGTCAAATTTAATCCTCTCTTGATGGTGGTTTATGGAAAGTAGGATCTCTTTAGTTTGGAGGGTTATGGGTCCCGAAGACAGGGGTCTCCCATCAATAGCTTCTACAGGTTGCATTGTCTCTCAAGTTTCATGTGGTATGTTGTGAGAAGTGACCCAATCATGATCTATGAATATGCCCATGGCTCCGCAATCCACTAATGCCAGGATGGGGTAAGATTCTTTCTTGGAAGGCGATAGGAATGCCTGTAGAATCACAATATTATTTTGTCCAGGAGAGTTCAAGGAAGGAACTGATGTGGAGCAGATATCTCTCTCTCCCGAAACTGTGCCCCATCTAGGATCGGGAGCTGGCGTTTCTCGAACGCCGTGGAGGAGCAATAGGGCACTCTCTCATAAGATGTTTATCGGAGGCGCAATACATGCATAGGCCAGTGTGAATCAGGCGCATTCTTTCTTGTGGGGTAATGGGTCCACGGAAGGCCCCCAGTTGCATGGGTTCTGGATCCGAGGTTGGAGAAGCTGTGGGCTCTGGTCTGATTGAGTGGTCTGTGGCAGCTTTTTGGAAGGTTGACTTAAACTTCTTTTTTTCTGCCTTTCTTTCCTGGATTCGAAAGTCGATTTGCAAGGAAAGGTCCATAAGAGCCTGGAAGGAGTTTGGGCGAGCTACCCTGGCTAACTCCCCCTTTATTTCTTCATTCAGGCCTCTCCGGAAGAGGGTGAAGCTGGCTTCTTGAGACCAATCAGCTTCCTTCACAAGTTGTTTAAAGCGGGTCACATAGGTAAGCATATCCTGGGATCCTTGTTGAAATTCAAGTAAACGTTCTTGAGCTCTGGTAACCTGCTCTGGGCCATCAAACATGGCTTTTAGGGCTTCCACGAACCCATCATAATTATCCAGGAGGGCGTCACCCAAATTGACTAGGGGGGGTTGCCCAGGTCAAGGCATTACCAGTGAGGTGTGAGATCATGAAGCCCACCTTTGCTCTAGGAGTGGAAAAGTAGTAGGGCTTGAAGGTGAAGTGTACCAAACATGAATCAAGGAAGGCACGGAGGGTCTTTGAAGAACCATCATATTTGTCCACTACTCCTCCCAATAACACGCTTTCCTTAGTTGCAGAGTCATGTGACAAGACTAGCTGCTTTAACGCAGCATTCTCAACCTTAAGGTTCTGGACTTCTGTGGTTAGTTCCTGCATGCCTCGCATGAGGTCTTGAACCGCGGCTTCCATCTCTGTGTCTGTATCGTTTAGGCGTCTCAATCTGTCACAAGTCTCTCCCCTTCTCACCTGTTTTGGTTGTTTGCTTGAGACCTTCTTTGGTGACTTCTTTCGCACGGTCCGGGATTTGTATAAACCCGTGGGCTGGTCTTCGGATTCCAGCGTGAGGAAGACAATCCAACTCGAGGATACGTTCAGATGTCCAGGACCGAGACCAGGAAGGAACAATGTCCAAGCTCGGAGACACGGAACGCTGTGACCAGAGCGCGGGTGAAAATCCAAGAAGTTTGAAGGTAAGTTTTGAGGAAAGGAAGGAGGAAGGAAGGAAGGGGGTTCAAGGAACCGGGAAACAGGATACAGAAGAAAGCCCCGAGCGAACTCCGGTAACACATGTCCAACTACAGCAAGCGGTAGCGTTGAGATGCGCAGAGCCGCGGGGGCGTGTCTGTTTAGTAGAAAGCAGAGCGTGGAACGCAAGGACCGGCAAGTAGCGTTCCGTATAAGGCGGCCATGTTGGAAGGATTACTGCATTCAATCCCCTATGGGTCAGGGACCACGAAGTCCAGAAAGGACGAAGGCGACGGTTCATGACAGACGTCTTCTGTATCCACGATGCCAAGCTGCTCCGCTGTGGCAACGGTGGAGGTTGCTGTGGAGACACTTCCGCACTCTCAGAGTTCCTACGTGATCACGTGCTGCCTGCCACAGGGATCAACTTACCTCTCCCACTACGCAGGTTCCTAACTCCGCCCATATTTACAGACATAAAAGAACGGTTCACCCGCAAGCCACTGCTTCTAATTAGCGTTATTCCAAAACCGCAGTGTTATGTGAACTTGCTCTCTTGGTTTTTCCACTCCGGATTTGTTATTGCTGACCTCACAGACTGTTTTGCCTAGCGATTTTGTGTCTCTTTGTAATCCACGAGCTCCGGACCTTACCGGCTCCAGAAGGACTTCTAACATCACGGTCCATCTTCACCTTACCGCTCGCTATTACGGACTGACTGCCTGTCAACATCACTGTTGTTTTCCGCTACAGGCAGAAGCCCCCTGGTAAGCTCATTGTGCCTCATACTATTGTGTTACTTTGTAGATATCTCTTGGAAACCTGATCGCTCGCCCAAGTCCAGACTTCAACCAAACCTGTCATAACATCAACTGATCTCATATCCTTCGTTATCATTGCAACAACCTCTCCATACAGTCTTCGGGGAACGCCAAGTGCATCATTGAACACTATCCTGAATCGGTGCACCATCCCGGATTAGTGCGCTCCTTGTGCTGTTCGGGAATATCCTCCCATACTAATCTTCCCATTTTGTTGTTTTCTCCTGTCGTTGTTGTGACTGTTTCTGAGTCCATTCCTCTCAAGGAATTTCCTCATCCTCCTAGGGGTAAGCTGGTCATATCAATCATCGCCCTGAGACATACTAAACATCTAAGTTTCCTTAGGGGTAATTTCCTTCTGATTTATTTTTAGGCATGCATCCCTAAAGACCTAGATACCATAGTTACAGGTAGATATAAGGTGCTGTAGCAGTTTGTTGTATTCTGTTCACATTGATCACAGTAACCTGATATTTATTCTTCCTTTGCAGAATTGGTGTTTGCGGTGCGTGGTTTCCACGCTCTTTCATGTTATGTTATGTTATGTTATTAAATTTCTATAGCGCTACAAGCCCTGAGGCATCCAAGCGCTCCATCACAAGCAGAGAGGTCAGTGAGGACAACCGAAGATGTAGGTTAGATGAAAAGTTCTGTCTTCAAGAGTTTCCGGAAAGCCAGGTGATTGCTCTCTGTACGGAGCCCTAACGGTAGATTATTCCAGGCCTTAGCCATGAGCACCGGGAAAGAACGTCCATTTCCACGCGTTTCTTAGTCCTTGGCACCTGCAGACTTAGAGTCATTGTGGAGCACAGATTTCTTGTCGGTTGATATATCATGATTTTGTCCTTCAAATAATTAGGGACTGTTCCATAGATGCATTTATGACCTAACGTCAATAATTTAAAGGAAATCCTGGCTGATACTGGGAGCCAATGTAGCTCCCTTCTCGCGTTAGAGGTGGGTTCATGCCTCTTCATACCGTATATTATACGTACAGAGGCATTTTGGATTTTCTGCAATTGCTGTACGTCTTCTCTACTAGCCCCCCCCAACAGAGCATTACAATAGTCAAGTCGTGGCAAGATAACGGCTCTGACCAGTTTGGCTCGGTTGTTTTCAGAGATAAGAGGGGCGACCTGCCTCAATACTCGTAGATGATATTGGGTATTTTTTACTATAGCATCCACGTGTGCGCCTGCATCCAAGGAAGCCTCCATATAAACACCTAATGTTTTTACCTTGCCAACAACTTCAATAAAGCTATCATCAACCTGAAAGCCAGTGAAAGCCTTAGCTAGTCCCTCTCTCGGTTTATTGGGCCCGTAGATCATTAGTTCCGTCTTTCCTGCATTTAGGCATAGCCAGTTTGTGGTCATCCAGTCTTTTATTACACTGTATAACTTATTTAATTTGAGTTGATCTGCTTGATGGTCACCTGAAAGTTCCATTGACAACTGGAAGTCATCTGCATAGTTGGTGAAAAAATAGCCCAACTTCTCCAGTTCTCTGCATAGAGGGGCAATATAAATGTTAAAGAGCAAGGGCGACAGACAAGCTCCTTGTGGAACGCCACAAAGGATAGTCTCTACTTCCGAGAAGGCCTCGCCCCAATGCACCCTGGAACTTCTACTCTCTAAAAAAGATCTCACCCAGTTAACAGTTTCAATGGCCAAGCCGCCGGTATCCCACAATCTGTGTAGTAGAATCTTATGATCTAAAAGATCAAAAGCAGCACTGAGATCAAGTAATATTAACAGGCCTAATCTGCCTTTCTCAATTAGTGATAGCATCTGCGTCTGGAGATCGACCAAGGCGCTCTCTGTGCCATGGAAGCGGCGGAAACCCGATTGCCTCTCGTGCAACCTTCCCGTGTTTTCAATATATGATTGAAGTTGAGAGGTAGCAACCTTATCTACCAGTTTCAGAAAGAAAAGAGTGTTGGTAATTGGACGATAGTTAGCAGCATCTTTAGGATCCAAGCCAGCTTTTTTTAGAAGGGGGGTAACAGCCACTGATTTAATGGCTTGTGGAACATATAATCACTCCTCTGCCTGTTGATAACTCAAACAGCAGAGGGGTGTATTACAAAGAAGAGCTCCCTCAGGTTGAAGAGGCCAGACTCAGGGACGGAGTACTGGTGGGTGAGCGGATATCAGGAGTGGTTCACCTCTTGCTTGGGGTTTTGGACTTGAGGCTTCCTAACCATCGACCCGGCCGGTTTGGTGGTGAGTAACAACAGAGTTAGGGGGGAGGAGGAGGGTGGAGAGAAGGAAAGGAGGTAAGCAAGGGAGAGGAAGAGAAAAGGAAGGTCTTGAGGCGTATCTGGAAATTAAGGTGCTCCGGCTCAAGAAAGAGAGCTGCAGGGAAGCTGTTCCAGAGGGAGGCACCTGCAGAGGATAAAGATCTACCCCAAATCTCTGTTTGTAAAAGCGGCTCACCCGCTGAGGGTTGGAGGACGAGTGAAGGACTCTAGAGGGCGAGTATTCAGGGAGAGAGCATTGTAGATAGTGAGGGCCCCAGACCCAGAAAGCCTTGTGGATTATGCAGAGGATCTTGAACTTGATCCTTGCAGCCACAGGGCGCCAGTGGAGGAATTTCAGCCCAGAGATATGCAGTCCAAGGGCTTGAGGCCAAGGATAAGTCTTGCGGTTCTATTCTGGATGAGTTGTAGAGGATAGAGAGTAGAAGTAGGAAGATTGAGGAAGAGCTGTTGCAATAGTTCAGCCTAGAAAGAACCAAGGTTCTCGAGGTGATGAGCCTCTGGGGGAAAGTGAGAAAAGGTTGAATACCTCTGAGGAGGTGCAGTTGGTAGTTGGACTTTTTGGGTGGTGTCTCAGATGTGAGAAGAGAAGGAGAGAGTGGAGTCGAAGATGACCCCAAGATATTTTGCCTCATTGGTAGGCGAGGGCGCAGGGCCAAGGGAGGCAGGCTAATGAGAAAGTGCGAAGACGGACCATGGGTCCCAATGAGTACGATCTCTGTTTTATTGGCATTCAGGCAGAGATCATTAGCAGCACACCAAGCCTGAATTGCGGATAGACAACCAGAGATGAGCGAGGAAGAGGCCGAGGGTAACCTGAAAGAGAGCTGCGTGTCATCTGCATAACACTGAAAGTTAGAGGTAAAGGTAAAGATCCTGTGGGGCAAGGGGGCCATGTAGATATTGAAAAACCAGATGAAATGGTTAGATCCTTTGGGGACACCACATGTAGAGAGAGTGGTAGAGGAGACAAAGGGCTCAGGTTCCACCTGGGAGGCCGGTCAGAGAGAAAGGAGGTGAGCCACGCCAGGGCCTGACCTGTGATGCCCAAGGTATCACGGAGACCAGTGATCAGGATGTTGTGGTTTACTGTATCGAAGGCAGAAAAGAGGCCAAGAAGAATAAGGACAGAAGGAGAGTTAGAGTCATGATTTGAGAGCAGGTCTTCACGAATGTTCAGAAGAGCAGTTTCCATGCCTCTGTATGCTCTGAAGCCAGAATGATGCTCATGGAGACAACCAACAGATTCAGTATGGACGGTAAATTGGGTAATAGCCAGCTTCTCCAGGTGTTTTCCCAGAAAAGGAGTGATGAAGATCGTGCGATAGTTTGCTGGAATGGACGGGTCAGCAGAAGGTTTTTTGAGCAGAGGGTGCATGAGAGAGTGCTTGAGAGGAGAGGGGAAAACTCCAGTGGCGCTAGAGAGGTTGCAGAGGTCGGCCAAAACTGGAGCGAGAGTGTCAATATTGTCCTTGATGGCTTAGGCGGGTCAGGGGTCCACCTGTTTGAAAGAGTATTTCATAGATCGGACTTGTCCAGAAACCTCATCCGGTATGACAGGGGAGAGGGAGGAGAGAAGAGGGGGAGTGGTTTGGTCACCAAGGGGTGCCCAAGAGATGTTGACGCAAGGTAGGATAGCTGAGGGGCAACATGCTCGCCTTGGAAGCAAGATGACGCAGAGAAACACAGGTTCAATCCCTGTGTCCGTGCCTAGAAACATCTGGGTATTAAACGCATTATAAATGACCAATCATAATCAAGGGGGGGAGCAGAAGAGAGAGAGGACAGGATGTCCTGTGTTTTTGTGGTGAAATGTGCAGCAAGGGCCGAGCAAAGAGCCTGGGCAGGTGTGATAGAGGATGCAGCTGCGGTAGGGTTGGCAAGTTCCTTGCAGACTTTGAAAAGTTTGGCCGTGTTGTTAGATGTCAAGGAGATGCAGGCTTGAATGTAGACTCTTTTCTTGGAGTGGATGCAGAGTCTATATTGCCTATGAAGATGGCGGCAGGCCAGTTTGTCAACGGGTGCATCTGAAGATCCCCATTTCTGTTCCGCTGCTCTACACTTGCGTTTAAGGGCAGCCAGATCAGAGTCATACCAAGAGTTGCATTTTTTGGCAGGCTTCAGTCGGACCCTCATTACAGGGTCAAGGATGTCAAGAGTGTTGGAGATAGAACATTGAAAGTTAGAGAGGGCTGTATCAGTGTGGGAGTCAGCCGCAGAAGTAGGAGGTAGGTGGAGGTAAAGGCAGCCACTGACACTCTTTTCATGGGTTGGATTACCTTGAAATCAGGAGGCGGTGTAGGGTGTGCTATTGCCGAAGGAGAAGGGAGCTTCAAGTGAGAGGAGAGAAGAGAATGATTAATCCACGAGAGTAAAGTAGTGAGAGGAGTAGAGAGTGGGATGTCTATGGTGATGAGAGCATCCAAGGTGTAGCCCGCAGTGTGCTTTGGACCAGAGGGTAGAATGGAAAGAGGAAGAGAAAGGGAGTCACATAGGTGTCGGAAAGGTCCTGAAGATTCAGGACAGTCAAGGTGGATGTTAAGATCCCCCAGCAGGAGGAGTTGGGAAGAGGAGGAGAGGAGAGAGGAGGCCAGGTCAGCCCATTCCGGGAGGAAGAGGGTGTACTGGCCCGGTGGCCGATTGAAGGTGGCCAGAGTAAGAGAGGCGACAGGTGAGACTGAGAGCCTGCAGACTAGGCATTCAAAGGAGGAGTAGACCTGATTGGGAATAGTGGAAACAGGGATCCACTCTGGAAATATCAAGGCTAATCCACCTCCTGGCCTGTTGGTTCTGGGTATGGAGAGGATCTTGTAACCTTCAAGGAGGAGTGTGTCGAAACTCACGACAGAGCTGTCCTTAAACCAGGTCTCAGTAAGCGCAAGAACATCGAGGTCCAGGAGTTCCAGAAGGTGGCAGATTTCAGAGGAGTGCTTGACAGCAGAGTGAGAGTTTAGTGTGGCAACATGCCACTTCTGAAGGACTTGCGTGGGGGGGATGCAGGGAACCGAGGTCCCCCGTAAGCGGCAAGGGTGCCTGCGAGATAGAGTTGGTAGGAGGCAGAGGTGGCAAGGGAGCTCCAGAGGCGGCAAGGGAGCTCCAGAGGCGGTGAGAATGGGTGGCACAGGCAGCAAGGTGGAAGAGACTGACAAGGTTATCCGTGTAGTCTGAGTAGGCCTAGGAGCCTGTCCAGTTGAGACCGATGGTGGGCGTAGTAAGCAAGGTAGCCTGGGCGGCCGTAGAAGCAGGTGTCAAGGGAGCCTGTGAAGATGAATGAGGAAAGTTGATAAGGCAAGGAAGGAGCCTATCCAGAAGAAGTTGGGTTGAAGCCCTTGTACTGGGATGGTGCCGTTTCGATAGACATTTATGATGGCCCTGGAGGTGGAAGAGGAGGCAAGAAGGGCCTCCCCGCGGGTGCCACCATAAATGTGTGAGGAAGAGTAAGGAGAGAGCTGAGCAGCCATATGGAGAGTCCATAGGTCAGGGGAAGGAACAACAAAGAGGATGTCGGTGAGAGTCTCTCTGGCGGAAGGCCAGAAATAGGTGTCAGCGATGGGAAGGCCTGGGTTGGAGGGCAGTATGTCCTTCTTGCGTTTCCCGCCTGCCAGATTTAGTGAGAGGTGAAGGATAGGAGAACGCAACAAGACCAATGCAGGATGTGAACACAGCTCCATTCGATTTTAAAACACAGCAAGGTCAATGCAGGATGTAAGCACTGCTAAATTTGATTTTAAAACACAGCAAGGTCAATGCAGGATGTAAGCACAGCTAAATTCGAATTTAGAAGCAACAAAACCAATGCAGGATGTAAGCACAGCTAAATTCGCTTTTAGAACACAGCAGGTCAATGCAGGATGTAAGCACAACTAAATTCGCTTTTAGAACACAGCAAGGTCAATGTAGGATGTAAGCACAGCTAAATTCGATTTTAGAACACAGCAAGGTCAATGCAGGATGTTGACATAACTCGCTGTGCCCGGCCGTTCTGGCAAGCTTGAAGGTCTCGTTTGTGGATCGCAGCAGCCATTTTTACCACCAAGATGGCCACTGCAAGTGTTCATGGATTGCTGTGAATGCTGTCTAGTTTTCTCAGACAGCGTTCATATGCGCCAGAGACACAAGCGAACATCGCGTCTCAACGCTGGTTGTACTTCCTTGCCTCTACGGTCGGTACTTCCTAGCTCAGCGCTCTCCATCTGTCTGTGATCCCTCTTCCTTCCGCCATGAGATTCCTTGCTGTGTTGCGCTCTGCGCCTTGTTGTTTTCCTCTCCTTCCTGTTCCTGTCTTCTTGTCCCTCCTAGCCTTCCTTTCTGCTGCATTTTCCTGGATTACTTTGCTTACTTCGTTGCCTGTCTTTTCCTGGAGTTCCTTGCTTGCATTTCGTTGCTGCATCTTCCTGGATCACTTCTCTGCGATCATCCTACTGCATATTTCTGGACTTAACTGCTCTGCCAATCTACGAACTACAGGTTCCCCCGCCCCCTTTTTTTCCTGATATTTAGTGGTCTCCCCGAGGTCAGTCTGTCTGGTGCTTTAGCTACTAGGCAGGGTGGCCTCAGAGGAGGCTCACCCCTTTCATCACGAAACCCGGACTAAAAGAACACCAAGCCTCAAACAACTAAGAAGTCCTTGCAGAAGATTGCACAGGTGACAGTCCTCAAAATCTGTCAGTTTGAGACACCAAAAGACCACAACACCTGCGGATAAGGATCCCTCAGTCCAGGATTTACTGCAAGGCATGCAGGAACTCTCCACCGAGGTCTAGGACTTAAAGGCCGAAAAAGCTGCCTTAAAACAACTGGTGTTATCTCGAGATACCTTCAGGCAGGAAGGGACATCTATGGGGGGTGTGGTTGAGAAGTACAATGGCTCCCCTAAAGACGTTGCAGGCATTTTTGGATTCCTGTTTGGTACACTTTACCTTTAAGCCCTATTTTTATTCAACTGATAGGGCCAAGGTGGGCTTCATTATATTACACCTTACTGGTAAAGCCCTCAGCTGGGCAAACCCCTTCGTTGTCTCAGGAGACCCGCAAATGGACGACTATGATGGCTTTGTTTTGTCCTTTAAAGCCATGTTTGATCGGCCCGACATGGTGTTTTCAGCCCAAGAGAAACTACTTGAGTTTCAACAAGGAACGCAGGACATGCTTACCTGTGTCACCAGGTTTAAGCAGCTGGCTAAGGAAGCCGATTGGCCAACTAATGCTTGCTTTACCTTATTCAGGAGAGGACTGAATGAGGAGATAAAGGATAAGCTGGCACACGTTGCCCGACCAGGCTCTTTTCAGGCTCTCCTTGACATGATCATGCAAATCGACTACCGCCTTCAGGAATGGAAAGCTGAAAGAAGAAAACCTCTTTGGGGTGCTGTTGGGCAGCCAGTCAGATGGCCGCCTAGCTCTGAGGCTCCGTGACCCACACATAAAAACCCTCGTTCAATGGCGGAATCCGTTCACCTGCACCTCCAAAAAAACGACACCTGAACGCCACCCGTGCACGGGGCACACATTGGGGGAAGAACCGCTGTCGGCGGCTCAGCGGAACCTGTGATACGGCAATTGGTGCTGGCCGGCCGCTCGGGCCCGCTGCACCCGCCACCTGAGACGCGGAGAGCATAGCAACCTTGGCTGCCCTGGAGAGCGCGCTCGCGTAGCTGAAGCGGGGCGTTGTTCTTCTGAAGAGTTCCCCTACCTGCTGCTGACTCCAGCGCTGCCACGAGAGGACGAGAGACAGGACTGGGAACAGGACCGAAGATCCGCGCCTCCAGCCGGGCGCCTCCGACATTGCCGCCGCGAGCCCTTGCTGACGGCAGGTGGCAGCGGTAGGAGCCTCCGGGTGGTGCGCGCCGGGGCGCTGCTGTCTCCGTTGTGGCCTCGCCTGGACCCCCGTGGGCCCACATCACATCAGCTGTAGCACGTGGCTCACCCCCCCTTTCTACTCCCATCATCGCTTGCTGCCTTCCCCAGGTGCGGCAGCGGTCGGAGGTGGGCCTGCCCGGGGGGGCGGGCGTCGAGCGTTACTACGCGCCGCAGTGCATAATCTAGCTTTCCTGGCTCCCCCTTCCATAGACTGTCTGGTTGATCCCACGCTCCGCAGGGTAGGAGCAAATAAAAAAAACAACGGTGACTACAGCTGAAATATTAAACTACGCACCGCCCAGGCATTACGAGGGGACGACATCTCACGCGATTGCCGGTGCACCGGAGGGCTTCACGTGTACGGGTGCTGCTGATCTCCATCAGAGGAACTGGCCTTGGGCGGGAAGCCGCAAAGGAGGCAACACACTGCTATACCAGCAGTCATAGCTCAAACATGCACCATCTTATCTGAAAGACCAGGCGCTGCGTGATACTGCACACCACATTGCACAATCTAACTTTCCTGGCTCCCCCTCCCATATACTGTCTGCTGGCTCCCATACTCCGCAATTTAGGTGCATTCAAAAAACTTGCAGGAGATTGCAGCCGAGATACTATACTACGCGCCGACCTAGCACTGCGCGAGAATGACATCTCACACGATTGCCTGTGCACCGGAGGGCTCCACAGACCCAGGTGCCGCTGATCTCCATCATAGGAACTGTCCATGTGCAGGGAGCCGCGAAGGAGGCTGCACACTGCTATACCACCATTCATAGCTCTAATCTAAACCATCTCGTCATCCTGGTGGGCCCTCCATACCCACCCCACCAACTGCAGAACGCCCGGCAAACATAAACTCTAGGTAGAGAGACACTGCCTACACAGGAGTCCTCCTAACTCCCCCCGGCGCTCAACGCCTGCTGATCCCAGGATTGCCGTGAAGCACCTGCTAAGCCGACCACCATTCAGCCTCCATGGCCACTCTTGGCCCACAGCTCCTCCGCTATCACTGCCCCCCCACGGGCGGCCCACTCCTAACTAGTCGGGTCAAAACACCTGCACTACCGGGCATACGTCCTGCATGCCGCAACCACGTGCCAACTACCACCCACGCTCCTGGACTTCTGATCTACGAGCCTCACCAGGCCCGTCAAATTAAGCGCTGCGCCCCTCTGTAGCTATGCCTAACAGATTGCAAGGAGCTAGCAAAGTAGGCGCCATGGATAAATTTACCACGGCAACGTCCAGGGCGGAACAAGCATCCTCCTCCGCACCACAAGAAGATGGAGATATCCTGCCTGACCCCCCACAGCCTGACTTGGCTGCAATGATGGAGTCCATAGCCAAAAACTTTGCAACCTTTCCGTGAAAAATTGGATGATATTAACGCGAACGTCGCCTCCTTCAGAGCTAAACTCGACCAACATGGGGCCAGGATCACTGAGATGGAGCAAAGAATCGGATCTAATGAGGACAATGTCCACACCCTACAAAACACAGTCTCGGAGCTAGTCTGCGACATGAAGCAGGTCAAAGCTAAGTGCGATGACCTTGAATCGAAGTCGCGAAGAAATAACATTTGCATAGTGGGGGTGCCAGAATCTGCGCTAAAAGGGCGGATGGAACTCGCAGTTGAACAACTTTCCAAAGAGTTCCTTGATAACCCTGAGCTCTCACCATTCTTCACGGTTGAAAGAGCACATCGCTGTAACGCTCACCTGACTCCCACGGAGACGCTGACCAGGCCTGGGCTGCTGCGGCCTCTTCTAAGGTGATGCGCAGGACTCGGAACACCGACTGGGCCGGACCCCCAAACCTCGCCTGTCTGATGCGTAGGAAGATCTTCCTGTAGATGGGGAAAAGGATTTTAATCACCTGCGGAGTGACGAGTCAAACCCCTCCTTTCCCCTTTTACTCTCTGTTCAAACCACCTCTGAACCTTCCCGTTAATTCTCACCTTAAGATTTGAAATGACGAGCTCTCCATCCTGCTTCTGGTGCAGGTGTGCGGTAGAATCCAGTTACTTCACTGGTTATCGGACGGGCATTCAGGTCCAGTTGCTTCACTGGTTTTTTGGATGAATAAGGCGCTTTCGTAAGTATATGACTTATCAAGTTCAAGGGTTGTTCTCCCTTCCTTTTTGGCCTTTATTTTCAATGGACTGCTTTTAGTCTTTTAGCGCAGGTGCAGAGCGAAGATTCCACGTAGAGAAGACAATTCGCTGTGGATAATTCAGGTGAGCTTATGTTGGGGTGGTTTTTCTAATGTCTGTATGTTCACCCACTAATGCGCGTGTTCTTTTTTCCCCATAGGGGCCGGGGCGCGGTACTGCCAAAAGGCGTGCCGACCCGAGATGAGGAAGGATTCTCCCCCACCAATCGCCAGGTAAGCCTTCTGGCAAATCAGTTTTTTCCCAATGTTTTCTCTGGCTCACCTTTTGTTCTTCTCTTTTCCTTCCTAGGTGCTGGAATGCAGCGGAACGTGCGGATGGTCGTAGGAGTACGGAATTCCTTGTGGACAGGTGAGTTGAGCGCAGCGCTGCAACGAGCAACGCGAGGAATCCAAAAATAATGTCTTTTCCTTTAGGATCGTCGGCGTGTTGGCTCCGGATCCCATGCAATATCAGGTAATGTCCTTTATTCACCTTCCCTTCCTCTCTTCTTCCTTTTAGGTGTTCCAGGACTGAAGCAGGCGTGGCTGGAGTCAGGATGCAGGAGCAGACACGGTGAGCGTCCAGCTGCTAGGAGCAGAGCAACGCGAAGCTTGAGCTGCTGTCTGGGCGTGACTTAAATAGCCTCCAAAGAAGTCCCAGGTATGTATCCTTCCCCAATCAGGTATGTATCCTTCCCTGACCGCGCCCGAGTGGCAAAATAGTCCCACAGGTAAAGTAGTTCCTTTCAGGCCTCAAAGAGGTCTGGATCTGGCAGCATGGTCTGCATCAGGTAAGTCCACCAAAAGCACTCCCTTTATGAGCCTGGCGCCTACGGCGCCAGGACTGATGTCCAAAATGAGCCTGGCGCCAAAGGAGCCAGGACTGTGTCCAAAGGGCCCCTATTTGGGGTTGCTGGACCTTCCCTTGGGTACCTGATGTGTGCTTCCGGGGCTGCCGGTCTTGGACTGGCTCTCCGGGAGTATGCATCATGATAATCGCTCACTGGCACCCCAGCCTAAACCAGGAGACTTCCCCAGACCAATAATCGCAAAACTGCTGAGCTACAAGGACAGAGATCTCATACTCTGCCTGGCCAGAGAGAAAGGGGAACTAAGGCTAGACTCTCAAATCATCAGGATCTTCCCTGACTTCTCAGTAGGGGTGCAGATGGAGCGACGCCAATTTGGAGGGGTGAAAAAGATGTTAAGAGACAGGAAAATCGAATACGCAATGCTCTTCCCAGCACATCTAAAATTCACTCACCGAAACAAGCTGTACTTTTTCACGGTCCCGGAAGAGGCAGTCAAATTTATCAAGGCTCAAATCACACTAGTGGATACCCCTGAGGATCCAATGGACGACGACTAAGATCAGAGCTCCCATGGCCCTACCGCAGACCTCACTGGCTGTGGCTAATCTATGAATAGCCCCCCTGTGGGTCAACTTGTCCCCCCTTCCCTGCCCTACCCTGGGCCTGACATTGCCTCGGCAGCAGCACTTCCATCTCTAATCAGCTCATCTATAACAACGCACATTGGGCCCGAACCTCGCAAACCAAGCCTTACTGTTGGACGCCAGCCTACGGCAGTATCTACTTTGATCTCGCTACCTAATAATGTTTGCTTTATTGTAACCTAAGCTCCATCAGCCATTTGAAAGATTTATTACCATAATCTGCATCAATAAATGTGGGTCCGACGGCAGCAGCAGCCCCCGCTGCAACTGCAATGCATTTTTTAGCAGAGAGTTTGTTTATGCCCCGGTTGGGCTATTGGTCAAGCGTCGCCAAGTTGGGGAAGGCACGCAGTTGATCGCTCCGGGGGGTGGGTACTATTACACTGCTAGCCTGGACCGGGCGGTGAGGGTGGGGGGTGGTAAAGTTGGGGAATGTTTTATTGAAATCGGAAGGAAGGTAATGACGGGGTTCGCAGAGGGGCGCATTTGCGCCACCACAGCACCTATGTTTACAGACGGAGATAGATCATGCATTTGGGATGTCCCATAAATCATCAGCATGGCTATTAAAATGATGACATGGAACGTTCGGGGTTTAACAAATTTCACGAAGTCCCATAGGATCACGGCATATGCACAAAGACATGGGATCAAGGTACTCCTACTGCAGGAAACACATGCTCTGAAACTCCTATCATCTAACCTAACACAGACCTGGGGCCCCAACAGATTCTATACCCAATACTCCACCCAATCCAGAGGAGTCCTCACTCTTATCCACAAATCGATTAAATTCACTCTCCACACAGCCCACATCGACACAGAAGGCAGATATGTGATTCTACATTGCACCCTAGCTAACGAGGAATGCTTGCTAGAAAACTCATACGGTCCCAACACTGATTCCCCCGAATTCATAGATACAGTGACCGCTATCCTCATGAGATATGTAGAAGTTCCCATCATATGGGGGGAGACATAAATCTTATACTTGACAATATCATAGATAAAACAACCACTACACGCAGGGTCATGCCCCGTGCTGCCAGGCAGCTCCATACACACATGGGTGCCCTAAATGTACACGATATATGGAGAATGCTCCATCCCCAAGAGAGAGATTATACTTTCCGCTCAACAGTAGATGATAGCTCCTCAAGGATTGACATGTTCCTAGTGTCGGGGTGCCAGGTGGGCAGGGTGACCGATGTCAAGATCCTCGCACGAACGCTCTCTGATCACTCCCCGTGCTGTTGCAGATCCAACTTGGTAACATACTGGCAGCCCGACCCTCCTGGCGCTTTAAGTCTGATGCTCTATTTGACATCGTCTTTAAAGCTGAGATCCTATCGGACATAAACACGTTTTTCGAGAATAACAACACACAAGACACAACCGAGGGGACCCGTTGGGAAGCATTTAAAGTATACATCAGGGGTATGTGCATCTCAAGGGAGGCCGGGGTTCTCAAATCTATAAGGCAGGCCCTCAACAACTCTGAAACTAAGCTCAAAAATCTAGAACGAGAACATGCTGCTGCCCCAGCTCCGGCAACCCTAGCAAAGATTAGAACAGAACTGGAACTATTTAAATCTCATGCCCTGAGCGAGGTGCGGTACTATGCTTGCCCCGTGGCTGCCCGAAGGTACGGTGAGGGAGACAGACCTGGGAGAACCCTGGCTAAACTGGTGCGGGCGGAGGGGGGTAGAACCCATGTAGACAGCATCCTAGATGAAGAAGGCTCACGACACTGGTCTGACAAGCCATCATTGCCACCTTTGCCAGCTTCTATGCCAGTCTATATGGCCCTCAGCCAGAACACACAGCCCAGGACCTGGACTACCTATCAGAACGCATCCCTATGACTCTTATTTCCCAAAGCACCAAGGAACAACTCGACGCCCCGTTCACCCTGGATGAGATGGTCCGAGTAATTTCAGACTTCCCCAAAAACAAGGCCCCGGGCCCCGACGGGCTCACATCTGAGTTCTACCAGAAACATATCGCCATATTAGCTCACATACTATACGGGGTCTGGACCGAATCACTACGGTTGGCCACCCTCCCGCCCTCTTTGAGGGAAGCCCTGATTACCGTCCTCCCCAAACCAGGCAAACCCCCGGACGAATGCGGTTCCAATAAGGCCCCTATCACTTATCAACATGGATATGAAAATCTTTGCTAAAATAATAGCGAATAGGTTCCTTCCATTCATGCCCCTTCTAATCCACGCTGACCAAAGCGGATTTGTTCCCGGCCGCTCTACTGCACTTAATATCCGCCGTCTATTCAATGTGATGTCCCGAATTGACCCAATGGCGGACGCAGTGGCGGTCACACTAGACGCCCAGAAGGCATTAGACATGCTCTCATGGCAATACTTGTGGGCTGTGCTGGGGAAGATAGGAGTTGGACCAAATATGATCTCCTATATAAAACTCCTGAATACAGGACCAATGGCCATGGTGTTGGTAAACTCCATTATCTCCGCTCCCTTCACGCTGCATAGGGGTACCCGCCAGGGATGTCCGTTCTCCCCCATCCTCTTTGCGCT
The DNA here is from genome assembly GCF_040938575.1 of Ambystoma mexicanum. Taxonomy (NCBI): domain Eukaryota; kingdom Metazoa; phylum Chordata; class Amphibia; order Caudata; family Ambystomatidae; genus Ambystoma; species Ambystoma mexicanum. Next base: position 1,097,071,791 of record NC_090934.1, on the reverse strand, counting down.
CGCCATCGAGCCCATGGCGGACCATGTCAGAGATCGACACACCCGTAAAGGGATTCGCCTACTGGATACACCTGAAATCATCTCACTGTATGCTGATGATGTACTTTTATACATCAGAAACCCTTCCACATACCAAGACCCGATCATCCGAGACATAACCAAAATAGGTACATACTCTGGCTTCACCATCAACTATTCTAAATCAGAAATATTCCCCCTCACTGCGGCAACCCAGCAACCGTCATGCAAATCCCCCCTACGCTGGTCCCCAGGTGGTATCAGATACCTCAGAGTGCAAGTATCCCTAACCAAAGCCTCTCTACTGGCGGATAACTACGAGACAACTGCACAGCTCATTGAATCCAAAATGCTCAAATGGCGGAATCTCCCACTGCCCCTTGCAGGCAGGCTGTCCCTAATAAAAATGATTGCGGTCCCCAAACTCCTTTATATCTTTGCCAATGTACCAGTGTGGCCTGGTTAGCAATATTTCATGAGGCTCCACTCGGCGTGTGCCCAATTTCTCTGGCATTCTGGAGCTGTTTGTAAGAAGTGACAGTTTATGACCCTACCCTACGAAAAGGAGGTTTCTCAGCTCCAGACCTAACGCTTTACTGGAACGCTGCTCAGGCCCAACATGCCACACACTAGTATGCACACTTGAATCCGCCCCCCACGTCAAATTAGAGAAACAGGCAGGCAACGGGACCAACATCATGACCTTATTACTAAACCGTACATTCCAGACAGATGCCCCGTCGGATCCCGTGGCCACCACGATCAGAGCGTGGAATAGTATTCTGAATCTGAAACATGAGCACCGCCCATACTATAGATGGCTTCCCATATGGCAATTCCCTTGTCTCTCCCCCACACATGACCGGCAGCTCCTGCGGCACTGAGAAAACCTGGGCTATGGAGCACTAACTGACCTATACCCCGACGGGAAATTTATTACCCCCCAAATATGGCTGCCCGAATACTCCAACTCACCGCTTGAGCTATTACAATACTTCAGGCTATGATCTGCGATCTGCGAAATGTGGTCCTCCTACCCAGACGAGCCCCCAGACTCACCAGAACTCCAATATATATCAAATTCTGCAGGAGGCAGGGGCATAATATCCTCTCTGTATAAAATACAGCTGGGAAAATTGGAGGATGCATCCCCCAAACCACGGGAAACATGGTCCAGAGAGCTGGAAATGGAAATCACTGATGGGATGTGGAATAAAATGTATGCGCAAAGTCTCCCTTAGCGCTAGATTCCTTTGCATACAATATAAACTCCTTAACAGATTATATTACACACCGCTCAGAGTTGCGAAATTTACACATGCCCAGAATCACACATGTCCTAAATGCAAGTCTGACGAAGCAGATCATATACATATGTTTTGGTCCTGTGCTGCGTTCAGCGAATTCTGGAAGGAGGTGACGAAAGCATTCTCAGAGATAATTGGGGCCCCGGTGGACCCAGACCCTATGGCTTTGTTGTTCGGAATGTGGGCGGGAGAACAGGAAAAAAAATGTCAAGATTCTTAAATGTAAGTGCTATTGTCGCCAAAAGATGTATATTACAATGCTGGAAGCGCCGCTCCCCCCCCCACCCTGGAGATGTGGCTGAAAGACCTTACTTGGGTACAAATGTGTGAAGAAGATTATATTGGATCCCTGCCCACGTCTTCTCGCCCAAAAAATGTGTGGACTGAATTCCGCAGCTATCTAAACAACAAAGACGAGGTTGAGTGGAGCTCCACCCCACCGCGGAGTCGGCCCGACTCATTATAAGTACTGAACACTGTGCGATACCTCGTGCTACCAATCCTCCCCTCCCCCTACGCTGGGCTGCTCGTAAAAGTGCATGATGTAATACCAGAATGCAATATTGTGATTTTTGTTTATCTCTGTGTAAAATGTGCTGTACCTGTCCTAACTTTCTGACAATAAACAAAAAAAAAGAAAGACTTGTTCCTTATCTCAGAAACCAGCTCCCATCTATCTGAGTCCTCGTGAAGCAACACAGTACACTATGGGAGAACCCGAACCCATGCAGATGGGTTCATTACGAGAACCCTTTACCCCTGAAGAGAGGTTTTGGGTATGCCATGGCTTCATCGACACCTTACAATAACTGGTCTGTGGGTTCACTGTTTCTGGGTTCAGAATACTGTCTTTCTCTTCTCTTGTCGAAGGACTCGAACATCATCCAGAGTCCTCTGAGAGGTCATACTGAAGATCATCCTGTCTCTGTTTCAAATATCAATCATGTCCCATAGGAATATCAGGACTTTGTTGACGTCTTCTCTGAAACAATAGTGCAGTCCTTACCCCCTCACTGTCCTGAGGTTTGTGCCATCGAGACAGCAGAACATGATATCATTCCCTTTGGAAGAATGCTTATCCTATCCACTGAAAATATGGCCGTGAAAGACTACTTGACAACAAATCTGGAAAATGGAACAATTCGACCATCTAAGTCCCTAGCTGGAGCTTCTATATTTTTTGTCCCTAAGAAGGACACCACTGAGTTACACCCCTGTTTGGATTATAGAGGCCTTAATCTGGTTAGTCAGATGGATAGGTATTCTTTACTCCTCGTTTCGGACATTCGGGGGCCCTTCAAGGGGCAGTTCTGTTTTCTAAATTAGACCTTCGTGAGGCTTACCACCTTATTCGGATAAGGGCAGGAGACAAATGGAAGACTGCCTTTTGGACTCCCTTTGGTCAGTTAGAATATTTGGTGATGCCTTTTCACCTGACTAACGCGCCAACGGTCTTTCAGCGCTTCATGGATCAGATCTTTTCTGAAATGTTGTTCCTTTTTGTAATCATCTACTTGGATGACATACTGATTTACTCCCGGGATCCTAAATTTAATCAGGAACATGTTACTAAGGTGTTGACTTTGCGAAAATCATTTGTTGGCTAAAACGGAGAAGTGTCAGTTTCATGAGTCTACTATCGGTTATCTAGGATTTGTTCTAAGCCATCAGGTTATTTCCATGGATCCTAATAAAGTATCTGCTGTCACGTCATGGCCAACACCCACTACAGTGAAACAGATCCAGTCCTTCCTTGGACTAGATAATTTCTACAGAAAATTCATTCAACATTTTTCCACCGTTGTACGGCCAATCATTGCATTACTCTAGAACAATACTCTCTTTGGATGGTCACTTACCCAAGATTCAGCCTTCAAATGATTTTTTTAAAAATGCACGGAAGGTCCTATACTTTGTCAAGCAGACATTTCCAAACCTTTTTTATGTGGCAACTGATGCTTCCGAATTCGCTATCGCTGCGCTGCTTAAGCATGAACAGGAAGATGGTTCTGAACATCCTATTGCTTACCTAAACAAGACCCAGTCTGACAGTGAAAATCATTATTCAGTCCTGGAAAAGGAACTATTGGCCACACGTCAAGCTTTTGTGGAATGGCGACATCTCTTGTTAGGTGCAGTATTTCCTTTACAGGTTAGAACAGGTAATCAGAACCTACAGGTGTTGCAGTCGATGGAATGCTAAAACAGTTTACAAACCTTGGTGTGGAGGCTGGCGTAGCTATGAGGTGCTATTACAGGAGAATTATCAGAACTATCTTACACACCTAGACGCGAAGACTCTGGGGTGGACGAAACTCCCAATCTCCTTGGCGGGCCGGGTGGAGATTCTGAAGATGGTTGTATTGCCCCAACTTCTATATAGATTCACTAACCTTCCCTTGTGGCCTGGTGATAAGTTCTTTCAAACATTAACCCGCACGGTTAACACCTCCTTGTGGCACTCTGGTGCAGTCCGTCTAAAGCTGGGGACACTGACTACTCCTATGGAGAGTGGTGGATTCGGTGCTCCCGACTTCCTCAGGTACTGGCTGGTTGCACAGTCCCAATTTACTTCACACCGGTTTAATATATCAGATCCCCCTCCTCATGTCCGGCTGGAGAGACTAGCTGTTAGTGATCGGGATATCCGCTCTCTTATCCTAAAACCCGTGCCAACTGTCCTAGAATTAGCTGACCCTGTGGCTAGTACATCACTGGCCCTCCCCAAAATTTGGAAATTACTAGATGCACCTCATCCTTTTCATGTGGACTTGCCGCTATGGAACTTCCTCCCAGGGGTCCCAAGGGTGCCACAAACTATCGTGTCCCGGTGGGCCGGGGCAGGGTACACATCATTTTGGGACATATTTGTTCAAGGGAACTTCCTCGAATGGTCGGACCTCTACCGCCTTCGCCGAGATGGAGACCCTCGGTGTGGCTCCAATACTCGTCTCTTCGGGAAACTCTTAAAGCTAACTACTCCAATTTCCCAACAATACTGCCTGATGATCCCGTTATAGCTGAGCTGTGTGCCTTCGCCTCTTCGAAGGGGAAGGTGACTAGACTGTGTGCACACCTGCAAGCCAGAGCACTCCCCGCGTTCACTAGGTTGAAACACAAATGGGGGAAGACCTGGGGGTGGAGATGACCGACGAATGTTGGGCTCGTATGTGTGCTCGTAACCATGGTGTATCCTTTAACTCTCGATTCAAGTTAATACAGTTCAAAGTATTGCATAGATACCATCACACCCCGAGCAGACTGCATCATATGTTCAAGGAGCTCTCCCCAAGATGCCGTAGGTGTGGTTCTGACAGCGCTACATATATCCACATGATCTGGGCCTGCCCTTGCTTGTCGCAATTCTGGGCTGATGTGTGCCTCACTATGTCTGCTATGTTAGAATACACCATCAATCCGCCTCCAGTACGTTGTCTGTTTCATGAACTCCCCGAATTGAGTCGGGACTCTAGAAAACTGGCTGGCCTCTGCTTGCTTCTTGCGGTTCGCTGCATCCTAATGTGTTGGCTCCGTCCTGCAGCACCTACACATGGACAATGGCTCAAAGCAGTTACATGGGCTGCGGACACTGAAGATTATTGGGCCAACCAGCAACCAACATGCTTGAGGCCCAGAGACATTTGGCTGAGGTTCCGCTCCTACATGTCTTCCACATACTCCAATTCTGACTCTGACTCCTCCATCCCTGCCCTAACCCATCTTCCTGAGGCCACCTTGTGAGGTGCGGCCTCTTGGTCCTCACTTGCAGCAGAACATCCCAGGTTTATGAAGGTGTATTTTGTGCACGTGCGGTGCCCGAATTGTGGTCACTGCATATGATTGTACTGTTTGCTGATGTTGTCTTCTTCTTTGTTGGTAGTGTCAAGCCGAAAATAAATGTTTTTTAAAAAAAAAGAAACAGTAGACAAGCCTGTTGGTCCTATTTCTTTGCCCAATACCAGTTCCAGATTAACAACATCCCTGGACCCCACAATGTAATTGCAGAGGCTCTTTCACAACATCCTGATCTCATCAAGACCAACTCTATGCCGCTGCCTAAGATGTTTCCTGAGACTGTTTTCATCAGTCATGTTCATGATTTTCCTAGAAAGAGTTCATCAAGAGACCCTTTCCTTTGAGGAGTGGCAAAAACATCCTCATGAGAACCCCTGGGGTTTAACGATAAAAGAAGGGAAGCTCTTCAAAGGCACGACCTTGAACTTACCCTCCAGAACTTTAAGAGATTCAGTGATGAATCTCTGTCATGATACCACCTTTTCCGGACACCGGGGAGTCAAGGTTACCCTGCGGATTCTCAAAGGGTACTTTTGGTAGCCTAGGATGTCAGCGCATGTACAATCATATTTGTGATTCTGTTCTGTCTGTGCTTAGAGCAAATATGGTATCTGACAGCCATCTGGTTTACTATTGCAGCCCGAAATTCCTTCTCGACCCTGGCAAGTGATTGCCACCGATTTCATTGTGGAGTTACCACCGTCTAAAGAATGTACCACCATCATGGTTACCATTGATCTCTACAGTCAAATGGCTCACTTCACTCCGCTTTGTTAACTACTCACCGCTTGTGAAATGGCAAATATCTTTCTTTCTGAGGTTTTCCGTTTCCATGGGTTACCATCTACCATTTTGTCTCACCGGGGCACTCAGTACACATCTCGTTTCTGGTCTCAACTTTGCTGACTTCTCGGAGTTCAGAGAGCCTTGTCCTCTGGATATCATCCCCAGAACAATGGGATAACTGAAAGGGTCAACCAAACCCTAGGACAATACTTACGATGTTTCTCATCTCAAGTCCAGGACGATTAGGTGTCACTTCTTCCTGTAGCTGAAATCACCTACAATAACTCGGATCACTCATCCTTGGACACCAGTCCCTTTTTCTGCAACTATGGTTTTCATCCTTCCATTTTGCCTGTAGATTCTGCTGGAGTCAGTCATGTACCCTTCGTAGACGTCTGGATTAATGATCTACAAATCACCCATAAGAATGTAAAGGAACATCTGTTGAGAGCCAGCGAGGCCACTAAGAGGTTTGCGGACCGTAAATGACGTCCATCTGTCCTATATGCCATAGGTGATAAGGTCTGGCTATTCCCTAAATTCCTTCCCCGGCATTTGCGACCTAACAAGTTATCACCACGTTTTTATGGTCCTTTTTCTGTGATGAAACTGATGAACCCTGTGGCATTTCATCTGAAGCTACCAGCTACTTGGAAACACATCCATCCCGTGTTTTCTCTTCTAAGGCCATATTATCTTTCTACAAGAAAGACTGTAATTCTTCCACCAGTTATAACTGATGATCACCATCGGAGAGGATGCCTGCAATACCTTGTGGATTGGAAAGGTTACCCTCCCAGTGAACGTTCCTGGGAGCACATTTCCAATATACATGCCCCTCGCCACGTTCGCCGTTTTCAACTTCTTCATCCTGGCAAACCTGGTAGTGGAGGGCTTCGGAGGGGGCATGATGTCATAACTCGCCATGCCCGGCCGTTCTGGTAGCTTGAAAGTCTCATTCGTGGATCACAGCTGCCATTTTTACCACCAAGATGGCTGCAGCAAGTGTTCCCGGATTGCTGTGAACGCTGTCTAGGTTTCTCAGGCTGCGTTCAAATGCGCCAGAGACACAAGCGAACCTCGCTTCACAACACTGGTTGTACTTCTTTGCCTCTGCAGTCAGTACTTCCTAGCTCCGCGCTCTCCATCTGTCTGTGATCCCCCTTTCTTCCCCCACTGAGATTCCCTGCTGTGTTGCGCTTTGCACCTTGTTGTTTTTCTCCCCTTCCTGCTCATGTCTTCTGCTGCATTTTCCTGGATTACTTTGCTTACTTCATTGGCTGCCTTTTCCTGGAGTTCTTTGCTTGCATGTCGTGGCTGCATCTTCCTGGATCACTTCCCTGTGATCATCCTACTGCATATTTCTGGACTTACCGGCTCTGCCAATCGACGAACTACAGGCTCCCCCTCCCTTTTTCCCTGATACTGTGTGGTCTCCCCAGGGTCAGTCTGCCTGGCGCTTTGCCTACTAGGCAAGGTGGCGCCAGGGGAGGCTTGCCCCTTTCTTCACAAAACCTGGACCAAAAAGAACACCAAGCCTAAAACAACCAGGAGGTCCTCCCAAAAGATTCCACATGTGAGTCTCAATTTTAGAAGCAACAAAACCAATGCAGGATGTAAACACAGTTAAATTCAATTAGGTATAGTAGCACATAGTCACATCACACAGGGATGTAGGCAGTGGTAGTGAGAGGTTGTTCATTCCTTGTCAGGAAGGATGAAAGTGTTATGGCCTGGTGCTTTGATGCAAAGATGCCTTCTGAGGTAGATAAGAGAGAGTTTGTCAGGAGTGGTACAGAGGATGATGCATGCAGTGTATCAGCAGCCCACACTTACGTGATAGTTGGGGGGAGTCCCATGCTCCAAGGCCGCCAGGAATAGGTACCCTACCTCAGGAAGCATGTTGATGGCTTGGTCGTAAGTGGAGGAGCCCCCAAAGCCCAGCAAGGACCAGATAGGAGCAGACAGGGCCTTAGATGGAGGCCTTTGCAGAGGGGGCCGGCTAAAGCCTGCCGGTTCCCTGATAGGCCAAAAGAATGCTGGAAGGCACAATCAGCATGCGGAAGCGGGCAAAAAATAACTAAGAGGAGTCTTCTGAGTATGGAGACAATGCGGCTGCCATCTTGGAAATGCCTTGTGGTGCACGTGTACACAAAGTGCACACTGGCTTCTGGATACAAATGCCCCACTGACCGCAATGAAGCCTGCCCCCAGAGCGCTGGGAGCCAGTGTTATGCATGCAGTAATGCCCCTTAGTTATTGCCAGTATTAAAAACTAATTTAGAAATAAATTGACATTTATATATTTTTTAGTTAATATTTCTAAATAAAGCATTCCACACGTGGTATGAAAGTTGACTGCAGCAGATGAAGAAGAGGCTTCAGGGTTGATAATGTAGCTTCCAAGACTGTTGCAGGAGGGACTGAGTCAAAGAGCCTCGTGGCTCCAAGCCCAGATGAAAAGCTGTAATGCAGGCCAGCCAGAATTCCAGGATGCTCGTGGGTGATGTCTCTGGCCTTGGGTACCTGTCTCCCATGTGGGTCGACCATACCCAAGTCCAGCAGCAGTTGTCATGATTCCTGCCCCTCATGTCCCCAACCCTCCAAGATGTCAGACTGGAGCCAGGCCACGATCACCTACACTAATAACAGCTGGTCAGTCTACTCTCTACTTCGATGTAAATGAACATCTCAAAAAAGCTAAATCAAAGCAACTCAATGGTCTGAAGAAGAAAGTGGAAGGCATTTTGATTAGGCTTGAAACAACACCAGAAATCCTTACCTGCAACCCAATGAAAGTAAAAAAGCTTTTGGAAACAAAAGATTGGATCACCACCATCGATGGAGTAAGAAACCTTAACCCCCCCAAACCTTTTTTTGAAAGTGGAAAGAAAACTGGGTTCTCTTCCTCGCTACCTCCAAAAGTTTCCAGATAGAGCTATAAGAAGTAATTTCATGAGATTAAGACTCAACATCGCCTATTCGGGAGAAGTACTGGCTAGAAGAAACCAGGGTGACAAAGCTATTAAACTCTGCAAACATTGCGATCCTCCAAGCCATCAATCCCTTAAACATTTGCTAATGGAGTGCGAGGGCACTTGGGAAACAAGATTGTCGTTGCTTGGAAGATTTGTGGCTAAAGAGGAGAGCTTAATGTGTGACCTGTTCTGGGATAGACTGATCGCAGGCCAAGAAATCATACTCACGGCTACAATAGTAAAAGTTTTGGAAAAATGTTCCATACTTTTAAGTTCAAAAGTCATGAGCCAGTCGTTCGAGCAAAATGAGGGTCTTAGCTAGGTCGCCCCTGGTTATCTCTGGTCATCTTTGGTTTTTTATTTCGGGTTTCTCTTCTTGGTTTTGTATTAAGGAGATTTTTTGTAAAGGTTTTTCATTTAAAACCAAAACAAATAAATAATTTAAAAAAAGATCACCTACATGGCCCTCAAGGGCCTCTCCATCCCTCCAAAGACCCACTTGGAGTCAGATTTGGCGCTTGTGGCCCCAGACTCACTCACTCCCATAGGATAACATTGGGGATTGGACTTGTAGTGCATTGATGGGGACAAGATGGATGCCCCCACATATTTCGGTTCCCGGAACTGCATGTGCAGTCTAGTCTTTTGGGTGTGGTTCAGCTCAGAGACACCTGGGATACCCAGAGACTATTTAAGCATCGCCCAGGCTCAGAAACCTGCTTTGTGTTTTCTGCACCTGCAGCGTGACACTCACCGTGTTCGGATCGGTCTCCAGTAGGCCTGCATCTTTCTTCTGCGCTCAGCTCCTGCAAGAACAAGAACACCATTAGGAACAGCCTTACCTTGCGGCGCTTCTGCCCATCATTCATCGCTTCTTCTGTTCTGTGGGCATCTTCGCGGTGTCATTCTCATCTTGGCACGCCGCTTCCTAAGGAAAAGGGAAAAGAACAGAAAAAAGGCATTAGTAAGCATTCAGCAAATCTTCACTTATTTTTAAAGACTGTACGAGCTTCAAACGCTTACCTGAATCCCAGCCCCTCGGGTGGAACTCTATCTCCGGAACTTCAAATCCATCTGCAAGAGGGAAAAGACACTCCAGGTTAGTGTGGAAACATCTAGAGGCGCTGCATACCGCGCTTACTCACTGCATTTCTTCTTCATAACCGGCATCCACGCTGAAAACGTCGCAGCACCTAAAAGACACAGAAAAATAACTCAGTTCAATACAAATACGAAAGGGTCGCATTGCGCATCCTGCTCTCACTCACATTCAGCGCTACTCATCTCAGCAGCACGTCGCCATCCCCGGACGCCGGCCATCATCTAAGGAAGGAAAGGAACGAAGTTAGAGAACTGTTCAAAAGACTCATTATACTTACCTGTCGGACTCTTGCCAGTGAAGTAACTAGACAGCAACGAGCCCGCATCAATCTACGCGCCCCTGTGCTGAAAGCAGGATGGAGAGCACACTTTCCAAGGAAACAAGGTGAGCTGTGGATCAAAGGGAAGTATTGGACCCCGGGGAAGAAAGGGTTCAAGCACACAGAGACCAATAGGGAGTTAAACTCTACCAATCCTGTGTTTCAGGCCCAGTCTCCATTCGAGTAGACTCCAGGGAAGGGTTTGAGGTCGTAAGAGGTCAGAACAGGCTGAGTGACGTCCTCGTGGATACCAGGTGAGCTTTACAGCAGTCCCAGGGAGCCCTGGCAGGGTCTCCGTCCTTTCCCGGAGGGAGAGGCTGTAACGCAGGCCATTCATAGCTCCAGGATGGTGGGGGGTGATGTCCCTGGCCTTGGGCGGCTGTCTCCCATGTGGGTGACCGTCCCCAAGCCCAGCTACGGTTCAGGGAGCCCTGACAGGGTCCCTGTACTTTCCCAGAGGGAAAAACTGTAACGCAAGCCAGCCAGAACTCCTGAATGGTCAGAGGTGATGCCTCCGGCCTTGGGTGCCTGTATCCCATGTGGGTCGACCGTTCCCAAATCCAACAGCAGTTCTGGGGAGCCCCGGCAGGGTCCCCATTGCCCACAGAGGGAAAATCTGTAACGTGGCCTGCCAGAGGTGCAGCCTGCGCTTGAGGATGGTTGACCCACATGGGAGACAGGTGCCCAAGGCCGGCGACATTACCTCCGAACATTCTGGAATTGTGGCTGGCTGGAAATTATGTAACACAGCCCAGCCAGATCTCCAGGATCTCCCATATGGGTCGACCATCCTCAAGCCCAGTCTGGAGCTCTGGCTGGTCTGCATTAGAGCTTTTCCCTCCAGGAAGGGACGGGGACGCTGCCGGGGCTCTCCGGGACTGCCATTAAGCTTGGGTGCTGGTGACCCAAACGGGAGACAGGAACCCAAGGCCGGTGACATCACCCTGAACATGGCAGGGCAGCATTAGATAATTTCCCTCTGGGAAGGGACGGAAACCTGGCCGGGGCTCCCTGGGAATGACGCTGCACTTGGGGATGGACACCCACTTGGAAGACAGCCGCCCAAGGCCAGCGACATAACCCCCGACCATCGTGGAGCTCTAGCTGCGCTGAGTTAGAGATTTTCACTCCAGGTAGGGATGGGGACCCTGCGGGGCTCCCTGGGACTGCAGTTGGACTTGTGGACAGTCAACACTTTTTCTTTTCCGCCCAGGTAGGTGCACCCATACATGTGAGGTGCCATTTTTTCATCGGGACACGTGTAGGAATGTGAGAAGGTAGGACATGTGTCGTTGGCGGCGTGTTTCGGTGGCTTACTGTTGGCAAATTTCTGAAAATTGTTTTTTTCCCTAAATTGCGGACTTTGCCGCGCCTTGTGGCTAATACATTCTAGGGTGATGCATACAAGTCAGACCTCTGTGGATTCCCATGGGTTTCTTTTTTTCAGAAATGCGTGTGGGTCCCTGTTTTCCTTGGTGGCTGCAACACCCCAGGCCCAAATCTGTAGGTTGTCCATGACACCAAAATCCTAAAAATGTCCTCTCCCAAAACCCTTTGGGATACTACTGATTTAGCCTTTTCTCTTTGTGCCCGGATAGGTGCACCGACACATGTGAGGTACCGTTTTCGTTGGGACACCTGTGGAAATGTGGGAAGGTAGGACATGTGTTGTTGGCGGCGTGTTTAGGTGGCTTCCTGGAGGCAAATGTCTTAACAAAAAATTTTTCCCCTAAATTCAGGAATTTGCCGGGCCTTGTGGGTAAAAGGTTCTAGAGTGATTCAAGCAAGTCAGACCTCTGTAGATTCCCACGGTTGTCTTCTTTTCAGAAATGCATGGGGTTCCCTGTTTTCCTTGGTGGCTGCGACACCCCAGGCCCGAATCTGGAGGTTGTCCACAAGAACAAAATCCTAAAAATGCCCTCTCCCTAAACTCTTTGGAATACCAGTGGTTTAGCCTTTTCCCTTTGCGACCAGGTAGCTGCACCCATGTATGTGAGGTACCGTTTTCGTCGGGACACCTGTGGAAATGTAGGAAGGTAGGACATGTGTTGTTGGCGGCGTGTTTCGCTGGCTTCCTTTTCGCAAATGTCTGAAAATTGTGCCCTTTTCCCTAAATTTTGGACTTTGCTGAGCCTTGTGGGTAATACATTCTAGGGTGATTTGCACAAGTCAGACCTCTGTGGATTCCCAAGTGTGTCTTCTTTTCAGAAATGCATGGGGTTCCCTGTGTTCCTTTGTGGCTGCGACACCCCAGGCCCAAATCTGTAGGTTGCCCATGTTAGGCAGAATCACATGCAGTACCCTTTGGGAACACTACATGCAATTAAGACTACAAGTGTCAGTACAATTTCACCTTTGGTACAAGCCTGTACTACACAGTTATGTGGTTGCAGTGGCTGAGCAACCAGACTTATCTCAAGAGTTAAGTGAGCAGTAGAACAAGTTACACAAAGGACCAACAAATACAGTGGTTCAAACAAACACTTACTCAAGGTTTCTTGGTAAAAGAATATACATTTATTTACAGTCAGTTTGAAAACATTATACTAGCAAGAGCAGCTCAATATTGTATATTAATACACCACAAATACACAACCAATAAGTTACTGAACAAGTTCAGCACCCCTGAAGTGGGAGCAAATTGGCACTTCAGATACTTTTAAAAGGAGTAAAAAGACAAGGTTATAAGAATCCGTAGCACAAATACTTTCATAGGCAGGGCAAAGGGTTTCAGTGAACTACAACCAGCAATTCAGTTCATAGGCCTGGGCCAAAGTCAATGGTTCAGAGTTTTTGTATAGCATAGCACAGTTCTGGTAGTAAATCGTTAAGTCTTTGCCACAGAGTTTAGAAGAATTTGGCGAGGCGAAAGGTTAGACAAATGTTTAGGGAAGGACAAGCCTTCGAAGTCGGGAAAGTTTCACAAACTTTCGCACTAGCCAAAAAGATTTCTGGACCGCATTTGCACAGTACCTTTAAAGTGAAGAAGAGCTGTAGCTGAGGCAGTTGTTCCTAGCAGTTTGAGCAGATCTCGCTGTTCTTGAGCTTCAGTCGTGGGGACAAGGAGGACGTCGGGAGGTTCCTGCACTGCCCAGGGATGAGGCCACAAGCTTGGCAAAACGTTGGTTTAAGGTGTGAGTGCCTTAAAGCCCACAAGCTGGTTTCCTTCCCCCTGGCTATCCGGTTTTCAACAGCACTCTTCAGAAAATTCGACCAGGATGGGGACGGTGTCCAGGTGGCTTGCGAGCTGGTTGTTCCCACCAAACTCAAGAGAAGAAGTTAACCTTGAAGGGCTTATCTGTCGATGGAGTTTCAGGCCATTCGGACCTGCAGCAGGGCTTCACCAGTCGTCCAGGAGTTGCAGCAGTCCTCTTCCTTCAGCTCGTCTTCGGTTCTTTCATTCCAATGGTCGACTCTGCTTTCCAAGTCCCAGAGACCTGCTTTTATACATTTTTCCCCCATTCATTCCAGCCTGGCTGTCAATCACACAGCAGGGTGGCTGTCCTTGCCGGACAGCCAGCCGGCCAATCACACCAGAGTGCATTCAGGTCTCCTAGAAGACTAAGCACAGGGAGTTTCGGGCACCTCCCTCACATCCTGTTCATCCCAGACACTCAGGCGCCAGAGGAGGGCTTCAGCACTGAAGCCCGCCAAAGGCCAACGAACAAAGGGAGCAAACCTGGTTTGGCGTGCAGAGACAAACACAAGAAGGATCTTTCCTAAAAGAAATGGTGAAAAAAGTTGACCAGAGTCTGTTTTTACAGATAGGTCTTGGGCGCCATATTGGAAAACATGGCTGACCCGATTTTTAGCTACCATTGTTCGCGGTCGGGAAAGATCATGGTAGTTTGATCTAAACCACTGCAATCAGCCATTTAAAGTAGGGAAGGGTAACATTTGACTCTTACATGAGTGTTTTGACTCAGGAGAATCTAGGCAACTCCTCCAGCACTCTATAGGAAGATAGTGTGTGATGGGTCTGTAAATTTAAAGAGAATAGTAAAGTCAATTTAACTTTACATGCTCTGGGAGACAGTAGTCAGTCCCAGAGAAGGTATTTAAACCTTGGGAAGTCTGAAAGACATCCCGGTGCCACTGCACTGAAGGTGCTATGTGACACACAGAAACAGATGATGCCTATGGAGTTTTGTTAAAACTCCATAACCAAAGAACACAAAAGTAAAACACACATCAAAATACATGGAAGAGTGGGAAAAAAAGGCCCACACTCTTCCCAGGTAGAAAAATCAAATCCTAGAAATCCAGCAAAGTTGCTGGGGGTCTCAAAAGGTAAGGGAAATGAGCACATTCTTGAGAATTCTCCCTAACAGCCTACAAGACCAAAATCCTAAAAATGTCCTCTCCCGAAACCCTTTGGGAAACCAGTGGTTTAGCCTTTTCCCTTTGCGCCCAGGTAGGTGCACCCACACATGTGAGGTACCGCGTGGGAAGGTAGGACATGTGTTGTTGGTACGTGTTTCGGTGGATTCCTATTGGCAAATGCCTGAAAATTGTGTTTTTTCTCCAAAATATTGCACTTTTCTGGCCATTGTGGGTAATACATTCTAGGGCAATTCGCGCAAATCAGACCTCTGTGGATTCCCACGGGTGCTTCTTTTCAGAAATGCATGGGGTTCTCTGTTTTCCTTGATGGCTGCGACACCCCAGGCCAAAATCTGTAGGTTGTCCACAATACCAAAATCCCAAAAATGTCCTCTCCCTAAACCCTTTGGGATACGAGAGGTTTACCCTTTTCCCTTTATGCCCAGGTAGGTGCACCCACACATGTGAGAACCTGTTTTCAATGGGACACCTGCAGAAATGTGGGAAGGTAGGACATGTGTTGTTGGCGGCGTGTTTCGGTGACTTCCTGGTGGCAAATGTCTGAAAATATTGTGTTTTTCCCAAATTTTGGGACTTTGCCAGGCCTTGTGGGTAATAATTTCTAGAGCGATTTGCTCAAGTCAGACCTCTGTGGATTCCCACGTGTGTCTTCTTTTGAGAAATGCATGGGATTCCCTGTTTTCCTTGGTGGCTGCGACAACCCAGGCCCAAATCTGTAGGGTGACCACAAGACCAAAATCCTAAAAATGGCCTCTCCCGAAACCCTTTGGGATACCAGTAGTTTAGCCTTTTCCCTTTGCGCCCAGGTAGGTGCATCCACACATGTGAGGTACCGTTTTCATCAGGACACCACTGGGAACATGGGAAGGTAGGACATGTGTTGTTGGCGACATGTTTCAGTGGCTTTCTGTTGGCAAATGTCTGAAAATTGGTTTTTTCTCCAAAATGTTGGACTTTGCCGGGCATTGTGGGTAATACAATCTAGGGCAATTTATGCAAATCAGACCTCTGTGGATTCCCACGGGTGACTTCTTTTGAGAAATGCATGGGGTTCCCTGTTTTCCTTGGTGGCTACGACACCCCAAGCCCAAATTTGCAGGTTCTCCACAACACCAAAATCCTAAAAATGTCCTCTGTCAAAACCCTTTGGGATACTAATGGTTTAGCCTTTTCCCTTTGTGCTCAGTTAGGTGCCCACACCTTTGAGGTACCATTTTCATCAGGACACCTCCGGGAACGTGGGAAGGTAGGACATGTGTTCTTGGCTGCATGTTTCGGTGGCTTCCTCGTGGCAAATGTCTGAAAGTTTTGTGGTTTTCCCAAATCTTTTGACTTTGCCGGGTCTTGTGGGTAATAAATTCTAGGGCAATTCGCGCAAGTCAGACCTCTGTGGATTCCCACGTGTGACTTCTTTTCAGAAATGCACGGGGTTCCCTGTTTTCCTTGGTGGCTGTGACACCCCAGGCCAAAATCTGTAGGTTGTCCACAATGACAAAATCTTAAAAATGTCCTCTCCCGAAACCCTTTGGGATACTAGTGGTTTAGCCTTTTCCCCTTGCGCTCAGTTAGTTGCATCCACACTTTGTGAGGTACCATTTTCATCAGGACAAATGCGGCAACGTGGGAAGACAGGACATGTGTTGTTGACCTCATGTTTCGGTGGCTTCCTGGTGGCAAATGTCTGAAAGTTTTGTGGTTTACGCAAATATTTTGACTTTGCCGGGACTTGTGGGTAATACATTCTAGGGCAATTCGTGCAAGTCAGACCTCTGTGGATTCCCACGTGTGTCTTCTTTTCAGAAATGCATGGGGTTCCCTGTTTTCCTTGGCGGCTGCGACACACCAGGCCCAAATCTGTAGGTTGCCCACAAGACCAAAATCCTAAAAATGTCCTCTCCCGAAACCCCTTCAGTGGTTTAGCCTTTTCCCTTTGCGGCCAGGTGTGTGCATCCACACATCTGAGGTACCGTTTTCATCGGGACACCACTGGGAAAGTGGGAAGGTAGGACATGTGTTGTTGGCGGTGTGTATCAGTGGCTTCCTGTTGGCAAATGTCTTCAAATTGTGTTTTTTCTCCAAATTGTTGGACTTTGCCGGGCATTGTGGGTAATAAATTTAAGGGCAATTTGCGTAAATCAGACCTCTGTGGATTCCCACGGGTGCCTTCTTTACAGAAATGCATGGGGTTCCCTGTTTTCCTTGGTGGCTGTGACACCCGAGTCCCAAATTTGTATGTTCTCCACAAGATCAAAATCCTAAAAATGTCCTCTCCCAAATCCCTTTGGGATACCAGTGGTTTAGCCTTTTCCCTTTACGCCCAGGTAGGTGCACCCACAAATGTGAAATACCGTTTTTGTTGGGACACCAGTGGGAACATGGGAAGGTAGGACATGTGTTGTTGGCGGCGTGTTTTTCAATGGCTTCCTGGTGTCAAATGTCTGAAAATTGTATTTTTTCCCCAAACTCTTGGACTTTGCCGGGTCTTGTGGGTAATAAATTCTAGGGCAATTCGCGCAAGTCAGACCTCTGTGGATTCCCACGTGTGACTTCTTTTCAGAAATGCACGGGGTTCCCTGTTTTCCTTGGTGGCTGTGACACCCCAGGCCAAAATCTGTAGGTTGTCCACAATGACAAAATCTTAAAAATGTCCTCTCCCGAAACCCTTTGGGATACTAGTGGTTTAGCCTTTTCCCCTTGCGCTCAGTTAGTTGCATCCACACTTTGTGAGGTACCATTTTCATCAGGACAAATGCAGCAACGTGGGAAGGCAGGACATGTGTTGTTGACCTCATGTTTCGGTGGCTTCCTGGTGGCAAATGTCTGAAAGTTTTGTGGTTTACGCAAATATTTTGACTTTGCCGGGACTTGTGGGTAATACATTCTAGGGCAATTCGTGCAAGTCAGACCTCTGTGGATTCCCACGTGTGTCTTCTTTTCAGAAATGCATGGGGTTCCCTGTTTTCCTTGGCGGCTGCGACACACCAGGCCCAAATCTGTAGGTTGCCCACAAGACCAAAATCCTAAAAATGTCCTCTCCCGAAACCCCTTCAGTGGTTTAGCCTTTTCCCTTTGCGGCCAGGTGTGTGCATCCACACATCTAAGGTACCGTTTTCATCGGGACACCACTGGGAAAGTGGGAAGGTAGGACATGTGTTGTTGGCGGTGTGTATCAGTGGCTTCCTGTTGGCAAATGTCTTCAAATTGTGTTTTTTCTCCAAATTGTTGGACTTTGCCGGGCATTGTGGGTAATAAATTTAAGGGCAATTTCCGTAAATCAGACCTCTGTGGATTCCCACGGGTGCCTTCTTTACAGAAATGCATGGGATTCCCTGTTTTCCTTGGTGGCTGTGACACCCGAGTCCCAAATTTGTATGTTCTCCACAAGATCAAAATCCTAAAAATGTCCTCTCCCAAAACCCTTTGGGATACCAGTGGTTTAGCCTTTTCCCTTTACGCCCAGGTAGGTGCACCCACAAATGTGAGATACCGTTTTTGTTGGGACACCAGTGGGAACATGGGAAGGTAGGACATGTGTTGTTGGCGGCGTGTTTTTCAATGGCTTCCTGGTGTCAAATGTCCGAAAATTGTATTTTTTCCCCAAACTCTTGGACTTTGCCGGGTCTTGTGGGTAATAAATTCTAGGGCAATTCGCGCAAGTCAGACATCTGTGGATTCCCACAGGTGTCTTCTTTTCAGAAATCCATGGGGTTCCGTTCCGTGTTTTCCTTGGTGGCTGCGGCACCCCAGGCCCAAATCTGTAGGTTGTCCACAATACCAAAATCCCAAAAATTTCCTCTCCCAAAACCCTTTGGGATACCAGTGGTTTAGCCTTTTCCCTTTACGCTCAGGTAGGTGCACCCACACATGTGAGAAACTGTTTTCAATGGGACACCTGTGGAAATGTGGGAAGCTATACATGTGTTGTTGGCGGCGTGTTTCGGTGACTTCATGGTGGCAAATGTCTGAAAATGTTGTGTTTTTCCCAGATTTTGGGACTTTGCTGGGCCTTGTGCATAATCAATTGTAGAGCGATTGACGCAAGTCAGACCTCCCGGGATTACCACGGGTGTCTTCTTTTCAGAAATGCATGGGGTTCACTGTTTTCCTTGGTGGCTGGGACACCTCAGGCCCAAATCTGTAGGTTGTCCACAAGACCAAAATCCTAAAAACGTCCTCTCCCGAAACCCTTTGCAATACCAGTGTTATGTTATGTTCCTTGGCATTTATATAACGCCTTATATATCATTGGTATGACCTCAAAGCGCTGGTAGGTTGAACGCCCTCGGGAACTGTAGTTCAAGTCAGTAGAGAGAGATAGTGTTGTATGGTGCATGGGTGCATCGGATATGTGGGCAGCTGGTGTAGTTGTTTAGTGAGAGCTGCTTTCTGACGATAGGTGTGGTGCTGAAGAAATCAGTTGGATGTGTGCAGTCTGGTGGGTGGATATTCAGACTGGGTTCTGGCTGCGTTAGGCCTGAGGAACGCCTATGTCAACAGCTAGGCTGTAATGTGCTCAGCTAGCTGCGTTTTATTAGGGTGATGAGGTGTTCACGGGGTCGTATTTGTAAGTGAACAGCCAGGCCAAATTATCAGGGGTATAGCTGTGTTCTAGTTGAATGATGGATGTGTAGTAGAGAGTAAGCTTAGTGGTGTGATATGGTGGTTATCTCTAGAGGCGTCTGATACAAGGCACATGGACAGGACGGTGGGGACATATATAGCGACATACGGATAAATACCATCCACTCCATCCGTACCATCCACTCCTCTGAACCATCCACTTTGTCCGTGCCATCCACTCCATCCATGCCATCCCCTCCATCCGTGCCATCCGTACCGTCGGTACCATCCACTCTATCCGTTCCATCCACTTCATCCGTTCCTTCCACTCCATCCATACCATCCACTCCTTCCATACCATCCACTCCATCTGTTCCATCCATTCTATCCATTCCAGCCACTCCATCCGTTCCATCCACTTCATCCGTTCCTTCCACTCCATCCGTTCCTTCCTTTCCATCCGTTTAATCCACCTCTTCTGTTCCATATATTCTATCCGGTCCATGCACTCTATCTGTTCCATGTACTCTATCTGTTCCATCAACTCTAACCCTTCCATCCACTCTATCCGTTCCATCCACTCTATCCGTTCCATCCACTCCATCTGTTCCATCCACTCCATCTGTTCCATCCACTCCATCTACTACATCCGTTCCATCTACTCCATCCATTCATCTACTCTATCCGTTCCATCCACTCTATCCGTTCCATCCACTCTATCCATTCCATCCACTCCATCCGTTCCATTCACGCTATCCGTTCCATCCACGCCATCCGTACGGTCCGTTCCATCCACCCCATCCGTTCCATCCATTCTATCCGTTCCATCCATTCTATCCGTTCCTTTCATTCCATCCGTTCCTTTCATTCCATCCATTCCTTCCATTCCATCCGTTCCATCCACTCCATCCGTTTCATCCACCTCTTCCGTTCCATCTACTCTATCCCTTCCATCTTTTCTATCCATACCATCCACTCCATCCGTACCATCCACTCATCTGAACCATCCACTTTGTCCGTGCCATCCACTCCATCCGTGCCATCCCCTCCATCCGTGCCATCCGTACCGTTGGTACCATCCACTCTATCCGTTCCATCCACTTCATCCGTTCCTTCCACTCCATCCATACCATCCACTCCTTCCATACCATCCACTCCATCTGTTCCATCCATTCTATCCATTCCAGCCACTCTATCCATTCCATCCACTTCATCCGTTCCTTCCACTCCATCCGTTCCTTCCTTTCCATCCGTTTAATCCACCTCTTCTGTTCCATATATTCTATCCGGTCCATCCACTCTATCTGTTCCATGTACTCTATCCGTTCCATCAACTCTAACCCTTCCATCCACTCTATCCGTTCCATCCACTCTATCCGTTCCATCCACTCCATCTGTTCCATCCACTCCATCTGTTCCATCCACTCCATCTACTACATCCGTTCCATCTACTCCATCCATTCATCTACTCTATCCGTTCCATCCACTCTATCCGTTCCATCCACTCTATCCGTTCCATCCACTCTATCCGTTCCATTCACGCTATCCGTTCCATCCACGCCATCCGTACGGTCCGTTCCATCCACCCCATCCGTTCCATCCATTCTATCCGTTCCATCCATTCTATCCGTTCCTTTCATTCCATCCGTTCCTTTCATTCCATCCATTCCTTCCATTCCATCCACTCCATCCGTTTCATCCACCTCTTCCGTTCCATCTACTCTATCCCTTCCATCTTTTCTATCCATTCCATCCACTCTATCCGTTCCATCTACTCTATCCGTTCCATCTACTCTATCCATTCCATCCACTCTATCTGTTCCATCCACTCTATCTGTTCCATCCACTCTATCCGTTCATCTACTCCATCCGTTCCATCCACTCCATCCATACCATCCACTCCATCCGTACCATCCACTCCATCCGTTGCATCCGTTCCATCCACTCCATCAGTTCCATCCACTCCATCAGTTCCCTCCACTCCATCCGTTCCCTCCACTCCATCAGTTCACCCCACTCAATCCATTCCATCTACTCTATCCGTTCCATCTACTCAATCTGTTCCAACCACTCAATCTGTTCCAACCACTCTTATACGTTCCATCCACTCTGTCCCTTCCATCCACTCCATTCGTTCCATATCTCTTTATTTTCTCTATCCATTCTATCCATTCCATTCACCCTATCCATTCTGTTCACTCTATCTGTTTCATCCACTCTGTCCGTTCCATTCACTCTATCCGTTCCATTCACTCCCATTTATTTCTTTATTCCGTTCACTCATCAACTCTGTCATTCCGTCTACTCTGTTTACCCACTCCATTTACTCCATCCATCCACTCCATCCACTCTAGCCATTCTGTCCTATCATTCTATTCTATTCCATCCATTCTATCCTATCAGGTGGGTAGGATCGGAGGTTTTGAACACCATGTAGGACAGCTTTATTGTGTGCTTTGCCGTTGGGTTGCTGGGGGATTAATTGTGTGTTTCGTCAATGGGTTGTTGGGGGATTCAGACACATCTTTGGGTGGTCATTGGTGTTATGGGAAGAGCCATGTTTTAGTAGTTTGCGGAATGCCAGATAGTCTTCGGCGTCTCAGATGTGGGGTGGAAGCGAGTTCAATAGAGTGGGGGCCAAGGCTGAGAAAGAGGATCCTCCTATCCTGACCGAGTTGGTGGGTGGGATCACTAAAAGGAGGGCTGAGCTTGATCTTAGAGTGCAGGTGGGAGGTAGGGTTTTAGCTTGACTTGCAGGTATAGAGGGCGGGTCTTGTGCACTGCACGGTGGGTGATACTGGGAGCCAGTGGAGTGCTCCGAGAGCTGGAGTGGAGTGGTCTCTTGGGCCCAGTGCTAATAGCATTTTGGCGGCAGCGTTTTGTGCTCTTTGCAATTTAATTAGGTGGTATGACCAGACTGAGATAAAGGGAGTTAGCGTAGTCCAGTCTCAACATTACAATAGAGATAGCAGTGGCAAGTCTGTTAGCAAAGGAGAGGTAGGGTAAATGCATCTAAGGATTTTGAGGTGGTAATGACAAGACTTTGATATGTTGTTGATTTGACGAGAGAGGGTTAGGTCGGAGTCCAGAGTGCATCCAAGTTTTTTTACAGTGGCAGAGGTGGTGGGTGTTTGGTCCATGGATGTGGGACAAGGTAAAGGGCGAGGGAGAAGCACGGTGTTGCCGCACACCATGATCTCGGTTTTACTGGGTTTTAGGAGGAGGTGGTTTGTGGTCATCAAACAGTCAATGTCAGCGAGGCAGGCTGCAAGGTCGGGCTGATGGTTGGAGTCTGAGTTGAGGAGTTTCAAGATGATTTGAGTATCATTGGCATAGTTGTAGCACAGGATATTGTGCAGGTGGATGATTCCAGGGAGGGTGGACATATAGAGGTTGAACAGGAGGGCTGATAGGCATGCTCCTTGTGGTACTCCAGTATTGACTGGTCGAGCGGCCGACGCAGAGGTGGAGAGGAAGGTTATTTGTTTCCTGTTGTTGAGGAAGGAGGCTATCCATTTGAGAGCGGTTCCACGGATTCCTAGGGAGTGGAGGTGGTCAAGTAGGATTGAGTGGTTATTTGTGTCGAAGGCGGCAGATAGGTCTAGGAGGATTAGTGCAGCGCATCCTGCAGAGTCAGTGGTGATTTTAAGATTGTCCCAGATTGAGGTCAGAGTGGTTTCGGTTCCGTGACATGGTCTGAAGCCTGATTGTGCGGGGTCAAGGAGGTTGTTGGATTCGACAAAGGTGTTTAGTTGGGAATATGCGGTTCGATCAATGAGTTTTGCAAGGAATTTGGTGTTCCAGGTGGGGCGGTAGTTTTTGGGGTCAAGGGGGTCGAGGGATTTCTTTTGAGAAGAGGCTTGACATGATCAATTTTGAAGGCGTCGGGGAAGATTCCAGAGCTGAGGGAGTCGTTTAGGATGGTTCTTGCGTACTCTCCTGCACAGGTGGATGAGAATATTTCTTTCAGGACTGAGGTGGGTGCAGGGGTGAAGGGGGGAGCCAGATGGTTTCAGAGCAGAGAGAAGGTCGAGAAATGTGTCTCTCGAGATTGCTTTGAAGGAGTCGAAAGTGGGTGGGGTTGAAATTGCTGTGGAGGGAGGGGGGGTGGTTGATAGGGCGGACGGATTTTGTAGTGGTGCGAGGAGGGCCAGTTTGTTGTTAAGAGTTGTTCTGTCGAGCGCAGTGGTGTAGAATTGGAGAGAGAGCGAGTCGCAGAGTGATTGAGATGGGGTGGATTGGGCTGAGGTACAGGTTGGTTTGACGAATTTAGAAATGATTTTGTGGAGATCCTTGCTGCAGTTTCCACAGTTAAGAATTCGATTGTTGTGGTGGGCTTTTTTGGCTTTTTCGGATTTCAGCTTTATGGTAGCAATGGTGCAACGCGAAGGTGGATCTACTCAGGGTGGTTGTTCTTTTTCGCCATTTGCATTCCAGGGATTTATTTAGTTGTTTCACAATCTTTAATTTAGGAGTTAACCATCTGGGATAAGGACCAATGCGAGAGGAGGAGCAACAAGAGGGGGTGAGCAGGATTAGTGACTTATTGAGCCATGAGTCGAAGGAGTCGATGGTTAAGGGTTCATCACGTGGGCTGGTTGCGGGGGTTCTGTGAACCAGAGTTTGGCTAGGTCAGGGAGGATCTTTAGTTTCTTCTAGCATTTGCGGCGGATGGGGCGGCTTGTTCAGGGATGGGCGCGGAGGCAGGGGAGCGGATGGTGAAAGGGACGATGAAGTGATCAGACCAGATGAGAGGTATGGGGGGGAGGCTAGATGTATTTGGTGGTGGGAGCTGAAGATGGCATCAAAGGTGTGTCCTTTAGAATGAGTTGGGCCGTTCATGTGAAGGGAGAGGTTAAGCGCATCAAGGCAGTCGACCAGTGAGTGGGTCATGGGGTTGGTGGAAATGTCTAGCCAGATATTGAAATCTCCTAGAAAAGTCAGAGAGGGGTGATTTACTTGGATGGTGGCTATAGAGTCACAGAGGTTGGTTGTGAAATGTCTCTCATAGCCGGGGTGTCTGTAGATGATAAGGAAGCTGTGCAAGAACGTCGGGCAGTGAGAGTTTAACGAGAAGGGATACGCAGGAAGGAGTGCATGTCTGGGAGTCGACGAGTGAGACGGAGAAGTGAGATTTGAAAACGATTGCCACTCTGCCTCGTCTAAAGGGTCTGTTGAGTGGGATGAGGGAGTAATCGGGTGGGGGGCTTCATGAGCAATGATGGCAAAGTCATCGGAGAACCATGTTTCTGTGATGAAGACTAGGTCTGGAATGTCAGAGGAGAGGAGGTTGAAGATGCTGTGTCTGTTTTTTGCTACAGAGCGGGCATTAAAAAGGGTGCCTCTTATTTCAGAATGGGTGGTTGTCCTGGAGGTTGTAGGGGTGTGGGTGGGGGGAAATGTGGGGATGGCGGAGTCGGGTGGTAGGGGTGGGTCAGGGGTAGGAGGGAGAGGGAGGGGGTAGGGTGGTAGCAGGTTCTGGGTGGTGAATTTTGCAGACTGGTTGATGGAGGTTGGGAAGAGTAGGCGGGTGGAGGAGGGGGTTGGTGGGGGAGGACGGAGTTGTATGGGTGTGTGCGGGTGGGCGGTTGGTCGGAGGGCGGGGAGGGATTTGGTACTGGGGATTCATGTGTGAATCTCATGGGGCTAGGGATGCCGGGTGTGCTGGGCGAGAAGTCGAGAGAGAGGGGTTGGAAGCGGGGTGACGGGGGGAGGGTGGTGATGTTGGGGAGTGAGAGATTGAGAGGATGGGTCTAGGTAGGAGGGGTGAGGAGTAGAGGGAGATAGAAGGGGACCAGGCTCGTTTTCTCCTTTCCAGGGATTTCAGTGTAGTCAGTGGGTAAGAGAGGGTTGGGGGAGTCGGAGGGCGATAGAGATACAGCCACTGTTCTTGCCAGGGCGAGACATGCGGAAGGGATATGGTGTGTGGGGGATGTTAGTGGGTGTCGAGGGGAGGATAGGGCAGGGAATGAGGGTGGTGGTGGACCTCTTGCTTCAGTGGTGGAATGGGGGGAGTGGACCCTGCGGTAAAGGCGGCTGGAAGGGGGGGGAGTATGCTCGCAAGTGAGTGGGTGGAAGGGAGGGAAGAGACAGAGGTCTTCGGATGTTTTGCGCACCATCGGGCTCCTCTGGCTTGGGAGTTGGATAGGGGGCGGTGTGAGTTCATGATGGTGGGTGGGGGGGTTGGGAGCGATGGGATTGTTTGGGACGGGAGGGGGTGGTATTTGGGGAAGGGTGGTGTGAGGCGTGCCTGAGTTAAGCTCTCATTTTGGATTTAGATGGGACGGATGGAGTAATGGCGTGGCGCAGTGGGAATTATGGCTTGATCATAATATCACAATGTAGAATTGAACACAGAGAAACATTTAGAGCACTCCCAAAGTAGTTTGGTGACACTATCTAGAGGGGAGTTAAACAGTAAACTTTTAGGGCACACTCGATGCCACTTTACCTTAGTGTTGTTTGGTCGGACTATTTAGAAGCAGAATACAACACAGTGAATCTTTTAGGGCACACTCAATGTTGTTTGGTCACACTAGCTATAAGCAGATTTCAACACAGTAAACCTTTTAGGGGGCACTCAATGTTATATGGCCACACCATCTGGATTTAAATTCAACACGGTAAAACATTTAGGGGACGCTCAATGTTGTTTAGACAAACTATCTAGAAGCAGAGTTCAACACAGTAAAGCTTTAAAGGACGCTCTATGTTGTTCGGTCACACTAGCTAGAAGCAGAATTCAACACAGTGAACACACTATCTAGAAGCAGAGCTCAACACAGTAAAGCTTTAGAGGACGCTCTATGTTGTTTGGTCACACTAGCTAGAAGTGAGAATTCAACGCAGTGAAGCTTTTAGGCCACACTCAATGTTGTTGGGCACACTATCTAGATGCAAGATTCAATACAGAGAAACTATTTAGGCACATTCAGTATCGTTTGACCATTATATGTAGCTGCAAAATTCAACACAGTCAAGTTTTAGAGGACGCTCAATGTTGTTTGGGTATTTATCTAGATGGAAAATCCAACACAGTGAAACTATTAGGGTACACTCAATATTGCTTGGCCATAATATGAAGCTGCAAACTTCAGCACAGTGAAACTAATGCGACACACTCAATGTTGTTTGGGCACACTATTTAGATGCAAAATCAACACAGTGACAGTATTGGGGCACGCTCAATCTTGTTGGGCACACTGTCTAGATGCAAATCAACACAGTGAAACAAATAGGACACGCTCAATGTTGTTAGGTCACACTATCTAGAAGCAGAATTCAACACAGTAAAACTTTTGGGCACACTCAGTGTTGTTTGGCCACCATATCTGGATGCAGATCCAATACAGTGAAGCTATTGGGGCACACTCAATATTGCTTGACCATAATATGTAGCTGCAGAATTCAACACAGTGAAGCTTTAGCGGACACTCAATGTTGTTTGGGTACACTTTCCAAATTTAAAATTCAACACAGTAAAAACTTTTAGGGGACGTTCAATGTTGTTTGGTCATACTATCTAGATGCAAGATTCAATAAAGTGAAGCTATTGGGGCACACTCAATATTGCTTGACCATAATATGTAGCTACAAAATTCAACACAGTGAAGCTTTAGCGGATGCTCAATGTTGTTTGGGCACACTTTCTAGATTCAAAATTCAACACAGTGAAAACCTTTAGGAGACGCTCAATGTTGTTTGGTCACACTAACTAGATGCAAGATTCAATACAGAGGCACTATTAGGGCACGCTCAATGTTGTTGGGCACACTATCTAGATGCAAATCCAACACAGTGAAACTATTGGGGCACACGCAATATCGCTTGATCATAATATGTAGCAGCAAGATTCAACACAGTGAAGCTTTAGCGGACGCTGAATGTTGTTTGGGCACACTTTCTAGATTCAAAATTCAACACAGTAAAACCTTTAGGGGACGTTCAATGTTGTTTGGTCACACTATCTAGATACAAGATTCAATACAGAGAAACTAATTAGGGCACACTCAATGTTGTTGGGCACGCTATCTAGATGCAAGGTTCAATACAGAGAAACTATTAGGTCACGCTCAATGTTGTTGGGAACACTATCTAGATTTAAAAATCAACACAGTAAAACCTTTAGGGCACACTCAATGGTGTTGGGCACACTATCTAGATTTAAAATTCAACATAGTAAAACTTTTAGGGCACACTCAATGTTGGGCACACTATCCAGATTTAAGATTCAACACAGTAAAACTTTTAGGGGACGTTCAATGTTGTTTGATCACACTATCTAGATGCAAGATTAAATACAGAGAAACTATTAGGGCACTCTGAGTATCGCTTGACCTTAATATGTAGCTGCAAAATTCAACACAGTGAAGCTTTAGCGGACGCCTAATGTTGTTTGGTCACACTATCTAGATGCAATATTCAATACAGAGAAACTAATTAGTGCACACTCGATGTTGTTGGGCACACTATCTAGATGCAAGGTTCAATATAGAGAAATTAATTAGGGCACACTCAGTGTTGTTGGGAACACTATCTAGATTTAAAATTCAACACAGTAAAACCTTTAGGGCACACTCAATGTTGTTGGGCACACTATCTAGATGCAAGATTCAATACAGAGAAACTATTTAGGCACATTCAGTATCGTTTGACCATTATATGTAGCTGCAAAATTCAACACAGTCAAGTTTTAGAGGACGCTCAATGTTGTTTGGGTATTTATCTAGATGGAAAATCCAACACAGTGAAACTATTAGGGTACACTCAATATTGCTTGGCCATAATATGAAGCTGCAAACTTCAGCACAGTGAAACTAATGCGACACACTCAATGTTGTTTGGGCACACTATTTAGATGCAAAATCAACACAGTGACAGTATTGGGGCACGCTCAATCTTGTTGGGCACACTGTCTAGATGCAAATCAACACAGTGAAACAAATAGGACACGCTCAATGTTGTTAGGTCACACTATCTAGAAGCAGAATTCAACACAGTAAAACTTTTGGGCACACTCAGTGTTGTTTGGCCACCATATCTGGATGCAGATCCAATACAGTGAAGCTATTGGGGCACACTCAATATTGCTTGACCATAATATGTAGCTGCAGAATTCAACACAGTGAAGCTTTAGCGGACACTCAATGTTGTTTGGGTACACTTTCCAAATTTAAAATTCAACACAGTAAAAACTTTTAGGGGACGTTCAATGTTGTTTGGTCATACTATCTAGATGCAAGATTCAATAAAGTGAAGCTATTGGGGCACACTCAATATTGCTTGACCATAATATGTAGCTACAAAATTCAACACAGTGAAGCTTTAGCGGATGCTCAATGTTGTTTGGGCACACTTTCTAGATTCAAAATTCAACACAGTGAAAACCTTTAGGAGACGCTCAATGTTGTTTGGTCACACTAACTAGATGCAAGATTCAATACAGAGGCACTATTAGGGCACGCTCAATGTTGTTGGGCACACTATCTAGATGCAAATCCAACACAGTGAAACTATTGGGGCACACGCAATATCGCTTGATCATAATATGTAGCAGCAAGATTCAACACAGTGAAGCTTTAGCGGACGCTGAATGTTGTTTGGGCACACTTTCTAGATTCAAAATTCAACACAGTAAAACCTTTAGGGGACGTTCAATGTTGTTTGGTCACACTATCTAGATACAAGATTCAATACAGAGAAACTAATTAGGGCACACTCAATGTTGTTGGGCACGCTATCTAGATGCAAGGTTCAATACAGAGAAACTATTAGGTCACGCTCAATGTTGTTGGGAACACTATCTAGATTTAAAAATCAACACAGTAAAACCTTTAGGGCACACTCAATGGTGTTGGGCACACTATCTAGATTTAAAATTCAACATAGTAAAACTTTTAGGGCACACTCAATGTTGGGCACACTATCCAGATTTAAGATTCAACACAGTAAAACTTTTAGGGGACGTTCAATGTTGTTTGATCACACTATCTAGATGCAAGATTAAATACAGAGAAACTATTAGGGCACTCTGAGTATCGCTTGACCTTAATATGTAGCTGCAAAATTCAACACAGTGAAGCTTTAGCGGACGCCTAATGTTGTTTGGTCACACTATCTAGATGCAATATTCAATACAGAGAAACTAATTAGTGCACACTCGATGTTGTTGGGCACACTATCTAGATGCAAGGTTCAATATAGAGAAATTAATTAGGGCACACTCAGTGTTGTTGGGAACACTATCTAGATTTAAAATTCAACACAGTAAAACCTTTAGGGCACACTCAATGTTGTTGGGCACACTATCTAGATGCAAGATTCAATACAGAGAAACTATTTAGGCACATTCAGTATCGTTTGACCATTATATGTAGCTGCAAAATTCAACACAGTCAAGTTTTAGAGGACGCTCAATGTTGTTTGGGTATTTATCTAGATGGAAAATCCAACACAGTGAAACTATTAGGGTACACTCAATATTGCTTGGCCATAATATGAAGCTGCAAACTTCAGCACAGTGAAACTAATGCGACACACTCAATGTTGTTTGGGCACACTATTTAGATGCAAAATCAACACAGTGACAGTATTGGGGCACGCTCAATCTTGTTGGGCACACTGTCTAGATGCAAATCAACACAGTGAAACAAATAGGACACGCTCAATGTTGTTAGGTCACACTATCTAGAAGCAGAATTCAACACAGTAAAACTTTTGGGCACACTCAGTGTTGTTTGGCCACCATATCTGGATGCAGATCCAATACAGTGAAGCTATTGGGGCACACTCAATATTGCTTGACCATAATATGTAGCTGCAGAATTCAACACAGTGAAGCTTTAGCGGACACTCAATGTTGTTTGGGTACACTTTCCAAATTTAAAATTCAACACAGTAAAAACTTTTAGGGGACGTTCAATGTTGTTTGGTCATACTATCTAGATGCAAGATTCAATAAAGTGAAGCTATTGGGGCACACTCAATATTGCTTGACCATAATATGTAGCTACAAAATTCAACACAGTGAAGCTTTAGCGGATGCTCAATGTTGTTTGGGCACACTTTCTAGATTCAAAATTCAACACAGTGAAAACCTTTAGGAGACGCTCAATGTTGTTTGGTCACACTAACTAGATGCAAGATTCAATACAGAGGCACTATTAGGGCACGCTCAATGTTGTTGGGCACACTATCTAGATGCAAATCCAACACAGTGAAACTATTGGGGCACACGCAATATCGCTTGATCATAATATGTAGCAGCAAGATTCAACACAGTGAAGCTTTAGCGGACGCTGAATGTTGTTTGGGCACACTTTCTAGATTCAAAATTCAACACAGTAAAACCTTTAGGGGACGTTCAATGTTGTTTGGTCACACTATCTAGATACAAGATTCAATACAGAGAAACTAATTAGGGCACACTCAATGTTGTTGGGCACGCTATCTAGATGCAAGGTTCAATACAGAGAAACTATTAGGTCACGCTCAATGTTGTTGGGAACACTATCTAGATTTAAAAATCAACACAGTAAAACCTTTAGGGCACACTCAATGGTGTTGGGCACACTATCTAGATTTAAAATTCAACATAGTAAAACTTTTAGGGCACACTCAATGTTGGGCACACTATCCAGATTTAAGATTCAACACAGTAAAACTTTTAGGGGACGTTCAATGTTGTTTGATCACACTATCTAGATGCAAGATTAAATACAGAGAAACTATTAGGGCACTCTGAGTATCGCTTGACCTTAAAATGTAGCTGCAAAATTCAACACAGTGAAGCTTTAGCGGACGCCTAATGTTGTTTGGTCACACTATCTAGATGCAATATTCAATACAGAGAAACTAATTAGTGCACACTCGATGTTGTTGGGCACACTATCTAGATGCAAGGTTCAATATAGAGAAATTAATTAGGGCACACTCAGTGTTGTTGGGAACACTATCTAGATTTAAAATTCAACACAGTAAAACCTTTAGGGCACACTCAATGTTGTTGGGCACACTATCTAGATGTAAATCCAACACAGTGAAACTATTGGGGCACACTCAATATTGCTTAACCATAATATGTAGCTGCAAAATTCAACACAGTGAAGCTTTAGCGGATGCTCAATGTTGTTTGGGCACACTTTCTAGATTCAAAATTCAACACAGTAAAAACCTTTAGGAGACGCTCAATGTTGTTTGGTCACACTAGCTAGAAGCAGAGCTGAACACAGTAAAGCTTTAGATGACGCTCTATGTTGTTCAGTCACACTAGCTAGAAGCAGAATTAAACACAGTGAACACACTATCTAGAAGCAGAGCTCAACACAGTAAAGCTTTAGAGGACACTCTATGTTGTTTGCTCACACTAGCTAGAAGTGAGAATTCAACGCAGTGAAGCTTTTAGGCCACACTCAATGTTGTTGGGCACACTATCTAGATGCAAGATTCAATACAGAGAAACTATTTAGGCACATTCAGTATCGCTTGACCATTATATGTAGCTGAAAAATTCAACACAGTCAAGTTTTAGAGGACGCTCAATGTTGTTTGGGTATTTATCTAGATGCAAAATCCAACACAGTGAAACTATTAGGGTACACTCAATATTGCTTGGCCATAATATGAAGCTGCAAACTTCAGCACAGTGAAACTAATGTGACACGCTCAATGTTGTTTGGGCACACTATTTAGATGCAAATCAACACAGTGAAACAAATAGGACAAGCTCGATGTTGTTAGGTCACACTATCTAGAAGCAGAATTCACCACAGTAAAACTTTTGGGTGCATTCAGTGTTGTTTGGCCACCACATCTAGATGCAAATCCAATACAGTGAAGCTATTGGGGCACACTCAATATTGCTTGACCATAATATGTAGCTGCAGAATTCAACACAGTGAAGCTTTAGCGGACACTCAATGTTGTTTGGTCATACTATCTAGATGCAAGATTCAATACAGAGAAACTATTAGGGCACACTGGTATTGCTTGACCTTAATATGTAGCTGCAAAATTCAACACAGTGAAGCTTTAGCGGATGCTCAATGTTGTTTGGGCACACTTTCTAAATTCAAAATTCAACACAGTAAAAACCTTTAGGAAACGCTCAATGTTGTTTGGTCACACTAACTAGATGCAAGATTCAATACAGAGGAACTATTAGGGCACACTCAAGGTTGTTGGGCACACTATCTAGATGCAAATCCAACACAGTGAAACTATTGAGGCACACTCAATATCGCTTGATCATAATATGTAGCAGCAAGATTCAACACAGTGAAGCTTTAGCGGACGCTGAATGTTGTTTGGGCACACTTTCTAGATTCAAAATTCAACACAATAAAACCTTTAGGGGACGTTCAATGTTGTTTGGTCATACTATCTAGATGCAAGATTCAATACAGAGAAACTATTAGGGCACACTGAGTATCGCTTGACCTTAATATGTAGCTGCAAAATTCAACACAGTGAAGCTTTAGCGGACGCCTAATGTTGTTTGGTCACACTATCTAGATGCAAGATTCAAGACAGAGAAACTAATTAGTGCACACTCAATGTTGTTGGGCACACTATCTAGATTTAAAATTCAACACAGTAAACCCTTTAGGGCACACTCAATGTTGTTGGGCACACTATCTAGATTTAAGATTCAACACAGTAGAACTTTTAGGGCACACTCAATGTTGTTTGGTCACACTATCTAGATGCAAGATTCAATGCAGAGAAACTAATTAGTGCACACTCAATGTTGTTGGGCACACCATCTAGATGCAAGGTTCAATATAGAGAAATTAATTAGTGCACATTCAATGTTGTTGGGAACACTATCTAGATTTAAAATTCAACACAGTAAAAGCTTTAGGGCACACTCAGTGTTGTTTGGTCACACTATCTAGATGCATGATTCAATACAGACAAACTAGTAGGGCACACTCAATGTTGTTGGCACACTATCTAGATTCACAATTCAACATAGAAAAGCTTTTAATTAAGAGTGGCAGGGCTTTCTCGAGTGAAGTGATTGCTTCAGTCCCCACCCGTGCCACACTTACTTTAATTGGTTGGCACTGGTTGACGGCAGGCTACTGGCTTCTCGCTTCTCCTGCGGATACCTGCAGATACGATCTGGATCTGCCTGTGTAGGAGCCACCCTTTGCCTCTGGTCTTTAGCCGCAGGGCTGCATGGGCAGAGGGCTGCTCTAGGAGGGTCTGTTAAGACCAGTGTTCGGACGATTCAGGGGTGGGTGGGAGGGTCAGGAGGCGGGAGGAAAGGAATCAGGAAGCGGGTGTGGGGAGGGAACGTGGAGCGCTATTCAGGTTCAAGGGCCTGGGGCTCGAAGCAAAATTCCAAATTAAGGGTACAGACAAAGATGTTTACTCACCCTGCTTCCACCCAGTGAAGTCGAGCCGGTGTGTCACACGGGTCAGTAGACCCAACAAACACAGTCCGGTGGACCAATCAGGGGTGGGTGGGCGTTGGCGGGAGGCAGGGAATCGGGAAGCAGGTGTGGTGAGGGAACGAGGAGCGCAAGAGGGGATTCAAGAAAAAATCCAAATTAAGGGCACAGACAAAGATGTTTACTCACTGTGCTTCCACGCAGTGAAATTGAGCCGGTGTGTTACACGGGTCAATAGACCCAACAAACACAGTCCGGTGGACCAATCAGGGGTGGGGCGCCGGGTTCGGGAGGCGGGAGGCAGGGAATCAGGAAGCAGGTGTGGTGAGGGAACGTGGAGCGCAAGAGGGGATTCAAGGGCCTGGGGGCTGAAGCAAATTCCAAATTAAGGGCACAGACAAGGATGTTTACTCAGTAAAGTGGAGCCGGTGTGTTACACAGGTCGATAGACCCAACAAACACGGTCCGATGGACCAATCCGGGGTCGGTGGGCGCTTCGGGAGGCGGGCTGCAGGGAATAAGGAAGCGGGTGTGGGTAGGGAACGTGGACCGCAAGAGGGGATTCAGAGCCTGGGGGCCGAAGCAAAATTCCAAATTAAGGGCACAGACAAAGATGTTTACTCACCATGCTTCCTCGCAGTAAAGTGGAGCCTGTGTGTTACACGGGTTGATAGACCCAACAAACACGGTCCGGTGGACCAAAAACCGGGGATGGGTGGGCGGGTCGGGTGACGGGAGGCAGGGAATCAGGAAACGGGTGTGGGTAGGGAACGTGGACCGCAAGAGGGGATTCAAGGGCCTGAGGACCAAAGCAAAATTCCAAATTAAGGGCACAGACAAAGATGTTTACTCACCATGCTTCTGGTTTAGCCTTTTCCCTTTGCGACCAGGTAGGTGCACCCACGCATGTGAGGTACTGTTTTTGTCGGGACACCTGTGGAAATGTGGGAAGGTAGGACATGTGTTGTTGGCAGCGTGTTTCGGTGACTTCCTGGGGGCAAATGTCTGAAAATTGTCTGCTTTTCCCTAAATTTTGGATTTTGCCGGGCATTGTGGGTAATCAATTCTAGGGCAATTTGCGCAAATCAGACCTCTGTGGATTCCCATGGGTGACTTCTTTTCAGAAATGCATGGGGTTCCCTATTTTCCTTGGTGGCTGCGACACCCCAGGCCCAAATCCGTAGGTTGTCCACAATGCCAAAATCCTAAAAATGTCCTCTCCCGTAACCCTTTGTTATACCAGTGGTTTAAACTTTTCCCTTTCCGCCCAGATAGGTGCACCCACACATGTGCGGTACCGTTTTTGTCGGGGCACCTGTGGGAACATGGGAAGGTAGGACATGTGTTGTTCGTGGCGTTATTCAATGGTTTCCTTCAGGATACACCTTTTGCTCGCCCCAACCTGGTATAAGGGACCCCACCAATTAGACTCAGACCAAATAAGTCAAGTCATCCATTTATTCAATTTAGACTTTCGCAAAAGGGCATGACTCCCTGCACACTCAGAGGACTGCGCAGGAGTGACCTAAGCATTAAAAGTTCATAGAGCTTATATACAATTTGGTTAGCATTGCATTCAATAGCTGGCACGTAGACAAGACAAAAAAACACATTCCAGTGGTTCAACAGTTATTTCTACAGCTGCACACACATCATACCTACCTCAACTTCAGGCTGCCTAGTTCGGGGAAATCGCTCGTGTGGTTGCATTAATTAATGCATATCTTCCATGACAGACACGCGTCCCACCCCTGCTCTGCTCTTCTTCTTGGAATATTAAGGGTCTTAGTCACAAGCTATCAGCCCTTCCTCCGAAAGTGTTGAAGGTTTCTGAGAAGGGGTTATCTTGCTCAAACATGCGCACCAACTAAAGCAATGTGGCCAGCCCTCCTATTCAGTACCTACAAAGCGGCCCTTTTGCTCATGTTGAACAAGATCAATATGTATCAATCTTATTTAAGTCTTCCATTTCTTTCAACCACATTACCCGCTTATACTCTTCGTTTGCAGCCACATGGGCTGGCCTTGTGTGGATTATTTTATTTACTGTTCTACCACAGCAATCTACACAACACCCTACAAACATCGGTAAACACTGTACACAAAAAACACAATAATAATATTATCCCAGCCACTACCAACAGCGGGGTCAACCATTTCCATCCCCAATCTTTCAACAATGACATCCACCAACTTTCACCTGACCCACTCTCGTAATGAATGTTTTCAGCAATCTTATGCAACTTTGATATACAAAGTAACACTCCGTCTGTTGCGTCAGGTAGATACACGCAATACTGCGATCCTACCATGGTGCAAACTCCGCCTGTTTCTGCAGTCAACACATCCAAAGCATACCTGTTTTATAATGCAACTAACCGTATGGTTTTTATCTCATACATAATGTTGGTAAGAATATCAGTCGTTTCGCTAATCATTGCTTCCACCACTCTAATCAGCATGCGCACCACCTTGGAATTCAAAAATATCCCTACAAGGAGCGTCATTGCCTTTACTATATCAATAAATATTTCCAAACTTGTATCTGTCTGGTCCACCAACCGACCTCCTTTCTTTATTTCCCTCTTATGCTTGTACTTAGCATGCATTTCTTCTAGGGTATACATCATGGCTGCAGGCACCCCCTTTGCAATCTAACAGGTTCCTGAAAAATTCTGGGGAAGCCGCAGGTAAGCCTTTCTATTACACACATATGCATATCCATCAGCCTGGCCTATTCCACTCCTGAGCTTAGTAAAGTCATAGGTAACATTGCAACCCATATCTATGTTTCCTCCAGCCCCTCTAAAACAGATAGTCCTCTTAAACAACTCCCTATTTACTGGGAAAGAAGTCGGTAAAGCCCGACCCGTCGTGTCCTGATCGGTTGTGTCTGCCCGGGTCACCCCTTCCTTCATTAATTTATAAACATAAGTGGACGTATTACTAGTCTCAGGCCATCTTCCTATTTGGCACACTCTGTCTTTCCCCAGCAGTCTTTTTAGATACAGAACCTTCATTGCCAACACTGCACAACTTACATATTCTGTTATTGCTAAGGCATAGAAGGTTATCCCGTCCTCAGCATGGCGTGGTATATGGCTACATATCCAGCATTTCGACACATTCAACGCCCTCTGTGTTTCATTCATCAATTTCACATATGTGTTTCTACTCAATTCATTATCTTCATGGACATCATGTTCGCTCTTGCTATATGTATAATCAATTCCAGTGCTATTTTTGGGCGTAAGTATGGGAAGCATATTTTTAACTCATACATTGTCGGATGTTTTAAACACCACACAAAGGCACCCAACCCTGTTAACACCACAATACCAATTGCACAAAAAACAGCCTTTTCCTTAGTCGTACACCCATATTTGTCCACCTTCATCCGTCCTTGTGGGTGGGCAGGCAGAGCTAAATCCTGCATTTCCATCTCAATTGTCATTGCTTCTGCCACCTTACCTGAGTTTAGACTGACACTTGCAGGTTAAGTTCCATGGCATGGCTGAGTCCTGGCGCCTAGCGTTCTACCCTAGTGAGCAGCCTCTCACTCTTACGGCTTACATTCCCAACCCTATTTAAAGCTCCAGTGTCTTTGTACCCTAAACGTACAGGGCGCACCAGCAGCCCTTTCATCGATCTGTTCCACGTCTCGTTGTGCCTTGTCCAGGAGGGACGCCGAAGGCCCTTCAGGCTCCTTGCCCGATGTCTTAAGTAAGACTGTGCCATGCTCTGATCAATGTCACATCTCTATCCCAACCAAAGTTCATTTCACAGTTCTTACCCTTTAGTACTGGGCATACACCTCTCGAGACCTCAGAGTATACTTTAGCACATCCGTTGGGAAAACATTCAAGTCAGTGTCTTTCGATTCTGCTTCAACTTTTGGGGGGTTATTCACTGTAGGTGCGGGTGACCTTTTTACATGGTTCGCATGATACCAATGAGCTTTTCCATTCACCTTTAAAGAGGTTTGCATGGTTAGCAGGACCTGGTACGGACCCTTCCATCTAGGTTGCAAGCCGTTGGCGCGGTTGAATGCCTTGATGACAACCCACTCGCCGGGTTTCAAATTGTGGGCAGGCCCAACCAATGGTACTGGGGCAGCTTCCTCAACCTGTGCACGTATAGAAAGCAATCTGTTAGTCAGGGCCATAGAATATTGTTGCAATGCGGGCCATGTTTGATCAGACAGTCGGTCAGGACTAACAGGTGTGCCAATACTAGGTGGGTGGCCCATCACAATTTCAAATGGGGATAGGCCATCCGTACGCTTTGGGGTCACCCTCATGCTCAACAGTGCTAATGGTAACACATCGGGCCATTTCAGGCCTGTCTCTGCACAAGCTTTAGCCAGTTTGTCCTTCAGTACTCCATTGGCACGTTCAATCAGACCTGCTGACTGGGGGTGGTACACAGAATGGAATCTTTGATCAGTTCCGAGAGCTCTACACACCTGCTCAACCACTTGCCCTGTAAAGTGTGGCCCATTGTCGGACCATAGGTAGGTGGGGACTGTGTACAAAGGAACCCAATACTTCAATATGCATTTTGCAGTGGGTGTCGCTCCATTGTCTCTTAGTGGGAAAGCGTCTACCCAGCCAGAATACCTGCACTTCATTACCAAACAATATTTGAACTTGTTCACCGGTTCCATCTGTATGAAGTCCATATATACATATTGAATGGTTGAGTAGGCAGCCGGCTATAACCCTTTGGAGCCGGTACGCCTTTCCCCGCATTGTACAGAATACATATTTCACATTATCTGGCCCATCTTCTACAATATTGACCAATGTTTTTGTTATCCCATACTGCTTTCAAAGTCCGCTCCATGGCAGCTCCATTCACATGTGTTTGTCCCTGGCACACGCTCACCACAACAGGAATATAAGCATTTGGCAACATCTTCCCCTTTCCCCATTTACCCAGGCCCCCGAGTATCTCTAGTGTATGTCACTATTCATCTGCCAATTCTTCTTTTCTTCTTCTGTCGCCTCTCTCGGCATCTGAGCTACTTCATCTTCTTCTGTCCCACCTCCTTCTTTCCCTTTACACAAAAACATTTCCCTTTTGTCATTCCCACAGTTTTCCGCAGCAAATTTTGCAACCATGTCTACCATATTTCCTTGAGACACATAATCTGTTATTTTCCGATCTGCAGCACATTTTAGTGTTGCCACCCTTGCGGGCAGTGTCCAGGCATTCAATAGCTCATGTATTAGCACTGCATGCTTCACCTTTGTAGCTTATGATGTTAAGAATCCCCTTTCCACCCACAATTTCCCAAAGTTATTCACAACCCCATGGGCGTAAGCCGAATCAGTATAAATTGTTACACACATCCCTTCACTTTTTCTTAATGCTTGTATCAAGGTGTGT
This sequence comes from Ambystoma mexicanum, assembly GCF_040938575.1. Lineage (NCBI taxonomy): Eukaryota > Metazoa > Chordata > Amphibia > Caudata > Ambystomatidae > Ambystoma > Ambystoma mexicanum. The sequence goes on along the minus strand of NC_090934.1, from coordinate 1,097,032,795 downwards.
AGCTCAGCTGCTTGCGCTGAATTCTCTCGTACCTTCCCCATAACGACTATGTTGTCCCCAGTTGTTACTGCATATCCCGCCACTGTCTCCCCTGTATCCATCTTATAGCAGGACCCGTCACAGAACAAGATCCCATCACCATCCTCTAAGGGCTGATCCTGTAAATCTATTCTCCCCCGTTGCCTTGGGCCGTCACATTGGTTGGAATGGGTAACAATGACGCTGGGTTAAGCACATTACATCTTTCAATTTTTACATTCCTGCTAAACAGATACATTTCATACTGGGTTAGTCTGGCAGCTGTCAAATGCTGTGTCTGCATTCTATTCAATAATACATCTACAGCATGAGGCACTCGTACAATCACTTCATTTTCTAGTATAATGCCAGTGCTCTGCTTTAATGCTACTTCTGCTGCTGCTACTGCTTTCATACAAGGGGGTAGTCCCCTTGCTACCGCGTCTAACCCTGTGGAAAAATAAGCACATGGTCTTTGCTTCCCACCCTGTTCTTGCGTTAATACTGATACCGAACAGCCATCCACTTCATCAACAAATAGGTAAAATACCTTGTCATTATTGGGCGTACCCAAGGCTAGAACGTCACATAAGGCACTCTTCAATGCCACGTACCCCTCTTCCATCTCTTTCCTCCATTCGAAGGGTACGTGGTGTTCCTCATCCTTCAATGTTTTTAACAGGGGCTTAGCTATTACTGAGAACTCTGGTATCCAGTGCCTACAATATGACAAAATTCCCAACACATTTCTGAATTCCTTATATGTTCTGGGGTTCGGCATAGCCTGAATCAATGCTACTCGGTCTGTTGACAATGACCGCCCTTCCTTTGACAAGACATAGCCAGAATAGTCAACTCGTCGCTCTACATACTGCATTTTTTGCTAAAGACACTTTGTGATTATGTTTTGCCAGGTGAGACAGTACCATAACAGTTGCCTCCCTGCAACCTTCCTCCGTATTGGCACTTATTAATATGTCATCTACGTACTGGACCAAGGATGTCCCTGTTGGTAGCATAAGTTCATCTAATTGGGCTTTCAGCGCCTGGCTAAAGATGGCTGGACTTTCCGTATATCCATGTGGGACTCTGGTGAAGCGATACTGTCTCTGGCCCAGTGTAAAGCTAAACAAATACCGGGATGTTGGTGCAATAGGTAGGCTGAATAATGCGTTCTTCAAATCGATCACACTAAACCATTCGGCTGTACTGGGAATCAAGGTCAGAATACTAGCAATACTCGGTACGACTGGAAAGCGAGGTTCCACTATTTTGTTCATTTCTCTCAAATCGATAATAAAACGGTAGGGCACGGCCTCATCGCCCTTCTTATGGACCGGAAGCACCAGGGAGTTTCAGGGGCTATCATCACATTCTTCCACAACACCAATATCAATTAAATCTCTAACGATCTTAATCAGTGCTTCCTCCCCTGCCACTTGACTCCTGTACTGTTTCACACGGGGGAGCATTGCCCTATCCTTCAACTTTATTACAATTGGGTCAACTGATAGGGTCCCTACATCATTACGGTTAGTAGCCCACAATTGTTCTGGTAATGTTTGTAGTTCTGCTGGCAATGGTCTGCCTAGGCACAACCGAATAACACCCTTTGAATCCATAATAGTTGTCCGCACTCCTCCCCGGGAGCAATAGATGGTGGCATTAAGTGCTTTCAGTGAATCAATGGCGAGCACATTTTCGGGAAATTTTTCTGTCAACAACCATATATCGTCCCACTTCCCCCCCTCAATCTCTGCTTCCATTTCTTGACTTACCGGGGTAACTATGGGTTCCCCGCCAAATCCTACTGATGTCTAATTTGTTCCCGATAGTGGCACAGAGGGGATGGCTTTAGTATCAACGGAGCTGTGCCCAGCCCCAGTATCTACTAAACATTTGATGGCGGGTTGTTGACCTATCCAAAAGGATACATATGGACCCTTCTGATCGATAGTTACAGGTACCGCTACCTCAGATCCACCACGGCACCTTTATAGCAGACTACTGGTTGAATCTTGGAACATTGCTGGGCCGAAACAACACGCACTCCTCTCCTTCACTTTGACTAGTCTGTATCATCTGTCTTGCCTCATGATGAAAGAGGTTTGTCCTTGGAGGGGTGAAGTTTGCTTTCGGAGCTGGTGGTATGCCAAACTGCTGAGTAGGTAGCCTGGGCCCTATTTGCGGAGGGCCCGTTGTTTGAGCTATGCTCTCTGGACACTGGTTCTCCCAGTGGCCAGGTTTCTTGCAAAAGGCGCATACATTCTGGGCCAGGCCATCCGGTCGTGTATAGGCATTCACCTGGGCCGGGTGGTTCCTGGTATTCTGGCCTCTCAATTGACTGGGGGGGGGGTACCTCTGGTTCCCTCCTTGCAGCTGTTGTTCTTGCTGCAATTGTTGAATTAGCACCCTAGTCTTCAACTCTTTCTCTGTCTTTACCTGTGTCTGCACCCGGGCCTGCTCATTTCGTTCATAATATCGTGCCATTTCTATTAGTTCCCTGCGTGACTTGGATTGCCACATACTCTCTGCTGCTCGCAAGTCCCTTTGTATAGGTTGGTGCAAGCCATCCACAAAAATTCTTGCAAAATATCAATGACCTGTCTCACACGTCAGGTCCAAACTGCTGTGAGCTCTAAATGTTGCTTCGTACCTTAAGAAATACGACGCAACATTCTCAGTTGGGCTTTGGGTCACAGCGGCCAGTTTTTCGACATTGACATCTATTGGCTTAAGGACCTTCTCCAACGCCCCTAACACATTTCTACCGTGGAGTTTCAGGGCGTCAGTCAATTTCTCTTGTGGTTTCCTATCATCACTCACCTTTGTGACCGCTGCCCAGTTTATTCCCACTTCATTAATTGCCCTGAATGGAATCCACACCTCTTCTGGAACTAGTGACATCATCATGTTATCCACATCCTCCACCGTATACTGACCAGGCTGGAACAGTCTCCTCATTTCCTTGTAGAAGCCTGCTGGGTCTATCCGTGGGTCAGGGATACTTTTGGTAATCTGCATCAGTTCTGTTCTCGTCAACGGGACATACACATACGTCCGGATGGGTTTGTTACTATCCCCTGTCATAGGCTGACATTCTCGCAAGGGAAATGCGGCCGCCCCTCCTGATTCCCCCTTACTCTTTTTATCCAAGGTCTCCTTCCAATTTTTATACAGTTCTAATGCCCGCTTCAGCATCCTCTTTCTTCTCGACCTCGTTCTACCGCTTCGCTCTGGTACCCGTGGATCTGGATCCTCCTTTTAAATAGTCTCTGAGTCTGTGTAACTGTGACTCTGAATTGTCATCAGCTTCATCAATCAATGCGTCTAAAAGTTTGATCATATGGGTCAAACACTGGGCTTGTGACCGCCCATCCGTGGGTCATTATGTCCTCAAGTACCTGGCTTAGGTCTCTGGTTGCTACCTCCTCTACCTTTTTAACCGCCAAGTTCTTCCCAGTTATGACTGCTTCCAACATCTGTCGCTTTCTTATTTCTAATTCATCAGCTATTTCTTGTTCCTTTTCCATCTGGGTCATATGTCCCTTTTGAATTTCTTCCATGATTATCTCCATATATTCCCATAATGACGATTTTGTCCTACCTATCTTTATTCCTGCTTCAGCGTCCAGATAGGAATACTTATCCTGCGCCTGCACCTGTTTTCTAAAATCATAGTAATTTTCCATCATTAGTTGTGCAATCTTTTTAAACTCCACTGGTCTTAATCTGCCCAATTTCCTCTTCATATCTTCCCCCAACCTCTCCCCTTCCACTTCCTTTGCTAGGTTTTCTAAGTCTTTTACTTGTTCCGGGGATATTACAACCGTCCTGGTGACCCCCACTTCCCCATTTTCACCAAACCTCATCGGAAACTCACCTTCGTCGGCGACCTCAGTTATCAACTTAGGAGCTGTGACTCCTGGGAATAGGAGATTGTTCGTGATTAATTCAGATTCTCTAGTAATGTCCTCATATCTTGGGGCAGGGATGGACAGGTACATACCCTTACTCCCCTTTATCATCATCCTTCTCCCCTCTGCATCATATTTTTCTTGTAACTCTTTGACATCTAACAGTCTCACATTTGCTACAGCTGTTTGTCTATTTTGCTTCCGCTCGGTTTTCATTCGTGCATTCTGCGTCCTAATTGCCTCGACCCTCCACAACCTGATTGCCTCAAACTGTGCTGGTCGGACACGTCGTTTTTTCAATTCTAGTTCTACTAGGCCAAAGCTGTCCAAATCAAATGTGCCCTGTTCCACCCACTTATGTTGGAGTGAGTCTTTTGTATATTCTGTCGATTGGCTCATAAACAAAGTTGCATTTAACCCATGCTTAATTAACATTTAAAATGCCGGTGTACCCTAAATGGGGCATACCAGGCTTTAGCCAACCCCCTCCTTTCTTGACAACAAATTCCCCATAACCTTAGTTTCACTTATACCCTTTACATCCAGACCGGTCCTTCACATCAAACACCCATCCTTGCTTTCAGTCTAAAAAACAGACCTCAACAATAAGTTGTACCATGAAACTGATACTCTTGTCCCAACGGCCTTACCAACCGTTCCTCCTACCCACACTCACCTCTAGTGGGGTCTTCGCCAGAAGTCTATCGAACCAGAAGGGCGGCAGCCTGCTGTCCTGTCGTCCGGCGGGACTGGCGGTGGAAGGGTAACGCGTGTTTTCGCATTCAGTGGTGCAGATTTTCGTTGGGGCCCTGATACCGTTACCCCTCCAGCCTCGCCCTGGAAGGCCTCACCCAGTGATGGGCTACCGCACCTTCGGGTCCCTTCGTGGTTGTTCAAATTGAGGATACACCTTTGCTCACCCCAACCTGGTACAAGGGACCTCACCAATAAGACTCAGACCAAATGAGTCAAGTCATCCATTTATTAATTTTAGGCTTTCACAAAAGGGCATGACTCCCTGTACAGTCAGAGGACTGTGCAGGAGTGAGCTCAGCATTCAAAGTTCATACAACTTATATACAATCTGGTTAGCATTGCATTCAATAGCTGGCACGTGGTCAAGACAAAAAAACACATTCCGGTTATTCAACAGTTATCTCTACAGCTGCACACACACCACACCTACCTCAACTTCAGGTGGCCTAGTTCGGGGAAATCTCTCGTGTGGTTGCATAATTAATGCATATCTTCCGCGACAGACATACGTCCCACCCCTGCTCTGCTCTTCTTCTTGGAATAACAAGGGTCTTAGTCAGAAGCTATCAGCCCTTCCTGCGAAAGTGTCAAAGGTTTCAGAGAAGGATGTTACGCTCACCTGGTATCCACAGGGACACCACCCAGCCGAGTTACTCGCTGGTATGCTTCTCAGCTTTGCCCTCATGTGGTCTGCGGAGAAGATTTTGCCTTGTGGTAGAATTAGGCGTGCTCTCCGTCCTGCCTTCTTTGCAGGGCTGCGTTGTCTTTCATGGGAGAGTGCGGTCCAGTTACTTCACTGACGCCGGCCCGTTTGATATTGTTCAGGTAGGTCTTATTGCTGTTCTTTAGTTTGTTGCTATCCTGCATGCCTTTCTTTGTTTAAAATCTCTCCTTTTTCTCCCTTGGGTATGCAGAGCCTCAGCGCGGCGAACTGGCTTGGTTGAGCCCCGCTGGTACGTGATGGCGCATTAAGAGCGCTATGATGCGGTAAGTAAGCGCTATGCGCAGCTATGCAAAGTCTTGCCTTTGCTAACCTGTGTTTTCCTTCCTTGTAGGTCGTGGTCTTCTTCAGCGCGAGTGGAATGTCCGGAGTGGTGCCAGCCGAGAGGCGACCAGCCAGGTAAGCCTTTTTAGCAGTTCGTAATTTGTAAATGTCTCTACAGCTTTCTTTAATGTTGACTCTATCTTCCTCTTTCAGGTTGTTCTGTCCGGGAGGCGTGCAGATTCGAGGAAGCTGTTCTCAGTAGCTGCGAGTGTTTAAAGATGAAGACTGCAGGTAAGATGCTGCTGCTAATGATGTTCCTTTTGTCTCCTTGCAGGTTCTGCTTCTCCGAGGTTTGAGGGAATAGCTGAACACGGTGTGCGTCACGTTGCAAGCTTCAAAGTAACACGAAGCATGTTCTGCAGTCAGGGTGTGCTTTATATAGCCCAGCTAAAGTAGTACCAGGGAAAGTAGTTCCAGGCCTGCCACACCCAAAACACTAGACCACATAGCTTGGTACTTAGGGAACCAAGCTATGTGGATGCCTCCATGTTGGCTGACAATACAATAAAGTCGTTCCCAAGCACATTGTTGTTCATGGTGTATGAGCCTGGCGCCATAGGCACCAGGATTGGCCTCATGAGGGCTTTTGAAGAGGATGCCAGGCTCTAGAGGCCCGAGTCCTGACTCCACCTGGCCAATGGGTTTACCAGAGGGGGTTTTGGGCGGGGGTCGTGACAAAGGGTTGATCTTGCTAAAACATGAGCACCAACTAAAGCAACATGGTCTGCCCTCCTATTCAGAATGTACATCCTGGTGGCAAATGTCTGAATATTGTGTTTTTTTCCCTAATGTTTGGACTTTGCTGGGCTTTGTGGGTAATAGATTCTAGAGCAATTCACGCAAGTCCGACCTCTGGATTTCCACAGGTGTCGTTTTATCAGAAATGCATGGGGTTCCCTGTTTTCATTGGTGGCTGCGACACCCCAGGCCCAAATCTGTAGGTTGTCCACAAGACCAAAATCCTAATTATATTCCCTCTCCCAAAACCCTTTGCGATAACAGTGGTTTAGCCTTTTTGCCTTTGTGCCCAGGTAGGTGCACCCACACATGTGAGGTACTGTTTTTATTGGGACACCTGTGGAAAAGTGGGAAGGTAGGACATGTGTTGTTGGCGGTGGCTTCCTGGTGGCAAATGTCTGAAAATTGTGTTTTCTTCCCTAAGTTTTGGACTTTGCCGGGCCTTGTGGGTATAAAACTCTAGGACGATTTGCGCAGGTCAGACCTCTGTGGCCCACAGGTGTCTTCTTTTCAGAAATCCATGGGGTTCTGTGTTTCCCTTAGTCGCTGAAACACCCCAAGCCCAAATCTGTAGGTTGTCAACAATACCAAAATCCTAAAATTGTCTTCTCCCGAAATTCTTTGGGATACCAGTGGTTTAGCCTTTTCCCTTTGCGCACAGGTAGGTGCACCCACACATGCGAGATACCGTTTTTGTTGCAACACCAGTGGGAACATGGGAAGGTAGGACATGTGTTGTTGGCGGCGTGTTTCGGTGCGTTCCTGGTGCAAATGTCTGAAAATTGTGCTTTTTCCCCAAACTTTTGGACTTCACTGGGTCTTGTGGGTAATACATTCTAGGGCAATTCACGCAAGTCAGACCTCTGTTGATTCCCAGGGATGTCTTCTTTTCAGAAATCCATAGGGTTCCCTGTTTTCCTTGGTGGCTGCGACACCCCAGGCCTAAATCTGTAGGTTGTCCACAATAACAAAATCCTAAAAATGTCCTCTCCCGAAACCCTTTGGGATACCAGTGGTTTAGCATTTTCCCTTTGCACCCCGGTAGGTGCACCCACACATGTGAGGTACAGTTTTTGTCAGGCCACATGTGGGAACGAGGGAAGCTAGGACATGTGTTGTTGGCAGTGGAATTCAGTGGTTTCCTGGTGGCAAATGTCTGGAAAAAAAAATGTTCCCCCTGTTTGGACTTTGCTGAGCCTTGTGGGTAATACATTCTAGGGCAATTCGTGCAAGTCAGACCTCTGTGGATTCCTAGGGTGTCTTCTTTTCAGAAATGGTTGGGGTTCACTGTTTTCCTTGGTGGCTGCGACACCGCAGGCCCAAATCTGTAGGTTGTCCGCAAGACCAAAATCCTAAATATTTCCTCTCCCAAAACCCTTTGCGATAACAGTGGTTTAGCCTTTTTGCCTTTGCGCCCAGGTAGGTGCACCCACACATTTGAGGTACTGTTTTCATTTGGACACCTGTGGGAATGTGGGATGGTAGTACATGTGTTGTTAGCAGCGTGATTCTATGGTTTCCTGGAGGCAAATGTCTGAAAATTGAGTTTTTCCCCCCTAAATTTCGCACTTTCACTCTATCGTCTGTGTCCTGCCCATCAACCCATGCTAACCTCGACATTCCTTGCAGCTCCATACAGGGCTTTTGTGACCTTCTCTCTTCCTCCAATCGTTTTCGTGCACCAATCGGCACTATACTCCTATGACATAAATATTCTGTCTCATCGTCTTTTAATCCTCTACTCCCGTTCATTTTTTCTTCTCTTCTCCTCATCCCCCTCAATTCATCTTCCTCTTGCCTTCTTTGCAATCTACATACTTTCAGTCTTTAATTCGCCAAAGACTACCTAAGGACAGCTTTCTGCAGTGTGCTGTTGAATTTCTGGAAAAGTGGATGAGTTTTTGGACACCTGTGGTGCACTGCTACCGGCCCTTTAACTTTGTGGAGGCGCTATATAAGATTCTGAGAGCGTGAAGCGCAAAGCGCGAAGGACAGTCTACGTACAGTCCGCTGCAGGCCCTCTGTTCACTGCTGGTCACTGCCCAAAGTACCCACGTTGCTGTGGTTCGAACTGGTAATTCCACAGGCCTATACTGAACATTGACTGAAACTTGCCAGACTCAGTGTGGGTTTACGTGAATACGGCGTGAGTGAGTTTCACTTGTGGATAAACTGTCATTCATTCTCCATTTTCATACTGTTACACATGTCGCAGTGTATGTACACCGCCCCAAACTGAACAAATTGAAATTGAATTGAACTAAGCTGAGCTGTGCTTTCTTGATTTCTAGTCATACCACTTGGGGTGTGACTGCCAGCATAGGATGTCCACCCTCTCTCCTACTGATGTAGGTAGGGTGAAGTTGAGAAGCGGATGAACATTGGACACAGGCCCTCTATCCACTACGGTCGCCATTGTTGTTTCCGCTGAGCCTGCAGTAATTGAGGAGTTGACGAGTGGTCATACTATTGACAATGTGTGGAAAACCGACAAGTCACTGAATGTAGGGGCGATACCGTAACCAGCTCAGCCCTTCCCTCGCACAGACCCAGTCTTAAGGGGACATCTGTATTTGTGCGGGGGATGGGAAAGTGGGCTTGTGTCTCAGCAAATGGGTCTACTACGTCTTCTCAAAAGGCAGAAGTGGGATAAATGATGCTTAAAGCTGCATCTCTTAGGATTCCAACTAGTCCATTTTTGTCTGACGCAGAACTACGGAATTAGTCTGGAGATGTGCCCGCTGCTCAGGGGAATGAGGGTGCTTGTGTGGCACCTTGCAAAAATTATGTGTTAGATGAACCCTTTGAAGAATGTGAAATAAATAAATAAATAAGATTCTATGATGTTGGATGAATTTTTCCTTTGCCTCTGTAGGAATATGGGAGAACTCAGAAATACGGGGCACATAGGACCTGCAAGGATTATGAAAGACGGGGCGGGCCTCCATTAATAAAGCCACGCAATGGGGAAATCTGAGTTTATTGGACCACACTTTGAGACACGACCCACAACAGGATGCTCCGGCTAATCAAACTTGAAATCTCCCTTGGGGTGGAGCTATCACACCCCAAAAAATACGCTCGCTTAGGGTGATTCAAATACTCTACACAATATGGACTCTCTGGGCCCTACTTCCGTTTTTGCTTTGCACTTGGTCCTTCAATCAATCTTACGACTTTATGATATGATAACATTAAAGACAGCGTGCGAAAAACTGTCTTTAATAGAAGGGAACGTGAAGGCTTTTCTGGCCAACGTTGTTAATCTTGATAAGGACCTGAGAGCAGGGAGTCTAACCACACGCTGTCCTGCGAGGCCCCTAAATCTAGCCGAAAAAGATCGTAGTGTGGACCCAGGCTTAAACAATTACTTTGTGAATCTTGTGGATGCTTCATTAGTTATGCAGTCTCCAGACAGGCCTTCCGCCTTGGTGGAATGTCAGTTAGGTATGAATGACTCCCTTATTCTCACTGACATCAACAAAATTCAGTTGGAGAGAAATCCACCTGCAGGGGAACTGGATTGGTCTAGCAATCAACTTGACACTGTGAACCTTAACCAACACCAACAAGAGAAGCCCCTGAGGGGGCAAAAAAAGAAGGGTCACAAGGCTCAACCAATTACACATGCTTCCCAACTCTGCTCTGAATCGCTCGAAGTCCAACATGAGGAAACGTCAGCAAACCAGACAATGGAGACATTGATGAGTCATGACACCATTGAGATTGAGGAGACTACTAGCCCTGATCAACAGTGGGAAACTTATAGAGGGAGAAAAAAGAAGGGGCAAACAACCGAAGAAGACTAAAAACTTACCAGCAACAAATCAGAACAGGAGAAACTGATCAAGTGGCTTTTAAACTACTTATCAGTTGGTGAAGAAACCATGGATTTCACTCAGGGCAATAGTGGGAGTGGCCAGCAGGGCACCAAGGAACAAAAAAGTCAAATGAGTCCTGCCTGGAGATAATCTCGGAACTGAGTACAAACTCTGTGGTGGTAACTCGGCTACCACCTAAGAAAACCTTGCAGACTAAAATCACAACTTTTATGCCTCCTCATATTGTTGTGCACCAGTACAAGGTTTGGCAACCTCCGAAGGTAGAGGTTTTGGTCAACGACTCTGAGGAAAGCATGGCCTCAGCAATTTCCCAGGTGGTGATGTAGGAGGGATTAAGGTCCAGCCTCTACAACCTCGGCATGTGGCAGGCCCAACAGAGTCGTTGGGTGTACAGTAGTTGTGCCCTACTTCGATTACGCCTGCTCCTAGTGTACCTGGTGATGAGGTTCCTAAGTCTTTGAACCGTTCAATCACTTCATTGGGATGGGTGATTATGCCTAGTGTCTGTCGAAAAACTGCATTAAACTGGGGGAAGCTTTTGGAGATATTCTCAATTATGCCAGCTATTTGCTTGTTGCACACAGACGATATTGATCTTGTGGCCTTCCCGGAGGAACCTCCACTCTAACCTAGTGGCACACTTGATCTGGAACGAATTTGTGTGGTCTTGAAAAAATTCGAAATCATTCTAAAGGCCACAGATATAGATACTTTTTTTAACGACGTGCACTTTTTAATGCTACAGGAAACTATGGCCACAAACCATGTTGACATTGATGGGTGAGACGAGGTATCCCCCTTCTTTCAACACCTTTTCCCCATCCTACCACGTAGGATATTCCAAAACACTGCCCCCCCTTTCCCAACATGAACACTTTCGCACAACACGAAAGACAACGAACTAACACCAGAGCCGTTTACCCAACATGTCCCAATACAAGGGTCAGGCAAAGTCAGACAACTGACCAAAATCACACAAACCTGACGGCTCGTTCCCTTCCACATGGGGATAAAAGATGGAGCACAAAAGCACAGGATGAGCAAGGCAGACGGCACGACATGAGAGCTAACTCAGCAAAGCAGTTCAAGAGGAGGCAAAAGATGGCGAATACCGAGAGGGTGACAAGGAGAGAATTGACCTTGTCCTTTTCTAACCCAGGCATGTGAAACCTCTGCACATGGAAAAATTAGACCACGATCAAAGACCAGCTTGTATTGCAGCAGATGTCAATGGTATCCAAGACCCTCCTCTGCTGATTACCAAGCCGGGGAAAGGCACTTGTCTCTGTGGTCCCAATCTTGACTCCAAGGATAAAGAAAGCCTAGCGGTTCATCACAGCCGGTGAATCGAGGGGAGGATCGATAAGAAACCAAACTGTGTTGAACAAAAAGTAGCCAACGGCTAATTTGAACTTTTGAGAAGCTTAAAGAGTTAAAGTTAAAATCAATTGATGAAAGAGGGGGGGAACCACAGCAACAGAGGCGTCCGGCACCACGTGTAAAAACATATCCATTTTGCATTATAATGTTAGCCTAAGTGCGTACACATTGAACTGCGCTATCGCGGTGCCTGAACGCCATCTTGGTTGTTTTGCTCTATTTTCCGAGTTTTAATTCCAAACGCGGTAAAGATTCACAAAGTCACTGCTTCAGGAGCTCCTCAAACGTGCCCCTGCACAGGAATGCTGAAACTGTTTAGCATATTGTTTGTCTTTGACTTAGAGCCTTGAAGTACTGGCACAAACGTAACTCATCTGTAAATTAGGTGCCTTCCCGTCTTCCTGGGCTCTCTTGTCCTTTCCGCAGCTAATTGTGAATATGCATCTAGACTATTAAAATGTAGCACAATTCATGGCAAATGCTGTTCTGAAAGACCAAGCTACTCAGTTGAAATACAGACTGGCCTTTTAGTCTAGAAATAACATAGCTAATGTAGAGTGAGGAATGTCACCTTGTGTTAGGGACACAATATACTCCTACACCACCCCACTCCGCTCTGCTTCCCACAGTAAATTGTCTGCGAGATGACGCAGAGTGTTCCAGCATATGTTGCTATGGTAAAATGCCCACGTCTGTAGGTCATGAACCCTCATCACATGATGGGTTAGCACAAATTCACCATGGTGTTCTAAGCGTATAAAGTATGGTCAGTGTTCCATGTCTTAGCTCATCTTCTCTATGCATGTACACATGCATTGATGAACTTGAGTCCGCTTATAAGCGATAATAAACTGTTTATATATTTCTTCCTCGTGACTGGTGTGTCATTTCTTTGCAGTAGCCTCATATTTTTGGACTACACAGGAAATTCTGGGTGGTTACCTGGTGGTATAGACTACCCTAACCAGAAGACCTTGGAAAAAGACGAGAAAAGGGCAAAGTGGTCATACAGGGGTCTCTTAAAATCCTCTGTACCGGTGAAAGTCTATGAACAGACACCAGTGTGAAAGAAAGGGAAATTAATCCTGCTTGATTAATGGAGCACTGGAACAAAGTGTTGTAGAAGTTAGCAAGGGTGAACCCGGCGGACGGATGCTAACAAAAAGGGGCGAAGTCCAAAGTCCTGATGAACAGTGAACTGTTTGTAGAAGTTGGCAAAAGTGAACGTGGAAGAGGGAAGCCGACAATCAGAGACTAAGCCTGAAGTACTGTTTAAAAAGTCATTAAGACTTGTGAAAGTAAGAGGTATTGGAAGACCAGGGGAAGTGAATTGTCCCCCTTATAAAGTGGGTCTGAGGCCGTTCGAGGGAGATCCAGGGGTGAAAAGCTATCAGCCAAAGTGCATTGTGAAAGGAACTGTTTTTCTCAATTGATTGGTTGAATACGATACGTAAGGGGTAGGCGCCTGAAAGAGGGGGACCCTGGGGTGAAGCCCTCATTCAACATGAACTGTGGAAAATAACTTTTTGTTTGTGTTTGTTTGCTGGATACATCAGGCCTTGAAGGCAAGAGACATTTTAGGGAAAAGAGACTTTACCATCAAAGAACCTGATAGCGTGTACTGTGCTAGCTGGAATGGAACTGTTGGCTCGTGCTGAGAAAGCCTGAGTGTGTGCTGTGCTCCAAGGTCCCACCTTGTCCCGTGCTGAAAACGTGGGGAAGGGAGACCCTTAGCAATCACATCCTGACTTATTATTTGGAACACTTTGTTTCTTTATTGAAACCCTATCCCATTCTTTCTATAATTAGTTGTAAGGAATTGGCAATAGGTTTTTCTTTAGTATAGGCCCTTTTATTCTGACACAATGCCACTAGGACTGCCTTATTTTTCATTTGATGGTCAACGCTTGCTCTTAGATTTAGGTTTAGGTTAGACGTTTGTCCACCCTGCATTCATTGTTCAATAAACACCCTTGAACTGTGATCACTTGTGTCTGTCTTTACTGTTGCCACCATGAGTTCCTTACACCCAGTAACAGACATATGGATCCACCTGAAACAAAGCTCTACATTAGCAAACAACTTAAGTACAATTGTGCACATCTTCCAATGTAATTGTCATTATTCCCTGAGTGCATCAGTGCAATATCTTTTGTAAACATTTCTTAGTACCAGAAAGCCCATGTGGCCAAACCTTTGAGCTGAAAATAAATATCCCTAAAATCAAATGCATGTTGCATAACAATGGCTCAATAAATATACACAAACATATACAATACATGTAATGAGGATGAACCTGTGCCTTCAAATGCAAGGTGAGGTGAGAATGACAATGTGTCCCATGTGGCGGGGCTACGGAAGACTAATCTGCTTGAAAATATTTTGCAGTGACAGATTAGGACCAAGAAGCCCTCTGCCTCAGCAGAAAAACCTATGGAGCGGCTGCACTACAAAGCCTTTCTGCGTGGTTTCATTGAAGCAAATGTCAGAATTACTTTATCAAAGTCCACAGAGTCAGTCAGGTCTCTTTCAATACTTAAGAAGGCTAAATTTGAAAGTCTCTCTTCACCCACTGTTGACCGTAAGTAACTTTTGATCAACTTCAGCCAGCTAAAACTTTGTTCTGTGGCGGAACTACTTACAGGCAAAGTGAGAAATATTCTGTACAAATTAGAAAGGCTTGGGTAAACACCCTGCATATCATTGACTATCAAAAAAGGCAGCACATCGATTATAACTAACTGCTTGTTGTCAGAGAATATTTCCCCATAAAGTGCACAAAAGGAGAATATTCTTCCACAGCGTCGGGCAGAGAGGCATCACCTTCATAAAATGTAGCTAATTCTTTTTTTCAAGCTTGTTTTTATTGGTATTTACACAGCTTGTACTCCCAGATACATCCTCCTCCAACCCCCGCTCCCTCCGAACCTCCTCATCCCTCCCTTGGTTCCCGCAGTGTCTTAACCATCCCGTTTTCGTAGTTTTGTTCCACTCTGTTTTTAAAGTGTGTCTCTTTTGTGCTTAAGTTCAACTCAGATCCAGTATTCTCAGATTTTGCGGGCACCATTGTTGCATATAGTCACTTTTTAAGTATTATAGTACTTCTCCCCAATCCGACCGAAACCTGTCTGCCTCGCCTTGTATTCGGTATGTGATCCACTCCATTTCCATGACATCCCACAGTTTGTGTATCCATTCCGACCACGTGGGAGAGTCTTTCTGTTTCCAGTTCCTAGCTATCACAAGCTACGCAGTAATCTGAATTGCCATTAATGCTCTCTTCTGTGGTTTTGAGATTGTGTAAAGTTCTTGGTCTAGTAATCCACATAGGGCCTCCCCTAGGGAAATAGCATGCAGTTCAGGTGTGATTGTTATTATCTGAGCCTTCACGTCTTCCCAGAATTTCTTCATCTTGGGACAGTCCCACCATATATTTCTCCAATCCCTTGGTTCTCTAAAGCTCCTCCAGCACTCTTGGGAAGTTGTTTTATACATTTTGTGTAATTTTCTGGGCGTGTAGTGCCATTGTAGTATCATCTTGTCCCAGGACTCCTCGAGTTGTATAGACCTGGTCAGCTTCGGGATGTTTCTCCATAATCCCTCCCAGTATTCCTGGGGCATTGTAGACTGAGTTGTCCCCTCTCATGCTGCCTGATACGGCCAGTTTTCTTGAACTGAGCATCCCTGAAGGATTGTATAGATGCTTGATGTTAGATGTTCGTCCCCTGTTTCTGTGGTTATGTATGTTTCAAATTCTGTCAATCGTCTAGTTGCTGCAGTATATACCTCGCACTGTCTTAACCAGTGTCTCAACTGTATATATTCATATCTGTTTCCTTCACTCCCAGGTGAGCTTTACACTCCTCGAATGTTGCTATCTCCCTTTTCCATACCATCTCTCCCACCTTGTTACTCCCATGTTTCCGCCATTGGCTAAATTTGCCCTTTTCCATCCCCGAGGTGAAGTTTGGATTCCCAAACAGTGGAGTAAATGGGCAGCGGTGTGTAGAAAAGAACCCCTTCTTTAACAACTGTCCCAAATGTCACATGTCGTTGTAAGCACTAAACTGCGTCTTGCCTGGTAACCATAATAGGTCGGCTAGAGGGCAGCCCGCAACTGCCCTGTCCATCTGTGCCCAGACCTTTCCCCTACTTTCCGTGAGCCATTCTCGTATCACTCGCAGTTGGGGTGCATCGTAATAGCTATTTATATTTGGTAGGCCCAGCCCTCCTTTATTCCTTTGGGTCATAAGCAGATCTTAAGCCACCCTGGCGCATTTGTTCCACCAGATAAATTTAGATATCATGGTATTCAGTGTCTTGAAAAATTGACGGATTGATGTTTCAGGTTGTGTAAGTGTCAGTAGCAGATCATCTGCATATGCTGCCATTTTGTGTATCCCATTGCCAAATGGTCTACCTTTTATGTTTTTGTCTGCTCTGATTGTGGCAAGTAGGGTTTCTAGGTATATTGCATATAGATGTTGGCATATGGGACATCCGTGCCTTATGCCCCTCTCTATCCGTATTGTCTCGGAGACTTGCGTGTTGATGTATAGCCTCATAGATGGGTCTGTATAATTTGCTTCCACCATCTGAATATAGTTTAGTCCGAATCCCATTTGCTATATTACTTGGAATAGATATGGCCATTCTACCCTGTCGAATGCCTTTTCGGCATTGAGGGAAATTAAAACTGCCAGGATGCCAGGAGTTGTTTAACTTCTGCCTTCTCTATAAAATGGATGACCTTTCTAGTGTTATCCCATGTTTGTCTTCCAGGGGTAAAGCCTGACTGGTCTTGGTCGATCACCACTGGCAGTATATTATTCATTCTTTGCGCCAAGATCCCGTATATATTTTGGCGTCTATGTTCAACAACACTATATGCCGCTAGAAGCCACGGTTCCTTAAGTCTTTATTTGGCTTCCCGAAGAGTAGGACCTTCGCCTCCAGCATGCAGCATGTCAAACTCCCCGTTTGCCGAAATGTATTATATAATTTTGTAAGGAATAGCGTGAGGTCCATGCTCAGATTTTTATAGAAAAGTGCAGAGTATCCATCTGGGCCTGGTGCTTTATTACTGGGGAGATGTTTTAAAACGTTCCCTACTTCCTGCTCTGCTATGTCTTTTCCGAGTGTGTCCCTATCTACTTGTGTCACCTTCGGTATTTGGAGTTTATCTAGGTAATCTTGTATGGTTAGTTGGTCTGGTCTTTCTGAGGAATATAATTGCGTGTAGAAGGTTGAGAAGGAGTCCATTATGACTCTGGACTCAGAAGAGATTGTGCCGTCTGACAGTCTAATGCGATCTGTATTGTTTCTACTGCTCTGTTGTTTCAAAAGTCGAGCTAGTATTTTGTCCACCTTCTTAGCCCTGATGTAGTATCTCTGTTTTAGATTGAGTAGCACTTTCTCTGCCCTGCTTGTTCACAGTAGATCTAATTGCCTCATACTAACTTTCACTTTACTATAATTTGTCTTGTTTTTTTCTCCGTGAGTTGTCTTCGGGCGTTCCTCAATCCCTCCTTTAGATCTTTTTCTAATTTACTCTTCTCTTTTGATTTTTGTGCACTGAGAGAAATCATTTTCCCCTGAGCACCGCCCCAAAGGCATCCCACATTACGCTAAGGGGGCCCCTTGTGTGTCGTTAAGTTCAAAATAGGTTTGAATTTTTCCCCTCATTGATTCCCGTGCTACTGTATCATGAAGTACCGCCCTAGGCATCTTCCATGACCAAACCAAGCTTTATGGCCTCATCCCTCTCAACTGAAGCCATATGGGGGAATGGTCTGATATGGGGATCGGGTCTACCTTTATATCCGACATTGCTCCTAGTATCCTTGGAGTTCCCCACGCATAGTCGATCCTAGAGAACGTTCATTGGATGAGGGAGAAGCATGTGTACCCCGTCTCATCCCCTTTTTTTGTTCTTTACAGGTCCCTTAATGCTAAATCCATAAACTTGTTCTTTAGGGTGTTAGATTGGCCGAGCCGAGCCCACTAGTGGGTCCTTGACTACTCCTGTCTTTGTCGGGGACTCCAGTGGTTTAATTTTTGGCATTAGCCTGGTAGATTTGCGTAAACTGGTGTAGATGTATTCTAGATCTAGCCACTCTTTTAATGTGTGTCTCTTGTAGAAGGATAATGTCCGCCTCCCCTTTGTTAAGTTGGGCTTCTAATTTCTTTTGCTTCCTGGGGGTGTTTAGGCCTCGCACGTTCTGTCAAAGTATTTTCAATAGTTTTTCCCCACCCATGGATCGGACTCCTTTGGGTTTCGTCCTACTGTAACCTCATATGATTCCTCCTGTCTCTCCACGGTGTTCCCGTTGCCCTTTCCCACCCACACTTCAGGAGGCGTCTTTTGGAACCCTGTTTCTGACTTCTGAGTTGGCTTATTATCGCTTTATGGTCTCCCAAACTGCCTACTTCGTGGCATCCGACACTGCACCTCCCCCATCCCTTTTCCCCATAACCCTTCCCAGCCTCCCCCACCCATTCCCTATCCACCCTTCCCTTATCCGGTCTAGGCTCGGTATCTCACAATACATCCCACATTCTCTTGGGAACCGGCCCTCTAGTCTCCGGAAGATTTTAAGGTCGAGCAACCTTCTGTAGATTCCAAGTGGTGCCTTCACAGGTCCTCTGTCTGGTCTGTTTTGAGAACTGGTTTCTCTTGGTCACTCCTTTTTCACTCCATGTATTCCTACTTTTCCTCTCCACTCCATTGTTCCCCATTTAAGCTGTCCCCATATTAATTTGTGTTCTCTTTTCCACCTCCCTGAGAACTTGCTTGCGTCCACTTTATCCTCTTCTTCCCCTCTCTGTTTCCGCCGGGGGCCCTTCAGTTTGCCACCTCTTTTCCCTGTTGCGGGGGAGCAGTCCCATGGCCTTGTCCTCTGCTGGGGTGCCTCTTCCTCCTCCATTCACAATATTGAGAAGCCTTCGGTGTATGTAATAACCCTCTGTTGCTTCCTGTCCCATGAGAAGAGTAGGCCAAAAGGAAATGTCCATTTGTATGGGATATTTTTATCTATGAGTACTTTCGTCAAGGGGTTCATCGCTTTCATTTTCAATAATGTGGATGCAACTAGGTCCTAGAACAGAGAGAATTGCAATCCATTTAGTGTAATAGTTGTCTGACCCCTGGCAACTCAAAGCATTTTCTCTTTCATTTCATAGGAGGTCAATGCTGCCAGGACGTCTCTGGGTCTCTCGCCCGGACCCGACCTCCTGTGTCCTACCCTATGTATGCGATCAATATGTATATTCTCTGGGGAGGTCTCAGTTATAAGGGTGGCAAAGCATTGTTGGACTAGTAGCTTTAGGTCTGCACCCTCGTTTGTTTCTCCAGATTGTGTGTCGCAGTTCCAATTTAACCCAGCAATTCCGAATTCCGCCTGACATCATCGGAGAGTTCCGATAGTCCCTGTTCTGTGGTGTCCACCCTATTACCCAAAGTATTAATTTCCTCCCTGACCTCTTTCAGGGAGCTTTTTAGCTCTTCTTTTAGGTTCACCCTTTGCTCATGGAACGATGTCGACATTCTTTCTTCCATGCCCCTAAGGCATTCTCGAAGGCTCTCTTTACTGAGTGTCATGTCTTTGCCGTTCTGTGTATCTTCAGGCTCCTTTGGTTGGTCTCCCGTCTTGTTTACTGCGGCTTCTTTTGGGTTCCGTAACCAGAACCTTTCCAGCTGTCCCCTTTTCGTGCCCTTGTTTGTACCTTGTAAACCTAGTGTCTGCTTCCCCTTAGATTTTGGCATCTGAGTGCGTTGGATGTTGGCTTAGGATATATGTTGTGGCCCGGGGGTCAATCCTACTGTCCTTGTGGCCTCCCTGAGGGTCTGGCAAATAGGCTGCGCTTGGTCCCCTGAGATGAAGATGTTGAAGGGAGTTATTGCCCACTTCGATTGTGGTTTGGGTGGGTGTTCCTCAAGGTGGATTCCCTGTGATCAAATAGTCCCTAGGGACCATGTTATTGTCCAGCGATGAAGTGTCTTATGAAACCTGGGGGGTCTAATACTCTTCCCTCACACCGCATACTTGTTATTTCTCATGTTTACTTGTGGGGGCCCCTTTAGGGACCGCTTCTTGAGTCTACTCTTTTTGTTGTTGTCCTGCGGAGCCAGGCTCTTGTTGCCAGATCTATATTGATTGGTATGGTGTGTTCTGTAACGGGGCCTTCTTTTGTCCCTCTATGTGTTTGGGCAGGTTTATGTGGCCTCCCTTGTGTTTGGGGGCCTTTATTTTGCCTGTGCTTGCTTGCTTGTGGCTGTCCCTCAGTGCCTTCCTCGCAGTATCTGCTTGCCCACTTTCCCGTTCGCGGGGCTGCTGCTTCCCTCCTCCTCCCCCGTTCTGGCTCACCTTACTTAATGAGCCTCACAGGCGTACCCTTCCACCGTTTCTCAGCCCCTGTGGCGGGTCTCGACACTAGAGTGTGGGTGGGGGGAGAGGAGGGGGTATTCCCTCTGGTCTGTGTGCTCTTATCAATTCTGTGCGTTGTTGTCGACCTGTGGCCGCTTTTGCCGGCTCCTCTGCCTGTGTCGGTCCCGTCTGAGTGGTGCTGTCCCTCACTTCTGTCAGCTGTCTCCTGCTCACTCTTCGGTGGGTACGGCTGTGTGGTACAGCGGCGATCTTCCTTTTCCGCCTGAAGTTGCGGTATTCCTCCTCTGTCCGCTCTGTGGGGAGTGTTGATTCCTCTGTTGCTGCTAACATCAGCTCGCAGTGTTTCCTCCTAAGAACTGGCCGCCACGGAGCGTGTGAAGTGCGACTTCACTCTGCGGCGGCCATCTTGGAATCCCATAGCTAATTCTTTAATGCATCAGAATTATCTGACCTAGTAAAATGTTTAGGATCCAGTGCTGAGAATGTATGCACAGTACTTCTAAAATCTTGAAACCTCACTGTCATCTGAGCAACAAAGGTATCAACAAGAACATAGAAGGTTCCTAATTTGAATGCCTGACTGCCACTCTCTAAAGGATTATCATCAGCTGCTGCATCATGAAAGATTTTCTTAGCCCTCTTCCTTTTTTCTTGAAAGTGTGTTGATGTCCCACACTCTTCAGCCATGTTTCTAGCATATGTTTCAAACCAATCAAATATATCATCTGACCGAAACTTCTGTAGTTCCTTACAGCATGTCACAACCATGTGTTCTGCTGTAACTAAGTCACTTTGCAAATATGTTGATAGTGTATGCACAGTTTGCAGTACTTTGTGCCAAGTAAATATTAAGAATGTAAACTCTAAGGTTTCAATTGTGTTCCAGGGCCCCTGTGTATTCCAAAGTGCTTTTCCATGTGTATTTGGGATGCACCCAGTGGATATTCAGTGCAATGCTGTGCTAATTGGAACAATGTTTTGTTTCACAGACTCTACTGCCCTTTAATGACTAGCCCATCGAGTGTCAGATAGCTTTTTTAATGTCAGTGCTGTTTCCTGTAGGTCATGCTCCTGTTGCTCTTCCTGCAGATCTTTCAAGTGAGGCAGACTGCCAGTAAGGAAAGTGTATAGTGCCACAAGTGTGCTAAAAAAATAGCTTTCCTTTTATACATGACTGTGCAGCATCAATCAGCACAACGTTTAAACTGTGTGCACAAAAGTGTATATATAAAGCTCTGGCCGAGAATTATTTCACAAGTGCTTGCATTCCAGCAAAACATCCGGACATAGTGCTTGCAATATCATATCACTGCCCACGTATTAAGGAAACATCAGGCTGTAGAGACTCTAAAGTTAATTCCAATAGTTTATAAAAAAAGTCTGCCGATCCTGCTCCAGGGAGTTAAGCAAATGTCACAAAATGTTCAGCTGCATGACCAGATGATGTAACATATCTAAAAGATAAAGGAAAATGTATCAACTCTGCTGACATCTATTGTAGAGTCAACAATGCCACTATAGAATTTGCCATTTTAACTTCAAGGATAGCACGCATTATCTTTTTCACTAGTGCACTAATGAAATCATTCTGGATGTCATGGCTCAAGTAGGTTTAATTTGTCTTATTGTGAGCAATATGCTATGCTAAAACATTGTCATACTTGGACATCATGTTGAGTAACTCCAAAAAATGTCCTTCATTGGAAGTACTTCCCAATCCTGCATGTTCTCTCTGTCCACTGAGAGGCATCCCTTGCTTGGCTCTCTATCTGTTCCCTTTCAGCTTTTATTAGCTCAGAAACAATAGTCTTATCTTGGCTAATTCTAAATTTGGTGATTTGTATCTGTTTTTCAGCTTCACAGTGTATCTTGGAATGTTCATGCATTACAATTTTTTTCTGTTCCTTTTTTATAATTGGAAAAACCACAGCTAGGATCAGACTAAACCTAAGAAAAGTGCTCTTTTTTTAATCGGCAAATAGCCAACATGCAAAGCAAAAAAGACAGTTACTTCTAGAAGAATACACTAACCAGTGCCTTACTACAGAGAATCCACCTGCAACCTTTTTGTATACCGTTCTGGGCTAAATCTTCGAAGATTGGAGTCCTGTGGACATTTTTATAGCCATCTAATGTCCTGTTACAATTTTTTTTTTAAAAACTCATGCATGCATTAAAGCATCTGGTAAGAACCAAAATGTACTCTCCATAATTTCAAAAATGTATTTGGCAAGATGATTGAGCAACTTTGGGAGTGTGTACACCACGTTCGGTCATCCTTAGTTGGCCCAGTCAGCCCCACCCAAAATGAAAGACTCGGGACTCCCACTAATGGAAGGGTCAACCGGGAGCGGGACTCCCATTTTTTCATGCCCTGGGGGTATCTGACTCCCCATGCAGAATTGGTTCAATAAATACCCAAATACTCATGCTGTCATATGGATAGGCAGGATAATTGAGAATTGCCATACATGCAACAAGTTGCAAGACAAGAGGACAAGGCAAGCCCAGTCACCAATAGAAACAACACCACCAGACAAAACATGAGAGAATTAGAAAGTGGGGTTTGCTTCGATTTCTATTG
The DNA here is from genome assembly GCF_040938575.1 of Ambystoma mexicanum. Classification (NCBI taxonomy): domain Eukaryota; kingdom Metazoa; phylum Chordata; class Amphibia; order Caudata; family Ambystomatidae; genus Ambystoma; species Ambystoma mexicanum. The sequence continues at coordinate 1,097,010,128 of NC_090934.1, read as the reverse complement.
GCCCCTTGAGTCAGATGAACACGCCTGGAGCATCATTGAGGCAATAGCCCATCTGTCCAAATGAATATGGCACAGTTTGCCCCTCAACATCTGTGATACAACATACAAATATATTTGAGTAAGATCTTCTACTCTACCAACATTTTTAGTGGCAGAGTCTAGCTGGTGAGTGGCTGGGCTGGGAAATAAAAGCATTCTTACTACAGTAGTTTGACATCACTAAATACAAAACTGCACTTACCCCTTACACACAAACTCACCCCCAAGCCAACAGACACAGGTGGGAAAGGTGGACTTAGTAAAGGAAGTTTGGCTGTCAGCGCATAGTGCAATTGAGCGATTAACATGATCAGGATGCATGATGACAGGAGTCCCTGGATGCAGGCAGGATAAAAGAGCATATGCGAGGGTTGCACACAGGGATTTGTGCTGGCAAAGGATGAAGGAGAGGGCATTCCGATCGTGGTCACGTCTTCGGGTGAGAATTGGCAAAAAGTGAAAAATAATGTAACATAACATTACATCATTGTATGGCAGGGCTAATACAAGCCGGTCAAGTGGCACAGCGAGTAGCGCGCTCGCTTTGACATCAGTGCAGAGCCTGCAAACGCAGGTTCGAATCCCGGCAGCGCCAAACTCAGCGTTTCATCCTTCCGAGGTCGATAAATGAGCACCACACACCGTGGGTAATAATAAGCAGCGCTCAGATACCTGAGGGTTCGTAGCGCTATATACATGCCAAATTATTTTTTATTATTTAAATATAGACACAGGCAAGTTCCACTTGGCCGTTGACAGTTGGCTCTGCTCAGAGTACATCACTAGTCTATGGTGTGTTCAAGACAGAGAGCTGCTGCTGTCACTGCGCACAAAAATATATAACATCATCATCCAGGATCATGGATGGTGAAACACTGCACGGTACTATAATCCATCCAGTCCATAGAATGAAGGCAAAAAACCAGAGAGACCACAGCTCACAACGTCCACACGCCATGATATGTGCCTGGGCCGCCCGCCTTGTTTAGTTAAATTACATTACTTGATGGCATGTGGCAGTGCCACCAGGCCAGCCTGAGAGACGAAGCCAGTACAGGCAGAGCTCTGCGGGCACACGGCACGGTAGTGCAGCACTGCAAACACTGCTTGTGACCGACACCCAGACATCACCGGTCGTCACCAGGGACCAGTAGCCGCTGCAGCAGCCTCTCAGTGCCAGTAAAGTGTATGCCACTGCACTGTCGGCACACACACACTTACTTGTTAGACACTCTCTCGACTCTTCTGAGTCTCCTCCGATTTGATGCTGCTGCTTGCTGGGCTAGTCGTCCGACTGATTCTGGCGGCCAGCGTCATTGTGTGGGGTCAGACTGGGCGTCTACGGCTGCGGGCAGCAGCAGCAGCAGCAGGGAGGGCCTCCTCACTCAGGACTCCCTGGGGCACTGGCAACTGCTGGTAGGTCAGGCCAGCAGAAGACACGGTCGGAGTTGGACAGTACTCTCGGTCCAGCCAGAGACTTAGTGGGGAGATCCCCATTGGTCACCCCCACCTCCTGTGGCCAGTATATCACACATACATCATGAAATAACAACAGACAACTTTTGTAGGTTTTCTGGAATATACAAGGTCACAGTTTATTTGGAGCAACAACAAACTTGGGACGGTCCCAGCCACACATTAAATACATCAGCTAAGGGTGAACCGTGTCCCCCTATATGCCACCGGCAAAAGCTGAACACGTTTCTGGTTACTACCAGTCAGACACTTGGAGCACTGACAAGAAGGTTGTTGGCGTAAAGCCCTAAAAAGGGGGGTCAGTGCCCTTACATGGATTTGGCTCAAGCCCGGCCAATCGTAAGCCGCTGCCGCCGAAGCTGCAGCGTGAAACTCCCTCATTGGCTAGGACCGCCCCGTTACTCCGCCTGTAACAAGAAAAGGAAAATTAGACACATAACACAACACAGTACCATTACACTGTATCTATTCTTTGTAATTGCTACAACATCTACCTGCACTCTTTCGGTGATACAAACGCCTCACCGTGTCACTTCAATTTATTTGAACTGTATTAACCATGCTCTACTACTTCTTTACTACTCAATACTTTATCCAGATTAAAATATCCACAACACAGTACCATTACTTGTATCTATTCTTTGTAATTGCTACATCTAACTGCACTCTTTTGGTGATACGAACGCCTCACCATGTCACTAAAAACGGTTCGAACTGTATTCACACCACGCTACCACTTCATTACTACCCAACACTTTTCCCAGTTTAAAATATCCCTTCCATAAAACAGGGTGTGGGTGGGTGGGGATCAAAACACGGCAGGAGCTGCTGGGCAAAGAGACTGATTGCCCCCAGCTCCTGCCTTATAATCGTCCCCCGAGGACCTGGCCGGAAGTCAGGCCCTGTGGGATGCCTCTTCCGCCTCCACTGGGGAGGAAGAGTAGAGGCTGGCCACCCCCGGAAGGTGGCGGCCAGAGGGGACAACCCGCTATGCTATGTAGGCTGTCCCTCTAGCGCCCCCTGCGGGGGCTGGTCAGCCTCTGAGTCTGAGTGCCTGGCGGCTGCACTGCAGGCAAGTAGCAGCAGCACACCTGTTTGTGAATGGTGGCACGGTGTGACTGGCCAGGAGTACTCAGGCAGGCTGCAAGTTGACAGGGCTGGGATCACTGACACTGACGGGTAGAAAAGCTGCAACAGGCTGGCTCACTGAAAGTGTGCATCGTCTGACTCTGACCTGCGGCTTCATTGACTCGTGCATGCACACCGGTGCAGGTGGTCTACTCCCCCAACGCCACTTGTTTGTGGGCTGGCCTGGCTACATTGCTACATTTTTAGCAAATGGGTCTGTCAGTCGGCTCCAAATAGTGTGGCCTGCTGGGTCGGGTGAGAATCGGAGTGGGCAAATCGAAACTGCAGAGTGTGGCTGTGCAGAGACTAGAGTGTCATTATCGCACCAGAGTGCGATTTTCACATTTCATTGCACAACAAGCAAGCCCACGGCCCATGACACAACTCGGGTAGGTCCAGGGGGCGGTGCAGCCGCACAGGGCTCAGATCATGCGTCAGGCCTGGCTGGCTGCAGCCTGCCTGTCCCTCAGCTCGGCGGCCTGCCCAGGCTGCAGCCAGGGCAGGTAGGCAATCATGATGAAACAATGGCAGCAAGTGTCATATATTTGCACTGCCAGTGTGTGATTTTCATTGCACACGAGCGAGCAAGCATTGCAATGACAATGCAATGCATTAGCCTGGCTAGCGCAAAATAAAGCGTGTCCGAAGTTGAGTTGTCAGAATTTTTCAAGGAAGACACTGTAGCCCGGATTGGGCCTACGTAATAAGGAGTATGCTGAGCTAGTGGATGGAGCATTCAACATGTAACCTTTATTGGAATACAACAGGAACTGGCGGCCCAGCGCCAACACACCTCCCCCCAACTCCTCGTCACTAACTACGCCCCCATATGTGGCAGGTTGTGCCTTAAAGGCACAGTAACCGGTAACACCACCCCTGGACAAATGTCCAAAGGTCCGGGCTAGCATTCTTTGACCCAGCGTAGCAGTCTGTTTGTTACTCACTGGGGTCTGCTTTGGCGGTCGGCCATTTCTCCTTCTCCTGGGCAGTCAGCCAAGGTTCCTCCTTGGCTCCCGTCCCATCTTGGTGGGACCCATAGGTCATCTTGTGGCTTCCGTGGCACTGGATCCGGTCCCAGTGTGGGAGGTTTACAGTCTTCCCTTTTGGCATAGTGTTTGAAAAGGGAGCTGTTTCGCGTAATTGCTTTGTCTTCATTTTGGACTGTCACCATCGTCCCCTTTACAGCCGTGATGCACATGGGGTTCGCGGCGAACCGGGAGTCCGTCTTTTTTAAAAAAAAATATTTTTATTGGTTTTACAACATTCAACTTGTAACAATCCCATCCCCCTCACTGCTCCCCTCCACCCCCGGAAGTTCCATGTATAAGTCTTTGTTGAACGAGATTTCTTCTATTCTTCTTATTTAAACATGTCCAATAGCTTTATGTTGTGTGGACACCACTGCTCTATTTAGTCGCTTTGGAGGTATTCCAAGGTCTCGCCCCAGTCGTCTCTGAATTTTTGGTTGGCTCCCTGTAAGTTGTACGTTATATGCTCCATTGTTATATGTGACCATACTCTCCTTATCCAGTCCAGTGCCAGGGGTGGGTGTTTCTGTTTCCATTTTGGGCTATCTCCAGCCACGTGCCTATCAATAGCCCCATGAAGTTTCGTTTTTGCATTTTGGTGAGTTGTTTGTCTTTAGGGTCCCATAGCCCACGGAGCCATACTTCTTCTCCTAGGTTCCCCACGCCTGGAAACGGAGTCTGTCTTTTTAATCATGGGCTGCTGGACAAGAACCTGGTCCCTTATCTGGAAGTCTTTGGGCCTCGCCCGGCGCCTGGCATCTGACTCTTGTTTCATTTTCTCCTTTACCTCCGCATCCTTCTGGGCTACCTCGGCATCAGCGCCACCTGGGGTCGAGGAATCCCTCACGATCCGTTTGTGTACTTCATACCGTGTTAGGGAGAATTCTCATTCAATGGCTAATTTCCCTTACCGAGTGAGTCCCTCAGCAGCTTTGCTGGATTTCCGGAGTTTACTTTTTTCACTTGGTAAGAGTGTGAGCTTTTCCCCCACTCTTACCTGTGTTTTGCCATGTGTATCTCATCTGTTTTTGTGATTGTGGACTCTGGAGCACACCACTTCAGTAGCCCCACTCTTTTGTGTGTTACACAGCACCTTCAGTGCAGTGACACAGGGTTGTCTTTGAGACTTCCCACCGACTCCATTTCTGGGGCTGACTACTGTCCCCCAGAAAAGGGTAAAGTTGCCATTAACTTTACATAGTCAAATAACCACAGATCCAGTACCCCCCATCTTACATGGAGTATTGGAAAGGGTTAATCCTTAGCCCTTTTTATCTGTCCCTCCTGGAGCATTGTTTTGCTCTTTTAACATTTAGGCTTGGTTGGTGGCAGTGGTATCTGCCCTAACTTTTCTACCGCGATTATACTATATAAACGTGGTATTGTTTTAGGCTATTATATTAGCCTCGAACATAAACCCGCTTGACCAAATACTCTTTCTTTTGGCTCCGGTCGGGTTTATTCGCCATTTCTTTTTGTTAAAGTCCTTCTTGTGTTTTACTTGGCATGGCAAACCAGGTTTGCCTTCTTTGTTCACCGTCCTTTGGCGGGCTTCTGCCAAGAAGCCTTCCTCGGGGCGCCTGGGTGTCTAGTTGGGCTGAATGTGAGGGAGGGGTGTAGTCACCCCCTGCACAGGGTATCCAGGAAACCCAAGTCGCACTTTGCCATGATTGGCTGAGGTGGTTGTCTGGGCTGGACAACCCCCCTGCTGCGTGATTGACAGCCAGGCTGTGTGAATGGGGTATTTTCGCATAACAGGCAGGACTCTTGGGCTAGAAGTCAGAGTCACCACTGGAACTACAAGGAACCGAAGAGAAGCGGAGAAGATGGCTGCTGCAATGCCCCCGTCCCGGTGAAGCCCTGCTGCAGTCCTGAGCTATTTACCCTTCGACGACCAGAGAAGATCCAGTCCGGAGTCTTCTTCCCTTGAGCCTGGTGGGGTCAACCAGTTCATCTTTCACAGCCAGAGGATCCTCTTCGTGGTCGAAATCGCTGCACACTGCTGTAGTGGTCCGGATAGCCATCTGAAAAACCTCTCCTGTTTTTAAAGGAGCGCACCTTTTATTCACCGTCGCTGCTGCTGGCCTCATCCCTGAGTGGTGCAGACCCCTCCAGACGTCCTCCTTCTCGTCTCAACAACCGAAGCACCAGGAACCGTGGGTCTGCAGGAAACTACCAGGAACAACTGGCGTGGCACCAGCTTCTTGTACTGTGTTCTGCTTCGAGGAACTAGGGTGAATCCCTTTTCTCCTCCTCCAAGGCTTGCCCTTGTCTTCCTTCCCTCTTATAACTTTTGCTTCCTCTGTTGACAATATCCAAGTACTCCTGGGAACGTTGAATCTTGAACTGTCTGACCGTGTGATCCTCAACAACAGGAACCCGGTTCCACTGGACACTGGCTCCGGCCTATTGACTTTTTGTATTTCTGTCAGCGAGTGTTCTCTGATTCTGTCTGCCTTGACAAAAGTATTGCCTATGAGTTTTGCCCCCAACTCTCTCTGGTTAGCCCAGGTGCTAAGTATGTTTTTGCCCTGGTAACATTTCTTACCGCGGATACACGTTTCTTTAATACGACGAGCTGTCAAAAAGTGATCGCATATGTATTCCCGGTAACAACTTTTGTTTCACAACACTGGTCTGCCAAAACATAAGGGACTTACCTTGAGTTATTCTGTGCCAAGAGAATTGGTTGTTTGTAGTGTATTTTACGTGTGGTTTTGAATTTATAGAAGTGTTGTGTTTTACAGAGGGTTTAAAAATAAATGTACTTATAATTTTTTACCTGAAACCTTGAGTCAGTGATTGCTTGAGTCACAGTAATTGTGGTCCCTTTGTGTAATCTCTGCTACTGCTCATATACTCTTGAGATAAGCCTGGCTGCTCCGCTACTGCTACCACTTTAACATAGTAGTAGAGGCTTGTACCAAAGGTGAACTTGTATTACCACTTGTAGTCTTAATTGTGTGTAGTGGTCCCTAAGGGCAGTGCACAGAATTCGGCCTAACATACCGAACCATCAATTCTGCCGGGGATTCTGTTGGTAGCTTCGTGCGGGGTATTGCGATAATCTCGTAAGAGCGGCATAGGGCTTGATGAGTGTTGGTGGCCTCTATCCGAGCGCTCTGAAGTGTTTTCTTTATAAATGTCATGAAGAGTTCCGCCATGCCGTTCGCCTGTGGCCATCGGGGTGTTATCTTCAGGTGTTTGAAGCCGAGATGCTTTGCCAGTGCTTCGAACTCATGGCCCTTAAACGACGAGCCGTTGTCGGACTTGATCACCTTCGGGATACCCCACTCACTGAGTACTTCGTCCAGGATGGCTGCCACCTGGGGAAAAGTAGTGGTGGCCAGTCCCTTAACGATGGGAAATTGAGAGTATTCGTCGATAAGGAGGAGGAAATATTCCCCTGATTCCAGAGGTCCATAGAAGTCAATTGCCACTCTCTCCCATGGCTGTTCCCGGGATTTGTGTGGGTTGCAAAGGTACAGGTGGCTTGACAGGCATTGTGCATTGGCATGCCAGGCAGTTCTAGATCCACTCATCTACCAGTGAGTCCAGAAAGGGGAACTAGACGTGGCAGCGTAATTGCCTTTTGGTGTTTTTGGCTCCCCGGTGACCCTCGTGGGAAGTTCGGACTACGTCAGCTCACAGTGCGGTAGCCTCTCAGAAGTATGCTGTGGTCTTTGACGGCCAGTTCGAACTGCACCCTCGCCAGCCTCTCTATTTCCTCCCTGCACACCCCCGAGTGCGCCAGCATCGCTCGTCTGTAGTCTTTCCATTTGTTGGTGTTCGTAAGGCTGATGGCAAGGGCGGTAGCCGGGTCGGCAGCGGACGCGGCCGCGACTGTGTCCAAGGAAAGGGCAGGTGGGAGGGAGCTGACAGCCACGTAATCATTGTAGGCAACATCACCCGCTCGGGTAACAGGAGGCCCCGCAGGGTGGCGGGACAGGTAGTCTGCCGGGTTCAGGTCACCCCCCCGGTCAATGAACGATGTCGTAATCGTACTCTTGCAGCCTGATGCCCCAGCGTTCGATCCTCGTGGGCATCTTGGTGCGTGGGTTGCCAAATAGTGACAACACACCCTGGTGGTCGGTTATCAGCGTACATTTCTTGCCAATTACAAAGTTATGAAAATGCTTGCATGCCCAGACGGCGGCCAGGCTCTCCTTCTCGGTCTGGGAGTAGGCAGACTCCAGTGCGGACAGGGCCCTGCTGGCATACACCACAATGTGTCTGGGGTTAATATCTGCGCCGCTTCTCTGTGCCAGGATGGCACCCAGGCCAACAGGGCTGGCATCCACCGTTATTTCTGTGTGCCAGGAGGGGTTGAAATACGCAAGGCGATGGGCCTCTGTCAGAGCCTTCTTGATGGACTCAAACGGTTGTTGGCACGCTGGGGACCATTCGAACACTGCCTCTTTTTGTAGTAGCCTCCTGAGTGGTTCGGTGATCGATGCATAGTGCGGGATGTACCTGGCACAGTACCCCGCCATCCCCAGGAAGGATCATACGTCCGCAACCTGCTGTGGTTCCTTGAGGTTGGTGATGGTATCCACTTTCTCCGGGTCGGGCGTCATCCCATCGCCAGAGAAAATGTGTCCGAAGAACTTCAGCTTCGACTTGCTGAATCGATATTTGTCTATATTGAGAGTCAGACCTGCAGCCTGGACTGCTGCGGAGGTGGCAAGGAGAGCCGCATCGTGCGCCTCTTTGGACGCTCCAGAAATGAGAATGTCATCACTGTAATTCAGTGCTCCAGCAATTTGCCTGATGATCTGTCTCACAGCCCCCTGAAAGATTTCAGTCGCTGACAAGATGCCGAAGTTTAACCTCCGGTATCGAAACAGTCCTTTGTGAGTGGTGAAGGTTGTTATTCCCCTCGAGTCAGGATGCAGTTCCAATTGATGGTACCCCTGAATTAGATCAAGCTTGGAGAACAAGCAGGCATTGTTGAGTTGCACGATCATGTCCTCAATGCATGGACCAGGATGTCGCTCCCTCTGGATAGCAGTGTTGGCCATCCTCATGTCGACGCACAGTCGTAACCTCCCACCTTCATTTGGCGCAATAACCAGGGGCGAGACCCAGGGGATGGGCCCAGTTGCAGGCTCAATGATGCCGTTGGCGAGCAGTTGGTCGAGCTCTCTGGAGACTGCTTCCTGCAGATGGAACCCGACTCTCGTGGGATGTTGAGGGACTGATCTCACTGATGGGTCAATGTGTAACTTGATCGGGGGGTCTTTGAGTCTTCCTAGGCCTGTGCACAGTTGGGGGAATTTTGCCAGGATATCAAGTTTGGTAATGAGTCCTTGGGCGTTGTCGGTGCTGATGGCTCTGACACGTCCTCATGTTTCTGGTTGACCGTGGCTGATGTTATCATATCATTGGCTCCGACGTGAATGTCAATAAGCTCTAGGCACAAAGCTATGTAATAACTGAGGAGGCATCGGCCCTTTGTGGGACATCGAATGACTAGGATGGTCGTGTTGGTTTGCCTTCCTTTGAGGAGGAGGCAGCATCTGAAATGCCCAATGGTTTGTAGGGGCTTGGCCGCACCCCACTGGAAGATCCTGGAGTGGGTCAGCTCAAGTGTCGGTGTATCAGGGATTCTTAGGTATTCTTGTTCCCCCTTGATGTTCACTGTCACCCCAGAGTCTACCAGGAAGTGAAACAGACAGTTGCCTATCTTGGCCTGGATCAGTGGGGCCTCCTTGGCTTCCTTGTTGTCTTGGACGAGGTTGACATATTCATCCTGCTTTGACGAGTCATAATATGAGGCGCCACCAGTGGGCTTCGGCGTGTAGTAGCTCTCATCTTCCTGCTACCTTTCTGGGTGTTCATCGTATTCATCAATCAGTTGAGGCGATTGTTTGTAGCCTGCATAGTTTTGCGGATAGTCTTGGCAGTGGTATTCGTTGACAGCTCGAACATACCTCCGTTGGCTCGGTTGGTAGAACCGCTGTTGGAAATATTGGGGTTGCAGTGGTCGATATGACATCTTGATGGGCGCCTGGGGTCTCATTGTAGGGAATGGCTTTACTTCCCTGCAGACGGTTTGGAAATGGCCCTCTCGCCCGCAGTTGGCACACCTTTGGGACAAGGGCCGGACAGGACCCTGAATGTGGAAATGCCATACCACATTGGTAGCACTGTCTCTGTTGTCTGGGCGTTTGTGTTTGGGCTCTCTGTAGGGGTTGACACCTCTGTCTCCCGGCCGTGGGGTTGTTGTTGGACTGCAGCGATGAGCTCGGTGGTATCATGCTTTGGCGTGGGTGTGCCTGCCATTGATGCAGCTTGGGCGTCTACCCTTTCGAAGATTCTGGCGAGTTCACTGACTTCTGGGATGGTGAGGGTCTTTTTTTAGCAGTTGTTTCTCAAGCGTGGGTGATAGGCAGCCTTCAATGATGCGCAGGCATATAGCTTCATCTAGAGAGAAAGCATTGAATTGGCAGTGTGCCCCCTTGACTCTCAGGTGAGTTATGTATTCATCTACCGTCTCCTGCGGCTTCTGAGTGCATTGATTAAAGAGGTATCTTTCATAGACTCGGTTGGGTTCAATGATCAGCAGCTTGTCAAGTGCAGTCATTAGGGAGGCAAAATCAGGCTGATCTGCTGTGGGGATGGTTTTGAAAATTGTTTTCATAAAATTGAGGAAGACGTCCTGTAGGTGAGGCGAGTCTCCATCTCCTGACCCCCTAACCAAGTGGTAAAAGTCTTCCATCCACTCGGTCGACCAAGGGCCTTTATTGGCTTGTGCAATTGTATGGACTTCATGCTGCGCACAGGGGTCAGGGAGGCTTGGTTGCTCATGGCAGCAGTTCTATTTCAGTCAGCAGGTGGGGAAAACTCACTCGTATTAGGGCGTACGTGGGCTGTGGGCTGATGGTGAGCAGGCAGATCTGGGCCCTCCCCTTCATTATATTGGTCCGGGAATGTCACGCAGGAGAACACGTGGGGCTTGCAAAGAGGATCATTTCAGCGTATGTAAGGCCTGGTCCTCGATGGTGTGCACTTCCAGTGCTCCTGTGGGCAAATGTGCTGACAGTGAGGGAGGGCTGCTGTAGGCAGTGTTTGGGGCCATGTGGGCTGCTGGAGTGATAGCACTGACCTCGTTGAGCACGTGGGGACGCTCTCCGTTTCCGTGGCCGCTCACGCGTTTCGAGTGCGATGGGCGGGTGAGCAATGTCACTGTGATGGACGTGCCCGTGCCGAAAGAAGTCTCTGTGTCGGGATGTCGGGAGCGCCAGCTGTGTCTCGGGCCGGCGCTCATATGTGAGCAGGCGTGACACAGCAGGATCGCTGACACTGACAGGCTGGTGTCTGTTAAGGATTTCAATCAAGCAATACACCCGGGTCTCAGCCTAGCATGCAATGCACAAATGAAATACTTATTTATTGTGTCTATAGGTTCAATTTTGTGAGTGATATACCACTCATATCACACCTCTTCTCAAAATACCCCCGGGTCACCATGGACCAGGAATCAGGCTGGTTGGTAAATGTAATATTTATTTATTCATTTAAAATTCAAATCAAACACAAGTTTTAATATATGGGGCAGCAATCACCAATGTGGTGACAATACAAATCAGAAAGTAGGTAATGCAGTTGAATTTACTTATAGCAACACTGAATATAAAACACAGGGAAAATAACAGTTTTTGCTTGTTGAAAAGATATCGCTTAAGTTAAGATTTCTCTCTGCAAATTTCTCAACTAATAAAGAAATAATTCTACACAGATGTAAGTAAGCAGCCAGCAGGTATTCAGGAATAAAGAACAGTGTACAGTGTTTGACTGCAATCTTCCCTCCCCAAACAGAGAAAAACATTTGGAAATGTTACACATTTTAAAATGACATTCGAAAATAGCTCAGAAAAACAATGTGCAAAAATTCTTAAATTGATATAAATCTCTATGGGAGCAACACTGAAAAGAACCTAACAAACATAAGCTACAAGATGAGCAACAGTACACACTTTGAATCAGAATGGAAGTTTGGAAATACCCTGAATTGAAATTTACACGTGTAAAACTTTTGCAAAAATGCAAATTCCCACCTAAATTCCACTATGCACTTTTTAAGAAAAACAGGTCGAATACACTGTTTCTGGATGGATATTATGGTGTGTAGCTAAAGGTCTTAGGTTTAAGTCAGAGTTGAAATTAAGTCTCTAGCTATTAAATTGAGGAAGTTATGCAAGTTTGAATGAGAGGCGTTTTTAGAAAAATAGAACAGAGAAAAGCAGAAAACCGGTTTTAAAATGACAGATTGATTTTACGTAAACTATATTAATGGCTAAGAAAAAGAGAATGCCACCTGTGAATCTCCACAGTTACGCACAGCCGCTTGTAACCCTTCACGTGGTGGATACCCCGTTCTTTATGGGAATTACTTTAGTTACTCAAAATCACTAATGGCTTATGGTCTAGTAAAATAAAAATGAGATAAGGTCGGTGCTAACACTAAGAATTACAGACAGAGTTGCAAGAATGGTGGTTCTGACAATATTATAGGTTCTTAAGTTAAAGATGGGATAGGTTATTGATTGGGATGAGACAATATAAGGCAGCATATGCTACGTTACTATGATTCCTATTGATACTTACAGTCCACTTTATTTTAAGATTTGGACCGTCAAGTTCTGTTCATCATGGATCGGGTCTAAAAACAGCATGGCACTTCTGGCGGGATAGGTCAGCTGGGTGGTTCTGGTCACCGGACGGTACACTGGACGGGATTGGATTAGATTGGCCCTTCTAGTTGCTGGACACTGTAGATCAGTGGGATGGCGAGTTTCAGCAGGCAAGCCTTAATGGTAGCAAGCCAAACTGGATCAATTTACTTCCCTTTGGTTTTGGGATGGTTTCAGGATTTGGGCCTAGCTGAAAAAGAGTTCAGCAATGCTGATGCCTTGGCTTTGTAAAGAAATCTGGAATCAGGAACAAGATGAAGAATTCAGGAACAGGGCACCACGCGGAAATCAGGATGGAGTCAGGAATCAGTGTGTGTCTGTGTGTTGTGTGGTTCCCTTATTTATCCTGCTAAATGACATCACTAAGTGTATGGCAGGGGCAGACTTACAACCCACACCCACAAGGCTATGGTTGGTCAAAGGCACAGTTTCCACCTTGCTTTTTGCTGGTTGGATGACAGAAAGGGTTGTCAGGTTTAATGATGTGACTTGGGAACCTCCCATAGTTATTGGGTCCAAAATTTTACTTTCCCACAACTACAAATTAATATACTTATGCCCTCTAATAAAATCAGACAGTTAAATGACATAT